>NC_136476.1:60533745-61733745 GCF_902686455.1 Sciurus vulgaris
TCTGGACAGAGAACACCTGGAACATAATTTTTAAAAGTAACCTTTAAAACCCCCTGTTTCCCCTGATCAGGCTCTGGGACAGGAGTTCCCTGTGCTTCTCCTTTGCTAGCAAAGCAATAAAACTTATATTTCCTTTTGCTGAAAACTCGACTTCATTATTGGCTTGGCATGGGGACAAAGATCTAGCTTTTGATAACAAAATCTGAGCCTCTTTACTTAATTAATATTCAGTGAACACTACCCCAGACAACCTTACTGTAAACATCCTTTTGGGGTGATATGGTATTTATATCCCATATTTTGCCATAGAACAAGCCTCAGTTGTTATGAGTTAACTGTCTATGCTTCTCTTGAAAGCAGAAGCACGGATAGCTCTTTTTCTTTTTTTGAGCAATAATTTCAAGAGCATTTATACAGTGAACTATCTTAGAAAATGGTGATAGTGACTCAGAAGTAAAGGGCAAAGACATTATTGGGTATTATAAACATCATGAGTTACCTTTGTAGCTGTTTGAAAGGCATCTCTGAGCTTATCCATGTCACTCCAGGGGGACTTGGAACAAGATTTGATGTGATATGATGCTGTTGTTGGTGTTTTTGTGTTGACAACAAATCAAGTCTTTTGTTTCTAACCCAGGATTTGTGTGTCTTCTACCAGTAATCACGGAGCTAAATTGTTAGTAACAATTAGTATTGGCATCAGATCTGCTATTTTGCCACAGTCATTATTCTGCCTCCCCCACGCCACTTTACAACCTAGATTGTTAGCCCACGAACCTCCTACTCAGTCATTGGTCCAGATTGTTAGCCCAGAAACCTCCTAGTCAGTGAATGTCTCTTCCGCCATTTTCTCTCTCTCTCTCCTCCTCACTCTTGCTCCTTCTCTGTCTCTCATTTTCTCTCTCTCTCTCTCTCACCCTGTGGGCAGACACTCTGTCTGCTTAATAAAATCTCTCGTGTGAGTTCCCACGTTTGTAGTGGTTTCTGGGTGCTTTCAATTAGGGCATAGCATAAGCACATTCTTCAAAATTTTTGCAATGAGTATAGGATGGCGACAGAGAAGTCTTGGTGGAAGAAGAAGCACTAGGAATTTGTGGAATGATTAATAGAATTTCAGGTGAGTTCTAGGTCATAGAAAAAATGTTGTCCAAATTGTGTAATCAACTGAGTAGCAAAAGACAATTCACTTTACTGCCTGTTAATGAAAAATAACTGGGAGCTGGTTGTAGGTCAAAAGCCAGAAAGCAGTTTTTTCAGTGGGCAGGGAGAAGGGTTCTTCCCTTCCTCTCCACTTTGTCAGTCATCATCAGATCTGCTCTCTTGTTACTGAGAGCTCAGTCCTGGTCCCTAATACCAATCCAATAACAAGGACACAGTTTTGAGAAAAAGGAAAAAAAGGTGTATTGCTTTGCTAACAAAGGAGAAGCACAGAGGACTTCTGTCCCAGAAGCTGTGATTCTGTCCACCTGGGGAAACAGAAGACATTGAAAGAGATGATTCAAAGTGTTCTTCCATGTGTTCTTTGTCCTGAGTTGTAATTAACTTGTTAATTTGGGAAATAGTCATTTCTGATTATCTTCTGGTGCCATCCCTAAGACTGGGTTTTCCTGGAACAAACTTCTGTTATAAACCATAGAAAAGACATTGATTAGAATGCAAGTTGGTTTGAAGGTGCTGATGAGGTGACCTACTGGAGAATAAAAAACTGATTCAAACAACTTTTAATAAATGTGCAATCCACCTGCTTTCTTTTAACACTCCTATGGCCCTCTGGTTAAAATTGAGAACTTAAGAGATCCTACCATGGCAATGGATGACACATGCTTCCAATTAAAGTAGGTTTCTTAATGTCACCACTGTGCAAGGCAAATCCTGGATACCCAACAGGACCAAACTCCACAGCTCCAACAGAGAACAACATGGTTGTGACTATAGAGTCCTCAGGACCCCAAAGATATAATAGATGGAGTTGGCAATGTAACTCTGGGCACTGGATATAAAGCTTTGGGAAGATTGAAAACATTCATCTTTTTATTGAGGTACAAAGTAGCTGCTGAACTGCTTTAGAATGAAAATAAATGAGACTTATTGGATGGTATAAGCTGATTTCTCCCTTTGTATATCCTGATTGTATATCTTTTTATCCTCAACTCTTCTACTTTAAGGGGAAAATCTATTAGAGATGAGGCTGAGATCTTCTCATCTCCAAGAGGAATATGCAACTATCCAAATATTCTGGGGAATTTTAGAGAAAGGAGAGCTTCAAACTTTTATTTTGTATTGAATATGAGTATCCAATCCACCATTGTAGTGTGTTCCAGGGAGAAGGGCATCTGGATTTAGCTAGTATTGTTTGGGAACATTCACTAAAGTGGAAATGACTTGTGGTGGTATCTCTGGAGGTTCAGGGAGTTCCTAGAGAGGGGATTTCCACTGAGGGTAAGTGGAGTTCTTGGCTTACCTGACAGAAAAGAATATCAGCACATGCCAGTCAGAGACACAGAGAGAGGTTTATTTAGGAAAGCAGAAACATTCAAGGGAGAATGGGGCCATTTCAATAGTAAGATACTTTTGAGATAAAACAAAAATACACATTCAAGGGAGAATGCAGTCCACCTACAGAGGGAGAGACAGCAACACATTGGTGTGGGGTGATAATATTTACAAAGATTTACAGAGGAATGGTTGCAAGGGACTGGTGTAGAGGTGGAGTCAGGGTGGAGCCTCACAAGAACATCTCTCCTGTTTTCCCTGAGCTTGTACATTGCCTTCATGTTACTTTTGCAGATAAGGGCTTGGGTCAAGGGTGTGGGCCAAGTGCCCGGGCTGAGGACACAGGATGGTTTGCTCTCTAATGCTTGTTTTGCATTTCAAAAGTTCGTGGTTGTTTCCTGCATTCCAGTGGCTCATGGGATCTTCTTTTTAGGACTCAGTTCGTTTTTTCCCTTTTATGTATCCCCAAATTCCTATGAGTTCCTCTGTCTTCTGATGTGTAGGGTGTTGGCTTTATAAAAGCTATCCTCTTGGCAGGCAAATCAGAAGGCTGGGTCTCAATGGAACAGGTTGCAGTGTTATCATACCTGTTTCAGGAAGGATGATTGGCAAACCCCATAGAAATCCAGAGGACTGCTAACCAAATAAAATTTCTTGGGGTTATGTGGGCAGATTCATAGATTTAATAATGCTTAATCTCTTCAAAAGTTTAAAAATGAAAAAAAGAAGTACTGTACATTTGCCTTTCTTACCATAAAGGAGTACCAGCATCTTACTTGACTCTCTGTGTTAGATGCAGTGTGTGTCTCTTTTGAGCATTCTGTTTGGTCATTTATATCTGTAATCTACTAATTAGAATTGTTCAAGTCCAAGTCAACAGGCCATGTGTGGGATAGTGGGCAGGTTATGGCATACTTTATGACTCTGGAATCTGTAATAGTTGGAAACCCTTTAAGTCACAATTGTTGCAGATGATTATTTTGTGAATCGGGTCTTTAGGAAAAGGTAGGTAACCTTTCACCAGTGGCACCCTTACCTAAGGCAGTTTTATGTAGGGCACATTCCTCAAGCTTATTTGATGGCAGTCACTGACACCCTGGTTTAAATAAACCTAACAGTCTGGATGGAGAAATTGAGGAAATGGTAAAGACTCGCCATGGATTGTAGGCCTTTGCAGTTACTGAGGCTGAGCTACGAGCTGAGGAGAAGCCTCACTCAGCAAGGCATCATAGCAAGTTATGATGTGAGTTCGCCCGTGCTGCCTTGCCTCATGCTGTGTGCTAGAGCTTGCCCTTACCCCAGTCCTTTGTTTCAAACTTGTTGCCGGACAGAATCACGTAGATACTTGGTTTGTTTACATTAGTACCATGTATATCTTACCTGTAGGTTGGTTCTGTTATGTTTTAACAATCATCTGAACCTGATTGGATAATGTGCCTATATATGTCTTGCACAATCATAAGTAAAATTAGATCTGTGCTTTCTGAGCCTGGTCTCTGATGTCTGTGTTTATTGGAAGACATTGCCATCCTCACTCTCAGTGGACCCCCGTCCCAAATAATTATAGTTTTAGGTGCTAATTCTTTATTAGAAGTTACAATCCCAGAACAGTGAGAGTGAAAGATACAAAAGATGGACTGTGATCAAACTGGTTATTGCTTTAATATAGACATAACCAGACCATGCAAGATATACCACTGTGCCCCATCTCAAGCCCCAAGAGAGGGAGGATTAATGGGTATTTACCTCCCATCTTCTCTCTTTTACTGGTTAAAATTTACCCCTCTTCAATTCCAAGTTACATTATCTGGTTCCTTAAACTCTCCCTGTGAAAACAGATACTATGACCTGTGATGTGGTACTTCTTGTAACTCTGCAAGTGATAAGAAGAACCAGCCACCATTCTAGAGGTGACATAAGCATGACCAGGGGCAGGAGTCAGTCTCCACAGAGGGACTGGGGAGAAACAGGCAATCAAGTGGTGCCAAGAGATCAGAGGAAGCACATGATTGAAAGTTGATACATAGCTCATTGGTATTTGTGTCTTATTTCCTTATATGAGTTGTGAGCATGAAAAGAGTAAGAAATGCCATAAACAGATATTTAAAAGTCAACATTCCTTTTGAGTCCTTTTCATCACTTAAATTACAGTACAGTGTGCATTATTACTTTGTCCATTTATTGAATGTCACTTAAAAGTTTCCTGAAGTGACATTTCCCAGCACAGCAAAGAAGTAGAAAAGGGAAATATCATCTTCCTTAGGAAAGGTAATCCTATATGAAATAATTTCTTTCATTTTCCTAGACATTGTAGATTATATTAGTAAAGATAGTTTAACTGATTTTCTTAAATCTCAGGGGAAAGTTAGGCCAATATTAAGTAGTAAGACATAATTTCTGCAGCTTTTTTTTTTCCTAGATATGAAGAACAATTTGATAAACTGGTTGGACTTATGTTTGGATCAATTGACAGTACTTTACATACTATTATCATTACTTATAGAATAACCACTGTGGCGTAATTCTCCTAAGAACTGTTACAATATGAAAAGGGATTATTCAGTGACATCTAATTTAATGTGGCAATTTTCTTTACCAAGTCTTAGCTGCTGTTACATATGTATTTATAACTTTTAGAATCACAGCTGGGAATATGTGTGGTGCAGAACAAAGAAAAGTGATTGCTATTTCCCTGAAGAATTTGCATTTAGAGTATAATTTGTATGACACAAAGCATTATGAATTTATTTGTTTATCTCCTTGAGGAAGAAAAAGAAGTAAATCATTTGAAATGCCAAATTGTTTTTTTCACAGTAAATATTCGATATTTAAATAATTACTAAATCGTTAGTAAAAATGAATTGCTTTTGATTTACGTTGAAAAATCAAAATTACTTCTTTAATACCATCACTTTTAAAATGTTTATAACAATGTTTGAATTTGTGATAAATTTTTATTCAAAAATTTATAATAAAATAAATGAGTAAAATTTTTCTATTTTAATGATCAATTTTATGTTAAAATATTTAGAGGAAATATAACTGAAATTTTATGCTATTCACTACTGTCACACTATATTCCAGTTTCTCTTCCAAGTAACACAAAAGAATTGACTAGAACCATTTTGCCAAGAGCATTCCATACTTTGAGCGATCATTTTATTCTCATCAACCTGTTAGTAGTTTCAAGTCAGCTACTGCACACTTATGGAAACTCAATGCATGAGCAAATCAAATCCTACAAAAAGAATTGCTTCGTAGACACTCTATAGAGAGTCAGCAGATTCTCTAAGTAACAAGATAGAGCCAGAATAGTGAAAATTGTTTTCCTTTTACTTCTAATTGTGAACAATTGCCTTTTGAGTCAATTCAAATTTTTTTCATTCAATATTTCAATGACTGTGTTTATACAACATAAAGCAATAGTTCTCTTCTCCTCTCTACCTTCCTCTCTTCCAACAAAGCCTCCCAGGTACTTATTTTTTTGTTTTAATGCCAATCAAATCCTGGTGCAAGTACCACATTAAATTCTGACACTACATTTTACTTGGTAGGGCATTTGGAAAGTTGTCTCCAGGGAGACAGGTAGGACAGCAAGCTCTCTTCTCTGTGAATGCATAAGCTGTGACAATATTTACAATGAGAAACAACATTCTTAAGTATCTCCTCTTCCTTTTCTAGCTTCCAGAAGCCCAATTAACCATCATACTTTCTATAAATTCCCTAATGCACATTTTCCTTATTTATAAAAAGTTTTTTAAAGAATAAACAACAACAAAAAAACTGTATCTGTATGGATAGATATACACTTGATATACGTGAGAGAACACTTACACTTTTGCCTTATTTTCAATTTATTGAACTCTTATCAGGTTCAGTCACCCCACTTTTATTGTTTTCAGTTCTTGTACTCAGCTTGCTAGGAGGAGATTTGTATGTACTTTACCACACAGCAGTGACTTACTTCTTATTGCTCTTAAACATAATCATCCATCTATAGAGGTCAAGCAAATTAAGCAACAGAACTTTCCTACTTATTGCCCTTTAGATTAATCACACCTAATGCTAAAAAGTTACCGTATGGATTGATGGATTTTTGTGTTTGTTTTGTTTTTCAATAAAAGGAAAACAAAACAAAATTAGTTTCATATTTTAAAAAGTAGTTAACAAATATTTCAAAACTATTGTCTAGAATAGTGAATTTAGTTTTCCTTCATGGTTACGTTCAAGATCTTGGTAAATAAAGTACTTCACCTGTCAGTTTAGCACTGAGTAAAATACAATCACCATGTTGGAAGAACCTATGTGATTATCATGAACTCAAATTGGATTTGTAGGCTTTTAGCTTTTACTTATAATTTCATAGGGAAACATTCATTTTTCTCTCATATACTTTTTGTTGTTTTTTATTGTTTTAAAACTTTAATATGCTTACATACTTACAATTCCAGAATACACAAAAAATCATTTCATAAGTTCTGTTGTATGTCACTGACAAAATCAAACATGCTATGTAGATTTCATTCATTTCCAGTTTTCTTTATCTTTAAACCGGGTGTATATAGTATGAATATTGTATTTTTCCCACATTTTTACTGATGCATTATAGTTTTATATGATGATGGAAATTGTTGTTATGTAATACATGCACACGATATGATATAATTTGGCCAGTATCACTCCCCAGCACATCCCTGACTCCTAGCCCTTGGTCTCTTTCCTCTACTGATCTCCCTTTGAGTTTTTTTTTTTTTTTCCATCTACAACTAAAAAATATTTTTTTTTATTGTAAACAAATGGGATACATGTTGTTTCTCTGTTTGTACATGGCGTAAAGGATACCATTTGTGTAATCATAAATCCACATACAGTAATGTTGTTTGATTCATTCTGTTATTTTTTCCCTTCCCCCCACCCCTCCCACCCCTCTTTACCCTCTATACAGTCCTTCCTTCCTCCATACTTGCCCCCTCCCTAACCCTAACTCTAATCCTAACACTAACCCTTCCCTCCCCCCTGAGTTTTAAGAGATCCATTCCCACCTTTCTTTTCTTCTTTTCCTTCCTGGTTCTGCATTCTCATATACAATTGTATATACAAGCTTATACTATAGTACATTTGTTTATTGCTCTCGATATTTTAGAATGCAGGAAAAAGATTGACACAATTTTTTAAATTATTTATTTATTTTACAGACTGCATTTTGTTTCATTGTACACAAATGGGGTACATCATTTCATTTCTATGTTGTACACCATGTAGATTCACACCATTGGTGTCATCATGTACATAGGGTGATGATGTCTGTCTCAGTCCACCATCTTTCATACCCCCATCCCCTCCCCACCTCATTTTCCTGTATGTAATCTAATGTTCATCCATTCTTCTCTTACTCTCCACCATCACCCCCATTATGTATCATCATCCATTTATCAGGTAAAGCATTCAGCCTTTGGATTTTTGGGATTAGCTTATTTCATTTAGCATGATATTCTCCAATTTCATCCATTTACCTGCAAATGCTATAATTTTATTCTTCTTTATGGTTGAATAATATTCCATTGTGTATTTATATCACAGTTTCTTTATCCATTCATCTCTTGCAGGGCATCTAGTTGGTTCCACAATCTACCTATTGTGAACTGAGCTGCTATAAACATTGATGTGGCTGCTTTACTGTAGTATGCTAATTTTAAGTCCTTTGTGTATAAACTGAGGAGTGGGATAACTAGGTCAAAAGGTGGGTCCATTCCAAGTTTTCTGAGGATACATCACACTGCTTTCCAGAGTGGCTGCACCAATTTGCAACTCCACCAGCAATGTATGAGTGTGGCTTTTTCCCCACATCCTCACCAACATCTATTATTTTTTGTGTTCTTGATAATCACCATTCTAATTGGAGTAAGATGAAATTGTAGAGTTGTTTTAATTTGCATTTCTCTAATTACTAGAGATGTTGAACACTTTTTCATCTATTTATTAATCACCTGTATGTCTTCTTCTATAAAATGTCTCTCCAATTCCTTGGCCTATTTATTGATAGGGTTCTTTGTATTTTCGGTGTAAAGTTTTGCAAGTTCTTTATAAATTTTGAAGATAAGTGTTCTATCTGAAGTGCATGTGGAAAACATTTTCTCCCACTCTATTGGCTCTCTTTTCACATTATTGATTGTATCCTTTGCTGAGGAAAAGCTTTTTAGTTTGAGTCCATCCCTCTTGATTCTTGCTTTGATTTCTTGTGCTTTGGGAGTCTTGTTAAGTAAAAATGATCCTAAGGCAACATGATGAATATTTAGGCCTACTTTTTCTTCTCTTAGGTGCAGGGTCTCTGGTCTAATTCCTAAGTCCTTGATCCATTTTGAGTTGAGTTTTGTGCAGGGTGAGAGATAGAGGTTTAATTTCATTTTACTGCATATGGCTTTCCAGTTTTCCCAGCACCATTTATTGAGCAGGCTATCATTTCTCCATTGTATGTTTTTGGCTCTTTGTCTAGTATGAGGTGACTATTTATGTGGGTTCATCTCTGTGTCTTCTGTTCTGTACCATTGGTCTGCCTGTCTATATTGGCCAATACCATGCCATTTTTGTTACTATTGCTCTGTAGTATAGTTTAAGGCCTGGTATTATGATATCTCCTGCTTCACTTTTACTGCTCAGGATTGTTTTGGCTATTCCACATCTCTTATTTTTCTAGATGAAGTTCATGATGGTTTTCTCTATTTCTATGAGGAATGTCATTGGGATTTTAATTGGAATTGCATTGAATCTGTATAGTGCCTTTGGTAGAATGGTCCTTTTGACAATATTAATTCTGCCTATCCAAGAACATAGGAGATCTTTCCATCTTCTATGGTTTTCTTTAATTTCTTTCTTTAGTGTTCTGTAGTTCTCATTGTAGAGGTCTTTCACCTCTTTTATTAGATTGATTCCCAAGTAATTTTATGAATAGAAATTCATCAGATTTTTTATGCGTATTGATTTTATATCCTGCTACTTTGCTGAATTCATTTATTAGTTCTAGAACTTTTTTAGTGGAGTTTTTTTTTTTTAATTCTCTAAATATAGAATCATGTCATCAGCAAACAGTGACAGCTTTAGTTCTTCTTTTCCTATTTGTATCCCTTTAATTTCTTTGGTCTGTCTAATTGCTCTGGCAAGTGTTTCAAGGATGATGTTGAATAGAAGTGGTGAAAGAGGGCATCCCTGTCTGGTTTCAGTTTTTAGAGGGAATGCTTTTAGTTTTTCTCCATTAAGAATGATGTTGGCTGTGGGCTTAGCATAGGTAGCCTTTACAATATTGAGGCGTGTTCCAACTATTCCTATTTTTTTCTAGTGCTTTAAGCATGAAGGAGTGCTGTATTTTATACAATGCTTTCTCAGCATCTATTGACATAAACATATGATTCTTAACTTTAAGTCTATTGATGTGATGAATTACATTTATCAATTTCCAGATGTTGAACCAACCTTGCATCCCTGGGATAAACCCCACTTAATCATGGTGCACTATCTTTTTAATATATTTTTGTATGTGATTTGCCAGTATTTTGTTAAGGATTTTTGCATCTATGTTCGTCAGGGATATTGGTCTAAAGTTTTCTTTCTTTGATGAGTCTTTGTCTGGTTTTGGTGTCTGGGTGATACTAGCCTTATAGAATTAGTTTGAAAGAGTTCCCTCCTTTTCTATTTCCTGGAATACTTTGAGGAGTATTGGCATTAGTTCTTCTTTAAAGGTCTCATAGAATTCGGCTGAGAATCCATCAGGTCCTGTTTTTTTCTTGGTTGGTAGGCTTTTGATGGCTTCTATTCCGGTTCTTGAAATTGATCTGTTTAAATTGTGTACATCTTCCTGATTCAGTTTGGGAGGATCATTTGTCTTCAAAAATTTGTCAATGTCTCAATATTTTCTATTTTTTGGAGTATAGATTTTCAAAGTAGCTTGTAATTATGTTATGTATTTCATTGGTGCCTGTTGTGACTTTCTCTTTTTTATTATGAATTTTAGTAACTAGCATTTTCTCTCTCTTTCTCTTTGTTAGTGTGGCTAAGTGTTTAGGGACAATTCATATTGTGTAAGGGAAGCATAAATCAGCAAGACATAATGATTTTAAATATTTATGCCCCAAACAAGGGAGCATCTACATACATCAAACAAACCCTTCTCAATTTTAAGATTCAAGTAGACCAAAACACAATAATAGTGGGGGAATTTAGCACATCACTCTCACCAGTGGATACATCCTCCAAACAAAAACTGAACAAAGAAACTATAGAACTAATTAATGCAATCATTGATATAGACTTAATGGACATTTACAGAGTATTTCATCCATCATCGAGCGAATATACTTTCTTCTAGGCAGCTCATGGATCCTTCTTCAAAATAGACCATATGCTATGTCACAAAGAAGTCATTAGTAAATACACAAAAATAGAGATACTACCTTGTATCCTATCATACCATAATGGAATGCAATTAGAAATCAACAATAAAATAACAAACAAAAACTACTCCTACACCTGGAGACTAAATAATATGCTATTGAAAGATGTAATGATAACAGAAGACATCAGGGAAGAAAAAAAATTCTTAGAGGTAAATGAGAACAATGGCACAACATATCAAAATCTCTGGGACACTCTGAAAGTAATACTAAAAGGAAAGTTCATTGCATTGAGCTCATACATTAAAAAACTGAAAAGTCAACAACTAAATGACCCAACATTACATCTCAAAGACCTAGTAAAAGAAGAACAGATCAATACCAAAAATAGTGGAAGACAGAAAATAATTAAAATCAGAGCTGAAATCAATGAGATTGAAACAAAGGAAACAATTCAAAAAATTGGCAAAACAAAAAGTTTGTTCTTTGAAAAAGCAAACAACGTTGACATAATTTTTTTTAAAAACCTGTGGTTTTTTAACAAATGTAAGATTTTGACATTTTTGTTTTAGAAGTTTAGATAACAAATAGAGTACAGAAAAAAAGTGATATTCCTTTTGTTTCCTCCACTGTGTTTTCAATCTTTACAGTTTCACAACATGCAGGAATCACTTACTCATTTCCCAGACACACTTAGGTGCAGTAACTTTGATGGTTAGTTAGGATTCATTTGGGAATCTGCTCAGGTTTGGACAAATGAATTTTATCAGAATCTACAACTGCTTAAAGATCCATTCAATGGGATGAAGAAATAAATGCTTGGTGGAGTCTCTACTCAAATCTCTCAAATATTAGGTGACAAAATTAGGTCACACCAAAAAATTAGTCCACCACGAGACCCTGCTCCTTCCCCTCATAACCAGGAAGTTTTCTTTGATTTTCGAAAAAGAAAGGTCTACAGCATTTGAAACACCAAAATCTTTCCCTTCTCAAGTCCCATGAATGAGATGATGCTACTCCTCCCTCTTGACTCTTTGTGAAATATATTTCTCAAGCAAGGTATGAAAGACAGCTAAATCATATTTAGAATTCTAGGAGTTAGAAAGTCTATCAAATAAAGTGTTTGGTGTCCCAACCACGGCAATGGGTTAAGGAATAGTGATAAGATAACACTGACTTTGAGCGAGGCAATTGACAGTACTCATCCCAAACACCCTGGCTCTCAAAATTTACTCATAACCCTACTTTTGATATCAAACAACAACAATTTATATCATCTTGATACTTTTCTTGTAGCTAAATTATCTTAAATACTTACTCATTTATAAATTATTAAATATGCCCAGTGCATTATTTCATTTTATTTTCATATCAACCAAGAACTAAATAAAACTATTATTTTGTTTGATAGATGAAGACTTCAATGTTTAGAGATGTTAAGTAAAGTTTTAAAGGCCACAGAACTAATAATAATGTCTGCAAGTGTCCAACTTCAGAACTTCCTATCCAATGCCTTACATTGAATGAAATATTTTATGATGCATATTTACCCATATTTACATGTATAATTCATTTCAATTAAATACCTACACTAAACATTATTATCATTATACATTATTTTAAAATAGTGTGTTTTAGGTTTTTGGCTAATGAAATAGGAAAAGAATTTACAATAATTAGAGAATAAAAAGACATTTTTTATTTACAAATGAGGCAACCGCATTTTGTAGAAAATATATTTTCATTGTAGTAATTGCATGTTATAAATAGAAATAGAAAATACCCCATTAAGTTAGATAAAAATGTTTATGTTACATAAAAAAAAAATTCATAGGAAAGAAGAGTATTTACATAATTCATACTATGAGTTCTTATGGAAAGATATCAAATGAGATTTTTAGTAAGAAATGTTCTTAGAATGCCAGTCTTGCCATCATAAAGAGTTTAAATTAATGATACTCTAGTCACATTCTGAAGGAGTTAAAGAACAATAACTGGAAAAAATGAGTTTAATATTTCAGAGGAAGAAAAACAGTTCAATAAAAAACAAATGTAAATTGAAAAAGTAAAATTTTTGTAGCAATATACCTTTTAAGATCATAAAAATTACTACAAATTTTCTCCACTTAAAATACTATGATTCTGGTACAATATAAATAAACTAGTTATGATAATATAAAACATAGAACTAGTCCTAAATATGTAGAAGAAATTTTTCTATGGAAAATGTCATTGTTTTTATTTCTGTTTAAAGAAAATAAAATTTCCATTTTTTAAAATTTTTATTGTTTTATTTTTTTACAGACTGCATTTTGATTCATTGTAACCAAATGGAGTACATCATTTTGTTTCTGTGGTTGTGCACAGTGTAGATTCATACCATTTGTGCAATTATACATGTACAAAGGGTAATGATGTCTGTCTCATTCCACCATCTTTCATATCCTCCTTCCTCTCATTTCCCTCTATATATTCTAAAGTTCCTCCATTCTTCTCTCACTCCCATGCCCCTCCCCCATTATATATCATCATCTACTTATCAGGAAAAATTTTTGACCTTTGGTGTTTTGGGAATGGTTTATTTCACTTAGCATGATATTCTCCAATTCCATCCATTTATTTCTAATGCCATAATATTATTATTCTTTATGGCTGAATAATATTCCATTGTGTATATATACCAGTTTCTTTATCCATTCATCTGTCGAAGGGTATCTAAGTTGGTTCCACAATCTAGCTATTGTGAATTGAGTGATTATAAACATTGATGTGTCTGTGTTGTTATTTACATTTTTATCTACATAGATCTGTAAGAAATGAAAGCTGATGTACTTTGTGCTATATAAAAAAAATACCCAGATGAATAGAATATGGAATTATAAAAATAATAGAATTGTATGACAAAAATCCAGAAACCATTAAGGAAAATAAAGCATACTTGACTACATAAAAATATATTAATAACTTTATTAAGTAGTAATTGACATACAACAAGCTGCACATATTTAGAGTGCAAAATTTTGGTAAGTTTTAACATACATATACATTTGTGAAATCATCACCACTATCAAGATAATGAATACATTCATTATCCCACAAAGTTCTCTTATCTTCCTTCATAATTGCATCTACTTTCCTCTCTCCCGACCAGATAATTCAAGCTCTGCTTTCTCTCTCTGAATATTGTTTGTGTTTTCTAGACTTGAAATCATACAGCAATGATTCTTTTTTGTCTGACTTCTTATAGCTAGCATAATTCTTTTGAGATTTATATGTATTACTGCTCATTGACTTTCTATTGTTGAGCTTCCCTTTATGGATGTATAATTAATTGTTTATCCATAACCCTATTGAGGAGTATTTAGGTTGTTTCCAATCTTACTCATTTTGAATGATTTTTGTCATGCAAGATTTTGGCACCTAATGTAACTGAATTATAAATATCACTTAATCACAGAATACTAAGTTTCACTTGCAAATTTAACTGCTTATTTAATTTGGATCTTGAATGCTGCCCAAAAGCCTATGTGCTCAAGACTTGGATCCCGGCCTGTGGCACTAGTGGGAGGTGGTATAATCTTTGGGAGGTGCGGCCTAGTGGAGGGAAATTAGGTCATAGCATGGTGCCCTTCAAGGGGACATAAGCACTCCGGCCTCTTCCAACCTCTCGTTCTCTTCCAGCTTCCATGAGGTCAGTGTTTTTTCCTACCATGTGCTCTCAGCCGTGATGTACATAGACACAGAGAAAATGGAGCCAAGCAATCATACAGTGAAACCTCTAAAAACAGGAACCAAAACAAAACTTTTCTCCTTTTAAGTTATCTCAGGTATTGTGTCACAGTAGCAAAAATGTGACTAACACAGAACAGTGTGTAGAATAATCAGGATCTCAAAATGGATTTATAGACCACTTTAATACTTTTAATTTCACAAGGAAGCACTTGCTTTAGCCATATATAAGTTCATTTGTTATATAGAGATCTATTTTTAATTTCTTTCAATATTTTACAGTTCACCAAAAAGAAAAAAAGAGATAATTAAAAAAACTGTGCTCCCACAACCAATAATTAACAAACATAATTTTGGATAGGTTGAAATATTTTAGTAACAAAACAAAGAAAATACAGACTTAAATGATTCTAAATATGACACTTAAAATACCAAATTTAAGGCAAATAAACAGAACATATGTTGAAAGATGTATTTGTAAGACTTGCAATTAAAAACAAGGTTGAGATACATAATGACAAGTAACTCCAAAGATAAATAATAATAATTTTTCAAATATTTTAGATTTCTGATATTCTCACTTTTAGTCTATATTACTATTCTATATTAAACAATTCTAAAATTATTTTCCTCTTTCATTTACTTTTTCTTCCCCTTACTCTTTCTCTTTCTTTCCTTTTCCTCTCTAATTTCCTTCCTGGGCAATCCAACTCTAAAGCCCCTGTGGAGAACAGAGAGGGTGGTGGTGCTGAACATCTATACTCCTGCCTACTCCTACAACTATGCTCGGAGTGGAATATGAAAATGTAAACTGGGTGGCAAGATTAATAAGGGGAAAACCAGGTTTAGGGAGATAGCTCAGTTGGCAGAGTGCTTGCCTCACAAGCACAAAGCCCAGGGTTCAATCCCCAGCACTGCAAAAATATAAAAAATTAAAAAATTAAAAAATAAGGGGAAAGCCAGGCTACAGGGCTGATTCCAAATGGGGTTATACGGACATTCATGTGGAAAATTGGGGCACATGTACAGCTGAGTAGGATTAAAATTGGGGCACATGTATAGCTGAGTAGGATTAATCTTCTCTGGACAGGTAGGATGGGAAAAGTACAAGAGAAATTTGTAATTTCTTATTTTGCTTGAAAATGAGGAAGTGCTAAAAGAGTGTGTGGAAAAATGTGTGGAACATACAGACTGAATAGTTCTGACTGGCCCAATGGTTTACATAATCAGGTTATATGAAGAATACTAAGGAAATCCCATGAGTTTGTGTGTGTGTGTGTGTGTGTGTAGTGTGTACATTCATATAAAATTGCATGATGAATATTTTTATTCAGCTTCAAAGTAGATCTTTCTCTTAAATATTTAATAACCATAAAAATAAAAGACTATCTTTATAATTGAGAAACCTGAAACATACCAACTTTATCAAGTATTTGAAGTGAATATCAGTAATGGGACAAATTGAAAGCCTATGCTACCTGGTAAGATACAAAGAGAACATAAGACCTTATGTTCACCTTAATATTTACCTTTATGAATATTCTTGCCAAAGTTATATAATCTGAATATAATCACAAAGGAACACCAGCTAAACATATTAAAGACCAATCTACAAAATAAGTCATCTGTAATCTTTAAAATCAAAGAAAAAATTAAGAATCATTCAAGAGAAGAGATTAAAAAGGTATGGAATCTAAATGTAAGGAATGATTCTGAACTGGATAATTTTACTATAAATGATATTATTGAACAATTCTCTAAAACTGGAATTGAATTTGAGGACTGCATGTTAGTAATGTAAAATGTCTATTTTTGATTATTGTTGTCTTTCTCTGTCTCCCTTTTATTTTCTTTCTTTTGAGCATTCCAGTGTTTGTATGAAAACACACTAGAGTGTTTGGAGATGATGCAGGATCAGATCAGCAATTTACCACTAAACTGTTAAAGAAAAATATCCTTTCTACCATACTTCTAACTTTTCTGTAAGATTATTGTGCTTTAAATATTTGAATTAAAGATATATTTAAATAAAGACAAAAGAAAACACTGTCAGAATCATGACACAATAGGAAAACAAACAAAATAGAGTTAAACAAAGTAGAATTAAGTTTTAATCAAAGGTAAACATTAAACAGCATCATTATCACTTGCAATATTATAAATGAATTGTTGGGGCAATTTAATGATTTATAATTATGTACTTAAATAGCTCAAATAGCAATATGCTTATACATATTTATGTTAATTACATAGCCAATGAGTTCATCTCATACGTATTGAATAATCCTTATTAATTTCTCCTTGATGAATAAGGGATGCCTAATTTAGTTAAACAAATACCTTAGCCATCCTAAATTAATTCAGACCATGCATTTAATATTTAGAGTGAATTTCATTTCAGAGAAAAATGCCTTGATTGATTGAAGGTGTTCCAGGCAAGAAAAATAATTTCAAAATTTCTTATTTTTGCAATGTTGAATATAATTACTTCCTTCATTCTAAGTATTGTGTCTACTCTTCAAAGAACAATTGAAGATCAATAATAAATAATCAGAGGGTCAAGAGAATGTTAAGGATGTAACATGCTTTTTCTTCAGTGATTTGAGACTTGAGCCCTCCTTTAGAGGGAGAATAGATTTGAATTAAAGTTGAGGGTACTGGGCAAATTGTCTGACATTTTAATTCTTAACCTTATTCCAAGAGCATAAATTTGTTTAATGTATATCATTTCTTCTCGTGGCTTCTTCTGATTTCTTTCTTTTTAATTTTTTTTCTAAGATGATAGAAGGAGTTTCTTTTGAGGATTTGGGGCACAGATATTGTCTATTACCTTGAGGGTAGTTTAATATTTGGACAGGAAAAGGAGAACTAAGGAAAAAAGTCTGACCCTAAGTTGGAGAAAGCTGTTGCTGACTGTGGACCTTGTGGAAGGAAGATAAATCCTTTAACAGGGACCCAGCTTGTTAATACTGCAAGTTTTTGGAGAAGCATTCTATTTTATGGAGCATCTCCCTGACTAGGCAGGGTCCCACCTGTCAGGGTCTCTGAAGATGATGCAGGGCCTCCTAGCTGCCAGAGTAGTCCCAGGTCATAGGAGCTGTACTTCATTTGGGCTATCACTGAAACTTTAATAACATCCCATCTTGAGTTATAATCTGTTCTTGACGGGTACTGTAGTGAAATCAGCTCTGGGATCATAGTTGAAAGAAAATCCCTGTGTGGAAACCAGTAGTGGCTTAGGAAACATGGTATGAACCCAGAAGCTCAAAGAGTGAGGAGATAAAGCTGATGCTGAAAATCTGGAAACAAACACTCAGCCAATGTGCAGTAACAGCTAGAATAGACCTAACAGAGTGAATAGTAATTCCCCATATTTATATATGTATGCACCTATGTATAGCATTCTGATAAAATATTGGACTTTTAACAAGATAGGTACTTAGCTTACATGTCTTGTGGAATTCATAAAATTTCAAAAGTTGGTGAAGACTAGAAAACTGGAAGCAATATTTAAAATGGAGGAAAGAGTTCTAAATGTATATTTAAATCTGTGCACTCAGTGTACTATTGGTAAAATAAATTAAAATGTGTCACATCCTCCTCAAAAAAGCCACAAATTTTGATATAAGGTCTTGGGGAAGAGGCACATTAGATTTTGCATGGGAATTCATCTTCAGCCAGGACTCCATACAAGTGATTTGAAAATATTCTCCTAGTGAGTAAAATCACACTTCTCTTCCATGCTATCTTATGTTAGAAGAGACATCTGTATAAGTGTTTTCTCTGAGAACCCTTCATTGTATTGCAATTTTCCCAAATGTGGAATCGATAGACTAAATTACCTTCATCATGAAAGACATTATGAAACTATGAAACATAAAATAAGGAAAATTGTACATATTTAATATAGTCCTAAAAACTCTATAAATGTTGGTTGAAATATATCCCTTTTTGTGAAGAAAATGATTTCTACACAATTCATACACTGAGAGATTTAAAAAAATAACTTGTTTATTGTAAATGTCAGACTCTTCTATAGGTCATGACAAAAGTTTTCTGGAATTAAAAAAAAAAATCCCTAGTTGCTTTAGCATAGTACAGAGTCAATTTCAGGTATCCTTATCCATCAGTGACTATAATAAAGCAAATCCAAACCACAGTGCAGATTAGCTGTAGGTGAGTCCAGATTATTAGTAGTTATATTGATTCTCAGCCTTCCTTTTAGAAAGTGACAGTGTGCTATCAGTGAATGAAGATGCTAGTGAAAAATCAGCGGTTAGTGTACAGGCTTACTGATTATATTACTATTTTGACATGGTCAATAAATACAGAAGGAACATATTGATTTTGTTTCCTAATTTCTCTTGTACCATCCAATCAGAAAAATCCTATCCTATGCACCATGTCATGCCCTAACCCTTTATGCTGTAATATCCATGAGTACAGATGTTATATGCTATAGTGCAGCTAGTCTACAGTGTTCTGGTTAGGTATTGTAGGATAACATGAACACTGTTATCATCAGCCTTTTAAACTCTGTGAAGCTGGTGAAAGACATACATCTCTGCCATGTTTATATTTGTTGTATGTACTGAAGTCTGAAAATATCTGGAGTAATCACTTACCTGTCATTGTACAAAATGGTGAATGTATGTTACTGGCTGATTCAAGGTTCTTCCAATTTTAAGTGTTTCTCATGCATAATCAGAAATGAACAGGCAACAGCAAAATGTGGTGGTGCACCCCTTTAATCCCAGTTACGGGGGAGACTGAGGTAGGAAGGTCACAAGTTGAAGGCCAGCCTCAGCAACTTTGATTCTCTCAAATGCCAAGGAAAAAAGGCTGGGGATATGGCTCACTGGTAAAGCACCAAACATTGTTTGACCCCCAGTAATCCCTACCAAAATGCAGCTAATCAAGGAATAACTTTTCATTTATTGGTTTAGGGAGGTGCTTTAATCCATAGGTAAAAATTTCATCTAAAGTCTTTGCTGCCTTCAGAAGACAAGTAACCAAAATCAAAATTCCAAAGGCTGAAATTATCTTGTGCTGCTAGAAGCAAATATATGAAATTAATTTTGAGACTCAGAACTACCTGGTGTTTGTGTGTGTGTGTGTGTGTGTGTGTGTGTGTGTGTGTGTGTATGTGAGAAAGAGAGAGAGAGAGAAACCTTGTTCTCAATGGTGTAAAAGTTCTACCATGTATAGATGCATAAGCCATTATTAAAGGCAATGGATTTGTGGTCTGGGCTTTTTCTTTTCTTCTTCTTCTTTTGAGTACTGGGTATTGAACTCAGTGGTGCTTTCCCACTGAATTGCATCCCAGACCTTTTGACTTTTTATTTTGAGACAAGACTGGCCTTATACTTTCAATTCTTCTGCCTCAGTCTCCCAGGTAGCTAGAATTACGGGTTTGGTGGATTTGGGCTTTCTTTGAGAGATCAATACAAGGTACGATGGCCTTTGCAATTTGTATGAGATTACAAAATGAAAAAAGAAAAAAAAAAAAAAAGAAAGAAAAAGCTCCTGTTTCAGAAGGAATATTTGCCTTATGTATTAGAAGCCACTACAAGCCTAATGAATTCCCGAGAATTTCTTCAAGAATTAGCATAGCAAATAAACTTTCAATACATTATTACCTAATATATAGTTTTTATATGTAGTTATCTCCAAGTCTTAATAAAATTTATTTGATAAATTTTTATTATTGATCTCTTGAGAAAAATAGGTACCACCTTCTATATTTAGAAAGAAAAGCAGCAAGAGGAAGAATAAGTCATGACATGACCAATGACAAGTGGCAGAAAAGTACTGCATAGTAATTTTAAATGAAACACATAAAGAAACCACTAGCTAAAAAAATGGGCATAGACTTTCTTCAAGTATTTTTTTTTCCAGAAGTATTCTGAACTTCTTGCTTTTGCACAAAAATCTGCTCAGAATGTTGTTTATCTAATGAAAGATGGTTCTACACGACTTCCTCAGATTATTGATCTTCAGTGCAGGCGACAGTCTTGATGACATTCTCTTCATCTATGCACTCAGGATATCATTCCATCCATGGAAAAGGCATATATGGACTCTCCCTTAAAATATATGCCATTTGTGACTGCTCACCACCACCTCCACAATAGCCACTCTAGCCGAACCAATATCTCTGCTTGAACCATTACATTATTTTTCAAAGAGTTCTTCTCATTTTCTCCTTTCTTTCCCTTATGACCTGTACAGATTCATATTGGTAAATGGTAACTCCAATAACCTAACTTACCTGTCTCTAATAGCATTACTGCCTTTTACTATTAAAAAGTAAAGTATTTCAACATTATTTAGAAGGTTCTGGTTTCTGCCTACATCTGATCACTTTCCCTGATATTTTTTATACTCCAGTAATTGAAAATGTCTCCTTATTCTTCCCTGCTTATCTTTTCTCAGATCTCCCCCTGGCTTCTTTCTTCATGTGACTCAAGACACAACCACAGGAACGAAAACTTGTACCACATTTGTGTACAATGAATCACAATGCAGTCTGTAAAAACAACAACAAAAAAAGACACTACTCAATAGTTTCTAACTGAAATAGATTGTCCATCATTCTCTTTTCTTCTCAGTTTTTTTTTAATCTCATTACTTTTTAAAACCTTTCATAGTGGCTTTTTCTTTTTAGTGGAATTTCTAATGAACAAAAACGTTGAAAGAGAGGTTCAATGAATCCCTATCCATGTGCTATCAGGTCTGGCAGATATGGGCTTTACTTTGTCCATTTGCTTTTACTTTGTCCTCTTCCTACAGTTATATCCAACTTTAGTAACTAGTCATCAGGGAAAATTAAAAACATTAAAATCAGAAATTTGGTGTTGACACTAATGTGTCCATCATTTGTATTTAATTTTGGAATTTTTTTGTAATAATCTCTATTGTTTAAAGTCTGTCAGGGTATAATTCTGGATCATCCATTTGTTTGGTTGTCTTATCTCTTAAGTCTTTTTGAAGACTGTGCAGTTTGTGGGTGGGTCCATTGCTGCTGTTGTTGTTGTTTATTACTAATCCCAGTGCCTGGAAGTGGAAAGAAGCAACAGGGGTAGCATTACAAGCATGGTCTCTAGAGTCCTGGCTGTCTTGCCACACATCAACTATGTCAACTATGGCAAGTGACATAAATTTTCTGAGCCTTGATTTCCTCCTAGGTGAAGGAAACATGACAGGTTTCATTTTTGTGGCTAGGTTATATGTTATGTGATTTAATGTGTGCTATAAATAATCCTAGCATGGGGTAAGACCAGATAATTATTTGCTGGATAAATAAGAAGGTTCAGTGAAACGTGATATAATAATATAGACTACACAATAATCTCAAGCTGCTTACAAGGAATTTTTAAAAGTATGATCCTGATCACTGGCCTGGAGGAAAGGGGAAAACCATGTAATCATTCAATGATTCAAAATGATAGAGGTTCTGTCATACCTAGCTGTCAAGGTCACCCTGGGTATGAAAATACGACCAGTATATGGGGGTATATACTGGTAAAGGATTCTATGGAAGACGCTTATGGACTGAGATGATAAAGGAACAAATAAATGTCATACGTATCGCATTGACCGTAACTCTGTTAGATACCATACTTAACCATTAAAGAGCGTGATGATTATGGTTTTACTAGAAGCCCAGAAGTAATAGCAAACTGTTTTGGTGAATGGCTTTGTAGGCTTCAACACCACTATATGATTTAAAAAAATCAAAAAAATTATAACAACGCTTATTAATCATGTCCAAGATAGTAGAACTTTGTGTATAGAATTTTTTAATTGCAGCTATTAAAGTAGCGTATTCCTGTAAGTGACTATAAATTATTTTCCTCATAATGATAAATGGCAATGACTCAACCCCAAGTAATCAAGAGGAATAAAAAAGCTGAAGCAGTAAACAGTACTGGTAATGTCTTTGGGAAATGATGAGTGATCCAATGTGATTTAGTCATAGGATGCAAAGAGGCATGCATTTGAGGAGGAGAGGAAACGTGTATCTCATTGTGTCCACAAATTTCTTAGTCTGTAAAGTATAAAGCAGTTTATAGGATTCTCCTCTTTCATTCTAGGTTAGGCTTTAACCTTTCTTTGCTTTACTTATCAAAAATGCTCTTATCAAGTTTATTGTTTAATCTATAGGATAATTTTATCTTTCTAAGGTTTATTTCACTTATCAATGAAATAGTAACAAAAGGATCTCTCATAGGGTTATAAGAATTAAGTAAAATATTTCTATTTTATTTCTGTTTAATCCTCATATTGCTATTTAGTCCTCATTCAGAAAATATTATTACATGCTGTACATGTTAAATAATTCAATTGTAAAACCATCTTGTTTTTCTTACCATTAGTATGTCGGGAGACTGAGACACAGAGATTGAGTACATAAAGTTCTGATAGCTAGCTAAATGGAAAATTTAGACCTACTTATATAAGAACATATATCCAAACTATAGCACTGTTATAATAATAATGAATCCATTAGACTATATATAATAAAATCACCATGAACTCTAAATTTGTATGCGCTGAAATTATTAGAGGAAAAAGCAACTTTTATTTAGTCTGACTTAGTGATGTAAGTAGAACAACTGCCCCTGTGCAAATAACACTTTGGTTTTCCAATTATGACATATAAGGCACAGCATTGCCTTTAATGAAAAGCCAGATGCAAGCAATGCTATGAGCTTCTAGTACTTACATATCATTGAAGTAATAAATGGGAAAATATTAGAAATTGGAAATGTAAGGGAGGAAATAGCCATTAACCTGTTATTCTTGATTTTTTAAAAAATTAATCACTGAAAAATTCAAAATATGAAATTGAGATTGTCCCACCCCATTGACTTAGTTTGATCAGATTCTTTTAAAATGATGATGACTATGTAGTTAATATGTGTTATAAACATTAAAGAAACAATCAAGCCTGATCAATTTGTTGTGTTAGACCATAGGAAACACATAGGGAAACCATCTTCACACTTTAAAAATTCCTAGCATTCTTTCTGGTAAAGATAGTCTTCCCATCTCATAGATAAGAACACTGAGGTGGCTATTGAAGGTGATGTCGTGGGATACTCTTTTCTGAACAGTCTTTCATTTTTTTCTTTTAATTAGAAATGATCCATCAGCATGTGTTCTCTCCATTAAACTTGACCCTCTTGCCCACTCTGACAAGACTCATCTAGGCTATTAGTTGATTTGAGCTCAGATTTATGTTCTGCATGGCCCCATCAACCAGGCTGAAGTTGTACCCCATGAGGCTAATGACATCACAATAGAAGACTTCTTGACGGAGAAAAGTGCCTGAGGAACTCTTCGAGAAAAGGCAATGATTGAGAAAAGGTGATAAAATATTTTATGTATAGAATGCCCCCTACTGCCTAATTAATGGGGTCATGAGCCCATTTATCTATGCTAATTATATTTCTCTTTTCATTTTCTGCTCTCCTGTACATAGTAATTGGTAACAATAGGACTCTTTTTTGGCCTTTATTACCTATGGTTAAAAATAAATTGATTTTCCTTGTAATTGAAGTTAAAACAGAAATATAAGTAACATCATAATACAAGTATTATATAATTAACTTCTACTTATCTATGAATGGATCAGATGCTTTTAAATTTTCTTCAGTAAAATCTGACTACTTCCTCTTGCAGGCAAATATTATTAGTATGTTTCCTCACAATTCATTCATATGACTAGCAACAATATTATGTAATTTCACATCAAAATAAGTCATTCTGAATTCATAGTATCTTTAAAAGTTTTTTAATTAAAGACAATCTAATCAAATTACATTTCTGATTCTTAAAGACACACATTACACACCAAGATTCTCCTTGGTCATCTCCATTAACACCATGGTCACTAACTGATGGAATTATCAGGCTATTTGGGTAGTTTTGCTTTTGCAAATTTTTACTTGGAAATTTCTTCACAGGAATTTTCATAATTATTACTCAGATCTCAACTCCATCTTGCCTCTCCTCAGATTGAGAAAATTCTTAGATCCAGGCTTCCTGGGGTTTAATGATGTCTGAATCTATAGGATAATTTTATCTTTCTAAGGTTTATTTCACTTATCAATGAAATAGTAACAAAAGGTGCGGGGGCACCTGGCTCTCCTTGCAGTGCTTGACAGAGTTCCACTCAAGGATGATTGCAGAGACTCATCCTAAAAGGATTGTAGCCAGATGTATGCCTCCCTAGCTTGGATGTTATTCTGTGGAGTTTTCCTAATAATATATTACTCACTTCAGTCTGAGGATCTTGCTAGAGGTGATGGGAATAATTCTACAAATTTCCAGAATGTTTTTATTATGTTAAAAATCAAACACTGCATTTACTGGCACAGCCAGAACCTGTTGGGGCACAGAAACTTATAGATAACAATGTTTCCCCAAGTTCTAAGCACAAAGCACCTCCCACAGTAGCTACTAGATATGGACTAGCTTATTTTATCTATGGCAGGCCCTGGTACCCCCCTAAAGGCAAGCCCTTAGAGAAGGTAGATATAGATCTCCCCCTGTCTCCTACAGGGTGGTTTAATCCAGATGATGGTTGTGTTTATGTGTGGTGGTAAGGTAAAAAAATAAGGTTTCACAACATTCCTTCCTTCCTACAAAGAATATGTCACCCCTATAATAAATGTTGGTATATAATAACCATTGGGACCGCTGCCCTCCTGTAACCCTTAATTCAGCAATTTAGATATTAACCAGAAGGACCTAGTAGAGATGGTCACATGACATTATTTGTCTATCACTTTACCGCAAAAATAATAAAAATAGTCTTAGGTCATATAGAGTTTAGATATTAAGGAAATAAACATTGTATTAGCTCATTGACATAGTTAGATATTCTTAAAATAATTGTGATTAAGTAAGGATAATCTGTAAGGTTACTGTTTTCTCATAATCTTTCGGTAAAAACAATTTCTGCCTATGCTTTGGAAACTTCTTTGATTTTATTAATCATAAGCTTGTCATCAAAGCCTGAAGAAAAATGTATATAAACCCAGCCTTCCCCAGAATAAAGTGGGATTGATTGCACCAGAACTAGAGTCTGTGTCTTTCATTCTCCATCCATCGCTGACGCTGTCTCCCGCATCCCGTTTACCAGTGTAACCCATGGACTCCTGCTAGGGCTGGACCCCGGCAAAAAGGATCTCTCATAGGGTTATAAGAATTAAGTAAAATATTTCTATTTTATTTCTATTTAATCCTCATATTGCTATTTAGTCCTCATTCAGAGAATATCATTACATGCTGTACATGTTAACTAATTCAATTGTAAAACCATCTTGTTTTTCTTACCATTAGTATGTCGGGAGACTGAGATACAGAGATTGAGTACATAAAGTTCTGACAGCTAGTTTCCACCCAGGGAGTCTGTTTGTTTCCAGTCTCTTTTTCTTAAGCTCACATCATTCATTTGCTCTCTGACCAAGATGGCCTTACTATATTCTCCTTAGCTTAACTAAATTTTATAAAAGTTTCCTCCTGGAAAAAGGTCACTCTCTTCCTTTACAGTCCCCTTGATCTGTAAATCTTTTTCCAGTCCCTTACTGGTTTTACAACCCAGGAAAATCTTTCTCAAGGACTAGGGAGCCAAAACTATGAAATGTAACCACCGAGAAGGAAAGTTCATCTATCTCTCAATCTTTGAGAAGAGTGTACTAGTTAGCCTAACTTTGATAAGCACAAGTTTACAAACCCAGAAATCCTAATCACATTGACCAAACTTCTCCCTTAAATTCCTCCAATATTTTCCCATTAGCTTACACCTTGAAAACTCTCACTCCTTTCAATTCAGTGGCATTGAATTAAAACTCTTTTTCTTATTTGACCTTTACTGCACTAGTTCTGTGTATTCATGTCTTAAATATATGTACAAGACTATTCATTATAACATTATTTAGGATTACAAAAACTGCTAACAACTGCTAACAAAAGGAAGTATGTTTAAGTATATCTACATAGTAGAATCTTTCAGCCATTAAAATATTTTTGAAGAAGCTTTTAGCTATTAAAATATTCCCAACTCTACTTTGAGCATGATCAGAATATATAACTATATATGTATATATAAACTCACCATCTGAGCATAAACTTAAGCTTGCTTAAGCAACTTCTCCCATTGCTAGTAGTTTTCCAACTCATTAGTATTTATGATTAGCTGACCTGACCAGTTTCTTACTATCCATGGTTTCTAGCTACATTTACTTTTATCAAACTTGAATTCATCTAACCAGTTTGTCCCTATCCCTGTGCTCCAAAAATGATAAATCAAAACATTTACTTTCTCCAGTCTTCTGGGGACGACTGAATAGCAACTGGAATAACATGGGCGTAAACATGTCACTGTCAACTTAACAGGATCCTTAGCACCTGAAGGATATCTTAGTATTTTTCTGTCTACTTCTCTCTTTCAGTTTCTGAGATGCCCCTCATTTCTTTCTCTTAGTTTCAGTTTATAATCGTAAGTCATGGGGGAAATACTGCATTTCCTATCAGAAGTGATTTTCCCAAGTTCTCTTAAAACCACATCACTTTCCGGTTTCTCATTCTGTCATATTTTTTTTGTTCGTTTGTTTGTTTTTGTTCTCATGAATCTTTTAATTCTTTCTCTCCACTGAATGTTCTCCTGTAGCATTAGATTCACTCTCCCCTTTTCACTTTCCATTCTCAACCCATTTCAATCACCTCCTGCCCAAACTTCCACGTTTCCCATAAAACTAATTCCAACAATATTGTCTGGTAGAAACTAACTTGTTATCTTTCTTGCCCCAGCTGCTTCCATCACAGGTGACTATTCCCCCATTTTGAAACAGTTGTCTTTTTCTCTAAGATTCTAAATTCTGTTAATACTTTTTTACTACCATGGTCACAGTTCCTTTCACTCTCCTTGGGTTTCAGGTGTCTGCTACCTCTGAGCTTAAGCTCATGTCCTCTTTTAACCACTTTAACTCTTTCCTGATCTGTTCTAGCTAACATCAGTGGTTTTAAATGCCCCATCTACATGCTGACCACAGCCAAGCTTCTTCAATATTCTTCCCTTCACATTTTAGACTCTACATGCAGCTGCCTAGGGAATGTCTCTAACTGGTTGGGCAGATTCTTGACTAAAATCATCCTTGTCCATTTAAATCCTTCAGGTGCATGTGTTCTTCCATAACATAACCCATAGATTATTATAGGACATACTCCAATGTGTCAATGTCACTGAAAGTGAAGCGCTCCTAACTGTAAACAATACTAAAAATGCTTCCTCGGGAAGCAAAAAAGAGCTGAATCAGATCTGTGGGTCTAGTCCCAAAGACTGGATTTCAATCAGTACAGATCAGCTGCAATGTTATTTCTTAATACTGAGTTCATAGTTCAGCAAGTTACTAAGTCTATTTTTACATTTGTAGTTGGATACCCAGCTACAGATTCCATACCTTATACACATTGATGGTGCAGCAAGTTGCAAGATTAAAGATGGCAAATGTTTTGTTTATGAATGACGTGGAAAATTTAAAAGAGGTTAGATTTCATATTAAGTAAATAGAAGAAAATATAGTCTTTAATGATTATTCTTTTCCAATACCATCTGAAATCTTAGTGAAATTATATCTAAACTTTAAGACAGGTGTACTCTGCCTTAAAGAATGCATGTACACCATAAATTTGCCCATAGCACTATATTAAATAACTTCAAATTTTTACCTGCTTGATTACAAAATGTTCTCAATTTTTAAAGGAAGATAGCAATAACAGAATGAGACACCTATGGTAATTAAATGGGAATTTATGCCATATATATGTGTGTGTGTGTATATATATATATATATATATATATATATATATATACACACACTCTCAGTAAATGTCACTTCCTTCTCTCACCAAATAATTCCTCCATCTATGATGCCCCGAACAATGCTTCACTTAAAGTGTTGTATCTAGACTGCTGTCAACACTCCTAGTGTTAAAACTTCTCAAATTACCTTTAGAAGGTGCTTTCAAAATCTAAATAAAAATTGAAAACAACAATTTCTTTTTAAAAGAAAAGAGTGTGATTCAATATAATGTATGAGCCTGTCAGGCTACAAATGATTAAATTATTGGGATAGAACATCAATAGGTACACAGATCAAGAACGTGAAAATAACTACAGTGGAATACTTCCACTGTGTTTTTGCAATGGAATACTGATTTCCATGCTTCTAACGGTGCATGGTGGCATTCTTAATGTTGTCTCTTTACGTGTAGTGTGCCTCCCTCTGCTACTGACTACATTTAAAATCTTTGCTGCAGTTGTTTTTGTTGTGTTTATAACACAACCACATTTGTGGCTTTCCCCAGTTTGATAAGTTTGATTTTGATCAACATTGTCACGATGTGGATGTGACTACAGTTCTGCAGTTCATGGAGCTTCTTGATCTGTGGGATTGTTTATTTTCCATTATATTTATTTATTTGGCTGGACTGGGGATTGAACCCAGTGGTGCTCTACCACTGAGCTATATTTCTAATCCATTTAATTTTTTTTTATTTTGAGACACATTCTCACTAGGTTGCTCAGGGTGACCTGGAACTTGTGATCCTTTAGCCTCATTCTTCTAAGTAGTGTATTTTATTGTATTTTATCCCCAGTAACAGGTAATTGTCTCTTACATATACACAGATCAGTATTAGGCTAATCTATCAAGGGGGCTCTTCCACACTTTATTTCTAAATCACACTTTTGAAATTTAAATTTTTATCACACTTTATTTCTCTTTCTCTCTGGCATTACCACACCTTCAGGAATTTGCTAAGCAAATCTTGCTGCATGTATCTCCCAAACTGCAATCAGTAGCCCTATAAGATCATGGACTGAAGATTCTTCTCTATATTCCAGTCTACAAATGACCCACAAACATTAAGCTGGGAAATCACAGGACTCCATTCATTTCTATTTCATTTACTAAAAGCAGAGTCCTATGCCAACACCTGTAGTCTGGTGGTTCCTGTTACTCAGTCATGACCAGGTGAACTGGTCCTTAAGTCTGCTATTTATTGATTCATTTATTTTGAAACTTTTTCACTAGGTACATATATATATTTAGGGGTGATGTGTCTTATTAGTGAATGAATGCATTTATTATTATGACACATTTTCTTCTATGTAGGACATTGCTTTTCCTTCAACTTGTTTTTTTCATACTGATATATAGTGTTCTTATGATTAATTTTTTGCTTAGAGCATATCATTCTAAACTTCAATTTTTAGAATAGATACAATTTTCAAAATATTATCATATAAGTTTCTTATAGTCTGCATATAATTAAGCTTGACATTTTCATGGACTTTGACCAACTCTGTTTAACCCATTAGAAAATTCTATCAATATGTTTGGGTATAAATCCATACACCTCTCTTTCAATAAACCTTGTTATTTGATTCTCAGTTATATAATAGGGTTTTTGCTCTATTTTTCTGCTTTTGCATTAATTAGATATATTTGTATTATAAAATTTACTAATTACTGGACATAGCTAATTCCTTTGTTTTTATTTTAGTGGCTTTCATCGAGATAGGCATTTTAATTTATCACAGTTCACTCTGAAAAAAAGTATACCTTAGGATAGTATACTTTGCTTTCTTCCTGAAATATTTTTGCAATTGGTGCCATGTATTTTACTTTTGTACATTTGAATCAAGCCACTCAGTATTTATACCTTGGTCTTTCAATTGTATCATTTTAATTATAGACTTTACTTCTTAGAGTATTTTTATTTGTATGTCAAAAATAAGTAAAGTACAGAGTCCTGATGAACCCAAGACCCTCCACCTTGGACACCTAAGTCCTCCACTATCAACACCCCACAAAAGAGTAAAACTTTTATTATAGTGAACCTATACTAACACATCATTCTCAAATCCCATCATTTATGTAAGGGTTCACATTTAGTCTTTTTTTCAAAGGTGTAATGACATTTTCACCATTATAATATCATACAGAAGAGTTTTACTATCCTAACAAGCTTTGCATTCTACTTACTCATGCCTCCTTCCCTTCTAACCCCTGGTGACTATTCATCTTTTACAGTCCCCATCGTTTTGTCTTTTTTATAATGATATTTTAGATACAGTCTGTAGCCTTTTAAGATTGACTTTTTTCACTTTCTTTCATGGATTGTGTTTTTGGCATTGTATCTTAAAAGTCAGGGTCATACTCAAGGTCATCCAGATTTTCTCTTGCTATTTTCTAGGAGTTTTATAGCTTTGCCTTCTACATTTAAGCTTATGATTGATGTTGATATAGTGAAGGATGTAAGGTCTTTGTCTAATTTTTTTAAAATACATTCATTTATTGACCTATTTGCTTCAAACTCTTGAATTCAGCCAGTCCCTTCACTTTGCCAGGGCCCTTCATACCCCCATTAGTCTCTCCCACCCCTGTATGCCTCCACCCATGTGAGCATCCACATTGCCTACCGGGTATTGGCAATTCATGCAAGACCATCCATCTGCATGGTCGCCTTCCCTGACCTTATGAAATGTGACACTTTACAATGGACTTTCCTCCTGTGTGGACAGTCTCTTTTTCCCACCTAAACTCTGATATGCCTTTTCTGCACTCGCTTTTGCATATTTCCCTTATTCATTCAGATTCTGTATGACCTTGCTTTGCTCTTCTCCTGTAGACAACTTCCACAACATGTTTAGGCTCTGTCACCCTTTTATTGTACCTTATTGTTTACACATATACACTCCCGACCCTCCTCAGGCTCTGAATTGCACCTTGGGACATCTCTCCTTGTGGAAGTGCTTTGCACAGTTCAGCCTCCAGCATCCTTTGCCTCAGTACCAGTGCATGGTAACATCTCCTTCAGCATGCTTGGGGTTTGTCTACAGTTTGAACATGGTTTGTTCTTTCTCAACCTCATGTTGAAATTTGATTGCCATTTTGGCAATATTGGGACACAGGGCCTTTCAAAAGTGATGTGTCCGTACTGCAGTAAAGCAGCCATATTAAAGTTCATAGCTGCTCAATTCACAATAGCTAGATTGTGGAACCAACCTAGATGCCCTTCAATTGATGAATCGATAAAGAAACTGGTATATGTACACAATGAAATATTGTGTGTATATATATATATATATATATATATATATATATATATGCACACACACAATATAATGAAGAATAAAATTATGGCATTTGCTGGTAAATGGATGGAGTTGGAGATTATCATGCTAAGTGAAATAAGCCAAGCCCCCAAAACCAAAGGCTGAATGTTTTCCATGATAAGGTGGATGATGATACATAACAAGGGGTGGTGGCAGTGGAGAAAGAGAAGAATGGAGGAACTTTGGATTGTGTAGAGGAAAATGGGGTGGGAGAGAGTGGGGGAAGGAAAGATAGTAGACTGAGACATTATTACCCTATATACAAGTATGATTACACGAATGATGTAAGTCTACAATTTCTACAACCATAGAAATGAAAAGTTGTACCCCATTTGTGTACAATGAATCAAAATGCAGTCGGTAAAAAAACAAATGATGTGTCATAACAAGGATTAATCTACTCGTGAACTAAGTAGAGGGTTACTACAGAAGTAACTTACTTATAAAAGTCAGCTGTCTCTGGCATGTTTGCTCTGTCTTTCCATTTGCTGGTATTCATCATGTTATGATATAGCAGGAAGATCTACACCAAAGTTTAAGGTGAACAGAAAAGAAATACACAGACAATGCAAATCACATTCTTGGCAATTTCCTATGAATACAAAATCAACAATAAAAAATGTAGGGCTGGAGGTATAGCTCAGTGGTAAAGTACACACTTAGCAATCAAAGGCCTTGGCTTTTATCCCACAAATATAATAAATTAAAATTTACTTATTAATTTGTAGTAGAAATAAACTACATATATAGCAATAGAGATTACTCACATGTACCTCATAGTTAGAAGGATACTATATTTACTCTATGGAAAGAGAGCCTATTGGCAATGTTATCCTAGGGAGCAACTGAGTATAGTTATTTGAACTATTTTATGCTTTTTTTCTTCTCTCAGAAGCAGTTACGAGATTTCTTCACTCTACACTGGAGACTTCCTTTGTCTCTGCCAAATGTTACAGCCTCCAAAAATTGAAAGAATTTTTAAAGTGAGGATGGTCCATTTTCCTTTGGTTTTAAGAAGTGATGGTTTTAGCCATAATTATAGAAACATTTACTTATTTCAATTAAGTTCAGTGCTGAATGATCCTGCATTAACAGTTTACTTTGTGTCCAAATGGGCAGGACTGGAACTTAGCCTGAAACAGTGTGGTTTATATTCATTAGCTGTAACTCAGTGGTTAAGGATAATGAAGTTATAAACAACTTCTTTGTCCACAAGCTTAGCTCTTTCATAGGTTGTCGATGGACTCAGTGGTGGATAAAAACATGAAGTAAGTTTAGTGGGCATTATCTTATGAATCATATTTAAACTATATTTTCACATGTTGGGGATTATTTATGACATTTACTTTTCCCCGCTGGAAACAAAAATAATTTCAGTTGAACTTAGAACAAAATTAACATTTCACAGCATATAACATGTATCAGATACTGAATAGGACCTTTACATATATCATGTATCTTCACATTTGAGTCTTGTAGATAATCCATCTAAGTGGTCCAGGCAAAAGCTGGCAAATGACAGAGCCAAATGTGCAACCTAGATAATGCTGGCTTCACAAGTTCATTCTTTTGTTCCAGGGCTTGTGTTCAATCCCAAGCACTGAAAACAATAAAAATAAATTCACCATTTCTCTATAAAATCTGTTTGTTTTCTAATAGACTAATGTCCTCATTTTTTTTTATTTTTACAGACTGCATTTTGGTTCATTGTACACGAATGAGGTACAACTTCTCACTTGTATGGTTGTACAGGATGTAGATTCACACCATTCGTGTAATCATACATGTACATAGGTTAATAGAATTTAAGGAAGTGAAAGCGTTTTTTTTTTTTTGTCAGAAATACTATCTTTAAAAGAATCATACTTGTTCAGCCTATTTCCTTTAGAAATTTCAATATGCATTCCCTGTTAACTATGTCCAAATCTCCATACTGATATTGTAACTCATTGATCTAATCAATATGGACTATGCAGTGGCTGATTCATAAATAAGCACCAATGTAGACAGACCCATGACAGTATTATGTTTGGGCCACCTGGTTGTTCAAATTGAGTAAGCAAGTCAAATTAGTTCCAATAGCACCAGGTAGATGCTGCCTGAATGACTATTAAATTTCTTTGAAATATTCCTCTTTACTCTATACTGTATCAACACTTAAACACATATAGGTTCTGGATATTCATTATCTCAGGTAGCAGACATTTTTGGATCCCTCTGGCACAAAACCTTGCCCTTAAATACTGCATTTGAAATACTTAACCAAAACAGACATTAATCCCCACGCTCATGACAAGCTTTCAAATACTGAAGAGATATATCTAATTCCCCTGTGAGAGCACTATTTGCTATTTTAAAATGCCAAACCACCTTCCTTCATTTGTCTTGTGAAGTTACTTTAAAGACCCTTCAATTCTTTTTCATTTTTATCTGAATTAATTCCACTTTTATATACCTGACATTGAACAAAACATTTAAGGAAATGTCATTCCCTTATTTCCCTCAGCCAGCAAATCATGTCATTTGTCATATACAATTATGAATCCTTTGATGGTCTTGTCATTTTGTTGTATCTAGTAGAAGTAGTATTTTGTAGAATCTAGTAAAGTACATGTACTCATATTTTTTAACTTAACTGAAAAACTGCACATTTTAAAAATATTATTAAGTATGCTTTGTTGTAAGAAAATGAAAATATAGATGACATAGATGAGTAGTTAATAAATATTTGCTCTGGCATTTATATGAGCCATGAGTGAACATGTTGGCTCCTGTAAACATTATTTTAAAGTCGACTTAGGTTAGTGAGTAATTTTATGCTTTTTCTACTATATATTCATCTTATAGTTTCAATATACTGTTCCACAATAATGATAAAATGATTACATAGTTTGATAGAGAACTCTTAAGGTCAAACTTCATATAATAAAGACACTCAAATTGTTCTTTTTAAGATTCTTCTCCTTTTAAGATTTTTATTTTGCTATGAGTTTTAAATCAAAAACCAATTAGAATAAAATAAAATCCAATTTTATGGGCCATGGAGACCATGCAATTTCATTTATCATTACATAGTCTCTGCAGCTTAGATCTCTTTAGTACATTTTATTTCTAGGGAATATCTTTTTTCCAACTGTATCAGCAAACTAAGATGTAACATTGTTCATTTTTCTCGTGTGCACTCTGTTCTCACCTGACATCGGCAGAAGTCAGTTGTCAATCTCTGAGATGCAATGAGAAGTAATTCTTGCTCTTCTCAATGTCTTGACACAGTTATTGTAGTGCCAATGAAAGTTTTCTCCGGAGGACACTTTTGCTGAACACCTTGAAAATGCAATCTTTTTTAAAAAATTCGTATGAATTTCCATGTAAAAAAATTCTTATGACTGGACTTATTTAAGAGAAAAAACGCACATTTCTAAATTTACTATGAATTTAATATTAATGTGTATGGGGTACGAAATATAAGTAGTATATTTAAATCAATTTAGTGTTTTTTATTTTTCTGTACCAAAATAAAATTACATTATCATGTTAACCCTTTCACATGTGGTACTAAATATGGTTCAAGTTTCAGTTATAAAAATGAAAAATATGTTAGAACATACTATAAAATTGCATAAACACTTGTACTTTGAAGACTACATAAATGTATTATCTATGTTTTACATGATGAACTGCGTATTTCAAATAAGAACAGTAAAATGGACAACATGTACTTAGAAAATGCAGTCTTCAGTGTCTTTAGTCATTCTTTCGTCTATGTTCCTCTCCCCTATAAAAAGCATTATCTTTTTCTCAGTTTCTCTTCAGAAAACTATAACTTACAAAGTAAAACTCATAATTAAGAACCACAGAAAATGCACCTATATTAATTGCTGCAGTGCAGTTTGTGACTACTGTTACTGAGTGTTCTGTGACAAAAATTGGCAGCTGAAATGATAGAGAGGGATGGAGTATCTGACACTCCATGTAAGGAAAGAAATCAAGTCTCTGGAAAGTGGCAAGCTCCATAGAGGAAAAGAGGTCAGGATAGATGCATTAAACATGGTGAGAGCATCTCACTCTGCCAAATATGACTACCGGGGGTCAGTCAGTAGCTCAAAGGTAAACCCCGCAGATTTTGTGCTCAATTTGGTTTTGTTGCCTTGGACCATTTTTCCATTTCCTCATCTCTGAAGGAGCATTGTTCGTTGACTTTCGTCCTCTTGTTTTTATTCTTGTTGTTCTACTTCTTTTCTTATTATCAATTTCTCTCTTTAATTCTCCTGTTTTCTTGCTTTTTTTCCCTGAATAATACCAAAGTGGTGATATGGCCAAGTAAAACTCTTTCATTTTCCCTTAGGCTGCTAATAATATAATCAACCCAGTCACTCACTTAAAAGATACATATAACATTCTAAAACATACGGAAGCAACAGATTCTCATTTTCAAGAATGTATTATGTCAGTATTAAAGATGCAGTAAGATAACAGTGACTGAGAAAAAATTGTTCAGAATATATTCTGTTGCAACGTATTTTACATCAAGTTAATTATACTTGTAGGCACTTGGAAAAGCCTAATAATTATCACTGTCAAGTAAAAAGAGAGCAACAGGTGATTTCAAGATCCTGTGCTGAGTAAAGGCCAGATTTTAAACATGATTTGTGATTTTGTCTGAACAAATCAATTAAATTCTGTACTTTATTTTGATTTAATATTAAATTAGCATGTTCATCTCTCCATTATCTACATAATCATCTTGTTAAGGTGATTTATAACAAAATAAATAATGACATAATAAACAGTGATTTACAATACAAAAGGAAAAATAGAGCCAGTCATGGAATATTTTGGCAATCAAATAAAAAAAATTGTAATTTTTTTCCTACTGGAAATATCTCTTGCATATGATAAAATATACATCTGGGAGTCATATTTATATCTTTAAACATATGAGGGGCATTTAATTTTTTTTTCCAGTACTGGGGATTGAACCCAGAGATGCCCTCTCACTGAGCTACCTTCCCAGAACTTTTTATTCTTATTTCGAAGCAAGGTCTCACTAAGTTGCCCAGGCTGGCCTTGGTTGCAATCCTCCTGCCTCAGTCTTCCAAGCTCCTGGCGACACAGGAACATGCCAATGCAGCTGGCCCATGAAGGGCATTTTCAAACTAGGCCTGAATCTGTTCTTAAGGAACTCTTCTAATACTGAACACTTCCTGTGTCTTTCTGTCAAGACACACATGGTTTTCTTTAATAGCCATATGCCAAGGTTTTATACTTGATTATTTTCCATCTTGCTTATTAGACTGTAGACTCCATGCAATTGGAAAGCATTGCTCTTTAATTCATTACTGGACAATGACAGAAGAAGGAAAAAGGCATTAGTGGAAGGAAAAATAATTACACATAGCCTGATTAAACAATATCTATTACCAGGCTTTGCAAAAGCAGTCACAATACTTATGAAATGTGAATAAAGCTACTAATGAGACACCATTTGCTATCAAACAGATTGCCAAAGCATAGAAACATTGATAAGAGCCCAGAACTGCAAGGTTGTAGAGAAATGGATTCTACATTTATTATCAGCACAATTAATAATTATAATTGCATTGTTTTCAGAGTGAAATTTTAAATTAAAAGATGCAAGTTTTTAGGTAGGTATGATTAGGTTGCCTAGTGATAAATTTGCTTGCAAATGTCAATCAGAGTGTTATTAATATGAATTTGATCCCAGCAGAAAGAAATGTAAAATACACAAAGACTTGCCACTCAGCTATCAGCTAAGATCACCTTGTCCTTATCATCTAATAAGATTAATTAGAATTTCATTTGAGGTCCTATGAAATGCCTTAGTCAAGATTTCAACATGTGATTTGTGATCAGATGGCCATCTGTGCCTCTGTTTCTTTTATTTTATTCTCTTTCTTTCTCTGTTTCTATTTATTCATTCATAACAATTTTAAATATTAATCAGTAGTACTCCCTTACCTTGAAGATTTCCTGTCTTTTAAAAGATCAAGTCAACACAAATAACAAAAAAAAAGTTCTGCAAGATTTTAATGAACATTTGTCAGTCATTAAAGAAGAGTTATGTTGTTAAGCCATTATGTATAATTTACCAGATACCTCTTTTTTCATGTTTTTTAGCCATAGATGGACACAATATCTTTGTTTTATTTATTTATTTTTATGTGGTGCTAAGGATTGAACCCAGTACCTCACACATGCTAGGCAAGTACTCTACCACTGAGCCACAATTCCAACCCCTACCCGATACCTCTTTTTCAAAAAGGTTTTCAGAGTCACTGGTTATATTGACCTTTGTCATGTTGCTGGCTATGTCTCTTGGACTCCACTTTGATAGAATATTTCCTGTATGAATTTTCCAAATGTGTTCTCATTTTTTAATCCCTCCTTATCAATCTCAGTTGTAGTACTATAAAGTTACAAAATGTTCAGCTCAAATAAGTGTAAGGAATCTTGTAACCTTTTGCCAATAAAGGCAATTTTTTTCCAATATCATAATCCATCTTGCATACAGAATATAAATATTTTTAAAGTATTATCCTCCTTTCAATAATTCAAATAATTCATAGTGTGACTACATACGACTGAGAATTGTTTCTTCTCATCTTAACTCTGAACTTAATTAGGTATTTAGTTTTGGGAACATCCTGGTAGGCAGAATTATGGATTCCTAAATATGCCCATGTCATCCCTAGACCTGTTAATATGGTACTTTAATTGGAAAAGAGGCTTTGCAGGTGTGATTAAGGTAAACACTAAGAGATAGAGAGGCATCCTGGATTATTTGAGTGCATCCAATAAAATCACATGAGTTCTCAAAAGAAATGTCCTGTTTGAAGTCTGAGTCAGAGGAAAACCTGATGACAGAATGATATGAGAAATTCAATGTCACTGACTTTGAATACAGAGAAGGTGGCCACAGGCCAAGTGAGCTGTGTGGCCGCCAGAGTTGGGGGAAAAAAAAAGAGCAAAAAGTGAAATGCAAAACATACTTTCTCTTTAGAGTCTCCTCAAAGGAATACGGTTCAGTTAATGCCCTGATTTTAGCCCAGAGAGACTTGTGATGGATAGTAATCGAGGAATGTAAGATGGCAAAATTATATCATTTAAAATTTATATTAAAACCATATTATAAATTTATCATAAGTTCCTATAGCGGCAGTAAAAAACTAATAAATGTCATTTCTTCTTCATATAAAGAGGTGATTAGATGCAGGGTCTCTAGTCTAATTCCTAGGTCCTTGATCCATGTTGAGTTTTGTGCAGGGTGAGAGATAGGGGTTTAATTTCATTTTACTACATATGGATTTCCAGTTTTATCAGCACCATTTGTTGAAGAGACCATGTTTTTTCCAATGTATGTTTTGGGCACCTTTGTCTAGTATATCTATATTTATGTGGGTTTGTCTTTGTGTCTTCTGTTCTATTGGTCTTCCTGCCTGATTTTTTTTTTTTCATTTAGCAGAATGATACATTGTATTCTGTGCATTAATTGTTAAACTTTTAAAGGTGGTAACATGCATATAACATTTAATAATATATTTTAAGTAGTGTTAAGCCCCTTTACATTGTGGTGAAACTCATCTCTAGAACTCTTTCAATCTTGTCAAATTGAAACTCTGTCCCCATTATACAAAACTCCATGTCTGTTTTTGTGACAATATCATGCCACTTTTGTTACTATAACTCTGTAGTAGAATTTAAGGTCTGGTATTGTGATGCCTCCTCCTTTACTTTTCTTGCTAAGGATTGCTTTGGCTACTCTGGGACTCTTATTTTTCCAAATGAATTTCATGACTGCTTTTTCTATTTCTATGAAGAATGTCATTGGAATTTTAATAGTAATTGCATTAAATCTAATAGCACTTTTGGGAGTATGGCCATTTTGACAATGTTAATTCTGCCTATCCAAAAGCGTGGGAGCTCTTTCCATCTTCTAAGGTATTCTTCACTTTCTTTCTTTAGTCTTCTTTAATTTTCATTGAGAGATCTTTCACCTCTTTTGTTAGATTGATTCCCAAATTTTTTATTTATTTTGTGGCTATTGGAAATGGGATATTTTTTAAGATTTCTCTTTCAGTAGATTCATCACTGATGTATAGGAACACAATTGATTTACGGATGTTCATTTTGTATTCTGCTACCTTGCTGAATTAATTTATGAATTCTAAAAGTTTCCTGGTGGAAATTTTTGGGTCTTTGAAATATAGAATCATATTATTGGTAAATAGGGATAGTTTGAGTTCTTCTTTTCCTATTTGTTTCCCTTTATTTATTTATTTATTTTTTTGTCTATTGCTCTGATTAGAGTCCAGGGAATATTTAATAAAAGTGGTGAAAGAGGGCATCCTTGCTTTGTTTCAGTTTTTAGAGCGAATGCTTTCAATTTTTCTCCATTTAGAATTATGTTGGCTTTGGGTTTAACATATATGACTTTTACAATGTTGAGGTATGTTCTTACTATCCCTAGTTTTTCTAGTGATTTGAGCATTAATGGATGCTGTATTTTGTCAAATGCATTTTCTGCTTCTGTTGAGATAACCATGTGATTCTTGTCTTTCAGTCTAATGGTGTGATGAACTATGTTTATTGATTTCTGTATGTTGAACCAACCTTGCATCCCTGGGATAAACCACACTTGATTGTGGTACACTATTTTTTAAATGTTTTTGTATGTGCTTTGCCAGAATTTTAACATCTATATTCATCAGGGATATTGGTCTGAAGTTTTCTTTCCTTGATGCGTCTTTGTCTGGTTTTGGTGATACTAACTTCATTGAATGAGTTTGGAAGGGTTCCCTCCTTTTCTATTTCATGGAATAATTTAAGGAATATTGGTGTTAATGCTTCTTTGAAAGTCTTGTAGAACTCAGCTGAGGATCTGTCTGGTCCTGGGCATTTTTTAGTTGGTAAGCTTTTGATGGAGTCTTCTATTGCATTGCTTGAAATTCATCTGTTTAAACTGTGTATGTCCTCCTGATTCAGTTTGGGTAGCTCGTATGTCCCTAGAAATTGGTTGATCTATTTAAGATTTTTTTATTTTATTTTAGTATAATTTTTCAAAAGAGTTTCTGATCATTGCCTGTATCTCAATAGTGTCCATTGTGATATTTCCTTTTTCATCATGGATTTTAATAAAAGTAGACCCAAATCTACACTATGTCAGCTTAGGAACTGACTCCCTTAACAGGACTCCTAAAGCACAAGAAGTAAAGTCAAGAATCAACAAATGAGATGGTATCAAACTAAACTTTTTCACAGCAAAGGAAACAATCAAGAATGTGAAGAGAGAGCCTACATAATAGGACAAATTCTTTGCCACCTGCACCTCAGATAGAGCATTAATCTCCAGGATCTATAAAGTACTCAAAAAACTTAATCCAAAAAACAAACAACCAATAAATGGGCAAAGGAATTGAACAGTCATTTCACAGAAGGAATACAAATGGTCAACAAATGTATGAAAAAATGTTCAACACTAGCATTTAGAGGAACTAATTAAAACTACTCTGAGATTTCATCTCACTCCTGTCAGTATGACAATTATTAAGAATACAAGTAATAAATTTTGGTGAGGATATGGGAAAAATGTTCACTCATACATTGCTGGTGGGGCTGCAAGGTCGTGCAAACACTATGGAAAGCAGTATTGACATTCTTCACAAAATTTGGAATGGAACTACCATTTGACCCAGTATCCACTCTGGTACATATCCAAAGTACTTAAAATCAGCATATTACAGTGAAACAGTCACATGAATGGTTACAGCAACTCAATTCACAATAGCTAAACTATGGAATCTGCCTAGGTGCTCCTCAATGGATGAGTGGATATATAAAATGTGGTAAATATACATAACAGAATATTATTCAGTCATAAAGAAGAACAATATATGGCATTTGGCAGTTACTAGATGGAACTGGAGACTATCATACTAAATAAAATAAGCAATGCCCCCAAAAATAAAGGTCAAATATTTTCTCTGATACATGGATGCTAACTCACAATAAGGGAGCAGAGAAGGGAGGAATAAAAGTACTTTGGATTAGACAAAGGGGAATGAAGGGAAGGGAGAGGGAATACCAACAGGAAAGATAGCAGAATAAACTGGACATTCCTATCCTATGTGCCTATATGATTACAAGACCAATGTAATTCTACATCATGTACAATCAGAAGAATGAGAAGTTATATTCCATCTATGTATAACATGTCAAAATGCATCCTACTAGCATGTATAACTAATAAGAGCAAATAAAAATATTTTTAAAAAGAGGTGATTACAATGAAGTCCCCCACCTTTTCCCCAGATCTTATTTGTCTGATAAACATGCATACAGTGGTAATTTGGGGATGTTAAACTTTATTATTTTCCTAGGAATCACCTATTACTCTAAACCCAGGATTATCAACTCTTCCTACTCAGGAGTTGCCATGTTCTGAATGTGTCCCCCTAAAATTCATGAAATGCATCTTAAGTCACAATGCAAAACCTCTGAGAGGCTGGACCTTTTGAGAGGTGCTTAGGTCATAGGGCTCTCCCTTTATGAATGGATTCATTCTGCTCTAAAAAGGGCTTGTTGAAGTGGATTCTCTCTATTCTTTCTTGTGAGGAAGAAGAATTTATACCTATCTTACCTGCCTGTGTTCTGCCATATGTGTGTTTAGCAAGGAAACCCTTACCAGAAACTAGAATCTTGATCTCAGACCTCTCAACCTCCAGAATAAATTTCTATTTAGTACAAATTACCTAGGCTGTGGTATTCTGTTATAACAGGGAAAAAAATATGATAACAGAAGCGTGTTCTAAAATATGCTGTTCCTTAATACTTCCTGTAGTGGAATCACTGAGCTCAGTATACATAAAAACCAGTGCTTTCCAACCTCCTAGGTAGAAAGGATCTGTGACTACATGTGTGGGTATGATCTTTTCAAGATTTCCTAGTGAGAAATTGAACTCACACCCACCTCACTATTCCTGAAAATCACACAATCACTCTCTATGGATTAGTAACAGATTCTAATATAAAGAATATAGGGAATATATTTTCCAGTCATGCTTTACATGCCAAGACCATTGGAAATATTTCACAGGGCTCAAATGTTCTATGTTGTGAAAGATCTTTGTTATTGTTATCCCTTCTCCTTGTTAGTATCAACTTGGTACCAAAAGAATTTTCTTTCTTCCATTTTCCAACTACCCACTTGCCCTTTTGAGTTAACTCATAAGTTATTTACAATACATATCTCTTTTTCATTTGTAGCTCTCTGGAGAAGAAGTTGATTTTCAGAAATCCTTTACCAACTATAAAAGAATGCATTTACAGCTTTTAAAGCCACAAGTGTGGCCCCTTTGTTTCCTAGCCTGCTGCTGATAACACACATTTTCAATACAGGCAATATAATTCAAATGCCAGTGTGCCTCAAAATGTAGTTTTCATGGCAATAACATACCTAACGAGCATGCTAAGAACTTCTGCAAGTTAAAAAAAGTAGTAAAGTAAGGTGAATAATAAAGTTTGTATTCTGCCTTTTAAAAACAGCTGGACTCAGCATTCTGGGCTTATTTCAGGTAAATCATAAAAAGCAAATGAATGACTACACTTTCACATAATCTACAATTAGCATTTAGACTTATAATTAGAGCTCAGATTGTACTAAACCTGGCAGACCATCCCCAATTTAGACTTTCTAGACATTGATGCTTATTAACACATTTGCATTCTTTCCATTAACTCTGTGTTAAGCACTCGAGAAAGAACACACATAAAGCACAAAAAGGACAATATTGCCGCAGAATTTAGTTTCTAGCTTTGGTTTCCTGTACATCCTAGTCAGTTTTCAGTGTGCTTGACCTAGATCCCTGAATTAGGAGAAGTAAAATGTGGCTTGAAGCAAAAATCCACTCTCTGTTCTGAAGTGAATTCTCCTAAATTACATAGATATATTTAAGAGAAGTCATGGGATCCAGTAAACATGCAGAACAAAAGGAGTAAAGAATTTGTTGATAAGGAACAATTTTCATGTCAAATTGTTGCCCAGGGCTACTGCACAGAAGCATAATCAAACTTTATTTTTGTTTATAAAATAATTATTTTATTTTTTCACTAATCAAAAAAATATATACTAAGAATCTATGAATTGCTAGATAGTGAAAGTCATGCAAGCTACAGTAGCTTTCTCACTTATTTTGCCCATGTTCAGGAAATAAATTGCTCTTGCATTTTACCTGTAGATTTTACCTGTAGATTTTCCCTGTAGATTTTCCCTTAGAAAGGACTTTGGTCTTTAGTTCTATGGAATTTCTTTTTTTTCTTTTTTTTTTTTTTTTTTGTCTTTTTTTTTTTTCTCTCTCTCTTTTTATCATGACAATTCCCATTTCCCAGGGTAAAAGAAGTTGTATGAGTTGGACCAGGGATGATCCTACCTCTCGCCCAGGGTTAGAAGTGTGTATTTATCCATTACCTGAGAATGACAAAATTTGCTGTCCTTCCCTGGGAGAGCAATCCTCCTGCACAAACCACACAGGAAGGATTCCACTTGATTCCTAAACCATACAACAGTCTTTCCAGATAGCATCCAGGGCCTTTCTAGGGGGAGAGCCTGAGCGAAGTCCCCTTGTTTTGTGGTTCCTGATGTTTCAATACACTCATCCTAACTCACATTCAGCCTTTAGAATCGTGCTACATATTTTAGCTGGATATTTTTTCCCACTCACTCCCTGTCAGGTAAGTAGAATTTGTGTCTCATCTGTCTGGGACCAATGACTTTTATTCATTGCAGCTGATTTGAGTGCCCTTCGATCTCAATTTTCTGATGAGTTTAAGAAACATTAGTTTACAAATCATACTGGATTTTCCAGTTGTTATACTGGAATAAGCACTCTTTCAAGCTTTTCACATCAGAAACAGATGACACAAATCATCTCTATTTCTTTCTTATAGTAAAAATTAATCTACAAATGCATAGAAAATGGAATGCAATAGTGCATTAAACCCCAGTTTTCTCTCTGCTTAGAGCAGATGGAAATGATCCCAAAAGTTTGATGTGGATAGTGAATTGAAAATATATAATAGTCTATATATTCTTCAATTCTTAGGCCTAGCAAAACCACTTCTAGAAATTTATGTGAAGGTATGCCTCCAAATTCCAAATCAGCTAAGATGAGCACTATTTATTATAATACCAATATCAATATGCAATAGTAAATATTGGGAACAGACCAAAGGTCATCTGAATAGGACATTGCTTTGCCAAATTGTTGTGCAGGCACATTGTGGAGTACTAAATAGTCATAGAAAATCTGAGCAAGATCTGTGCAAAGCAATATTAAAGGAAACTTTAAAAACACCTCGCCAGATCTAATTCAGATCCTCTGTGATTTCCCTTTCTTATAACTGTCAATTTTCTACCGTGTGGATACTTATATTTTCCAAATATAAAAAAAAGAGACTGAAATAAGCAACACTGATATTCAAAATAAACAAATATATAAACTTATAGACAAATGCTCATGAAAGCCTCATCCTCATAGTCAAAGCGTGAGTGCAAAATGAAGATAGCACAAATAAAAATCAACAGAATGAAAGACTTGGAATTTGCACACAGTAGACCACTATCTAGCAATGAAAAAGATGAAGTGATGATACATAAAATGTTACATATGACTCTCACAAATAATGGGCTGAGAATAAGCCTAACATAAAAAGGGTACATATTATATTTTTTATAATAAAATATATGACATTTTACATTCTGTATAAATGTATTATTCCATTAATATAAAAACTTAGCAGAAGTAAATCTAACCCATTGTGACAGGAAGCGGATAAATGTTCTACACATCTGGGATCAGTGACATTGACTAAAAAATGGCATTACTATGCTCTTTTTCTTGCTTTGAAATATATTGATCTTAGTTGGTAATTCCATGGTAACAAGACTCACTGAACTATACATTTAAAACTGGTGTGGCATTTCATAGTACGCAACTTATACCTTGATTTGTTGTTTTAAGCAGAAAAGAGAAATGGAAGGTAACAGTGAAATTACAGTTTAAAAATTTGTTTTCCTAGAGGAAAATGATTTTGTTAAAATCTTAGCTGCTTGTCAGAAAATAAAGGACTACTTCATGCAAAAGCCACAGTTAACTTTTTTTACTCTTTATATTACATAAATTATTTTCTTGTGGACTATTAGCTTACAAACTTGAAACTATTTATGAAATATAATCCATATTTTTGTGTTTGTGGATATTTTCAAAATCATATTACATGGTGACAATAAAAACAATTATTTTGCTCCAACAAAGAAAGGAGATATTTTAATTTTAATCACATTTATGACTTTGTATAAACTGTAATCTTCTAATATGTTTTTGAATCCACTCTGTTTCAGACTAAATTGGTTTGAACCAATATGCTTGGTTTTATGGGGGTTTTTAATAACCATTTGACTAAGTAATATTATAGATATTATAACCAAGTATGAGAAATCAAAAAAGCATATTGATATAAGTTATTGTCATTTATTACATAAAGCTCTGAATACTGATTGATAATTTTTAATATTTAAAAGATAAAAATGAATCTAAAATCTTTCATGAGTCTGTGTCCCTCACTGCTATGAAATCATCACTGAATAATACATAACTTTGTTCATTATTTATATTTTTCATTTGACTTTGTTTTTCACTTAAACTTTTAGGACCTAAATTCAATAACACAATTTTGTTTATTTTACTTGCATTTTCAAAGTACTCTTACTTCGGGACTCTCTGAAAAAACAAGTATATTCTAGGACAGCAAAATTATATATACACATACACACAGGCTCTCCCCCTGCATGGCACTCACTGACTGAGGAGTGATTCTTTATCGTCTCACAAGTTCTTCTTTCTTTGGTTTCTCAGGCTATGGAAGGTATATATATATACATATATATATTAATTGTTAGAGAAGTACCCTATGAGGAGACTAAATCAATGAATAACAGGTTTTATTTGTTTAAATTTCAACAGATGAAGAAATGTTCAATTTCTTCTTTTGTAAAATTATCCTTTTATTCTTAAGTGGCAGAAATTGCTGAAAATGCAAAGTATCATTATACTGAAGAATATATTTCCAATTTTCACTTTTTTGTAATTTCTTTTTACAGACGACTTACTTTTTTTTTCCACTCATATAATAATTGCACCAGAAGTACTTCAAATATTATACTGGGGTCCCATCCTCCTTTTTTTTTTTTTTTTCTCTGATTGCAGCATATCTTTCACCACATAAAGTACTCAGTTTAGCCAAAATTCTCAGTCATTTCATCTCCCCATGGACAAAACACACAGGCCCTACTTCTAAATACCCTGAACAATCACCTCTTCAAGTTTGGGTTGAAGCAAAGCTTTTATGTACTATTTAAGTTAAAATAAAGTAACAAGTAGTTTCTTCTTACTACTTCTGAAATTTTGCGGTTGAGCTAGCTATTGGCTTACTTAATTGATTAAGATTAATTCTAAAGCAACAAGGATTCATGTAATTTCAACCTTACTAAATATAAATCAGAATCATCACTGCACCTACTAGCTGGAACAGGATTAGCTTATTCTGAGTGGGTCAGCCTGTAGTGAGCACATTAGACTAGACTGTACATAGTGAGAATAAAATGGACTCCAAGTTTTAAAACATGTGTTCACATCCAAGCTTTGTTATTTTGAGCACTGTGACCTCTAAAATTTAGTAATTAAATCAAAATTAATATGAAAATAAAAAGAGGTAATATTTACAAATGTCCAAAGGTGTTACCCTAGCTCTAGACATTTTTTAACACATTTTAATGTATTTCCTTAGTTCTCATTTTGGTAGCTACCTTATCCTTACAAAAGCCTATAATTTAGATATATTTTTTTAGTATCAAAGTGCTGCCTTCCTCAAGTCAACTTTTGCCTTAACTAGAAGTTTAGTACTCGCCAAGTGACAGATTTCCCAATACATCCAAACACTGGACTTGTCTACATGGATCCTTTAACTTGCTTATCACACATGACTACAGATAGGTCAAGTATTCTTTGCATTTTCATTTTGAGTTCTCGCTGAACATCTGTGGCAACTTTTTCAAAATGGACATGTAATATATGTACTTATTTATGGGGTATTATATTATAATTTGATACATGAATACAATATGTGATGATATGTTAGCGTAATTAGTACTTATATCTCCTTATTTCCATGTATTGGGAACTTTCAAACACTTCTCTTGTTCTTATTTTTAAATATATAATTAATTGTGGACTAATAGTTTTTCTCTTGTGCTCTATAATATTAGAACTAGTTCCTCCCTTCCATGTTTTGATATTTATCATGTATTCCCTTCCTATTATTCTTTCCCATCTCCTTCCAAGCCACCTGGTGACCTCTGTTTATGCTCTATTTCTATACAATTAACTTTGACTTTCACAAATAAGATCACATGAAATTAATCTTTCTATGCTTGACTCATTTCATATAACAATATCCACCAGTTCCACTTATTTTGCCACAAATTATAAGATTTGTGCTTTTATATGTCTGAATATTTTATATCTCTCTCTCACACACATACACACACACACACACACACACACACACACATACAGACACACATACACACATATACACACCACATTATTTTGATCCATTCACCTATTGATGGACATTTTTGGTGAATTTCAAGTCTAGGCTATCATGACTACTATTGTAATAAAAATGGGCATTCAAGAATGTCTTCAAAGTAATGATTATGTTTCATTGTAGTATATAACCAGGAGTAGAATTGGTGAGTCTTTTCTCAGATTTTAAAGAAATTTCCACACTGTTTTCTGTATTGGCTGTAATAGTTTATGTTCCTACCAACAGCATATAAGAATTCTACCTTTTTCACATCCTTACCAAGATTTGCAAGTTTTTGATAATATTCTAACAGATGTTAAAGGGTATCACTTTGCTCTTTTGATTTATATTTCCTTGGTGAATAGAATGTTGAGAATTTTTTCATATATTTATTTTGAGAAATAGCTATTATTGGTCCATTGTAAAACTGGATTATTTGTTTCTCTGTTGTTTAGTTGTTTGACTTCTTATAATATTAATCCTTTGTCAAATGAGTAGTTCACAAAAATGTTCTTCAGGATGTGTCTAGACTCAGTTTCCTTTGCTGTGCAGAAGTTTCTTAGTTTGATAAAATCCCCCTTGTCTGTTTTTTTTCTTTGATTGCTTGTGCTTTTGGAGTTTCATGAAACATTTTTTGCCTCTCCCAATGCTTTCTTCTAGTAATTTTATAGTTGCAGGTCTTACATTTAGATCATTGATCCATTTTGAATTGATTGATGTGCCTGGTAGGAAGTATGAGTCTTATTGTTAAACTAATATATATCTAGTCTTCCAGCACCAGTTGTTGAAGAGAGGGTCCTTTTTCCTATGTATGTTCTTGTCACTTTTGTTAAAAATCAGTTGACTTTAAATATATGAATTAATTTCTTAAACTTTTAACCTGTTCTCCTGGTCTGTGTATCTTTTATACCTTCACCAATATAGTTTAATTACTGTTTCTCTGTAGTGTGTTTTGAAGTCAGGTATTGTGATGTCTCCAACTTTTATTTATTTATTCATTTATTTATTTTTCCCATAAGCAACTATTTTAAAATTATGCTATATAGTATATTAAAACTTAGAAATTGGAGTGAAACATCAGGTAATCCTTTAAAAAGAGGAATACAAAGACCCAGGATAAATTTTACCTCATCCAGTTTTATTCTTATTGAATTTGATTTTCTAATTCTCAGCTGAAGATTTTTGCATCCATTTTGATGAGAGATATTGGGCCATATTTTGCTTTTCTTTTAATATATTCTGTTTGATTTTTATTTGAGGATAAAAATTCTGAGTTTATATGCTGAGAAAACATTCCTTCTGTTTTTATTTTCTACTCTGGAAAAGAATGTGTAATGCTGGTATAATTTCTTAATTGAAGAATTGGTAGAATTTATCAACAAAATCATCTGATTGTCATGTTTCCTCATTGGGAAACTTATTGATTATTGACTCAACTTATTTAATAGATATAGTTTTATTCAAATTTTCTACTCTTTCATGTGTGAATTTTTGTGAATTATGTTCTTCAAGTAACTGGTCCATTTTATCAAGGTCATGAGATTTTTGACATAAAGTTGCTCACAACATTATTTTATTACTCTTTCAATGTCTGTGAGATATATAGGGAAGTCCCCTCTTTCACTTTTGATATTAGTAATTTCTTCTTTCTCTCCTTTTTTCTTAGTTATCCTGGCTAGCAGCTCATCTATTTTATTAATAGATTTAGATTTATTAATTAATTTATTAATAAAGCTATTAATTTTATTAATAGCTTTAGGTTTCATTGATTTTCAAAACTGATTTCCCATTTTCAATTTCAGTGATTTTAGCTCTGACTTCTTTTGGTCTTTTTTGATTTAATTTTTTCTTGTTCTAGTTTTCTAAAATGAAAACCTTGATTATTGATGTCAGTGCTTTCTTCTTTTCTAATATATGCATTCAATGCTATAGTATTCCCTGTAGGTACTGCTTTTCCATAAGATTACATTTTCATTTAGTTTTAAATATATATTAATTTCTCTTGAGACATCGAATAAGCATCTTCAAGTACTTTGGGTTTGCCTACAATCATTCTGATATTGATTTATAGTAAAATTTTGTTGTGGTCTGAGAGGATATTTTGTGTTAGTTCTATCCTTATAAATTATTAAACGTTTGTTTTAAGACTCAGAATGTTGTCTATTTTGGTGAATGTTCACATGAGCTTAAAAAATGTGTATTCTCATGTTACTGGAAAAAGTAGTCTGTAGATAATTATGTCCAACGGATTGATGATGATGCTGAGTTCCACTCTGTCTTTATTGATTTTTCACCTGCTGAATTATCCATCTGAAGACAGAGGAGTGTTGAAGGCTCCAACTATAGTGGAGGTTCTTTGTAGTTCTATTAGTTTTTGTCTCACAGATTTTGTTGCTCTAGTGTTGGGGCATGCATGTGAAGTACTTTATGTCTTCTCAGAAAATTGGTCTACTTGTTATTATATAATACCCTCTTCAGCCCTGATACCCTGCTCTGATGTCAGCTTTGTTTGAAATTAATATAACTACTCCCATTTCTGTTGATGGCATGTCTTTCTCCATTCCTTTTCTTACAATCTTTGTGTGTGTGCTTACATTTAAAAGGGGTTACCTGTAGAAAACATATAGCCTGGTCTAGCAATTTCATCTACTCTGCAATCTCAGTCTTTGAATTGATGAATTGACGTAATTAGATGGTTTGTTTAAAATAACTGAATAATTGGATTAATATTTACCATAGTTATTATAGGTTTTTATTCACTGTTTTTTCTTTGTTTTTTTATTTATGCTCTATTACTTTTCTGTTTTTCTTTACAGTTTTAATTGAGGATTTTATATGACTCCATTTTCTCTATTTTTTAAAGATATGTAAAAGCTATAGATACTCTTTTGTTAGAAGGTACCTATAATTTGCAATATATATTTACAACTAATAAAAGTCCTCTCTAAAAGAACACTCTACCATTTCATAGGTAACGTAAATACCTCATAATAAAAAAAATCCTGTTTTCCCCTCCTGTTTCCTGCATAATGTATTTTACTTATACATAGAAAACATAAGGATATTTGTAGCTACATACTTAATTATACAAAATCAAATCCATTGCTGACATTATAATTTTGAATACTTCAGACCAATTGAGAATAAAAAACATATGATTTTAATTTTATTTATTCCTTCCTGAATGCCTTGCCTTTCTTTATGTAGGTCCAAGTTTCTGACATATATAATTTTCTTTCTCTCTGAGAAAAATTTTTTAACACTCCTTACAAGGTAAGTCTGCTAGCAACACATTCCCTCAATTTTTGTTTATCTGAGAATGTCTTTATTTTTCCTCTACTTCTACAGAATAATTTTTCAGGGCATAGAATTCAAGGTCAATTTTATTCTTCTAGCAATACTTTAAATATCTAACTCTATTCTCATTGCGTGATTTAGGAGGTGAAGATAAATGTAACTTATTTTTTCTCCATTGTGGGCAAGGTTCTCTCACCCATTGGCTTCTTCAATGAATTTTTCCCTTTTTCTCTCTTCTTCTGCAGTTTGAATATGGTCTGACTAAGTACTTGTCTATTGATTTTTTTAATTGATTGATTATGTATTCTCTTGGCATTTCCCTGCTTGATGTTCTCTGAGTTTCCAGGATTTGTGTTTTAGTGCTTGATATTTGTTATGATTTGGGAAATGCTTGGTTATTTTTGCCTCAAATGTATATTTTTTTTCATTTCTTTTCTCTTGTCTCCCACCCCCCTCTTTCTCCTCTCCCCACCTTCTGGCATTCCCATCCCACTACTCATGGATATTCTATTCTTTTCTGTTGTTTCAGTTTCTATTCCTTATTCTTCACTTCTGTAAATTTCTATTCACATAGTCTCAGACTCTGAGTTTAAGTACACTAATGTGTCCTTATCTGCCACTTTTCTTTTCTTTTACATTTTTTTTTATTGTAAACAAATGGGATACATGTTGTTTCTCTGTTTGTACATGGTGCAAAGGCATACCATTTGTGTAATCATAAATCCACATAGAGTAATGTTGTTTAATTCATTCTGTTATTTTTTCCCTTCCCCCCACCCCTCCCACCCCTCTTTACCCTCTATACAGTACTTCCTTCCTCCATACTTGCCCCCCTCCCTAACCCTAACTCTAACCCTAACACTAAACCTTCCCTCCCCCCCATTATGTGTCATCCTCCACTTATTAGCGATATCATTCGTCCTTTGGCTTTTTGAGATTGGCTTATCTCACTTAGCATGATATTCTCCAATTTCATCCATTTGCCTGCAAATGCCATAATTTTATCATTCTTTATGGCTGAGTAATATTCCATTGTATATATATACCACAGTTTCTTTATCCACTCATCAATTGAAGGGCATCTAGGTTGGTTCCACAGTCTGGCTATTGTGAATTGAGCAGCTATGAACATTGATGTGGCTGTATCTCTGTAGTATGCTGATTTTAAGTCCTTTGGGTGTAGGCCAAGGAGTGGGATAGCTGGGTCAAATGGAGGGTCCATTCCGAGTTTTCTAAGGAATCTCCACACTGCTTTCCAGAGTGGCTGCACTAATTTGCAGCCCCACCAGCAATGTATGAGTGTACCTTTTTCCCCACATCCTCGCCAACACCTGTTGTTGCTCGTATTCTTGATAATCGCCATTCTAATTGGGGTGAGATGGAATCTTAGGGTGGTTTTGATTTGCATTTCTCTTATTACTAGAGATGTTGAACATTTTTCCATATGTTTGTTGATTGCTTGTAGATCTTCTTCTGTGAAGTGTCTATTCATTTCCTTAGCCCATTTGTAGACTGGATTATTTGAATTCTTGGAGTAGAGTTTTTTGAGTTCTTTATAGATTCTGGAGATTAGTGCTCTATCTGAAGTATGATTGGCAAAGATATTCTCCCACTCTGTAGGCTCGCTCTTCGCATTGCTGATAGTTTCCTTTGCTGAGAGAAAGCTTTTTAGTTTGAATCTATCCCAGTGGTTGATTCTACCTTTTATTTCTTGTGCTATGGGAGTCCTGTTAAGGAAGTCTGATCCTAGACCAACAAGGTGAAGATTTGGACCTACTTTTTCTTCTATAATCTGCAGGGTCTCTGGTCTGATTCTGAGGTCCTTAATCCATTTTGAGTTTAGTTTCATGCATGGTGAGAGATATGGGTTTAGTTTCATTCTGTTGCAGATGGATTTCCAATTCTCCCAGCACCATTTGTTGAAGAGGCTATCTTTTCTCCATTGCACATTTTTGGCACCTTTGTCTAGTATGAGAAAATTGTATTTATTTGGGTTTGTGTCCGTGTCCTCTATTCTGTACCATTGATCTACCTTTCTATTTTGGTACCAATACCATGCCGTTTTTGTTACTATTGCTTTGTAGTAGAGTTGAAGATCTGGTATTGCAATACCCCCTGTTTCACTCTTCCTGCTAAGGATTGCTTTAGCTATTCTGGGTTTCTTATTCTTCCAGATGAATTTCATAATTGCTTGCTCTATTTCTGTAAGGTACGTCATTGGGATTTTAATTGGAATTGCATTGAATCTGTATAGCACTTTAGGTAGTATGGCCATTTTGACAATATTAATTCTGCCTATCCAAGAACATGGAAGATCTTTCCATCTTCTAAGGTGTTCTTTAATTTCTTTCTTTAGTGTTCTGTAGTTCTCATTGTAGAGGTCTTTTTTGTGAGATTGATTCCCAAGTATTTTATTTTTTTCGAGGCTATTGTGAATGGGGTAGTTTTCCTAATTTCTCTTTCTGAAGATTCATCACTTATGTATAAAAATGCGTTGGATTTATGGGCATTGATCTTGTAACCTGCTACTTTACTGAATTCACTTATGAGTTCTAAGAGTTTTCTGGTGGAATTTCCAGGTTCCTCTAAATATATAATCATGTCATCAGCGAACAGGGATAATTTGAGTTCTTCTTTTCCAATTCGTATCCCTTCAATTTCTTTGGTTTGCCTAATTGCTCTGGCCAGAGTCTCAAGAACGATGTTGAATAGAAGTGGTGAAAGAGAGTATCCCTGCCTTGTTCCAGTTTTTAGGGGGAATGCTTTCAGTTTTTCACCATTTAGAATGATATTAGCCATGGGCTTAGCATAAATGGCCTTTACAATGTTAAGGAATGTTCCCACTATCCCTATTTTTTCTAGTGTTTTGAGCATGAAGGGTGCTGTATTTTGTCAAACGCTTTTTCTGCATCTATTGAAATAATCATGTGTTTCTTGACTTTAAGTCTATTAATATGGTGAATTACGTTTATTGATTTCCTGATGTTGAACCAACCTTGCATCCCTGGGATGAAACCCACTTGGTCATGGTGCACTATGTTTTTAATATGTTTTTGTATGCGATTTGCTAAAATTTTGTTGAGAATTTTTGCGTCGATGTTCATTAAGGATATTGGTCTGAAATTTTCTTTCCTTGATGAGTCTCTGTCTGGTTTAGGTATCAGTGTGATATTGGCTTCATAGAATGAGTTTGGGAGGGTTCCCTCCTCTTCTATTTTATGGAATACTTTGAGAAATATTGGAATGAGCTCTTCTTTAAAGGTTTTGTAGAACTCGGCTGAGAACCCATCTGGTCCCGGACTTTTCTTTGTTGGTAGGCTTTTGATGACTTCTTGTATTTCAGTACTTGAAATTGATCTATTTAAATTGTTTATGTCCTCCTCGTTCAGTATAGGCAATTCATATGTCTCTAGAAACCTGTTGATGTCTTCAAAATTTTCTATTTTGTTGGAGTATAGATTTTCAAAATAGCTTCTAATTATGTTTTGTATTTCAGTCCTGTCTGTTGTGATATTTCCTTGTTCATTCTGAATTTTAGTGATTTGGGTTTTCTCTCGTCTTCTCTTTGTTAGTGTGGCTAAAGGTTTATCAATTTTGTTTATTTTTTCAAAGAACCAACTATTTATTTTGTCAATTTTCTGTATTTTTTTTTTTGTTTCAATTTCATTGATTTCAGCTCTGAGTTTAACTATTTCCTGTCTTCTACTACTTTTGGTGCTGTTCTGTTCTTCTTTTTCTAGGGCTTTGAGCTGTAGTGTTAGGTCGTGTATTTGTTGAGTTTTACTTCTTTTATTAAATGCGCTCCATGAAATAAATTTCCCTCTAAGTACTGCTTTCATAGTGTCCCAGAGATTTTGATATGATGTTTCTTTGTTCTCATTTACCTCTAAGAATTTTTTAATATCCTTCCTAATATCTTCTGTTATCCATTCATCATATAATAGCATATTGTTTAATCTCCAGATGTTGGAATAGTTTCTGTGTTTTACTCTTTCATTTATTTCTAACTTCAATCCATTATGATCTGATGGAATACAGGGTAGTGTCTCTATCTTCTTAGATTTGCTAACATTAGCTTTGTGGCATAATATATGGTCTATTTTAGAGAAGGATCCATGTGCTGCTGAGAAGAGAGTGTATTCGCTCTTGATTGGATGGTATATTCTATAAATGTCCGTTAAGTCTAAATTATTGATTGTGTTATTGACATCTATGGTTTCTTTGTTCAATTTTTGTCTGGAAGATCTGTCCAGTGGTGAGAGAGGCGTGTTAAAATCACCTAGTATTATTGTGTTGTGGTCTATTTGGTTTCTGAAATTGAGAAGGATTTGTTTGACATACATGGATGAGCCACTGTTTGGGGCATAGATGTTTATGATTGTTATATCTTGCTGATTTATGCTTCCCTTAAGCAGTATGAAATGACCCTCTTATCCCTTCTGACTAACTTTGGCTTGAAGTCAACATTACCAGAAATGAGGATGGATACTCCAGCTTTTTTGCTGAGTCCATGTGTATGGTATGTTTTTCCCCATCCTTTCACCTTTAGTCTATGGGTATCTTTTTCTATGAGGTGAGTCTTTTGCAGGCAACATATTGTTGGATCTTTCTTCTTAATCCAATCTGCCAGTCTATGTCTTTTGATTGATGAATTCAGGCCATTAACATTCAGGGTTATTATAGAGATATGATTTGGTTTCCCGGTCATTTGGTTCATTTTTAAAATTTTATTTACTTATTTGTTTGACACAACTTGTTTCCTCCTTTATTTGACAATTCCTTTAGGATAATTCCTCCCTTTGCTGATTTGCTTCTTTGTTTTTCATCTCTTCCTCATGGAATATTTTGATGAGAATGTTCTGTAATGCTGGCTTTCTTTTTGTAAATTCTTTTAGCTTTTGTTTATCATGGAAGGATTTTATTTCATCGTCAAATTTGAAGGTAAGTTTTGCTGGGTATAAGATTCTTGGTTGGCATCCATTTTCTTTCAGGGCTTGAAAAATGTTGCTCCAGGCCCTTCTAGCCTTTAGGGTCTGGACTGAAAAGTCTGCTGATATCCGTATTGGTTTCCCCCTGAATGTAATTTGGTTCTTTTCTCTCACAGCCTTTAAAATTCTGTCTTTATTTTGTATGTTAGATATTTTCATTATAATGTGCCTTGGTGTGGGTCTGTTGTAATTTTGTGTATTTGGAGTCCTATAAGCCTCTTGAACTTGATTTTCCATTTCATTCTTCAGATTTGGGAAATTTTCTGATATTATTTCATTGAATAAATTGTTCATTCCTTTGGCTTGTTTCTCTAGGCCTTCCTCAATCCCAATAATTCTTAAATTTGGCCTTTTCATGATATCCCATAGTTCTTGTAGATTCTGTTCATGATTTCTTACCATCTTCTCTGTTTGTTCAACTTTGTTTTCAAGGTTAAATATTTTGTCTTCAATGTCTGAGGTTCTGTCTTCCAGGTGTTCTATCCTATTGGATATGCTTTCTATGGAGTTCTTAATTTGGTTTATTGTTTCCTTCATGTCAAGGATTTCTGTTTGGTTTTTTTTCAATATCTCTAACTCTTTATTGAAATGATCTTTTGCTTCCTGTATTTGCTCTTTTAACTGTCGATTGGTGCGATCATTCAATGCTTGCATTTGCTCTTTCACCTCATCGTTTGCTTCTCTGATCATTTTAATTATGTACATTCTGAACTCCTTTTCTGTCATTTCTTCTGCCATGCTGTCATTGGGTTTTATTGATGTAACATCTAGATTTGTTTGCAGCATTTTCTTTCCTTGTTTTCTCATATTGTTCAGGTATCAGTGGACCGCTGAGATATTGCAGATTTCCTCTATTGACTTACAATGTCCCTGAAGATTTCTATATATATCCCCCCTTAGCCTTCAGTAGCCTGAAGTCTTGGAGGAAGTTGATAATGCGGTGCTCCACAAGGAAGCTGCCTCTCTAGGAGTGGTGGCCTTCAGGTGGGGTATAATCCCTGCTAGTGGGCAGAGGTGCCTCCACTTGTTGACCAATGGTCATCCAAAGGGGACCTAGGCTGCGGGCTGAGGCAAGGCCTGTTTGGGCCTGAGTCTCTAGTTTTACCGTCCTTGTGGGGAAACCTCACCCGGCAGGGAAGACTCACCCGGTGGGGAGGTCTCGCTGCTCAGTACCCTCCTAGAGGTTCCCCTCAATTTACAGCTACCACCTGGGCTGGGCTGCCTTCCTCTGCAAAGTTCCCAGGGGCCCGGCCCTACCTCCTGGGCCTGGGAGCTTCACCCTGTGCAGATGACTCTCCTTAGGCTGCCCCTCCTCAGAGAATGTGCCCGCAGGCCTTGAACCTTCGCTCCGCCCTAAGCCTGTCTCTGTGCGGCTCTTCCACCCAGAAGCCTCCTAGATCCTGGGACCCTGCTCTGCACCTAATCGCCTGGCTGTGTGGCCCCTCCTCTGAGCAGCCACCTGGGGCCCTGTACAATCGCTCTGAGACCCAGAGACCCGCCACACGCCTCTTCCTCCAGACAGCCGCCCAGTATTCCGGTGCGGTCATTAGGAGTCCAAGAAACTCACTGCGTGCCTCCACCTCCCACCAACCACCTGTAGCCCTGGGCAATCACTCACTCCGAGTCGAAGTGACCCTCCCCGTTCCTCCTCCTTCTCCAGATAACCCCCCGAGTGTTCAGGAGTGGTCGCTCTGAGTGGCTCTGAATCCACGTGACCCGCAGCACAGGTCCTCTGAGCAACCGCCCGGAGCTCTGGTGCGGCCACTCAAGACCAAGCGACCCACCACGCTTCTCCTCCAGGCAGCCCCCCTGTGTTCAGGCGCTGTCACTTTAAGTCCAAACAACTCACCACTCGCCTTCTCCTCTGAGCAGCCACCTGGAGCCCTAATGCAGTCACTGCGAGTCCAAACGACCCGCCGCACTCCTCCTCCTCCTCCTCCTACTCCTCCGGGCAGGCCCCGGGGTTCCGAAGTGGTCTGAGTCCAAACAGCTCGCCATGCAGCCCCTCCTCTGGCAACCGCCTGTAGCTCTGGTGTAGTCACCCCGAATCCAAGCGGCCGCGCTCCTCTTCCTCCTCCTCGTCCTCAGGACAGGCCCCAGTGTTCAGAAGCAGTCGTTCTGAGTCCAAACAGCTCGCCACACAGCTTCTCCTCTGGCAATCGCCTGTAGCTCTGGTGCAGTCACTCCGAATCCAAGCGGCCTCGCTCCTCCTCCTCCTCCTCAGGGCAGGCCCCGGTGTCCTGAGTCCACACAGCTCTCCTCGCCACTCCTCCCCTGGGCAGCCGCCGGAGCCCCAGTGGTTGCTCCGAGTCCAGGAGCTCTTTTTAACATGTGAATAGCATCTAAAGTGCACTTTTGCTCAGGCACATGGTAAAGAAATATGGACACGTTTGGACTTGTGAGATGATTTGGACTGATTGGGGTGTGACATCTCCTACAGTTTTGTTTTTAATCTTCAGTATTTCTTTTTGGTTCTTAGAATTTTCACTCTTTGCTTTTATTACCCATCTATTCTTGCATGTTGTTACGTTTTCCCATTAGAGCTTTTAAGCATGTGAATCAGAGCAATTTTAATTTTTTGTTCCTTTAATCCCAATATCATTTAATTCAAGTATGGTTCTGATACTTGCTCTGTCTCTTCCATGTGTTTTGACCTATTAACATGCCTTATAATTTTTTGTTGAAACCCACATCTGAGGTACTGGGTATAAGAAGCTCTGACACAGAGGCCTTTGCTGGTGTGGTAGTCTGTGTTGGAGGAAGAAGCATTAAGAAAATCAGAATGGTTTGGATCATATAGACATGGTAATATTTGTCCTGTCCTTGCCAGAGGCTTCAGAACATTTTTCTCTGATCAACACTGAAAGAACCTAGTAGAGCTATTGAAGCAAGAAGTTCCAAAATCATGGAACTTCCTCACCAATGACTGGACTTCCCTGGAGTGGTTAGCTCTCGGATTTGTCCACACTCAGCCTCCAGAGATTTCTCATTTACAGTTTGAGCTTTGCTATCCCAGTAGTGGTCCCTGCAGAGATTTCTGCTCCTGGGTTTCTGTTCCAGTAGGTTGTTATTCTCTGTATTCATCTGTCACGCAGCTGTCTTTCCAATTTTAGGAGTTGTGGTTTACCATATGATCTTACTTTTCTGATGGATCTAAAAAGAATCGTTGTTTTTTTGTAAGCTAAACATTTTACTTGTTAGAATGTGACTATTTCCAAACTTTATATGATAGACCAGAAACTGGAGGTCAGTCTGCTCTATTAATTTTAATATATAGGTTTCCTCATCTTTCATTTTCAACATTCTTTTAGTTGAAACATATATATGAATATGAAAAAATTAATGTACCCCAGCATTAAATATTAAAGCTAGACTTGAGTGCATTTTTTGAAAGACTGTGATAGTTCGGAGGTACTGGATACTCAGTACCAGAAACAAGATTAGCCTTTCTATAAGTAAGTAACTTATTCATTTTTGTAAAGAAATTATTTTGAAGATCTTGTTTACTAATAGTGACTAAGACACATTAAAGCAATTCCAGGACATCCATTCCCTAATTCTGAACAGATTTATTTCTTGCCTTAGATTTTCTGTCAAGAAATAGAATAGTTATAATTTTCATAATGTGTTGTATTTAGAGATTAAATAAGTTCTATATATGTTACAAGAATAAAAAGCCTTTATTCATAGAGACAGAGAATGTATAACATGAATTCAAAATATATGAGGTAGATCCAATAATGCCCCTTCCAAAGATGTGCTTGTCTTAATCCCTGAATCTATGAATACTTCAGTTACATGATAAAATGAAATTTTTAGACAGAATTAAATTGAAGATTTTGAGATGGGTTATTCTACAGAGGTAGGACTAACCATGGAAGTCAGAGGAAGAAATCTGGCAACAGAAGCAGGCATCAGAGTGAAACAATTACTTACTTTGAATATATGAGAGAATTAAAAACCAGCAAGTGTGGGCAGCTTCTAGGAGCTAGAAAATGTGATGAATGCATTTCCCCCCAGTGCCTCCAGGAGTTTAGCTCTATAGACACTTTGATTTTAGCCTTGGGAGAATTCTGATCTCCAGAACTATAGGATAATAAATTTGAGCTATTTTAAATCACTGAGTGGATGGTAATACATTACATCATCAATAAGACACTAAGACTGATTCTGATCTAATTCCCAATACATGTTAGAATGTGGAAATCAAATTCCACAGGCTTAAGAGTAAGATGTTTTCCTTTATATATGTATCCTATTTCCTTTATGCATCCATCCATTGATGGATACTTAGGTTATATGTACAATTTTCATGTTTTTACATATCCATATTTTAAAAAAATTGTCTTAAAGCAGTACGAGTCCTGAGTTTTGAAAACTTATAATGAAGATTACTGAAAAAAAGTAAATGTCTCTTGAAGAGGAAATTATTCAGAGTATAATGAAGAATCCTGTTATGAAAAAGTATAACACTAAGGAGTATAAGGAAGCAGACACATCTAACAGAGCAGTGAAATGACACATGAGCAATTACACATAATGTCTTTATCCATGGCTTAGAATAGTAATTGATTCACACTGAACCACACCCCGGGTAACTCTAATGTACATTTCAACATGCCAGTCAAGTCAGGCACTAGTACTCTTTCTATAATATGTGTCATCCAGAATCCTTCCAGAAAAAACAGAAATCATTCAAAAATTTAGGTGCTTGAATAGAACTGATTATGCAGATGATGAGGGAGCTGAGAAGAAAAAGGGAAAATCGAGGAGATTCCCCAAAGTAGAAAAACAGTATAACTCTATGTTGCTGAGACACATGAAGGACTGAGAGTCCAGAGGCAGGGATTGCCCTCCAGGAATTGGAACTATGGCCTGATGCTTGGGAGCTGGTACCACTGCTGGAAAATGAAGGGAGAGAGAGGAGGATGGTTGTCCTTTACCATTCTATTATTTGCTGTCCTCGCAACCAAGATAAAAGCTAGCTCGTGCCTCTTGCTTACTTCAAACAAGATGGAAGTCAGCAAATGCCTCTTATCAACTTCAAACAAGAAGGACCCTAGCTAAAGCTGCAGCCAAGGAAACCTAATCAGCATGGGGTCAGATCATCTGCTGGATCACTAAGTGCAGGGAGGGCAAGAAAGGGATCTGAGAGCAATTGGTTCTGGACTGGTGCAGCAGGTGAATTTTAAAAAGGACTTTAGTTTTCTTTTTTAAATAAAAAACCCTTTAATTTTTTTTTTTAACATTTGACTTTGTCAATGAACCTTACATAGAACATTTTGAAAAATAGGAAATCCACAAAATGAACACATTTTCCAAGAATGTAATGATGATCAAAACTGAAAATCTGTTTAAGTCTGAGATTTCTGCCTATGTAGGTCTCCTACCTAAATTGATTGTTTGAAGAACACCAGCTTGGTAAACTGCATGACCTGGGAAAAGACTAAAAAATGCATTTCCTCTCAAGTGAACGCTCCATCTATAATTTAAATATTCTAAATCATAAAGTTAATTTACAAATTAGAAAGGTCATACAGGTGGAATTTCCAAGGGATTTTTTTTAATATGGGTTTTATGGAATACTTGTTAAAGTGTGTTCCATAAAGTGTATTTAGATTAATATAAAACAATGGTGGAATATTGACTGAATATGGTCATAATCAAAACATATCTTTTTATATTTCCACATTTCAGAACATCGATGTAGAGATTCCTAAGGTAGACATGGTTCTTAGAATGTGAATAATTTTTGAAGTATAGACTATGAAGTTCTTAGGTGTCCTTCTGTGTTGCTATGTGTAATCACTTCAGGCTGAAATTGTTGATATTTTAAGTTGAAAGTGAAATAGAATGTATGCCAATTAGTGAGAGATAATAATTTTCCTCAAGCAGATTATAGTAAGTACCCAGTACACAGATGACTGACTTCGCAAAAATAATCATCAAGGCATAATCTGTCTCTCAGCATTTATCAAGCTTTTCCCTTCCTGATCCATCAGAACTGTGACAGACTTAATGCCCATCTGTCATAATCAATTGAATCTTTTTCAGCTGACAGACTAAAGCACATGAGGGAATTCCTAGATGATATGATGGCCAGCACTCCCTTCTGTCAAGAAATTGCAAGGTAGATTGAGTGAGAATCCATTTTACCTATGACAAGCGGCTATATTTTGGCTCTGCAGAGCTGCAAAATGCAATTTTTTTCTGCTCTTATCTATTGTTCTGTCGTGTTAAGGAATTTTCACATTTTATTTACAAATCTTATGGCATTTTTGCTTTGTTTTTGAGACAGGTGTCTGTCCCTCGTTTAAGTTGTATCTTTGTAACCTGGGCGCATCAGATCCCTTTGGTTCAGTAGTAGGAATGTAAGATCCTCAATTTTGTTTCCTCAGTTTAACAATAATATGTTGAACTTCTGTAGTGCCCTAGTTTTTTTTTTTTTTATTTTAATGAGAGCACAGCCTGATTAGAGAGAGAAATGTGCAAAAGTATTATCATGCAAGGTATTACATGTGAAAATGGACCTAAGAACAATTTAATATTTCATAATTAGTAAGTGACTGATTAACTCTCTGAAGGCTGAGATGGGTCTTCATGCAAAGCGAAGCATAATTTTTTGGAGGGAATGAGTTTCAATTTGAAAATCACTTATAAGAGTTTCTATCAAGAGTGAGAATATTTTTTCCATCTAATTTATACAGCCACTGTAAAATTAGATCTGGAGATAAATCCTGTTTTTCAGTAGGAATGCCAAGGCATTTGACATGAGTTAGCCACAATCTGCTTTTGCCTCAGCTGCAATATTTGGTACCTCAAAGAAAGGAATAGCTACCCCAACACTTTTTTTCCTGTTATCTCTGAACTTCGGTCACTCTTTACTCCATAATAAATAGGCTTTTTTTTGTGTAGATAATGAAATTAAGAGGCAGAAAAGCCCAGTACCATGGCCCACACCTGTAATCCCAGTGGCTCAGGAGGCTGAGGCAGGAGGACTGCAAGTTCCAAGCCACCCTCTGGAACCTCTGCAACTTAGCAAGATTCTATCTTTAAATAAGAAATACAAAAAAGGGCCAGGGATGTGGCTCAGTGGTTAAGTGCCCCTGAGTTCAATCCCTGGTACTGGAGGAAAAAAAAACAAAAAGAAAAAAATGCAAAAAAGATTCAGACATAGTGTTGTTATTGTAAAGCCAACTTATTCATTTCTCCATTTCCAATTCCAATGTCTAAGGGCAAATAAGTGTTAACATTTAATTCTGTAAATCAACAAAAGTATGGAAAGGGCTTAGAGAGAATATATATTTCTCTCTATATATCTATACATATAGATTTATAAATATTTCATGAAATCTCATGATTAGCACTGATAAAACCTCTTATGTTCTGGAGGTGAACCAGATAACTGTTCTTACATTTGACAATTTATGTAAGATGTGAAGGACATTTTACTAATCAGTACTGCCACCCACCTAACTCTATCCTAGCAATCCTGGTGAAAAATATATCTTGATTCTACCCATACAGAATAAAATACCTGTCTCCATTGTGGAGATTTCCTTTCTTTAGTGGACAGGGAGCATCTTTTTAGTGTGGCAAAAGGTGAAGCCTAGACAGAAGGCAGTAGCAGCAGCTTTCATCAGCTCTCAGGATGGAGAAGTTATTGTGAGGCACTGAACTGTAAAGCTTTGAAGGTGTACCGAGGAGCATTACCTAATGGAAGTGCCCTTTTTCTTTTAACACAGTTTCTTCTTTACTCTTTTGTCCCTGTGCTTTATTCTATAATAGTGACATTTTGCTTTTGTCTTAGTTTCAGGCAAATATTGATTTGGATACTTACACATTTGACATTCAGGGAAGATAATTTTTACTTGATTTTCCTCTAGTATTAAGAAAAATGTATGGATATCAGAAGCATACTGAAGGGTCTTGGACTTCACCATCTGAATTATTTGACCTGTGGCCTAGAGGGTGTTTCCCATGCATTCTCTATGTTTGTGACATTTTCAAAATGCTCTCCAACTTGCTGGGGCTGTTAACTCTGTGGTGCTGTCTCTAGATCTAGCTAATAACACAGTGTTGCCACAAAGACCAAAAGATTTTAATAGGTACTTTTGATAACATAAAATTCCCCCAGGAATTAATTTTAGTTCATTTTATGAACTATTTATTTAGTTATTTTTATATAATAAAGTTATAATTATATTTTTATCCATTTATGAATTCTTATTTTTCTCTGACTCACTCATCTGATTATCTATGCCAATATCATATTGATTTGGAAATGCTAATTAAAAGATCTTAATATCTGCCATGATAATTATATTTTTAATTTTATATGGTTTTGACTTTTTTCAGTGATATTTACAAAGTAATACAAAATTTGAGATACCAAACCAAAAATGTATTGGAACAATCTTTGCACTCCAGTTAAAATGGCTCTAAGTGTATGCATTAATTTGTTTTCAGTGATATGATATTAAAATTTCCTGATTCAAGATAACAATTATGTATTTTATCTTTGTTTGATGGCGCCTCACAGACACGGATGTGGAGTGCTTTGCACTCTTAATGTAGGCAATAATAGAATACGTTGTCAGTAGAGAATTTGAAAGCAAGAACATAAGTAATTGAAAGTAAGGTTGCTCAAAATAACCATTGTGTTCCAGCAATTCTAAATCAGTATCAGGGATAAAATAGCTATATCCACTGTGATGTTTTCCTTTCTCTAGACACTTCACCCAGATGTGCTCCATTTATTTATAATGTACAATTTTTTATAATTTTTTTTTTACAACTGACAAGTAAAACATGTATCTCTGTAGTGCACAATGTGTTATGAAGTATGCATACATTGTGGAATTGTGAAATTTAACTACTTAATATACTCATTATCACAGATACTTATCTTTTTGTGGTGAGAACACTTAAGTCTAATCTCTTAGAAATTTTATGTATACAATATTGTGGGTTTTTCAGCCATGTCCAGCGTGGATGAGAGAAGGATTAACTGCCGGAGGATGATGCTGGCTATAAATCAATTAATTACACATAAACTTATCTAATCAATAAACACACAAGAGCCAATACTCTTTTCGAATGGGAGGGTATATGACGGATCAGGCCATACCAGTTCTGGCCTCGAACAAGACGGAATAGACCACCTCTCCTTTATTTTTTAGTTATATAGGTAAAGGGGCCCAAACCATAAGGGACTTCTTCTATAAGGAACAGGATGGAGTGGAGCTAGGCAACCATTTTTTTAGGGAACCAGCATATCAATCAGATGCTAAGCCACTCCCACACAGGGCCACTTACTTCCTAGGCTATCTGGAACAGTCTATCATGGCTGCCAGTTCCCGGGAGTCAGGCTTCTGTATTCCATGGCTCAACTAAATCTGATTCTGCTGGATGTGGACAGCCCTCCACACAATATATTTTTATTAATGGTAGCCACCATGATATGTAATAGACCTTTGAACTTACTTTTCTAACTTAACTGAAAGTTTTTGTTCTTAGACAAATATCTCCCCACTAGCCCGACTCTACAACTTCTGATAACCAGCATTTTATTTTGTTTCCATGAGTGTGACTTTGTTTACACTCCCATACGAATGAGATTACACATTATTTGTCTATCACATTCATCAAAATGTTCTCTAGTTGTGTCCATACTGTCACACCTGAATGACAAGGTTCCACTTTTTTTTTTTAAAGGAAAGATAATATTCCTGTGTGTGTGTGTGTGTGTGTGTGTGTGTGTGTGTGTGTGTCCCTTCTTTATCCTTTTCTTTGTTGATGAACACATTGATTCCATATATTGGTTATTCTGCCTAATTTTGCAACAAACATGGGAGTGTAGAAATCTTTTTAATATAGGGATTTTATTTCTTCAGATTTATATATCCCATGGTAGAACTGCTGGATCTTATGATGGTTCAATGTTTGATTCTTTGAGGAACCTCCCCTTATTGTTTTCCATAATTGTACTAATTTGCACTCCACTAACAGTATGCCGAGGTCCCCTTTTCTCCACCTGCTCAACAGCACATGTTGTCATTTGTCTTTTTGCTAAGAGCCATTCCAATAATCAGAGGTATTATCTGATTGTGGTTTTAATGAATATTTCCCTAATGATTAATGATTGGGGGCATTTTTTTCAAATGCCTATTTGCTACTTGTAGGTCTTCTTTTGACAATTATCTGTTCATTTCTATTACCTACGCTTTAAATCTGGTTGTTTTCTTACTAAGTTGTTTGAAGTCTGGTTGAATTTGGATATTAATCTCTTTTCAGATGTGTGATTTTCAAATATTTTCTCCTAGTCAGTTGATTGTTTTATTACTATGTTGATGTCTTTCCTTTTATGTGCAGAAGTTTCTTAGCCTGATATCATTTGATTTGTCTAACTTTGCTTTTGTTGCCTGTGCTTCTGGGTTATAACCTGAATCCCTTTGTTCAGATCGTAATCATGGATCTATCCATCTACATTTTTCTAATATTTTCACAGTTTCAGCACTTACATTTAAGTCTTTAATACATGTTGAGTTGATTTTTGTATATGGTGTAAAATGGAATTCTAAATTCATTATTTTGTGTGTGTGTGTGTATATATATAAAAAGGTATTAATGATGGAAAGTTTCATTATGTTTCTTAAAACAAATGGTTAATATTTGACATTTTAACTAAACTTTCCCAATAATCTTTTGTATACTATTTACAATAATCTTAAAGTTTCCTGCTAAATTTATTTATTCAGAGTTGTTTTTCTTGTTCTTTGTAATTTATTACCTTGGCTGGATATTATTAAAAATTTAGCATCTTTAATAACATGATCATTCTATCAAAATTTACTGTTGCATAGATTATTAAATTTTCTAAGGTTGATCAAAAAATATTAGGATAAATCTCCATGGTATCTTGCTAGGCATATTAGTTGACTTTCTGTCACTGTAGCAAAATACCAAAGCAATTAACTTATAGAGAAAAGGTGCATTTTGGCTCCATGGTCCTGAGGTTCTGGTTTAAAGATACAGTAGTAGCCCTTTACTTTAGGTTGCTGATGAGGGCAGTATATCATGGTGGGAGTATATAGCAAAGCAAATTGCTCATCTGACCAGGAATCAGAGCAAAACAGGAAGAGAAAGAGACTGGGGTCCCACAATTTCCTTTGAAGACATGCCCCCAATGACCTAAGGACCTCCCATTTGACTACACTTTTAAACGTTTCTACCACTTCCCAACAGCAGCACCCTGGTGACAAAGTCTTTGACACATAGACTTTTGGGGTCATTCATCTAAACCATAGCAGTAAGTTCATAAGATTCCATTTTCTTTTGCATTCATAATCACAATGAAGTACTCAAAGTTTTTCTTTATATAATTAGATTAATCTCACTGGTATGAAAAACACTCTAGTTAATAAATTCCATTGAGAAAATTTCTTGTTTCTCATGGTGTTGAATGTTTTCTTATATTGCATTTACTTACTATTTAAAAGTAGATAGAACTTAGCTGTGAAATCATCATGCTTCTTAAAAATAGAATTCTGCCAGATGTGGCGATGTACACTTGTAATTCCAGCAGTTCAGAAGGCTGAGGCAAAAAGGATTACAAGTTCAAAGTCAGCTTCAGCAATTTAGCAAGGCCCTAAGCAACTTAGTGAGATCCCATCTCTAAAGAAAAAAATAAAAAGGGTTGGGGATATGGCTCAGTGATTGTGCCTGGGTTCAAACCCTCATGCTAAAAAAATAATAATTTTATTCATGTTCACAATTATTTCTATGGTGATTGATTTATTGACTTATTAAGTTCTCTGTCCTTATTAGATTAATGTTGGTAGTTTAACTAAAGCAAAACAATCATCTTTCATATTTTGATTTTTTTTGGCCTCTGAATTGAATTCTTAAAAAGTCTATGAATTTTGCTGCCTATATATTATATCCTTTTATTCTTAAAATCAATGCTTTATTGTCTTTTTACTTATTCTTTCTAATATTTTATTGTTTTATATTCTATCCTACTTCTATTTCAGTTTTTGCCATTGGGAGCTTATAGTTTATTTTAAAAATTGTTATATACTTTCTTAAAACAAGCATTAAGATTTTCTTCCCTATTGCTGAGGGCATAATGGTACATATACCCATTTCAACATAAAATGATGAATTTATTCATACATATCATTAGAAAGAGTCACCCTTTTAATAGAATATGTTTTCGTATAGCACAGTAGGTGTGCCACAGGGACAAAATCCCACTGTCATATCTTGATGTCCTGTTAATATGACTGTATTTGAAAATAAGGTGATTGCAGATATAAAAAAAGTAAGGATGAAGTCACTAGGGTAAATTGTAATCCAATGATTAGAATTTTTATCAGAGGAAAACACTAAGTAAAGACACACTCAGGGAAAATAATATGTGATCGTGGAGGTAGAATTTGAAGTGCGGCCACTGAAAACTAAGGGATGCCAAGGATTGCTGGAAAATCACCAAAAACTAGGATAAAGTAAGGGAGGATTCACTCTTACTGGTTCCAGATGGATTGTGGCCCTGACAACTCTTTAGTTTTTGCCATCTAACTTCCATAACTATGAGATTATATATTTCTGTTGCTTTAAAACTTCCAGTTTTGGTATTTTGATAAAGCACTCACTGGAAACTAATATACATACCAGAAGAAAACTCTTGTTTCACAAAAGTTTTCAACTATTGTTTTCTAACTTAACAGTTATGCTATTGTCCATTCAGTATCAGTGCCACAATTTCAGAGAGCATTGATTTATATTGATTTAAATAGGCTCCCAGAAGAAAGATCCTTATCAAAAATGAGACATCTATTTTTGGCTCTGTGAATTTTACAGTCTACAAGGATGATTGGCCTGCCACTTTTTTGGCATTGTGAGTCACCCCTCCATTTTTTATTTCAAACTGCTATCTACAGTTCATTTGTCAAATTATCTTTAATGTGTATGCTGGTTTAAGTCCATTACCTCATTTTGGTAAAGATTAAAATTCCCACCTCTTGTTTTATTTGGTCATATCTCTAGATTTTTGTGTGTAAATTTCATAATGTGCCCATAATTTTCTAATTCCTCTTTTTTTCCCCAAATGAAAGCTATCTGATACATTTATATCTACAATTTTCACAGCTAAAAATGTATTTGGAACATTATAAGAATAAAATAAAAGTTATTAAAGGGATGCATACTTTTTATATATGAATTAAAAAAGAAACTTACAAAAGGTATAACAAATCTGACCCTTTCCTATACCCTTTCATTATATAAAGTTATACTAATAGAATATTTGAGAAAAATAGCCATTATTAAGAGAAAATAAATTTTCTAGCGTGGATAGGGTATTTTTAAAGGACACTAAATATTTGTTTCTGGGGGAGGTATAGCTATTTTTAATGATATTTTCATGACTTCTGAATTTTTACCTAGCACATCTGGAGCAATAGTACTACAATACTACTGAGAAATACAATATAGACTTCAAGTTTCATTTCTATTAATCTTGATACATTAGTGTTTTCCAGTTAATTAAACAGGCCAGTGACCATATTCACCCATGACTGATGTGAGGACAGAATTTGGTTTAAGAACTCTTGATGGATAAATGATAGCAATCTAGGAAACCCTCTGAGCATATACACAACATCAAAATTAAGGAATTAAATTTCATTTCATCCATTACCCATCTAATAGCTAGAAAGTCCATTCTAATAACTAGTCATTATAGGGACTTGCCTTGGAATAAAATAAAGATTACTCATTTAGGCAAATAACATCTACTTTAATAATTATTTCAATTTTCTGTATTTGCCCCCAAAATTATTAAAAATCTAAATTCAAATAGCATTATTTTTTTTAAAAGTTTCTTAATTATATCTTATAAAAATCTTTGGTTACAAACAGATGAAGTTCTTGTCCAACTTTCATGAATGGAATGCCTGAGAAAAAGGCACATGTATCTTAGATTCTTAAAGAGAGTGAATGCAAAGTCAGAACAAGAGAATAGTCTGAACTATTAGTTATGTCATTATAAGTTAATAGATCACTGTTTTTTTATGGAGTTAGTTGTGATTATTCATGTGTGTCAAACACTTTTTGGTTTTCCATATTTTTTGACTACATGTTAGAGAATTTCTTCTTTTCATTTTCGACTTTTCTTTTGAAATTATGCATCCATATATAAAGTTCTTCACTATTTGAGAGGTACTAATGCAATGTAGGCTCTCATCAGCAGGAGCTTTCATCTAAGAAATCTGAATCTAGAATCTAGTGATTCCAGAATAGAGTGGATTCATCTTGTCAAATGTACTTTTTGATCTGGTCTGAATCCTAGATTTTTACCAGTTAGTTACTATGTTAATTTTTTTCTGTTTCTTCTTCTCTTTCTTTCTTTTTTTTTTTTTTTAAACTAGGGATTGAACCCGGGTGCCCTTTACCACTGAGCTATATCCCCATCCTTTTTATTTTTGACTTTGAGTAAGGTTCTCACTAAATTGCCAAGGCTGGCTTCTAACTTGCCTCCTGCCTCAGTCACCCGAGATGCTGAGATTACAGGTATATACCATCACACCTGGCTCTTGAATTTTTTTTTAATTTGTATTTTATTATCATATTATTCTAATTAAAATGTGTTTTTCTTACTAAGTTATCCAGAATCTCTTACTCATGCTTCATTTAAATAAGTCACTCTGACCCAGATTTGAAATTATTCTCTGGAAAAATAGGTTTTCCTTGAATGAAGATATGGTTAAGAGCAGAATATTCTGAACATATATCTAAATGGCTACTTTTTTCTTTACCCTTATAGGAGAAATTTGTCCATCCTTCACTGTGAGACTCTGGTAATCCCTTTGAAGACAAACCTTATCAAAATCGGGGCTCTACTACTATGATGACCTCTGGAATTGTTAGCTCATACTATCTACATAGAGCTTCAATTAACTGAGGTGCTATTGTGTTTAGCTCATAGGCTTGCACTTAGGTATGTTCTGATACTCTATCTATCTCTGTCTCTTTAATTTTGGGGACAGTAGCTTGTTCTGTGACCACAGATCTCTGATGTGTTTGAGAAGATCTATTGATTTTCTGTTTGTTCAACTTTTTTCTTGTCCCAAGGACAGGAGTAAAGACTATCAAAGTCTTTTCGTGCCTAACTAAAACATGAAAAAGGAGAAAAAGAGTGAAAGAAAAAGCTTAGACAAAAGCAAGGATAATAAATAGAAAAAATTAGCAAATATGGTACCTATTAATCCAAATATGTCAATAATCACTTTAAATATCAAGAGTCTAAATATAACAATTAAGAAAAAAAAAGCAAGTGTGTGGTTTGGAAGATGTCTGATCTAATGATATATTATCTAAAATCAACCTACTTTAAATATAAGATAAATGAAATGAAAAATAGAGAAACATATAACATGCTAACAATAATCAAAACTTAACTGGAATAGCTGTATTAATATCAGACAAAACAAACTTTAGAATAAGGAGCATCACCAGGGAGAAGGACAATTATGCAATGATAAAGGGGTCAATGTTAAAGGATCAAAGAGAAGATACAGCAATTCCTAATGTCCATGTGACTAATAATAGAGCATCTAAACACGTGATGGAAATGCAAGGAGGAACCGATGACTCCTCTGTTACAACTGGATATTTCAAAGTCTCTCTGTCAATAATTGACATGCAGGAGGCAGAAAAGCAATAAGGACATCGTTGAACTGAACAGCACCACTAATCACTAGGATTTGATTGACATTTATGTAATACTTCACACAAGAACATCGGATTACATGTTCTTCTCACACTTGCATGAAACGTTCACCAAGATAGACCACATTCTGGGCCATGAAACATACCTTACTGAATTTAGAAGGATAGAAATCAAAGAAAGCATGCTCTCAGTTCACATTGAGAAATAAGACTGAAATAAGCTAATGAGCTATTGTTATATGATAGTTATTTCAGAAATTGTAAGTGAAAATTATTCTTTGTGTATACCTGCCTTATAAATGCAGTTGTGAGAACTGTATCTTGAATCTAGAAAGAAGTATTAAGCAATGGGGAAACTGAAAGAACAGCAGCAGAAATTTGTACAATCTTCATTGAAGGAAAGATGTATTGAACTTACAGAAAAATTAACTCATGAGTTAGTATTTTCATTGATACTTTAAAAATAAAACTGACTTTTTTATTATACTAAGAAAGTATAGTCCTTTTAAAGCCCAGCCCCATATTAGGCAATTTCTAACATATTATGAGTAAAGCCCTGGCCTCTGAAAATGAGCAGCTATGTGAACTTTCTTGTCTATGCCCCTGCTTACTGTGTTGCTCCTGTCTGGAGGGCCTGAATTTTAATGCTAGTCTTTCTTCTGCTACTTTTCCCCAACATACAACTTTCTAGATGACGTTCACAACTCCCTTCATGTGACAATTCAAGATCTTCATGAGGCTTGAAGCACAATAACTCTTTTTTACTTTGTACTTTATGTATATGCTGTGCTGGTTATGGAACCCAGGGCTTTGCACAAGCTAAGCTACCTCTATTGCTGAGCTATGCCCCCAACCTGACAGTAATTCTTTTTTGTTCTAATTAGTTATAAATGACAATAGAATGCATGTTGACCCATCTTACATAAATGGAGTATAATTTCTCATTCTTCTGGTTATACGTGATGTAGGATTGTGAGATTGCTTATATGGTTGTGTAAACATATAAGCAGTAGGGTCATACTGTCCAATTCATTCTATTATCTTTCCTACCCCCACACCTTAGCCCCTCCCTTCAATTCCCCCTGTCTAATTCAAAGTAACTCTATTCTTCCTTAGCCCTCCTCGCCTTATTGTGAATTAGCATCTACATATCAGAGAAAATACTTGGCCTTTGGTTTTGGGGGATTGGCTTATTTTGCTTATCATGATATTCTCCAGCTCCATCCATTAACTGGCAAATGCCATGATTTCATTCTTCTTTATGGCTGAGTAATATTCTATTCTGTATACCACATTTTCTTTATTCATCTGTTGAAGGGCATCTAGGTTGGTTCCATAGTTTAGCTATTATGACTTGAGCTGCTATAAACATTGATATGGCTATGTCACTTTAGTATGCTGATATTAAGTTTTTAGGTATAAATATAGGGGTGAGATAGCTGGATAAAATGGTGGTTCCAGTCCAAGTTTTCTAAGGACTCTCCAAACTGCTTTCCATAGTAGCTGCACCAATTTGCAGTCCCACCCGCAGTGTATGAGTGTGCCTTTGCCCCCACATCCTCGCCAATATTTATCATTGCTTATATTCTTGATAATTGCCATTCTGACTGGAGTGAGATGAAATCTTATGAGTAGTTTTGATTTGTACTTTTCTATTTGGTAGAAATGTTGAACATTTTTTCATATTTTTTATTGTGTTTCTTCTTATGGTAATTCTTGATCATTGTTTTTACCTATTTTATTCCAGAAGAAAGTGTGACTAATCATAATGACAGGTATCCACACTGTGTGCCACAATGCATGCTACATGAAAGTTAATCAATAAAAGTTTGATCAATGAATAGGTCAACATGTGAAAAAACTATGTAGTAAAACTGGTACAGTGAGTGATTATTTTCCTTTATTCTTACTTAAGTTCATTATTCTAAAGAGTTCCACACTTTGGCTACAATTACTATAATACACATAAAAACACATATGTGTCTGTCATTTAGGACCTAAGCGCTGATACAAAAAACTCTATCGAAAAAAACAAAAAAAATTGCTTCTGAAAGTAAGAATTGTGAATTCAGAGCCCTCTAATTGTCCCTTGCCTAATTCTTCGTTCAAGCCAACATCCTTGGGATACTTGGTTAATAAGAAACAGAAATACCCTTCAATCTTTCTGTTAAAAAAAAAAATCAGAGACACCACACCCGCCCCCCAGATGGATGCCAGACATCGCTCCTGCCCGCACCCCCGCCACCGTGCTGACTCAGTGCACCCCCGCTGCAGCTCCTCAACCTCTTTGGAGGCTGGTGCAGACATTTTGAATTATTCCTGAGGGTGTGACCACCATCATTGGAGGGGCAGCTCCCTTCCTGAGACACCTACAGGAGACTGTAGGCCCTTTGACAGGTTACTCTATTGACTCACTTACATCCTAGAACCCCATCCTCTTTGTTCACCAGTAGAAATACTGTAAATAGTAATTGAACTCATCCTATTTATTCCAATAATGTTAAAGTCTTTATAGGGGCTGTCTAGTTCAGGGCAGCATTTTCTATTTATTTATTTATTTATTTTGATTCATTGACACAAATGGGGTACAACTGTTGTTTCTCTGGTTGTACATGACATAGAGTTATACCATTTGTGTAATCATACATGCACATAGGGTAATGATGTTTGTCTCATTCTGTTATTTTTCCTTCTGCCCACCCCCCACCTCTCTTTCCTCTATAAAATCCATCCTTCCTCCATTCCCACTTGTACCCCAGTACTCTTTCAAGTTGCACAGAACCCCATTAGTGATGAGTTATCCAGAGGGGATAGAGCCTGACCACTGGAAGAGAGAGGCTAATTTCTTAGAACCAAATCTGAAGGAACAACTCCTACAAACAGAGCTGCTTACATAATACATGCTTGCTGGCAGTCTTCAGGTCTAAGACAGGAAAACAGAGGGGCTGAATCAGCTCAAACTCTTTCTACTCTGATCCAGAACTTCCTCAGGACAATCAGAATCGACAGAAGCATGCAGATGGCTCCACATCAGTCAAGCAATACATTTTTGTGGATAGTATCGAGTCTGACTTAAGCACTATGGATATTACCAAGGACTGTAGGAAAATAGTCTTGTTCTCTATAAAGTTATGATTTGGAAAAAGACCTGTGAGCTACAGGAGCACACCAAGGCAAGATGTGAATGAGAAGGGTTCTTGGGTCCATTGCATGTGAGGCATGCAGCTGATGCAGATGTCCTCACACTGAAGCCAACTTGAACATGATTAAAAGTGTCAAGGGAAATGTGCTCATGCATGAAATTACAGCTGAAAAATTCCACTTTTGCAAGAAGTCCCAGTGTCTTCAAATGAAAGGCCTGTTCCATCAAGCCTGGGATACCAACAATGAATGATGAATGACCACTCTGAAAGGGGCCTCTTATCAGAAGCCCTGTGGACTCCCAGGCCTGCTTGATGACTAATCCATCCAGGACAGCAGCTTTCCCCATTCTCTTCTTCAAAAATCTCCTGAGATGGAGTGTCCAAAATATCATAGCTCTTTTCACTGATGGAACTCTCAGAGAAGATGACAACCAGTTCCCAGGACGGGATTCCATGTGAACCAGAAGAATCATGGTTATAGGTTTGCAGGTCTTTCAAGCTCTAGGTAGCAGCAGCATTCTGGGAAAGATAGTGGCCATGTTCCAACCCATTTCAGTGAGATACACATCTCCTTCAGCCCCAAAGCCAACTGATACAGTGTCCGGCTACTGCAGCAGGATGTACTAGGTCCTTGACACCGGAGAAGATGAGATCAGGAAGGCCATGGAGGAATCCAGCAATTGCAAGAAATCCAAGGAACAGTTGTTCTTTCTAGCTCTCAAGAAATTTGTGATTTCTTTGAAAGAAATTATTCACACACATGTATTTTGAAGTAATTAAAAGCTGTATGAGGAAAAAAAAAACCCTCTAATTTCACACTGATAGACTTAAGTATGGAAGGGAATTTCATTGTCTTGTAATAACTAGTCTAATTGAGTTCTTTAACCCGGTCGAGTGTCATAAAGTGTTAATGACTGATCTACTACTATAATGAATACACACACAAAAAAATGAGTAAAATAGAGTTGCACAATCATGCTAGAACACCCATGCTGTCTGTAATAACATATGGTACTATCAGTTTTATTATTGATTATAACCTATTAAATTCAAGAGAAAGAGAAAGATAGTGATGTTATATTCAACACATCCATGATATAAAATTCAATGTGAAAAACTTAGGCTAAAGCAAAATTACTTTGAAAAAATATGAGACATGATACATCAAATACACATAATGAAATTCTATATGCTTGAGAAATCATCCATGTGCCAGACCAAATTTCTGCATTTGGATTAGACAGACTTTGGATACAGTTAATTGCCCACTGGTATACTATGTCACACTGCAGTAATACCAGGAAAAGTATAAGAATTCATGAATCATTAGGTAGTTTATAATGATCTATGTCTAAATCTTTATCTAAGAATATGTATGCATCATGGAATGGCTAAAGCAAGCTAATTAATATGTGCATTACCTCACTTCATTTTTCATGTGTTGCTAACACCTAAGACTTACTTTCTTAGCAGCTTTCAACAATATACTATGTTGTTTTTAAGTATAGTCACCCTGTTACACAAGTGTCTAAAAATGATAAATATTTCAAAAACATGTTGCATGAGATAAATGTACATAATATTTATTTGCCCAATTGTACAAAGAAAGCTTTATCCTGGTTAGATATATAAACAAATATCTCTAAATATTTTATACATTTGAATAGTATTTCATCACCATGTAAGTAAAAATAAAATTGAAGAGTAATTTGTAGTACATGTGATATTTAACCTCTAGTACAAATAAAATGATCAAGAAATATTAATAAATGACTGGGAAATAGTTATCATGAGATAAATTATAAATATTTGCTTTATTTTTCCTTTGGTGAGAAAATCATTTTACTTGCTTATAAAACAGATACTAAGAAGTATCTTTCTCAATTTGTAGCTGATTTGATTCACTTTTTCTTGAAAGTTTAGACTATTGTCTTAAGTTTTTGAGTAATTTCATTAGATTTATTGTTCTTTCCTTGTTTTCTCCTTCTGCAGATTCTAGAATACTGGGATAGGAAAACTGAATGTTGTATTATGATTTCGTGGTAGACACCTTGTGCTACATCTATCCAGGATTCAGGGAAAAGCATTTTCAACTTGCCTTCAAATCCTGCCAATCGAGTTCCCGAAGCAGAATTCAGTTTTGTATCAAGGGAATAGAATATACAAATTGTGAAATTATATAAAACGGAAGGATATGCTGGAATGCATTTTACTGTGTAATTTCTGCTATAGACGTGAAAGAATCATTGCATATAACAGATAGTTGGTAATAAAAATAGCACTTGTTTTCCCCAGAAGTATTTTCAGTTAAAATAATATATATCAAAAAATTATAAACTTCACGTCTCCTTTGCTTTTCTAAAAATATTTTATAATCCAGTGGAAATTAAAACAAAAACATAGTAAAGTTTAAACTGGGTTCCATTTCATCTTTAACAACATGAAAAATATTTGCCCTTGTTTGTACCAATCATAAAGATTGACACTAATGTCAGTAAATACTACTACTTCCAAAGATTCCTCTAACTGATAAAAAATAAAAATAGGTGAAATATTTCAAAAATAGAAAGATAACATTTTTCACATTGTATTTCTAAGTCAGTAGAGGAAGTCATTTAATCAACTTGAAAGTGATGATAAATAATATACTTAGATGTAAGTACTGCTGGCTATCCCCCTCAAACAAAATTAATAAACTCTCAAAACATGGCATTAATCTTTTATTAATAACTACTAATAATATAAATATGCTGTCCATCAACAGTCATGAGTTATAACCCAAAGCAAAAAATATCCCAGAGTCCCTCCTGATGAAGATAAATGGTTAAGCAAATAAATAGATAATAATGGTTGAGATTTAGAATACTCCCAAAAATCTCATCAGTTGAAGTTTTGGTCTCTCTCTAATGCTGCAATACTCAGAGGTAGAACTTTGGGGAAGTAATTAGATCCTGAGGGTCAGTCCTCATCATTTGACTAATCCATTGATTGGTTCATTGCTGATGACATTACAGGGAGATGGTAGAATCTTTAGGTGGTGGGGTCTAGTTGGAGGAAAAGGTCATTTGAGGCATGCCTGGAAAGGTATATCTTATTCCTAGCCTGTCTTTCTGCTTGCGGGTCATCATGAGGGTAAGCATCTTGGTTTCAACAGACCGTTCTACCATGATGTTCTGCTTAACCACAGGCCCTGAAACGACCATACCAACCAATAATGATGGAAACTTTGAAAACTGCTTTAAATTGTTTCCTTCAGGTGCTTTGTCACAACAATGAAAAGCTGACTAACACAATAAGAGGCAGTGTTTTCTTATAAGAGAATCCAATTTATGTAGACACTTTTAAGAAATGAAGCCTACACTCCCTTCCTCCCACTTGAGTGTGGACAATACTTAATGACATTTCCAAAAAATAGAGTATGTCAAAAAAGAAAATTTATTATGGAGGATACTAGCAACACTACATTGTTCAAGTGAACAAGGTAAACATCTTAGTGACTAGTCATGTTTGTAGCATGTGCTTTTGATATACCATAATATAAAAGGTACCTAGCCTTTGTTCTTGCAAAAACCCATAACCATAGTATAATCAAGAAGAACACATAGGGAACCCAAATTGAGGGACATTGTGTGCAATTATAAGTACTCCTCAAATCTGCCAAAGCTATGAAAAACAGGAAAACCGTACACATCCGAACACACCAAGGAGACATGACAACTACATGCGATGTAACATCTTGATATGATACAGGTATATAAGTGGAAAATAAGTGAGATTGGAATCTAGTACAGAGTTTAGCTAACTTCAGGAGGGATATATGAGAACTCTGTACTTAAAAAGAATGTGTTTTTGCTGCTGTAGATAGGAGAGTTCTATAATTGTTAATTAGGTTTAGTTAATTTGATGTTCTTAGATGTCTGTGTCCTAACTGATTTTCTATCATTTACTAAAAGAGTATGTCTCAAACTGAAATTGTGAACTTGTCTAAGTTCTCTTTTTTGGTTCTATCAGTTTTTACTTCATGCAATTTTAAGCTCTATTTTTTTTTGGGGGGGGGGTGGTAACCGGGAATTGAATTCAGGGGCACTCAATCACAGAGCCACATCCCCAGCCCTATTAGGTATTTTCTTCAGAGACAGGGTCTCACTGAGTTGCTCAGTTCCAAGCTTTTGCTGAGGCAGGCTTTTATTTCTTCTTTTTCTTTTCTTTTAGATCCTCCTGCCTCAGCCTCCCAAGCCCCTTGGATTACAGGCATGGGCCACTGTGCCAAGCTGAAGATCTGTTTTTAAGTATAGTCAATATTATGCCTGTTTTGACTTCTTTGTGAATGCGGTCTTTTACCATTATGCAAGATCCTTCCTCATCTCCTGTAATAGTCCTTGATCTGAAGTCTGCTTTGTCTGATATTAACATAGCTTCTCCAGCTTTCTTGTGACTAATTTTTTTCATGCTTTTTCCTGTTGGAACTAATGACACGTTAACTCAGGCTGACTCCTTACTTCCTGGCGAGTGAGCAAGATCAAGGCCTCAAAGGAGGTTTCAAAAATTAATGACGAGAGGGGGTTTCAAGATGGCGGCCTAGAGGGTGGCTGCATTTCATGTTGCTCCAGGAATCAAGATTCAAAAGAGGAGATATTGAGACACTTGGGACCAACTCAAAGCAGCCGGGTGACTCTCACCCCCTGGGGAGGCATCCCGGATGGGACGGTGGTCCCGGAACGCAGGAAACTTTGTGAAGTAGAGCTGCCGGCGAGACGCCCCTCCCCCCGCTGGAGCAGTGAACTCGGACAGCTGGGAGCGCCGTAAAGGAGGCTGCTCGGCGAAGCTCTGGGACTTGGAGCAACCACTGAGGCTCTGGTGGCTGCCCAGGGGAGGAGTGGCGAGGAGAGCTGTGTGGACTCAGGACACCGGGGCCTGCCCTGAGGAGGAGGAGGAGGAGCGTGGCCACTTGGATTCGGAGTGACTGCACCAGAGCTACAGGCGGTTGCCAGAGGAGAAGCCGCGCAGCGAGCTGTTTGGACTCAGAACGACGCTTCTGAACCCCGGGGCCTGCCCTGAGGACGAGGAGGAGGAAGAGGAGCGCGGCCGCTTGGATTCGGGTGACTACACCAGAGCTACAGGCGGTTGCCAGAGAAGGGGCTGCGTGGCGAGCTGTTTGGACTCTGACCACTTGTGAACCCCGGGGCCTGCCCGGAGGAGTAGGAGGAGGAGGAGGAGGAGCACGGCGGGTCGTTTGGACTCGCAGTGACTGCATTAGCGCTCCAGGCGGCTGCTCAGAGGAGAAGGCGAGTGGTGAGTTGTTTGGTCTTAAAGTGACAGCTCCTGAACACAGGGGGGCTGCCTGGAGGAGAAGCGTGGTGGGACGCTTGGTCTTGAGTGGCCGCACCAGAGCTCCGGGCGGTTGCCCAGAGGACCTGTGCAGCGGGTCACGTGGATTCAGAGCCATTCAGAGGGACTGCTCCTGAACACCCGGGGGGTTATCTGGAGAAGGAGGAGGAACGGGGAGGGTCACTTTGAATCGGAGTGATTGATTGCCCCGGGCTACAGGTGGTTGGTGGGAGGAGGAGGCACGAAGTGAGTTTCTTGGACTCCTAGTGACCGCACCGGAATACTGGGCGGCTGTCTGGAGGAAGAGGCCTGTGGCAGGTCTCTGGGACTCAGAGCGATTGTTCGGGGCCACAGGTGGCTGCTCAGAGGAGGGGCCACACAGCCAGGCGATTAGGTGCAGAGCAGGGTCCCAGGATCTAGGAGGCTTCTGGGTGGAAGAGCCGCACAGAGACAGGCTTAGGGCGGAGCGAAGGTTCAAGGACTGCGGGCAGATTCTCTGAGGAGGGGCAGCCTAAGGAGATTCATCTGCGAAGGGTGAGGCTCCCAGGCCCAGGAGGTAGGGCCGGGCCCGTGGGAACTTTGCAGAGGAAGGCAGCCCAGCCCAGGCGGTAGCTGTAAATTGAGGGGAACCTCTAGGAGGGAACTGACCAGCGAGACCTCCCCACCGGGTGAGTCTTCCCTGCTGGGTGAGGTTTCCCCACAAGGACGGTAAAACCAGAGACTCAGGCCCAAACAGGCCTTGCCTAGGCCCACAGCCTAGGTCCCCTTTGGATGACCATTGGTTAACAAGTGGAGGCACCTCTGCCCACTAGCAGGGATTATACCCACCTGAAGGCCACCACTCCTAGAGAGGCAGCTTCCTTGTGGAGCACCGCATTATCAACTTCCTCCATGACTTCAGCCAACTGAAGGCTAAGGGGGGATATATATAGAAATCTTCAGGGACATTGTAAGTCAATAGAGGAAATCTGCAATATCTCAGCGGTCCACTGATACCTGAACAATATGAGAAAACAAGGAAAGAAAATGCTGCAAACAAATCTAGATGTTACATCAATAAAACCCAATGACAGCATGGCAGAAGAAATGACAGAAAAGGAGTTCAGAATGTACATAATTAAAATGATCAGAGAAGCAAACGATGAGATGAAAGAGCAAATGCAAGCATTGAATGATCGCACCAATCGACAGTTAAAAGAGCAAATACAGGAAGCAAAAGATCATTTCAATAAAGAGTTAGAGATATTGAAAAAAAACCAAACAGAAATCCTTGACATGAAGGAAACAATAAACCAAATTAAGAACTCCATAGAAAGCATATCCAATAGGATAGAACACCTGGAAGACAGAACCTCAGACATTGAAGACAAAATATTTAACCTTGAAAACAAAGTTGAACAAACAGAGAAGATGGTAAGAAATCATGAACAGAATCTACAAGAACTATGGGATATCATGAAAAGGCCAAATTTAAGAATTATTGGGATTGAGGAAGGCCTAGAGAAACAAGCCAAAGGAATGAACAATTTATTCAATGAAATAATATCAGAAAATTTCCCAAATCTGAAGAATGAAATGGAAAATCAAGTTCAAGAGGCTTATAGGACTCCAAATACACAAAATTACAACAGACCCACACCAAGGCACATTATAATGAAAATACCTAACATACAAAATAAAGACAGAATTTTAAAGGCTGTGAGAGAAAAGAACCAAATTACATTCAGGGGGAAACCAATATGCATATCAGCAGATTTTTCAATCCAGACCCTAAAAGCTAGAAGGGCCTGGAACAACATGTTTCAAGCCCTGAAAGAAAATGGATGCCAACCAAGAATCTTATACCCAGCAAAACTTACCTTCAGATTTGACGATGAAATAAAATCCTTCCATGATAAACAAAAGCTAAAAGAATTTACAAAAAGAAAGCCAGCATTACAGAACATTCTCAACAAAATATTCCATGAGGAAGAGATGAAAAACAAAGAAGCAAATCAGCAAAGGGAGGAATTATCCTAAAGGAATTGTCAAATAAAGGAGGAAACAAGTTGTGTCAAACAAATAAATAAACAAAATTTTAAAAATGAACCAAATGACCGGGAAACCAAATTGTTTCTCTATAATAACCCTGAAAGCTAATGGCCTGAATTCATCAATCAAAAGACATAGACTGGCAGACTGGATTAAAAAGAAAGATCCAACAATATGTTGCCTGCAAGAGACTCACCTCATAGAAAAAGATATCCATAGACTAAAGGTGAAAGGATGGGGAAAAACATACCATGCACATGGACTCAGCAAAAAAGCTGGAGTATCCATCCTCATTTCCGATAATGTGGACTTCAAGCCAAAGTTAGTCAGACGGGATAAAGAGGGTCATTTCATACTGCTTAAGGGAAGCATAAATCAGCAAGATATAACAATCATAAACATCTATGCCCCAAACAGTGGCTCATCTATGTATGTCAAACAAATCCTTCTCAATTTCAGAAACCAAATAGACCACAACACAATAATACTAGGTGATTTTAACACGCCTCTCTCACCACTGGACAGATCTTCCAGACAAAAATTGAACAAAGAAACCATAGATCTCAATAACACAATCAATAATTTAGACTTAACGGACATTTATAGAATATACCATCCAACCAAGAGTGAACACACTTTCTTCTCAGCAGCACATGGATCCTTCTCTAAAATAGACCATATATTATGCCACAAAGCTAATGTTAGCAAATACAAGAAGATAGAGACACTAGCATGTATTCTATCAGATCATAATGGATTGAAGTTAGAAATAAATGAAAGAGTAAAACACAGAAACTATTCCAACATCTGGAGATTAAACAATATGCTATTATATGATGAATGGATAACAGAAGATATTAGGAAGGAAATTAAAAAATTCTTAGAGGTAAATGAGAACAAAGAAACATCATATCAAAATCTCTGGGACACTATGAAAGCAGTACTTAGAGGGAAATTTATTTCATGGAGTGCATTTAATAAAAGAAGTAAAACTCAACAAATAAACAACCTAACACTACAGCTCAAAGCCCTAGAAAAAGAAGAACAGAACAGCACCAAAAGTAGTAGAAGACAGGAAATAGTTAAACTCAGAGCTGAAATCAATGAAATTGAAACAAAAGAAACAATACAAAAAATTGACAAAATAAATAGTTGGTTCTTCGAAAAAATAAACAAAATTGATAAACCTTTAGCCACACTAACAAAGAGAAGACAAGAGAAAACCCAAATCACTAAAATTCGGAATGAACAAGAAAATATCACAACAGACAGGACTAAAATACAAAACATAATTAGAAGCTATTTTGAAAATCTATACTCCAACAAAATAGAAAATTTTGAAGACATCAACAGGTTTCTAGAGACATATGAATTGCCTAAACTGAACAAGGAGGACATAAACAATTTAAATAGACCAATTTCAAGTACTGAAATAGAAGAAGTCATCAAAAGCCTACCAACAAAGAAAAGTCCGGGACCAGATGGGTTCTCAGCCGAGTTCTACAAAACCTTTAAAGAAGAGCTCATTCCAATACTTCTCAAAGTATTCCATAAAATAGAAGAGGAGGGAACCCTCCCAAACTCATTCTATGAAGCCAATATCACACTGATACCTAAACCAGACAGAGACTCATCAAGGAAAGAAAATTTCAGACCAATATCCTTAATGAACATCGACGCAAAAATTCTCAACAAAATTTTAGCAAATCGCATACAAAAACATATTAAAAAGATAGTGCACCATGATCAAGTGGGTTTCATCCCAGGGATGCAAGGTTGGTTCAACATCAGGAAATCAATAAACGTAATTCACCATATTAATAGACTTAAAGTCAAGAATCACATGATTATTTCAATAGATGCAGAAAAAGCATTTGATAAAATACAGCACCCCTTCATGCTCAAAACGCTAGAAAAAATAGGGATAGTGGGAATATTCCTTAACATTGTAAAGGCCATTTATGCTAAGCCCATGGCTAATATCATTCTAAATGGTGAAAAACTGAAAGCATTCCCCCTAAAAACTGGAACAAGGCAGGGATGGCCTCTTTCACCACTTCTATTCAACATCGTTCTTGAGACTCTGGCCAGAGCAATTAGACAAACCAAAGAAATTAAAGGGATACGAATTGGAAAAGAAGAACTCAAACTATCCCTGTTCGCTGATGACATGATTATATATTTAGAGGAACCTGGAAACTCCACCAGAAAACTCTTAGAACTCATAAGTGATTTCAGTAAAGTAGCAGGTTACAAGATCAATGCCCATAAATCCAACACATTTTTATACATAAGTGATGAATCTTCAGAAAGAGAAATTAGGAAAACTACCCCATTCACAATAGCCTTGAAAAAAATAAAATACTTGGGAATCAATCTCACAAAAGAGGTGAAAGACCTCTACAATGAGAACTATACAACACTAAAGAAAGAAATTAAAGAACACCTTAGAAGATGGAAAGATCTTCCATGTTCTTGGATAGGAAGAATTAATATTGTCAAAATGGCCATACTACCTAAAGTGCTATACAGATTCAATGCAATTCCAATTAAAATCCCAATGACGTACCTTACAGAAATAGAGCAAGCAATTATGAAATTCATCTGGAAGAATAAGAAACCCAGAATAGCTAAAGCAATCCTTAGCAGGAAGAGTGAAACAGGGGGTATTGCAATACCAGATCTTCAACTCTACTACAAAGCAATAGTAACAAAAACGGCATGGTATTGGTACCAAAATAGAAAGGTAGATCAATGGTACAGAATAGAGGACACGGACACAAACCCAAATAAATACAATTTTCTCATACTAGACAAAGGGGCCAAAAATATGCAATGGAGAAAAGATAGCCTCTTCAACAAATGGTGCTGGGAGAATTGGAAATCCATATGCAACAGAATGAAACTAAACCCATATCTCTCACCATGCACGAAACTAAACTCAAATGGATTAAGGACCTCGGAATCAGACCAGAGACCCTGCAGATTATAGAAGAAAAAGTAGGTTCAAATCTTCACCTTGTTGGTCTAGGACCAGACTTCCTTAACATGACTCCCATAGCACAAGAAATAAAAGGTAGAATCAACCACTGGGATAGATTCAAACTAAAAAGCTTTCTCTCAGCAAAGGAAACTATCAGCAATGCGAAGAAAGAGCCTACAGAGTGGGAGAATATCTTTGCCAATCATACTTCAGATAGAGCACTAATCTCCAGAATCTATAAAGAACTCAAAAAACTCTACTCCAAGAATTCAAATAATCCAGTCAACAAATGGGCTAAGGAAATGAATAGACACCTCACAGAAGAAGATCTACAAGCAATCAACAAACGTATGGAAAAATGTTCAACATCTCTAGTAATAAGAGAAATGCAAATCAAAACCACCCTAAGATTCCATCTCACCCCAATTAGAATGGCGATTATCAAGAATACGAGCAACAACAGGTGTTGGCGAGGATGTGGGGAGAAAGGTACACTCATACACTGCTGGTGGGGCTGCAAATTAGTGCAGCCACTCTGGAAGCAGTGTGGAGATTCCTTAGAAAACTTGGAATGGACCCGCCATTTGACCCAGCTATCCCACTCCTTGGCCTATACCCAAAGGACTTAAAATCAGCATACTACAGAGATACAGCCACATCAATGTTCATAGCTGCTCAATTCACAATAGCCAGACTGTGGAACCAACCTAGATGCCCTTCAATTGATGAGTGGATAAAGAAACTGTGGTATATATATACAATGGAATATTACTCAGCCATAAAGAATGATAAAATGATGGTATTTGCAGGCAAATGGATGAAATTGGAGAATATCATGCTAGGTGAGATAAGCCAATCTCAAAAAGCCAAAGGACGAATGATATCGCTAATAAGTGGAGGATGACACATAATGGGGGGGGGGAGGGAAGGGTTAGTGTTAGGGTTAGAGTTAGGGTTAGGGAGGGGGGCAAGTATGGAGGAAGGAACTACTGTATAGAGGGTAAAGAGGGGTGGGAGAGGTGGGGGGAAGGGAAAAAATAACAGAATGAATCAAACAACATTACTCTATGTAAATTTATGATTACACAAATGGTATGCCTTTACGCCATGTACAAACAGAGAAACAACATGTATCCCATTTGTTTACAATAAAAAAAAAAAAATTAATGACGATAAATCTGATCACCATCAGGAATTGGTTAACAACAGTTCCGCAGTGATCGTCTTGCGCTTGCCATATAGTCCTATGGGACTCTCACCTGAACGAACCCCTCCTGCCTTGCTGACCTTTAAGCTGATTGTGACTTCCTCAATAAACGAGTTCCAGTTCCTGCTGTGACTGCTCTCCCTGACCCCTCTGATTGTCCTCCAGCCAGTGGGCTGGGTGCAGGCGGTCAGTCGGCCCTACCTTTCCTGGTCTGGCCTTGTTGGGGAGTGCTCCCTTCCCTTGTCGCTGGGGGAGAAGAGCAAGGGGGCTAAAGACCCCAACATTTTCCTGTATTGTTTTATTTACAGTTTATTTACCTGTATATTTAATATAGGATTCTTACAGAAAAAAAACTGGGTCTTGTTTTTACTACCTGACAATCACTGTCTTTTAAATAGGGTACTCAGACCACTGACACTCAGTGTAATAATCACCATTTCACCTTACTCCTTGGTTTCCGTTTGTTCCATCTGTTCTTATTTTTCTTTTTAATTTTTCTGCTTGATTGAGATTTAAATGTGTATTTTTATTATTTGGTTTAATTTCATTCTCAGCTTCTCAATTATACTTCTTTCTCAACTTTCTTTTGTGATTGCTTTTGGTTTTATAATTTAGATCATTAACATTATCACAGTGCACACACAAATATCATGCAGTCATCTACATTTTATGACTATTATAGCAGTGTAGTAGTGCATGTGTCAAAGTTACACATTATAAGATCCATAACTGTTATTGTTTTTGCTTTATGCCACTTTCTGTATAAATCATGGAAAGAAAGAGTAAATGCCTTTTATATTTATTTTTCTATTGACTATTCCTGGGAATGCTCATTTCTTATAGATTCAAGTTTCTCTGGAGTAACAATTTCTGTGTCACTTTCTTTACTCTTCCTTATAGGAAATATATGCAGGCAATGGATTGTCTTAATTTTTGTTGGCCTGAAAAGAGTTTTCAGATATTTTTCAATTGTGAAGTATATTTACAGTTAATATAAGTTGGAAGAAGTTTCCTTCCATACTTCAAAAATGTTCTATTATATTCTACTTTGCAACTTATCTGGTCAGAGATCTTGTGTCACTTATTTTCTGTGTTTATGTGTTCTTTGTATCTGACTCTATTCTACTTATTTCTTTCATTTTTTGGTATTCAGCTATTTGAATATTACTTGTCTGGATGTGTTGCTATTTACAGGTGTGTGTGTGTATATGTGTGTATGTGTTTGTGTGTCTGTCTTTGATGTACATCTTCTCTTCACTTTTTTGATTGAGTGCTGGTTTTCTTTCATTATATTTTGAAATTTCTCTGTAATTATGAATCCTGCTTATTTTTTCCTTTTCTTCCTCATTTTTGAAATTCCATGTCTCTTAAACCGTTTGGCTATTTATTTGCTAATCTTTTTTTTTTCTTTTTGAAAATGTTTTAGGCTGGTGATTTGTAGTGACCACTGCTTAATTTTACGTATTCTTTCTTTCACTCTATGGAATCTAGGTATGAGCTTGTCAAAGGAGTTCATCACTGCTATTGCATTATTTTGACAGCATTTATTTTATATTATTTCTTGTAATTTTCTCCTCTTTTCTGAAATTCATTCTATGTTTGTGAATGCTTTCAGCTATTTTCCCTTGATTCCTCAACATTTGAATCATACTTATTTAAAGTCTCTACCTAATGACCACATTACCTCTCTATCTGGTTCTCTAGATTGCTTGATATGTTTTGATTTTTTTTTTCTTTAACACTGTCTCAAAAAAAAAAAAAAAAAAATAACTAATTGCCAGATATCTTGAATTGATCAGTTGGTACCTTGCTTGGGAGTGTTCACCCCTGGAAATCAGTAGTCTTTTGTCAGTCAGTTAGCAAAGGGGATTGAATTGATCTGGTTAGGATTTGCCCAAGATTTGGAGTTTTGCTTTTTTAATTTTCCATGTATCACAGGTGGGTTTTCCTTGGTGTTAGAATGCTCTGAGGTTTCAGCTTTTTCGATAAGCCTGCACTACAGGAGGGTGTCTGATTGCAGGCTCCCTTCACCGGGGTCTCTCCTTCCCTGTTGCTTGGTGCTTGCTAGGCTCCTCTTTGGGGTATGTGTGGCATGTGTAAAGGTGGGAGAACTGACATCCTTACAGGTCAGTGAGCATCCTGTCATGAGTTCTCAGGAATGTGGTTTCCTTAGCATGTACATTCCTTCTGCTCTGTCTTGTATCTGCTGTGAGTTTTGTGGGCAAAAGTTTTCCACTTTCCCAGCATAATAATACTGGCACAAGGGCCCACCCACAGGCCTTTTTTCCTACTTCTCTTCCAGAGACAGTATAGTTTAAAAATTTCTTAACAATGATGTGTCTTTATCTGTTCCCCAATGAAATTATTTTCTGCCCCTCTTCCAGAAGCCTGAGGCTTTAAGAAAAGATCTTGAGAAAACCTACTAAGGTTTACTGTGCAGGATTTTTTCTTGTCCTCCCCAAGACCTGTACTACAAGCAAGGCTTTCTCTCTAAGTTCCACATTTTTATGCAGAGCTTGGGCTTTTTAAAAGCACCTGATAGAGATCCCTGTTACTCAGCCTGTGAATAACCAAATGCTCTCTGTCTCCAGAGGCTGTGTGCTATCTTACTAGCCCAAACTCTTCACAATTTGTTAAACTGGTTTCTTTTTATCTGTTTGCGTTGTGGTACTGATTTCTTCCTATGTTCTGCAACAGGCAAGGCAGTCCTTTGGGATGCTGTTTTTCACAGAGTCAGGGGTGCTTGTTAACATGCAACCTTAGTTCTCTAAAGGGATTTTAAAAATGTATTTCTTCAGTTTATCTGAAAATTTTTTTTTTAATTAAGAGTGAGTGGAATGTTCTTTCCAACATTCTGAATTCTTGGAGCAAAGAGAAGTGGATACATTTTATGTAGCTGATTGTACCTATCTCTATACATACACTTATATGCATGTGCATATACAGACAGCACGCATTAAATGCTTTTAGATTAGCATAGGAATAAAAAGAATTTCACAAAAATTTTACTACCTATATTTGCTGCAACCAATTTTGAAATATTGTATCTTCTTATATTATTGATTCTACATTTCAAGCATTGACCCTCATTCTTTGTATATACAATGCCTTGATAAATGGATCTCCTGAAACTTTGGGTGGTAATTCCTCTCTAATGCTAGAATCTTTTAATTTCAATCTACATATGTAGGCAGTTTGTATTTTTTAGTATTAGTATTTTCTCACAGAAATTTGCAATAAAGAAAAGTTTTAAATATTAATAAAATTCATAAAATGTATTCCTATTAAACATTTCCAAACAAAATGTTTATAATATGTAGTACATAGCATTCTTATACTACAGGTCCAGTATTTATTTATAACTTCAATTTTAAGTTAATTGGTAATATTTTCCAAAAGAGAATCCAATTTATTTTGGATATATACTCAGCAGGTGAATTTCTGGATCATATGGTTGCTGTGTCCTTAATTTTGAGGACCATTCATATTGTTTTCCATAATAGCTGTCTTAATTTACATTCCTCCAATACTGTATAATTATTCCCTTTCTCCACAGTCACAGAAGCATTTGTAATTTTTTGTCTTTCTAATAAAAGTCATTCTAATTGAGGTGAAGTAATATCCTATTACAGGTTTCTTTTGCACTTCACTGATGATTAATGATGTTGAACATTTTTTCATATACCTCTTAACCATCTATTTGCATTCTTTTGAGAAATGTCTATTCAGGTCTTTTGGCAATTTATTAATTAGTTCATTTTTTTTTTGCCATCCAGTGTAATTTCTTATTTATTCTTGATATGAATCCCTTGTCAGAAGATAATATGTTCTCCCATCCTTTATGTTTTCTCTTCACTCTATGGATTGTTTCCTTTGCTGTCAGTATGATAAAGAGATACCTGCACTCTCCTGTTTAATGCAACACTATTTACAAAAGTCAAGATATGGAACCTATCTAAATGTCCATCAACAGATGAATGGATAAAGAAAATGTCATGTGCATATGTACATAATGAAGTACTGTTCATCCACTTTAAAAATAAAGTTCTATCCTTTTGTGGCAACATGGGCAAACCTGGAGGAAACTGTGGTAAGTAAAATAAGCCATACACAGAAAGACAAATACCTCATGATATCACTTATATGTGAAATCTAAAAACGTTGATCTCATAGAAGTAGAGTAGTGGTTACTGAGGACTCCAGAGGGCAGGGGGAGAGGAGGATGGAGGGAGAGAGCCATCTGTCAAAAGTGCAAAGTTACAGTTAGGAGGAATAAGTTCTGGTGTTTTATTGCACAGGAGTGTAACTTTAGTCAATGGTATTGCATATTTCAAAATAGCTATAAGAGAGGATTTTAAATGCTCTCATCACAAAGAACTGACAAATATTTGAGGTGGTTAATGGTCTAAATATCCCAGTTTGATCATTGCACAATCTATACATGAAATACCATACTCTACTTCAAAAACATTTACAATTATTGTGTCATTTAAAAAAATGATTTATATAAGTTGTATAAAAATTAAAGTATCTTTTACCAAAAAAAAAAAAAAAATAGCAGAAAGAAAATTCTAGTTCATTACTCAGTAAAACACAAAGAGCTTACTTATTTTCAGAAACCCTATCAACATCTAAACTTTGATAGGTGCCAGAGGCCAATTATCCCTCAATACATTTTCATTAGTATCCTTTGGTCTAAAATACTCTTCAATTCAAGGCAGGCTCCAATTTCAGTGTCCATGATTTGTTCTGATGTTGGAATCACATATCCCTCACATACCTCTTTTAACATCTGAAGTTGAATTCTTTCATTGGATTCATATTGATCAATTGTGCCCTTAAATTTCAGAATCTTAAAAGTAAGTAAATCCCTTACTACTACAAAGTTCATATATAAATTATATTATTTCTTAAATAAAAATTAAACTATACCTATTTTTATATTATTATGAAAAAATTGAGTTTTATCCCAATGAGATGTAGATAAGAAATATTAGCACAATTAAAGAAGAAATGTTCTCCAAAACCACCATTCTTTGTTTTTAGGGCAACAAAAAAGTCAGAAAATGTCACTAGGTGAGGAAGAGACACTCAGGGAAGGTAGTTAGATGCAGTGTCTCCTTTGGAAATTGTTTGGAATGACATTAATACGTGCTATTACTATCATCCTAGTTTGGAAATTCATTGTTGCTAAATATGAAATAATTGGTAAATTTCCTAAATATCTTTACGTCTAAAATAAAGTTTCAGCCCTCTATACTGCCACTCACAGAAAGAATGTCTAGCACTAAAAAGTTCTAATTTATGATACATTTATAGATGCATCGTATCTACTTTGATTGACAATCCTTTTTCCAAAATACATCATTGAAGTACTGAGTCAGCCAGGTATGACAATGGGAGATTGACTACCTCTGCAAAGGTTTTTATGTGCAAGCTTGTCACCGCACTATTTCTTTTACTCTTCACTGTAAAGTGTTTCATATTAGTACTGGTGTGTATTAGTTCCTTAAAAATATGTTTTAAAAATAAGGTGGCAGTCTTATGCAAATGCACATCATTTAGTAATTGGTTTTCTATCACTTTTCCTTGCATTCATAAGCACTAATGTATACACTTATAAAGTCCTTTAAAAAGTTTTAAAATGCTTTCAAAAAGAAAACAATACTATTTTACATGTGAAGTTGATTTGGCAGTTTTTCCACAAATGTTAACTGTAAATAACACTGATTTTTCCTTTGCTCTTTATTTCCTTTCCTTCCTTCTTTCCTTCCTTCCATGCTTCCTTCCTTCTTCCGTTTCCTTCTTTTTTCCTTCTTGCCTTCATTCCTTCTTTTTTTCTTTTCATATTTAGTTGCTAAATGAATAAAAATAGATGTCAAATTGTTGTTATTATTGTGTTTACTAATTTAGGGAACAAAACCCTGTATTTGTTCTCTGAGCTTTAATAATCTATGTATGAATTATCTAACACCACCTCCTATTGATTTCATTTTGGGGTCGTCATACTTCCAAACTCAATGTTTGATGGTGACCTAGAGACAAGGATAAATGCTAAAAATTTGGGAGAATTTCAATTCTAATTGACAAGTTTTATCTTCATTGGCAAAACAAGGATAATTACTCATTCATAAGGTTATGGGAAGATCTGAATGTGTTAATACATGAAGTACACTTGAAAAGTATAGCAAGCATTAAGAAAATAAATTCTATCATCATCATCATCATCACATATTAAATGGGGGAGATAGCTCAGTTGGTAGAGTGCTTGCCTCACAAGCACAAGGCCCTGGGTTCAATCCCCAGCACCGCAAAAAAAAAAAAAAAAAAAAAAAAAGTGTTAGCTCTTGAGAAGTGACGTCTGCAGATGTCATTACTCTGATCTTGAGTATCTCATTGTCCAAATGCACAGAATGCAGTTAAGCAATTCATTAAAATTCTGAGGTGAGGTGAGGGCCGTTGGCCTGGGCCTGCGGTACGCCGCTTCAGCTAGGTCTTCAACTGTGGCCACCCGGCTTGTTGCTTTCCTGGGCGCCACTACCCCGGCTGGCCCGCCGCGACTCGCTAGTGGCGCGACACCGATTCCTCCTGGACTCTTGGGCGCTGCTCTGAGCAGCGCCACCCTTTACACCAGAAAGCTGGCGGGCACCATGGGGAAAAAACAAAACAAGAAGAAAGTAGAGGAGGTACTAGGAGAAGAAGAAGAAGAGGAATATGTGGTGGAAAAAGGTCTCAATCGTCGGGTCGTAAAGGGCAAAGTGGAGTACCTCCTAAAGTGGAAGCGTTTCTCAGATGAGGACAACACGTGGGAGCCAGAAGAGAACCTGGATTGTCCCGACCTCATTGCTGAGTTTCTACAGTCACAGGAAACAGCACACAAGACAGATAAATCAGAGGGAGGCAAGCGTAAAGCTGATTCTGATTCTAAAGATAAGGGAGAAGAGAGCAAACCAAAGAAGAAAAAAGAGGAGTCTGGAAAGCCACGGGGCTTTGCCCGGGGTTTGGAGCCGGAGCGGATTATTGGAGCTACAGACTCCAGTGGAGAGCTCATGTTCCTCATGAAATGGAAAAACTCTGATGAGGCTGACCTGGTACCTGCCAAGGAAGCCAATGTCAAGTGCCCACAGGTTGTCATATCCTTCTATGAGGAGAGGCTGAGGTGGCATTCCTACCCCTCGGAGGATGATGACAAAAAAGATGACAAGAATTAACTCTCCTGAGTACCAGCCCCTGTCACTTCTGATTGTGTGTTTAAGTGGGGAGGGAAGGAGTTCTACTTGTCTTGACACCATAAAGGTGGCTTGAGAAGATGTCCTTTGAAGAGCCAGTCTAGTTTCTGTGCCCTGCAGCAGCCCAAGTGCTTTAAAGCCGTTCCAAGCTGTCTAGTTTGCACACCCATCCCAGTGGAGGGGAAAAGGGTAAGTGTTTCAAGGCGACCCATTCTGCACTTGATTGAGAAAAGCAAGGAGCCTTCTATGAAGGAGGACATTTGCAGAATTGGGTGTGGGAAGGCAAAAAATACTGTTGATCTTCAAAGAGCATTCCACAACCCACAGCCTTCTTCCCAATAGTGTTAATTCTGCATTTTTACAGCGTAGCATGTGTGTAGTTTTGGCTATTACTGGTGTATTATTTGGGGTGGGAGGGATAGGGTGGGGAAGAAGGGAGATGAGTAGGATCATTTTCGTTAAAATTTGGGGCCTGATTGGGAAAGCAGTGAAACAATGGAAAGAGCAAGTAACTAATGATTTGGTTCTATGTCCAGAATATTTTACTTTTTTCAAAAAAATGTCATTGGCACCATAAATGAGGACTGTGAGAGACTGTTTAAAAGCTGTGAATGCCTGAAACCTATAAGCCAAGGTGTTCCCTGCCTGAGTTAATGTTGTTCCCCACAAAGGACTAAGCCAGTTGATAAGTTACCAAAGCTGCCATTCTGGAGATAGAAACTGACTGAGATGGGAAGGTCTTTTATTGAAGAGTATACACAGGCAGATCATTCTGTCTTAGAGGTGCTAATTCTTGCAATTAGACAAAAAGATCCTTTCTTTTCCAATTATAAATTTATAAATAAAATCAGCTTGTCCAGCTAAGCCACTGGCTGAAGTACTAGGGAAGGGGCCAAAGGCGGTATTGGAGATGGGAAGAGTGCAAAGAGGAGGGCCCATACTCTCTGAATGGAAACTGTTGGAGCCTCTGCTTTTTAAACTTTGAACTCTGAAACCTTTAGTGGCAGGGTTCAGTCACTGACAGCACAAAAGTTTCATTAAGTCAATTCAAAAGGTTGAGTGGTTTCAAAAGCCCTGGTCTCAGGAGATTAGCTTTCATATTGGGGCAGTGGTTCACTTTAAAGATACTAAAATTTTTGTTAAGGAAAAAAATCTTATGAAATAACTGATACCCAAAATGCTGTCTTGAATCATGAAATCCAAAAGTTCTTGAATATATCATCTAGACCTGCATCTAGAGCTACATTGTAAAATCTTTTTAGGCATGTGTTAGGTTTCTGTGAAATATTTGTTTAAATGTAAACTTCATACACACTGTCAGTTTTTGTCTTAATAAAACTATAGATTTATTAAAAAAAAATTGAGGGATTTGATTTTTTTTGTTTTGTTTTTCTTAAGCAGAAAACTTAAGCAAACACCTTGTCTGACTGAACGTCCCCTTCACTGGTTCTGCCACTTTAGAATTCATTGTGAATATGAGGGAGAAAACATTTAAATAAGCCCAGGTACCTCATCTCCACTTCTAAGAATGGTTAGTGTGTGACATTATCACAGTCAAACTGACTTGATTATCCCTCGAAGCAGTCTGATTTGCTGCATTAGCTTACCTCCCCATCCTTTCCCTTACATCTTCAATCCCATCACGTAACTGCTGTTCTTAGATAAGGTTTCTTTCTTTGTTGCTTTCTTTAGGCTACTCATTCTAAGTTTCTATTGATGACAACTTTTTGAATAAATTCATTACTTAGATATAGCCTATCATTATTATTCAATTTTCTCTGAAAAAAATTTGAGTTCTACCTTTGAACTTAAGTATATGTCTTTCACCATTAGGATAAATTTCCAAAATTTTTGAGTGATCTTTTCTTAAGGAATCCATATAACCCCAGTCATTGTGCTAAAGAGTACATGGCTAGTGGACTATAACATATACCATTTTGCTGAATTCAGATGAGTGATTGCACTTGCATGTGTCGCTCACTTACTGTTGCAGATGACTGTCTGCTACCAACTAGAGATGCCTCGCCTCTCTATTAATAACAGTTCCCAAGCTCGTGGCCCTTCCTTTTTCTCCCTGTCTTGATTTCCTCTGAGCAAATTTTGTGGGATTAATATTTGAACCTCAAGGTAGGCACCTACAATTTTGAAAGCTATTCTTCTTTAAGATGTTAAGAGATAAAGGTAGAGATTTCTAACCAAAATAAGGCAATCAAATTGATTCTACTTCTATTAATTTTTGACTTTTGACTCTTATTTTCTAGTAGACATTATTTCCTATCAATTCAATTTCTTTACATAGTTCAGATAAGTACTTTGTCTGAGGTGTGATTCGTAATATATTCTCCTTATCTGAAGCTCATCTTATTCTCTTATGTTTGACTTTCACAGAACAAATCCTCTCAATTTTTATGAGGTCCAATTAATTTTTAATTGTTCTTTTGACATCTCATGTAAGAAATCCTTGCTTAAATATACCCAAGGAAATGTTCTTTTTTGTTATATTTTATTTTGAATAAATCTGTGAAATTGTTCTGCATTATTCCTTATTTTGAGAAGAAAGAGAGACACACACACAGGCATATATAAATGTTTGGTACACTTAGAGTTTCCTAGTTTTACATATGGATATTCAGTTCTTTCAAATATGACTACTGAAAAGATAAAGTATTGCTTTCCTATTTTTTTCAAAATCAAGTAAAAACATAATGATGTGCATCTATTTCTAGATTTGTTCTTTAATATTATTGGTCTCTGTACCTGTTCTTTGAATACATGTTTTGACTACTGTCTGTTTCTTAATATGAATTATATGAGTCCTCCAACTTTGTCCTTCTCTGCTTTAAGATAAATGAATATTATTATAGTAAGCCATTTGGGATAGAAAATTATATTCTGATTATTACATGTGAGAAAAAATTTATATTTGTTAATTTCAGCAGAATTTTATTATGTTTTAAAATAATTATGTCCTTCTTGGTTATTACCAGCTGCCTTTCATGACCCACTTGTGAAATATTTCTCAAAATTTACTGCTGGGATGAAATAAATTTTAACTTTCACTGTCTGTCTTCTCTCCATAGCAACTTGAAGCTGATTCTACATAATTAAAGATGTGTTCACTTGTGTATATATGCGTATATACATTTATTAATTTGTTTTTGGTTTTTGACTTTTTAAAAAATATTTTATAGCAGCAAATTTTAATAGGAATATGAGTCATTTAGTATAAAGTGCAAAGAATTTTTCATGTTGTCTGTATTCAGTGTGTGCACATAAGATGTGACATATGTAATGGTATTGAACATATTCCTAGAATTCATGTATTTGAACATTGCTTCATATTTGATCTGAGATAAGATTCTTTGAATGTCACTGGCCTACTTTCATGGCATCAGCTTCTCACATTATAATGACATAAACTTCATAGTTGAATCCTGGAAAAGGTGATGGATATGGAGTCAAGCAACACTTTTATGGTATTGTAATAACTACCCATGTCCTTTTTCCTTTATGTAAGGGGAAATCTATTTGACATAATCATGTTTTGTGAAGAAGGGTGGAAAGGGGAGATGGAGAATAATTTAGAAAGATGTAGGAAGCAGAAAAGTTCAAAAACTTCAGAGGAAAAATAGGAAAAGAACTAGAAATTATAAGTAGGATAATCTCTTTAGTGGCTAATATTCATTATCCTAATCTCAATTTAAATATCTCTGACCCTACCTGTATTAACTCTACAGATAATCAGGTGGCAAACCTGTTATGAAGACACTCAAGTCTACTTGCTCAGAACTGTTTTGAGTTTATGTATTTGCATAAAGGTGTGCTATACAAAATCATAGTGTTCACACACAAAATAGATTTCTACCCTTTGAAATTAGATGTGTGATCTTGTACAGATAGTTAATAATTAGCTAATAATTGGTTTGGAACTTCCCTGGGACTAAATTCAGAGCTAATATATATTACACATGTGCATTAGCCTATCAGACATTCTAACATGCGTAAATCAACTTAGACATATTACTAATAAAGGACGCATTTTTTCTTGATTTAAATATTTTTGAAACTCTTCTGTGGATAATATATTTGACAATGCTTAAAAGCAGAATTGTTTCAAAATATTTTTCTAAATAATTTTCAATAAAATACAACTTTCATTAATGGATGTAATTCCCAGTTTGTGTAGTCCTTTATGCTTACAAAACATTTTCTTTAGACAGATAATTTTCACATCTGGCTTGGAGTTATAGTTTTTTATGTTCAATGTGTATTAAAACTTTGAGATATAAGTTGATTGAATAGCATATCCTATTGGAAACAACTCTCAACAGACTGAATAAGAACTTAAACCCAAAACTCTTGAGTGTAAACCTTATTCTCTTTCCCCGTTAGATTTCTTCTTTAAAATACTCTCAGTTCAAACTACAGATGTGTGTTTGATAACTATAACTGAATTACCTCATACATAGCTCATTAACATCTTTAAAAGAGGGTAAAGTTTCAGTAACTGATAATGACCACATAAGACAGGTGTCATATACAATCTTAAACATTACCAGATGAATTTAGAAAATTAAAGAATATTGAAGTACGAGAGTTTATATTTTTGTTGTTCATTCTCAATTCCTTTATAAAGAAGAACAAACTTTACTAAAATACAATATTTTGGAATGTGTTCATTCTCATTGGACATTAATTCTAGGTATTTCCAGAAATCAATCAAAAATAATAAAGAAAAACACGGTTTATAAATAAACACTCTCTACAACATCACTGTGAGCAGAAGACAATGAAACTCTAATTGGATTGTAGATAAAGAAGTCATTGATACCACCAGGAAAAAGCTCTGAAGTTCAAATAAACACGTATCCAAAGCATCTGTTAAACATGGCATTATTTTAGTCTCTAAACTCAGATACACTTATGCCAAGAAAAAAAGGGTTTTCCCTAGAGTGTGGCATTACAGGAAAGAGATCTATTTACTGTATCCGTTCACTGGGTATTGAGGATCAGAAACAAGCCCTGAAAATGTGTGGTTATTTCCAAAGAAATCAATTCTGAGTTAGGGGATGCAACTCAGAGGGGGAGCATTACCTTTGATGAGTTGGAGATGAAAGGAAATAATGTTGAAAATGATGAAATATTTTTTATGATTGTCATTCTGACTGTAGTGAGGTGGAATCTCAGTGTAGCTTTAATTTGCATTTCCCTGATGGTTAAAGATGTTGAATACTATTTCATATAATTCTTGGGAATTTTTCTTATTCTTTTGAGAAGTGTCTGTTAAGTTCATTTGCCCATTTATTGTATTTTTAAAATGCTTTTGGAGTTCGTTTTTATATTGCAAATATTAATCCTCTGTTAGAAGAGTAGATGGCAAAGATTGACTCCCATTCTGTGTGTTCTGTCTTCACACTGTTAATTGATTCCTTTGTTGTGAAGCACCTCTTTATTTCTGTGCCATCCCATTCCTTGATTCCTTGTATTATTTCCTAAGTTATAGGAGTCCTATTGGGGAAGTTGCTGCCAATGTCTACATGTTGGAGTTTCCTCTTTGTTTTCTTCTAGCAATTGCCAAGTTTCTGGTCTTATTCCTAAGCCTTTGGTCCATTTTGAGATTACTTTTCTACAGGGTAAGAAACAGGGTTCTAGTTTCACGTTCTACATATGGATAACAAGTTTTCCAAGTACCATTTGTTAAAGAGGTTGTCAAAAGTTTTTGATAACTTGATCAAGAATCAGATGACTCTAGTTATACAAATAACAATAAATGCTGGCAGGGAAAGGGGAACCCTTGAATACTATTTGAGTGAATGTAAATTAGTATAATCAATGTCAAAATTAGTATGGAGGTTCCTCAAGAAACTTAAAATGAGATTACCTTATGATCCAGCTATACCACTTCTTGTTGTCTATCTGAAAGAACTAAGGACAATATATTTTAGAGATACATGCACTCCTTATATTTATAGCAGCATGGTTCACAATAGCCAAATTATCACAATAGCATGGATGTCTGTCAATGGATGAATGGGCAAAGAGAATGTGGTATATATATACAATGGAGTTTTATTCAGCCACAAAAAAGAAGGAAATTTTATCATCTGCAGGAAAATGAATGCAACTAAAGCAAAATAAATCAGACAGAAAGACTAGTACCATGTGTTTTCTCTCACATATGGAAACCAGAGAGGAAAAAAAATCTTGTGAAAATAGAAGGGAGACTAGCCAGTAGGGTAGAAGAAGAAGATTAGGGAGAGGAGGTAGGAAGCTAAGAGGAGGTGCTAGGGAATGAAATTGATCAAATTATTTGATATGCATGTACAAGTATGCCACAATAAAACCAACTGTTCTGTGTAACTAATATTCTCCAATTAAAAATTATAAAAATTAAGTGATGACAACAACCCCCTTCTCCTAATTGAAAGTGCAACCAAATAAATATTTTACTATAAGATAGAAGATGGTTTCTTCTAACAGAAAGCTCTAGAATACATCCCAAACTTCTCAACTATAATTGATAGAAATATGTTCTTGCTGGAAAAGGAGCACCAAAGTTATATTAAAATAAAGAGAAATATGGCATAACATATGAACACAATATTTCTAGTACACAAAAGCAACAGAGTACTAATCAAAATTTTTCAGTTGATGAAAACTTGCCCCTAAGCTAACCTCAAAGCAGAGCAAAATTATAACAAAAAAACCTGTACATGAATATAATCTCCATAAATACAAGTTCAGAGAGTAAATACCACTTCTTTGTAGAAACTAAAAATATAATAATAATTTTTAAAAATCTTACAATGTCAGAAATGAAGGTTATCAGAATAACCAAAATTCAGTCATACCCACATTCTCTCTCTCTCTCTCTCTTACACACACACACACACACACACACACACACACACACACACAAAACACAAAGAGAAACAGAGAAGCAAATTTATTTTAGGAACGCAGATAACTCACAAAGAATAAAAGACAAAACATATTTTACTGAATGTAAAATAAATAGCTGGAGGGCAAAAATGTGGTAGAACAAAGAGTAATACATAAAAGAGTTAAAAGGATTATCGAAAAATTGATAGACACAGAAGAGCAACACAGAAGATTACACATCCATAAAATTTTAGAATGAACCATTGAAACGATGAAAGAGAAATAGCATTACTAATCACAATCCAAGAAATTTTGCAGAAGTAAAAACAAAAATTAAATCTATATTACAAAAAGACCCACCATTCTCCTTATGAAAGCCTAATAGAGCTTTATACATAAACACACACACACACACACATACACATTAAAAAAAAAAAAAAGGCAAATCACCTAGTCCTCTAAAATACTGTAAGGCACAAACAAAAGAATATTTGCATAGAAGATTTGTGTAAGACTTCTTGAGAAGAAACAGGTTCTTAAGAACTAAGAAAAATGAATATAAATACTTTTTATTTTATTAAAGTGAGATTATTTTCTATTAAAAATATTGTTTGCATAATACAGAAATTGTTATTTTGGTGGGAGATTCAGGATGAAATGTTGAGTTAATTAGGAGTGATATGTAATAATATCTGCAAATTTGTTTCATATCATTCAGTAAAATGTTTCATTTGCCATTGAGAGGTGCATGTGTGCAAGAAGGGAATAAATGACCATAGAATGAGTCAGACATAACTTCCCTTTGTTCATATGTGAATGCATGATTACTTATACTCCATGTATGTTTGATACGTCAAAATACATTCTATTATCATGTATAACTAAAAATAACAATTAAATATTTTTAAAAATTACAAGCAAAATAATTTATCATCCAAATTGAAATATGCTGTCATTATCAAAGATAATCTGAGTTTCAAAAGCTTAGGATAGAAAAATTAAGATTAAAATTATGTTAATTATGTTTTACATTCATGTTAAAATACTATTTTGAATATTTTGAATTCAATAAAATTTAGTAACTTAAAAAAGGAGAATGAAGAAATGTGGCAAAACATTAGCATTTAACAGTATTGCTGAAAGGTTTATGAATATTTGTTATATTATTTTAATTTTTATGATGTTTTAATATTTTTTCAAATAAATTGGACAAGAAACTCCAAAGATTCTCTTCGAAATTCATAAAAATCTCTGTAATAGGTAGCAAGGGTACAGCATCTTTTGCTTCCAGAAATATCTGGCATACAGTATTTTTTAAATGCAGAATATATTATTATGAAAAATTGAGCGTTTTTCCACTATATATTTATGTATAAATGTAATTAAATATTGCTATATTGTCACTTAACATTTATTTTGAACATAATAAAACAGATTGAAATTTTATTTAGATAAAACATCTTAATAAAATTTTTATTATTTCTAATCACACTGATTTTTCTTGAACAAGTTCAGGAAATGAGAAAATTTTGCCCCAAAGATTTTACTCCACATCTAGCAATCTGTGATTAAATCAATTCCTGGAAGTACCCTTTAAACATTTGGTAAGAAAAAAAAATAAAATATATATATATATATATATATATCTATCTATTCTAATGAAGGCAAAGCTGAGAAGTATTTTAGTGACTCAACTATTACGACATCTTGAATCGGAATTATTTTAGCTATTGTGATATAGACAGATTGAGAAATTAATTTCAACTGCCATGTTCATACCTCTGATACAACTATACTGCTAACCAAACTTGGTTGTACAGCTCTGCACTTAAGCCATTTTACCTTGTGCTTCCTATCTTTTAAGAGCTAGTCTTCAAATTAGAACGTAAGAGTCAGTCCACCACAACCTCATTCTTCCTATTGATTAAGGAGATTTAAGTTCTTGATAAATTGGCAAATTCACAATGAATAGAAGGCAGGGATGTGTTATATCTTGAGATGTGAAACCAGTCTTCTAGATCTTTGAACATAAGCCAGATAAATATAACACTTAAAATATACGTGAATATAAGATACCCAAACTTATGATTACATAGCAAAGCACTTGTCTTATCTCCATCCCTTGGCCTGGTCCTCTATCTGTGTTTGGGAAATCTCGGATGAGCAGAATTACTTATACATTCCCTGTGGGTAAATGAAAGAATTCAGCAATCCTCCCTAACTTCCATAGACCTGTGACATTTCTCTTGGGAGTTCTTTATTATTGTTTTAAGCAAATCACTGTAATTTTTCTCTAAACTCTTGCAGTAGATTGGAACTTGTCCTACTCCTAGAATTCATCAGTTTCTGCATCTGTAGGATGGTAGTGCATTCTATGTCACAATGTGACAGTATCACAGTTGTCAAAACAAGTATTTCTATAGCATAGGAGGTCAAATTGCCTTACTAATTAGCAGTTATTCTGGTTTCATGATAAATACTTAGGGCACATGTCCTAAACTAAATTTATTTGTAATATGATATGGTCTTACTGCTTATTCTATCATTCCCACTATTTCAGCTCATCATTCTGGAGAAGATTAAGTAATAATCAAATGGAGAAAGTAAAAAAGATGAATTCAAATGTGGGAAGTTCTATAAAACCTATAATGTATGCTAAGAAACTATATATAGAACAAGATTGAGAGATGAAAATAACACCCCTAATTTCCCTGAATCCTTCCCTTCTGACCTGCCATAGAATATAGTGTTGTACTGTGAAATGGTCGTTTATTAGATGTCTTATTTCAGGACATTATAATAAAAATGTCATAGATTGAGAAAGAATAGACATTCGTTTCTCACAGTCTGGATTCTGGAAACTCCAAAACCACAGCAGTGGCTGATCTGGTTCACAGATGGTTGTCATATTGCTATGCCCTGATGCAGTGGGAAGTCTAAGGCGGTCTGGTGTCCCATTCATAAGAGGAGAAATCCCATTTGGAGGGTAAAGCTCATATGGCCTAATCACCTCTAAAAGGCTCTGTTCCTGATACCATCACTTGGAGTAAGAATTTGAACATATGAGTATTGAGGCAGGAACACAAACATTTAAAGCATATCACTGGAAAAATTAATTGAATAAATTATAGATTAACCGAAAAGGGTTTTGAAATGTCCCTGAAACTTTTATTTTTTTTTCAAAGTCAACATGTCTGTCTTAAGGTGACAGGTGAGTAAGGAAGATAGCCAAGAAACATCATATAAATATATATGCGTACACACTGTGTGTGTGTGTGTGTGTGTGTGTGTGTGTGCATATGTTTTGTGGGGTGGGTTGTAGTGGAGACTTGCCTGAAGTTATCAAATGTAGACTCAGTGACCCTATTACACATGGTACTCAGTTTTACATGCAAATTTTGTGACCTTGCCTTTGGAAATGAAACATTCTTATTTCAAGGAGTATGTGAACTTCACCAAATTCTAACCAATGAGTGTAAAAATAAAGATACCTAATCTGTTTTTGCCATTTTATGGAAAGTCACAATTCTCATAATGGGAGCAATACAGAAAGTGGAAAATGTAGGCAAACACGTAGCTCCATATACTACTTGTGAAAATGACTCTTTTAGAAAAAGAAGACTTACATAATTTCATTGAAAACAAAATAAGTCAAACTTTTCAGAAAAGAAAATTCTACACCTACAAATGGACCTTTACTAAATCTTAGGCATAAATACTAATGGGAAAAGTTTTTTTCGAAGATGACTTTGTTTCTATTTGCCCTGAATGAGCAGATGTTAGAATTCCTATAAAAAAAGATATTATAAAGATGAGTAGCCTTAGATCCAATGCCATTATTTTCATCATTCGTAAGTGCTGTTTGCACTTGCTTTAGTACACATTTGCTTTGTTGATTTATTTTGCTATTTTTCCCCATGTGAGGGAATAAAACTGCTGCAAATGATTCCTCTCAGCCATTTCAGCATTATTTTCCAACAGAATTTCAAACACAAAACAAGGGCACTGCTGTCGTAGAGTGCAATGCACCAGAGAAAATTAATAGCCCTCTGTGTAAGCGGGTAGGAGAACTGGCCAAAATGTGTTTCTTGGGTGTTAGGATCATCTTAGTCTCTAAAGTTATTAATACAATAATAAAAAATTTCTCTCAACAATGCAGATATATATATGGAATCAAACCCAGAATCTTTTTGGTATATTGGAAAACTGCTAAGGATGCATGGTATGTATGGTATCAGGAACAGGGTGAAGGAATGGGGACATTGTTCTTGGCTAATACCATGAGCACCACTGCAGTTATCTAGCCTGCTGTTTCTATACAAATATCAGAAAATACAGATTTTTAAAGCAGATAAAAAGAAAAGTTGAGGTTTAAATATAGGGTTAAGGAAGGGTAAAATGCTTAACCCAGAAGGAAGATAAAATCACCTTAAACTAATTTGCTACTAATAACATTGCTTCATATTGAATAAGAAAAATGAACAAAATTGTAAAGTAAAAATATAAAAACTCCAAATCATTATCTCTTTTTCCTTTATGCTGCCTAAACTGACACACTGCATTTTTGAACAATATTTAGCATATAAATTAACCTTTCCATCTATGTGGCCATCTTCAGTTAAGTCTTTCTTTTTAGTACTACTAAGCCCTTCTAGCTCTTAGTAATTTTTCAGTGTTTCTGCATACTAAAACCATCCAATGCAGAGAAAAAGGAACACTTTCTTATAATTAGTGAGACTATAAATTAGTAAAATCGCTATGGAAATCAGTTTGGAGGTTCCCTGAAAGACTACACCCATGGAACCACAACATGATCCAGCCTTTCTACTTCTCAGTATTTACCCTGAAGAACCAAGTCATCATATTACAGTGACACATGCATGCCCAGGTTGCAGCACAATCCTTAATAGCCAAACTATGAAACTAGCCTAGGTGTCCATCAAAGGATGAATGGATAAAGAAAATGTGGTATATACACATAACAGAGTTTTATTCAGCCATGAAGAAAAATGAAATTATGGCATTTGCAGGAAAATGAGTGGAACTAGAGACCATCATGTTAAGCAAAGTAAGTCAAACTCAGAAGGTCCATGGTCCTATGTTTTCTCTCATATGTGGAAACTAGAGAGGAAAAAGGAAAACAAAGTTGAGGGCAGATCTCCTAAAAATCAAAAGGAGAACAGTAGACAAAAGGAACCCAGTGGAGGAAGATAGGGAGGAAGCCAGGAAATGCTAGGGAGTGATATTGGTCAAATTATGTTGTTACATGGTGTACATGTATGAGTACATAACAATGAATCCCAGCAATATGTGAAAGTCTAATGCACCAATAAAAAATGTAGAAAAAAATAAAGTAAAACTATCCAAGAAGTATGGTAAAATAGAAATTCCTGACTCTGAGTCATTATAAGGAAACTTGCTCATCCTTCTGTTAAATGTTTCTGGCATTCCTTTGCATGTCCATTATCTATACCTCCCAATGTGTTCATGAAAGAGAAAGAAATATAAAAACAAATACAACATGGTCCAAAAAACCAATGACATTAGAAGAAACATCATTTATTGAACAGCTATTGTGAAGTAGCACTGAATTAAGTCTTTGGCATATTAACTTAAATTGAAAACAATATAAATACAATTTTCATCATTTAACAGATATTTAAACTTCCCATGATCATACAAAATGCTGAATGATAGAGCCAAAATTCTAAGTCTGCCTCTTTTGACTTCAGGAATAAGCAAGTATGCCAAATTTGTATCATGGAAAGTCTATTCCATTCTCACGTGTGTGTGCACGCATGCTTAAGAATTTTCTCAGTTGACTTCAATAGTTTGCTCTCTTATATAAAAATTGAAGTTTTTTTGGTATCCTGACTCCCAATTTAGGTATAATATGTTTTCATTTAATACCCTTGCAATTTGTGAACCTCAGTTTTCATATATGAATAAACATGGAAGTTTTCAGGGTTGACTGAAAAACATTATAATATATAGAAACATGCCTAATCCAATTCCTGGTATGAAGGACACATTAAATATTAGCTAATGTTTATTAGGTATTAATTACATGCAAAACCCTGTTCTATGTATTTGTCATACATTAACTGAATGCTTATAATATTCTAATGAAATAAATATATTATCATTATCATTATTATTGTTATAGAAATGCACTGAGGAAAAGAGAGATGAAATATTCACTTGAAATTCACACAACTAGTAAGGGGTAGAGATATTCTGGCTCTAGAATTTATATTTTAACCATCCTACATTGCCTCACTCCACATAAATTACAAAAATGTCAGGCAATTATTATCTTTGCTTTTTTTTTAGGTTTTAAAAAAACTTTTTTTTTTCTTTGTAGCAGAGCTGTAGTTCATTGAGTGATTATTCTGGTTTAAAGAATCTTTAAAATGTCTTTTTGCTCTTATGACAATGTTGTCCCAGGAGTAAACAGTGAAATCCCAAGCCCTAGTACCAGAGTAATGTTTCACAAAACTTTTATAATGCAAGCTATTCTCCCAGGCAGACAGTTTTCAGATTGCTCTTGTTTATAAACAATAATTCTAAAATTATATTAAGAATCTACATTCCAGGAATATTTTAAAAGTATCCAGCACTGGAAAGTTTTCTAAGGATAGGTGAGTAATGAATCTGCTGTCAGTGGTCTTACTCTGTGATTTGTATCTTCTTCCTGAATCCTCTGATATTAGGAGTCAGCAAGATTCATGTGTCATCCATGACCTGAAGCAAGTTACTCCCTAGAGTGAGATTTAAGATGCCTTTAATCACAATGTGCTCTAAGCTACCCATGCTCTAAAGAGAAAAGAATTTTAAGTTGTCATTTAGTATTTTTCTACTAATTGTACACAATAGTTTTTAAAAAGAATTAGAACAAACTGGACAGCATCCTATAATTAAAAACATCTTGAAAATAAACAGAAAGTAAATAGGTCAAAATCTTTCACCTAGATCCTGGAACTCTGACACTTGCCCAGATTGTTTTCTGTAGTCATAAAAATACTACCTTTTGGAAACTGGCCTTAAGACCTCATATTGCTTTTGGTATTAAAATGTAGGGAAGAGGCAGGGACAAGTAATCTTTAAAAAAAGTAATTTCACCAGAAAATTGTCATTACTTAAAGTAGATGTAGCAACTCTCATCTCCATCCTATTAAAGATATGAAGGGAATAAATCACAGCCTTATACCCCAAAACTCATGAGCTTCTGGGGATGGCATAAAGGTTTCATAAGTCTGGATATTAATACCACAAACCATAAATTTCCAAGCAATACAATTTCAGCCTCAACTATACTAACATGTTATTAGCAGAGTTATGACTACTGTTAGGAGACTGATAAAGTAAAATCTGAGACAATAAATATGAGGTTAAATCCCCAGACCTCTTTACTCACCAATCCAGGAGTAAGAAATTACAAAGCATGTTTCCTGGTATAGGGTATGAAGAATTCAAAATGTGCTACTGAGACTTAGTTTGGAGTTCAGCTAGTTGTTGTCAAAATGGTTCTTGATAATGAGTCATCTAAGCAGCATAATTTATTTCTTAGACCAATCTGAAAAGGTCATGGTAAAATATAAACGTTAAATGAGTATTATTTCAGGACTCAAATTACAATTTAAACTGGAATATAATTTAAAAAAAAGAAACTTGTCTTTCAGATGTTAAGATTTCCAAAAGTTATGGCAGATTACCTGTCTTTCATTGAATGCTTGATTAGACATTACACTTCACCACGAACCACAAACATAGCAACACTATACATAAATTAAAGGATTAATTTATTCCATACAGTGGTTAAAAAAATAATAGTTTAAGGAAACTTGTCTCAGCTTCTAAGACTTAGACCTACCAATACCTGGTTTGACTCCCCACCTCCACCACATTCTTCTTCCTAGAGCTGCGTCTCCAGCTATCCTCTTACACGTTCAAGTCCACCACAATCTGCAAGGCTGGCTTCTCACATGCAATCGTCATTAAATTAGTATTTAAGGGTTTTGCAAATAAAAATGTATGACACACAGTTAAATTTAAATCTCGGAAATGGCTTTTTTAGTATTAATATGTACCAAATATTGCAACTATCCAATGCTGATCAGAAAATCAAATTCAAATGAGAAGTCCATATTTTACACCCCAAGGTTAAATAGCTTTATATTCTGAGGAACAATATTAAAACTCATCTTGCTGGTTCCAGATGGTTGTTCCTTAATCCTCATAATTTTTCTAAAATTTATAAGTGATTAAGTTTTAATTCTTACCAAAATCTAGAGAAATTCCAAGGTATTCTACTCTAGTGTCTTTTTTTTTTAGTGGTACTGGGATGGAACCCAGGTATGCTAGGAAATTGCTCTCCAACTGAGCTGTAACCACAGAACTTTTCATTTTACTTTGAGATTGGGTTTCTCTAATTTGCTTGGGCTAGTCTGGACCTTGAGAGATCCTCCAGACTCAGCCTCTGGAATAGTTGATACTACAGTCATGTACTATCTTGCCTGGTTCTACTGGTTGCTTTTAAACTTACGGTCTTGGCATTTTTTCACTTTTCTTTCAAGTAATTAAAATTCTTTCTTTGAACTGACTGATTTTGCCTAATATCTGACTATACCAGTAGAATTTTGCAGGGTGCTGTCTATTTCTGGCTTCCGTCATCATATTCTACCACCACCGCGTTCTGCTTAATGGTCTGTAGTAGATGAATGCCGTGGCTTTGCACTCAGCAAGTGCCGCACACAGTAGGCATATTATCTCCCATCCCTATACCTAGCATTACAGGGACTGGCTAATTTTGCATAAAGATTTTTTCTTTCACTTTTAAATGCATTCTATGCATTATCTTCTTAAATATTGCTCCAGATGTGTACATGATATTCATGAAGAACCTCTTGGTTTAGTGCTCTCTTTCCACCAACATTCTGAACCCCTCATGGTCAACACTGAAACACTACAAACAAGAAAAAACTTATCTGACTAAAGATTAGAATGCTTAGGCATTAGTATAGAAGAGAATGAAAGAGTTTTATGATATAGGAGCAGAGAGTTAAAGGAGTATGGGAGAAATAAAAATTGATGGCTGAAGACAAAATGATGATTATATTTCATAGTGCTCTACAGAGTAACTCTGTATTAACCTCACATGTTTCTCCAAGCCCTTCCAAATTTTATTATTTGGTACATGTTACTAGACTAAATCTTTTCCACAATGTTCCATAAGCTTCTCACTGCTGCACACTGAACAGCCTGACCTTACAGGGCAAAGGGAGAAGCTGAATAACTTTTTTTTTCTTCCCCTTCAGAATTTTGAAGGTGTTTCTCACCAGAAACATTTCTGATCACAATAAAAAAAAAAAAAAAAAAAAAAAAATATCATTCTAAACATTCATCTCTAAATGTCATTTACTATTTTCTCATTGAGGTTATGAGGTATGGTTTTATTGGTGGTTAACAAGTTTTAGCAACAGAATAATAAATATTATATGAAAAAAATGTCATAATGTGTAATGTGAGGTATGATTTCAGGCTCCTATGAACAAATCACTATCTGGCAATTCTGAATTCACAGATGATACTTACCTAAGGTTTTTCCAAGGAACTTGAAACCTGCTGCAGTGTGGGTATTTATGGAAACTAATCTAAATTCAAGGTTTGCTTTTTTACTTTTATTTTTGAGACTCAATTATTATTTACTAATATGCCATTGAGTTTAATAATCATTAATGTTCTTACTACTCTAATCTTTTTTCCATATTTCTCACTTAGAATATTAATATTTTATTTATTTTTACATACAATACTTTTCTTCACAGGATCTTAATAATGCTAATAACAATAATATCACACAATGGAGATTTAGTGCCTTTCCAAGATGACTGTGTTAAATAATGATGTATTTTTCAAGATTTTTATTTGAGCAACAGAAAATAATTTCCTATGAGGAAATGGAACAAAAATTTTGATGGTGGTAATTTAGTACAGAGTTGGGTCTCACGATAACTGAGTGGTCATGAATATAATTTTACATTTCTGTCCTTTAGATTTTATTGATAAGTCAGGTGTAGTGATGTTTGTTATAATTTAAAGGGTGTTACAGAATTTTAAATTAATAGAAAAATTGAGAACACTAAAATTGAAGGTACTTAAAATTTGAATTATTCATACAAATTTTGCAGTAAATTACTCATCAGAAAAAAGTTGCCAAAATGTTATCCTTCTGTCAGTTCATCTGCTTCCTAGAAACATGGAACCTTTTACAAACAACATTTGTGCATTCAATAGTTACTGTTTGATCACTACAGTGTGACCCAGATCTCCAGCTGCTACTAGAATATCTTATGACAGCATAGCCAAAATGTGCTTCTTCCTTCTGTCTAACACATGGTAGTGTTAAACACGTTTGTATGATTGCACAGAATCCCCCACCACACCCACGACTAGACAACTAGAAAATATTCTTCTTGAGACGAGACGTGTCCCTCATGTACATTGTCTGAAGAGATATCTCTCCAGATGAAAAATATTTTTTTGCTTTACCAACAAAGTTAAGTACATTTTTATGATGTTACCAACACAGAAGGAACCAATAAAATTATTTTCTGTTTTGATTGAGTTCAAAGTGTGTGGACAGCTACATATGCTCACACAATTGAAAAGTTCTTATTTCTTCTTTACTTATGACATAAAGCATTTGCTTTCCTATTTTGTCAGTTTCCATCAGGGGCCTTTCAAACATCTCAGATTCCCTAATGTTTTTAAATGGGTTCTTATACGAAATAGGCTCTATAATTTTTATTTACTTATTCCAGTTGTTAAGAAAAATTTTGGGTTTTTTTTGTTGTTGTTGTTGTTGTTCATCCCATTTTGATTTCTGCTGAAAACAATTCCAAATAAAATTTAACATTGTTTCTTTTTAAGTTTTTCTTTAACAACTGTAGAACTTTTGCAGGACAGGTATTATGTTATAAGATTTTGCCATGGAGGAAGGAAGGTCTGCATAGAGGGAAAAGAGGGGTGGGAGGGGTGGGGGGGAAGGGAAAAAAATAGCAGAATGAATCAAACAACATTACCCTATGTAAATTTATGATTACACAAATGGTATGCCTTTACTCCATGTACAAACAGAGAAACAACATGTATCCCATTTGTTTACAATAAAAAAAAGAAGACAAAAAAATAGGCAAAAAATTTAAATAGGTCTTCCTCTAAAGAAAAGTTCAATAAGCATTTAGATGCTCAAATCACTAGTCCATAGTAAAATTCAAATCAAATCCACTTAGACACCACATCACTCTCACTAGCATGGCTGAAATAAAAGACAAATTTAATGTGAAAAAAAAAAAAAGATTCTGCCTGTGATAAGCTTGTCAAAAGCATTTTTAAAGCATTTTTAAATTAAAAAAGCAATTTTTATTTTTTAAAATTTTTAGATGGACACAATACCTTTCCTTTTTATTTATTTAGTTTTTGACATTTTGATGTGCAAGCAAAACAAACAAAAAACACCTGCCATCTTGCATATATTAAGGTCTGTATTACTTGGTATCTGAAAAATAGCTATATCATAAACTAGTATCTTTCTCAAGTTTTTATTTCACCCATACAGTGGGGTAAATTATATTTTATGGATTTCCTGTAAGTATTCATATATATACATACATATATATATAATCTACATATATATAGTCACTAAACAAAATGTATAAACATATATGTATATACATACATATATATATCTACATACACATTTTGTTTAGTGACTAGAAATTGGAAATACTTCATAAGTCAATATGACTATTTTCTGTCTGTAGAATCTTATTTCTTCTGCTTTTTCTTCCTCTTCCTTCTTCCTAACATCCCTTCAAAAAAAGGAATGAGCTATCAAACTCCAGCTAGGAGAGAAGTGAGGGAAAGATCAGAGAATAGATTTTGCCGCCTCAAGCTTCCTTGGCAAAGGCTTACTTTATTATTAAGTCACTTACTTTAATTTTATATTCACAAAGACACACACTGCCTCTCGACATATGTCTATTGGTGAGTTCAACATATTCATCTAAATTCAATTTCTATTCTTCCAGTTTACAGATAATGAAGACGAATAGGTTTTATATGCTAAACTCTATCATCGCTTGGAGAAGACTTTTAAAAATCTATCACCCATTGCCTAGATTCTTTACTTTAAATGTACAAAAACTTCTTAAGTCATTAATTTGTATAAATAAGAGAAAAACAATAAATCTTTGCCTTTTGATATGAACTAATTTGCCACCATATCACATTTACATGTGCTTTTGGAATTAATTAAAGTTGAAGCGCTTTCTGTAGGATTATAGCTTAGATAGTATTCTAAGGAGTCATTCTGGAAAAAAGCAAACAATAATTTGTATGCATTATTTTACACATACTATTAGAGAAATATGGAATTTACACAATCAACTTGTTTTACCTACTCAGATGTTATGTAGCATGGGGTTTTATTTTCAAGCGTATAAAGATACCAAAAATATATGTACTTCCAAAAGTCCTAGTTAAATTCTAAGACTTACATAGGCTTATGATTTTTTTACTTATAGCTCATGAATATTCTCAGGAATATCTCCAAGGCAGCTGAGAATAATTTTTGTCAGCTCCCACGCTGAATCAAGCAACCCTCTTCAGCAAGCCTGCCCCATCTCATTTCCTTGTCTCTATTACTTGCCACAATTCTAACAGGTGCTAGTGCTCCCCAACTCACTTACAGACCAATTCTATGGCACTAACAGGATGAATTGCATTACCCCACCCCACCACCCATCGATACATTGGAGCCTTAACACCCAGTACCTCAGAATGTGACCGTGTTTGATAATAGCATCCTTAAAGAGGTAATTGAGTTAAAATGTGATCATAAGAAGTTCTAATTCAATAAGAATCGTGTCCTTATAAGAGGATGAGGAGGTGCCAAAGTGTTTGCACATAGAAAAGGCTTTGTGAGGACATAGTGAGAAGTTAGCCAAGTGCAGAGGCCTCTCAGAAACCAACTTTGCCAGCACATTGACCTTGAACTCAGCTCCCAGAATTGTGTGAAAACACATTTCTGTTGTTTGACTTACCTGACTTGTGGTATTTGGTTCTGGAAGACTTCACAAACCAACACACTGACTAATACTAACTTTGAATCAAAGTAGGAATTCTGTGCTAGTTTATTTCCACCTTCTCTCCTTCTTTCTAGCAATCACTCTTGGCTCATACTCTACATTTTTTAATGAAGAATTTGCCCCAGAATGATTAATTACCATCTAAAATATTTTGTGAGGTGCAGTTACTGCTTTAAACCATTAAAAAAAAAAAAAAAAAAAAAACAACAACAGAAAAGGAGGCTATTGTTTAACTTCATTTCTAAGTCATGTTCATGTATACATTTCCCTTGAAACTTCAAAGTAGTTTATGTCCATAACAGCCTATGGGTTAAGGTTCATATTTAATATCAGATTCCTAAGGAAGGTATTTCAGTTAGACAATGATAAAAGTAGAAAAATTAAGTACAGTTTAGAAGCTCTGCAGAAGAACATAGTCACATATTATTAGTAATTACAGAAAAGGAAATCCACTCAAAGCAGGGTGATATCTAAGTCAAATATAGAGGAATCAGTTTAGCAGTTTGCCAGGTGAAAAAGACAAGGAGATGACATACAAAGAAAAGGAAAAACATGGAGAAATTCCTTTATTTTCAGCCCTTCTTGACTAGACTCTAGCCTAGCTATGAGAGCATTAAAGGGCCTTTGGGATATAGTATTCTCATTAGCCTTAAATTTGAAAGTTAACCCTTGATCCATGAGTGCCACCATTTCCTTGGTAGGAGTTGCTTGCTGCATTTCCTCTCTACCACCAGTACTGAAAGGTGGTTGTGCCCCATGGACACTGGAATTTACTGAGTGAACTTTGTCTCCTACATCCTTGCCCTGAAGACAGTCCTCTAGGATGAAGCTGCTGTCATTTCCTACTTCTATCTCTCCTGAATAAATTATATAAACCATAATAATATCTTGACCGTATAGAAGAAACTTAGAACGGTGGCTTTTTTTTTTTTTTTTTTTTTTTTTTTTTTAGCCCAAAGGAACCAGGCTAATCCTTAATGAAGCCAGAGCCTAAAGTCAGTTACTCTCCTGTCAATTACCCCTCTTTCTCTACCTGAACTATACTCCCAACTTTGTTTACTTCTGCTTTTCAATTTCAAGTTCTACTTGTGATATTAACAGGAGACATAAATCATTTTCTCGGAAAGACCAAAGGGAATCTTTATTCATCCTTTTCCTGTTCAATAACTTCATAGGTCATTCAAAAAGTAATTACTAAGTTTACTCAATCATAAGAACAATTATGAGTGCTTAAGCAACTTACATGTCACTTGGAAAAATATAAAACAAAATAACAAAGGCTTTAAAATGGGAAGAGAAATGGCAAATTATGTGATACAAATTAATTTATATCTCCAGCCCCAATTGACCTTAGATATGTTATTTTCTTCTGGTTACCTGGCAGGCAAACTAATCAGCATTCAAAAATCCAGATCAATTATGTTTCCCTTTCCAAACTCCTAAAACCTAGTCTTTTCATGGTATTATGTTCTGTTCTATCAACCAGTCTAGGAATTTTAGAGTTGTTTTAGTTAGCTTTTTCATTACTGCTACCAAAATATCACTTAGATAAAGAAAAATTTATTTGGGGCTCATGGGTTCAGAGGTACATAGAAGGTGATAGGAGGTTGACTCCATTGGTATGGGTTCAAGTTGAGGTTGCATATCAAGGAAAAAAGGCCCAGTGGATGATCAGGTGATGATGGAGTTGGAAAGGGGTGAGAGAGAGAGAGAGAGAAAGAGAGAGAGAGAGAGAGAGAGAGAGAGAGATGAACCTTTGTAGAGCATAGCCCCAGTGACTTATCTCTTCTAGTCATGCCCCAACTGCTCACAGTTACCACTCAGTCATTCCATTCAAACTATGACAGACCAATTAAGTAACAGCTCTCATGAACCAATCATTTCATCTCTGACTATTTCTGCATTAACAGGAGATTTGGGGAACACCTCATATTCAGACCATAACAGGAGTCATCTTGATTTTGTCCTTCACATTCTTTCACCCCTTCAACACAAGTGTGAGTGGTACAAATGAATGAATTTCTTTCTTCACAAACATTTAAAATGAAATAATAGAACTCATGTTAGACATTGTTTTAATATTAATAAATTCTTATAATCAAAAAAGTCTAACATCTGCAAATCTCTTTTTCTACTGTCAACGATTATACCTCTCTTCTCTTTTGCCCTTGGCAAGTCATTTACATACTGATATCTAATTTGGTATAAGCAAAGCCTAATCATGTCAACTTCTTAAACTGAATTCAGTTAATTTAGAGTTACAGTGCGGGTACATTTCATTGAGTGTTAGAAAGACAGATATGACCAAAGGTATGAAGGAAGATGTACAATACTGCAATATCAGTTAACTATCTTATTAAATTTAAGGGTCTTTTTATCTAACCTCCATAATTAGTATTCTGAAAAAGTAACTTGCTGTGTATTTTAAAAGTAGGGCTGCTTGTTTTTGAAACTATAGTTTATCTCCTTAGCCTTGCCTGGTTGTGGAGTGTAATATCTAGGTGAAAACTACTAATGACTGTATCATCTTGGGAGATAATGATTTCATTGACTTGAGTGGAATTCTAGGCATTGAGATTTTTTTAAAGTTTGCCATGTGATTCTGATGTGCATCCAATGCTGAAAACCAGTGTATTAAGGATTGCTTTTTTGTTTTTCATCAAACTATATTCTTGATTCTTACATAAGATTTACTTAGATGATGTTATAATTTAAATATAAGGAGTCCCCCAAAAGCTCATGGGTGAGAAAATGCGAGAAGGTTTAGAGGTGAAATGATTGGGTTATTAGAGTTTTAATTCAATTGGTGAATTAATCCCCTGATAGGAATTAACTGAGTGGTAACTGAGGTGGGTACTGTGTGGCGGGAGGAGGTAGGTCCCTAGGGAAATGCTTTTGCCATATATATTTTGTATTTGATAAGTGGAATCTCTCTCTGCTTCCTGGTGCCATGTCTCCAGATGCTTTCCTCCACCACATACTTCTGCCATGATGTTCTGCCTCTTTGCTCTTATGAAATTCATGCTTCAGTGGATTCTAGAATAATAGAGCAAGGACAAGTCTAATAAGACCAGCTGAGAAGCTTGGAAAGAAAAGTTTTTAGAGTAGAGTGAGTAAATCAAGAAAAATGTGGAATGAGGAGAAAAAGAGAAGAAGAGTAAGAAGAAGGGGAGGAGAGGAGAAGGAGGAGGAGGAGAAAGCAAAAGATATATTTAGGAGAACGTAATCATTGAGATATACTGCCAAATAGGTCAAACAGAAAAATGTCTGATGATTGGTTCCCTAGACCTAGAAGTTCATGCACCCTAACAAAGTACCTTTTTAGTTAATTTGTGTCTAATTGTTACCAAGCAATGTGGTGAGTGAGGTGTGGCAGGTAAGAAGATAAATAACTGCTGGATTGGTTCAGAGGAAGGATACATTATGTGTGAGAAAACACGTCCACACTCCAGATGCAGAGGTAAGACACTTGGTCTAAGAATGTGATATGACACAAGGCTGAGAGGGCCAGGCTTTTTCTTAAATTGACTTTGATTATGATTCCTCAAACCCTGGCACATGCCGAGTTATGCCAGCCTGAAACAGTATCAAAATTACTCCAAGATTCAACATTGTGTTAATTGTAATGTTAACACATAAAAAGGTATAGTACAAATTTTATGGTGCACCTATGCATCCTTCAAAGAACAGTGTGTTTATTCTAAGGTAGTCACTGGTAAGCAAGCATAAATATTTAGCATTATTTTCATAAAGCAAGATGAGATATGAAATATATAATATTCAAGCCAAATAGCACATATTTGCTAGACATTTGTTGCCAAACTGTCAATCTCAATGAATTTGCCCTTCAAAACAAGAAGAAGCATCTGAGAAACTGTAAAATACTAGTGGTATCACCGTGAATCTAGAAAGCTTTCTGATTAGTTTGTTTTTTACATATAAAACAATCCAACTTGTACTGAGTGGTGTTAGCCTTATTACATAGCCAGTTTGACCGTGTAAGCAAAGCATGGTAGAGTTTCTTTCTCAGTGAACATGCATCCTAATAAGCCATTACTTTAGGAGAAATATTGTCTTTTATGTATTTTTATCTGTTTCAGCATATGACAGCTTGAATGTGTTTCGTGAAGATTTACCATTTGATAGGGTGTTGTCCCATTTTCATTACCCCATTTAGGTTTTTTTTTTTTCTTTCTTTCCTACAGATAACATAAATCAAAATCTTAGTGCCATAAAACTTAATTGTACATCTCGCAGTTCTGCATCATTATAGAGAGTGCTACACATGAACAATTACATGAACAATGCTTTACTATTTCAGTGGTTTATTTGCCTCTTTTGTAAGATAATACAAATGACAATCAGCTTAGGAGTCTGCGCATGGCAGATTTTCATGGTACTATTATATCAGTTTAGGTGCTATCTATGAAACCTGATGAGCCTAGTAATAACTTTAGAAAGGAGGGTTATCAAAGGAGTGCCGATTTCAGCAGGAAAGAGAATCATCCACAACCGGCAATCTCTGTAGACTGCCAAATTACCCAAAATCCTATTCTGCAAAGCTGTAATCTTTAATGTTCCCATAAAAAGCAACTCTTTTTGGGATAGCTATTGTGCTTGTAATTGCACACTCAGAAAGCAATTTGCGTAGTATTGCAAAGGACCCCAGAAAACATGCTGATAAAAAAAAAAGGTAATTCAAGATGACTGGAAAGTCATTTATCTCTATGCTGCTCTGTCCTTCTTTATTCTTCATTCAAATTACCAAGAATGTACTACGTGTCTGAACACACAAGTTGTTGGAAATGAAGGTTTAAAAGAAATATTTCCATACCCAAGGAATTCCACATTTTAGTTCTGAGACTAGTGAATAGACAGAAAGACTAGCATTTGATATTCATGGTAGAGATGTAAGTCAAGGATATTTTGTGTGGTTTTGGGGTTTGAAAATGATGAATCAAGGAAGCAACTGAGATGATATGACATTAGATGAGTTAGAAACCAACATGGGGAATGAGGTAGAAAGAATAGTCTATGTAGAAGGAATGTTATGTGAAATCTACAGAAAATGAGAGAGCCAGGTATATTTTGGATGTAGAAAACACTTTCTGTTGGTTAAGTCTGGGGAAGAATGAGAAAAAATAGGAGCCCGCCGATTGGAAAGTGAGAGTGTCAGTGAATAAATTCGTGTACCATCTTAGATACTCTAGATTTAGTGCTGAAGGCAATTAAAGCCCACTGAAAAATTTATGCTAGAACACCTTCTAATCTGATTTGCATTTTAAAAGATCACTGTGGACTATGTTGCACAGAGAGGCAAGAATCAAGACCTTTTAGGAGACTTTGGTAGTAATGGAAATGAGTGATGGTGTCAAAAGAGGGAGATGAAGGAAAGGCAATGAATTTATGACATGTTAAGAAAGCAGAATTGACACAACTTGGTGGAAAAAGAGGAAGAGTCAAGAGCCAACTGTTTATCCTTTAGGAAAAAAATATAATTTTTCAATCAGAATTCTAATCCTATCTGAAATGTACAATTTAACTCTATAAAGAGTTAATAGAGTGAAGTGCTTTGACATGTATTTTATTTAAAGTTCAAGTTTTTTCACACATCATTTTTAATAAGATGTGTGTCATACCATATTTCCTAAGAGTCTTAATTTTTGTGACTGTCAGGCCTGATTTTTTTTTTTTTTTTTTTTGCTGTTTTTATAAGAATAAAGAACACTAATATCTAAAAAGTCTTTAGTGTTTGGTAATAGTTGTTTTTTAATTCTTCTTTTATACATGTCTTTTTTTGTTGTGCATATTTATAGGCTGCAATGTGATCTTACAGATTTAGAAAGAGAAAAAAATGTGCGTTAGAAAACACCTGGGAAGGTTCCACAGGCTTCTTCTGAGCACGTATCTGAAACAGCTAAATCAAAATGTAAACAGTTCTAAACTCAATCCTCCCATTTAACTAACTGCTGTAGTTTTGAACCGATGCTGATATTTTTGTTGCTATTGTTTTTGTTGGTGAAATTTAATATCTATTAAACAGGAGCACTGAATGTTGATTTTTTTCTGTATTTTCTGACCTTATGTATAGTTTGGAACAATTACTTTTCATCATATAATTTGCATATTTTCAAACTGATTTAAGAGGCTAAATTGCACTAACTGAAGCTAATTTTTAGTCCTACAGCAAAAGTCATGTGAGCCTAAAAACCTCATGCTACAGTTGAAACACCTTGGTAGAACAAAGAATATGAATTTGAAGTCAATTGGGGCTCAGTTTTAGGTGTGAATTTTCTGGGAAAGGTCTTTCCTGTCTTTCTTTAGATACTTGAACTATAACACTCTCAGTTGACCTCTGTTGATCTCATTCTAACCTTCATGATCTCAGGAAGGAAAAATCATTATAGTTCTTACTGCTTGCCTAATCCCTCTGTTTTTAGTTTTCTTGTTGGTAGATTTGTTAATTTGTTTATTCATTTATTCATTAAATCAATAAATATGTATTGAGATCTACTACATGACTGGGTCTGGAGTAAGCATGAGAAACATGATCTGAAGAAGATCATGCATGTACACATGCTCATACACACACGTGTTGTCTCTGTCCCCTGGAAGATACTAAATTCAGTGTTTCTCAAACTCTCTGAGATGAAGGCATTTTTATTTTATTTCAAATCTGTTTATAACATACTTTTATAAACTATGATAAAAATATTTTACCATAAGAATAATCTAATGAAAAGACATTTTTCAAAATGCATACACTGGTTTTTCTAATTATTAGATTCAAGTTATGAAATGAATTTCAATAAGCATCATTAGGATAGGCATATCATAGGGAACGGAAAAGAGAATGGTATAAATTGTGTTCATTGAAGAATAACAATTAATATAAGGAATATTACATTAATATGTTTTAGTTGTTCTACAATAACAGCAGAATATAATTTGTAAATGTATGTCTATGAAATATCTACAAAATCAAAAAGCAAATTTTAAACTAATTTCTATATGCTAAGATCTCCCTTTATTTTTTCTAAAATGAAGATAATTATCTATTTCAGAATTTTTACTTATCATCAAGTTAGTCTATTATAGCTAAATTTTAATTATTTCTTTTGTGAAATACATTCTATAGCCATGAGTTTCTCTTACAATATTGTTCATGTTGTATCAATTTCATTAAATGTTTGATAAAACTTTTAGCATATGGTCAATATTAAATCATCACTTTTTCAAAATTGTTGCTAATTTGTTTAATAACATATTTTTGTCATTTTTGTATTATCTGCTACCCAACAACTTGCAACTGCAAGCTCAATAGATATTAATGATTCTTCATATTTTTGTAGATCTCAAGAGAATTTTTAAACAGTCAGCAAACAAGTTCAAAAGAGAGAATGTCCTTTATATAATTATGAAATGATGCATTTCAAAATATCTCAAGATATATTTTCAATATTTGTACATTCATCAAGTTCTATGAAAAATTCATTGTTAATTTTATTTTATTAGTTTGATGTTCAATTAGCCAGCTTCTCAGTATATTCATTTATGGTGTCACAGGTTCATTGGATATTTTCAAACAAAACATTTAATGTAGATTTTCCTTAATCTTTCCACAGTAGTATATGCATTTTTTTAAAAAAGTAACTTTAGCAACCTGAATTCTACTTTATAAGAAGTCTTTACATTATTAATGCTCTATAAAAAGTAATGAACTGCTATTCTGCTTTTGTCAGTTTTTTAAGATAAGATATTTTTTCAGTAAAGTTTTTGGGTTTAAATTTATTTATTTATATTTTTGGTGAATGTTGCTTTATGTTTCAATGGTTTCACTGTTTTAACCCATACTACATAAAAAGCACACTGTAGTTGTAACATTTCACACTTTACCCTCAATTACAAAATCAAACTTAGCATGTGAGGAATTCTACTTCTGTAAACTTACAAATCCTTTTGATATTCATTAATTCAAAATCACTTCCATCATCTTGTTTTGATATTATTGTCACATTCAGTAAAGGTCTGGCTTTCCTTTTCCAAAATTTAAAAATTCAGTGATAAATTAAGTTTCAAATAAATAATATAAATTTTACAAATTTAACATTTCTAATTTAGATTATGATTGTTTTTTCTTTTAAATATTCTACTAAAAATAAATTGTAAAGAGAAGCTATAAAAATGCTTGCACATTCTGAGCTTTATTGCACCTTTAGGATACAAAGAACAGATTAGTCTTAAAATATTACAGACTAGAATGTGATCCCGCTGTGCATTTCTAAGCAGCTCACTTGACATGCAACGTATCACATAAGTTAAACAAGAACAAACATATTTAAATACAAATTGAAACTTGAATGTTATGGAAATAAAAAATTTGTTATAAAAATTTCTAAATACTCCAAATTTCCATAATGATATCACTTTGGACTGGTAACAAGGAGTTGGGGGGCTATCACTGGTAACAAATAAATGTATGGGCTGTACTTTAAGTTTACGGCTTAGCACAACTTCGAAAATGCATAGAAGTTGGGTGCAGTGAGAGCATGCCTGCAATCCCAGTGACTCTGAAGACTGAGGTAGCAAGTTCAAGATCAGCCTCAGCAATTTAGTGAGGGCCTAAGTGACTTAGAGAGACACTGTCTCAAACTAAAAAAAAAAAAAAAAACAAAAAAAACAAAAGGGACTGGGGGTTTTGTAGACCACCCCAGGGTTCAATCCCTGGTACTGAAAAAAAAAGAAAAAAGAAAATGCATAGAGTTAGGATATTTCATGAAAGGAAGATATAGAAGACCATAACAAAATCCTAATCCAGCTTTGGGAGTTATATTGGAATTGGTCTTGTTCTGACCTAGAGAGATACATCAGTATTTATCAACATTAGAAAATAGTAGGGGAAGCTTACAGATTGACTTTCATTTTTCTTGTTCTTTTGCAACTATTTTAGATAAATTATACTGGCACACAGAAAACCATAAGATTAGAACTCTCTAGAAAGATTAGAGTGTCCGTCTTCTGTAGGGCAGGCTTTAGAGTAAAACCTAGGGCTTCTAGTGAAATCTCACGGACTACCTATCTGGGTATGGTAGGTGGCCTCAGAATCAAAATTCTAACTAGTGAGTCCATGGCAGTGGATTAAATCTTTAGGAAGGTTCAGGACATCTTTGCAGGAAGACAGAGTTCCTCAACATTGATCGTCAATTACATTTCTCAAGTGATTCTGAGCTAAGGCTTCCCTAGTTTTTAGGGATGATACTAAAGCAGTAGTGCGCTTCTGACCCTCCCAGGTACTAGAGCCTGGCTCCATCATCACAATGCATAATTCTATATTGTGGAGCACAAAGCAAATATAGATCTGGATCGCTCAGCACTTCAGCAGATTTCCACCCGGGAAATCAATTCAGGATCACAGCAACAAAACTTATTTGTAGGAATTGCTCAAAGAAAGAACAATAGAAAATATTTTACCTACTTTAAAAATGAGTAACAAGGAAAGAAAGTGTGCTTTCATTAATCTAATGTAGAAAGTCGTGTTATTTGTGAATAATGAATTTCTACATCTTGCTTACAGAGAGTGAAATTATATCCCAGTGCTTCATTTCTTATTTTTCAGTATCAAATCAAGAGGATAAAGGAAAAAGGGTGAATCATTAAGAGGTAAGTATTTGAAACTGAGCTCTCCAAGGGTTAACCTTCGTCTTTCAGTGAATTCCCATATCCACGGTAGCTGAGGACTGCAGTTGCTAAATCAGGTTCCTCTCAGAAAACAAAGCCTTAGGGAAGAAAAGCGTTTTCAGACTGTCTGCAGAATTCACCCACAGGAATGAAAAAAATGATGAGTTAGGCCATGTGTTCTGTCCACCGGATGGTGTTATGAAGTAAGGCGTAAAGACTGAAGAATTTCTGGGCAGGCTTTTCAGATTTTGCAAAAGTTCCATAACTTATTCAAGGCTCAATTCTCCTCTTCCCTCTTAGGTTGTCATATGGATCACATGGGTTGGTGTATGTGAAGACACTTTGCAAATGATAAAACAATATGTATAAGGAAACTTGTCATTGACCTTTAACTTTGTATGGTGATGATATTGTAAATTTGTAAAAGTTTCCCTAAAAGGTTTATTTTCTTGGCCTTGTGCTCTACCCTGCAGAGTGAAGACCTGTGACTCTCAGGGCTCTGGCGAAACCCCTATGCGAGAGAACAGAGCTGTAGGCTTATAACAAGGAAGAAAATCTAAGCCAACTCAGAGGACTTCAGATTAGATCTTGATCCCTTCATACACATACTTGTCTTGACAGGACCTATGTAGGTCCTGTCTTAGAAACTTGAGCTTTATTTGTCTCTAAAATTGGAAGGAAATACTTTTTCAGCAGACTATTTTCCTCATTATAGATATACTGTCAAGTTGAAAGATATGAAAAAAAGAAAATAATTAATGTTTCCAAACTCAAAAAAAAAAAATTGTATTTCTTTTCAGACTCTGCTGTGTGTAGCTTCCAGCATGACCATTTACTCAGTTTCCCTGACCCCAGCTGATTGAAAGTATTAGAAAAAAGACAAAGAAACACAGAAATATAGGAAGCTGGGGACCCGGTGGTTCAGTCGACCTCTGGTGGAGGAGGCATTTATTTTGTAGGAATTTTTTTTTAATGTTTGTGACAACTTTATTCATACTTGCCCAAACTATAGAAAAATTGAGATATCCTTCAATAGGTAGAATGTACAACAAACTGTAGTATATCTATCTAGTGGAATATTACTCAGAAGTAAAAATCATTGGGTTATGGAGTTCCAAAAAGATTACATTTTTGCTTTTTAAAATATATTTTGTATTATATATAATATATATATTACTTTTTTATTTTTTCTAATTAGTTGTATATGACAGTAGAATGCATTTATACATTTTTATAGATCATACATAGAGTATAATCTCTCATTTTTCTGATTATATATAATGCAGGATCACATCAGTCATGCAGTATATGTATTTTACAGGGGTTTACATCAAAGGAATTCATTGTGAGAAATTTACTTTAAAACAGAACTGAGGTCAAACGTTTCAACAGCCCAATTATAGTCAATATCTTGCACCCCCAATTGTCCACCCCATGGCTGGCCTGAACCTTAGGTCATGAACTGATAAACTCTATGGCAACCATGGAATTTCTCTTTAAAAAGGGCTTCACCAGACAATTGGGCAGACTTCTCAACACCTTTGCATCAAGAAATTAACAAGGGAGGTGTCAGACTCTGTCTCTGGGAAGTTCAAAGCAATGATTCAATCACTGCTCCCGACAGCTATGCATATTTTACACTTTTAAAATTATAGATACTTAAAAATATGTATATAGCAAATACAGTTTATAATAATCATTGTTTATGTTAATATAACTGTTTCATAATCATTTAACGGCTGATATTCTCTGAAGTGAATGTGCCATTTTAATTTGAACCTTTATTTTATACATGTTTTTCATTTTTTTTCCACTATAGGGCATTGCCTAACAATTTTCACAACACATAATTATGTTGATCATAAATTATCTTATGCTCCAAAGCATAAAACAGTTTTTTTTAGATTATTTTCTAATTTAACCTTTTGTTCTTGGGCAGTGTTCTGTCATATAGTCCCTGTAGGTGAATTAAAATGTGGGTTAAAATGTGGGTTAAAATATGCTGCTGGGATATGAGATAAATGGCGGGCGGGCATAGTGGAAACAAAACCTCTTCTCTTCCAGTCTTCCAGTCCTTCGCTAGTTCCTCCTGTTGGCAGAACCTGACAAGAAACCAGAAGGAATGTAGCATAAAGAGTTCTAGCCCAGCATGGTAGGGTATAAAAGAATGGATTTGCACCTGAGATAATGCCTCGCTAGCATTAGAACATTCTCTGATCTGATTAGATATTTATATTTCTTTTTGTATAAGTTGTAGGACTGTATCAATTCTCAATTTTCCTAGTGTTGTCTTTTTTATTTGAAGACATTCTTTTATATTTTAAGCATTTTATCCCAAGGGTGTTTGTGTGTGTGTGTGTGTGTGTGTGTGTGTGTGTGTGTGTGTGTGTATGTGATCCCTCAGTATTGTTTCTAAACACCCTTGCCATTACCAAAGTTCCTGGATGCTCAAGTCCTTTATATAAAATGGTACAGTATTTGCATATAAGCTATGCCCATCCTTTTATATTATTTAATCATTTCTAGATTACTTACAGTACCAAATGCAATGTAAATGCTATGTAAAAAGTTGTTATGCTGTACTACTTAGGGAATAATGACAAAGAAATAAGTTTGCACATATTTAGTACAGACACATTTAAAAATATTTTCTATCTGCAGTTGGTTTAATGGGTGTATGAGGAAAACACAGACACAAAGGACCAACTCCATGGGTGTGTGTGTGTGTATACTTTTGTATCTATCCACATGTATACAAAGAGAGGAAAAGACACAAAGTGTATATTCTTCCCTTGGATTTTAGGATCCCACACTCATATTCTTCCTCCTTTTCCAATTTTCCTCTCTGGGCTACATGTTCTCTTTCCTGTTCACCCACTGTCATTGAATGTTACGGTGCCTCGGGTCTTAGTGCTTGAACTTCTTTTCTCTTTTCTATTAAAACTCATGAACTGATGATTTAATTCAGTTTTGTGGTGTTAAAATCAATCTTCATGCTAGTGTCTCCCACAAAGCTATTGCATAATAGCCCAACATCTTTCCCAACTTTCAACTGCCTACTTGACACTAATATCCAAACAACCTCTCAAATTTGTGTTCTCAAAACTGAGCTTTCTCAAAAGAAAACTACCTCTATCTTCATTTTTCTTCATTTCAGTTGATGGCAATCCCAGCTTTTCAGTATTTTAATACAAAAACCATATAGTCATTCCTGACACCTCTCTTTCTTTCTCCCACACCCTGTATTCAGTATAAATGCAGATGATGTTTTATGACACTAAGCATTCCCATCTAAAATCTTGATAAGGCCTGCATTTTGAAAATGAATAAACTTCTGAATTATACTCAGATTTCTGTTAATGTCCTTAAATTATTAAACTTTGCTTGAATATGATTCATTAATTATTAAGATTTTTGCTGTGGAATTGGCCAAAACTTATATAAATAATTTGAAAAGATGTGTATTGAGTGATCATAAACAGAAGGAAAGCTCTTGAATGTTGGGAACATCTTGACTCAAATATTATCTTAAAATAGCACTCTATTTAAATTGTACCCTATTTTGAATCCAACCTAATGATGTCCTTTTGCTCTCTTTAAATTCTAATGTGCTTATTATGTCCATGGCACTCAAACATTTTCTGAATCAAGTATAATAAGTTGTATCACAGAGTTTCAAAACCTTAATATATTTGACAACCCGAAATTTGTCCATACATGTTTTCAACATGGCTTTATTCAGCAACATGAATAGAGAATTTATTATGTTCCAGTTATGATGATAATAACCAGAAATAATGTATAATCTCTGAATACAGAAAGTTCCATGACTTGAAAGAAAGAAAACAATTATTAAAATATTATGTGAAAATATTCTAATTGAATTATAAGCATGCACAATATAGACAAAAAGTAAGGGACACCTGACAAAAATATCTTCTCATGATTTTATATCTTCTGGAAAGATAAGGAAATAGAAGTTAGTGGTTTTCCCTTCTTAATTCAAATAAAGACCCAAGTCCTCCAAGGTTTGGAGGCCCTTGTGTGATCTGGGCCTCCCCTCACCACTGCCCACCATCACCATCCCACCTTCTCCCTCTTCTCCTACTCCTCCTCCCTTACTACTAAACATACTCTCATCACTATTTCTGGAACATACCATGCTTACTTCCTTTCATGGACACTGCCTGGAGCTCTACTCTTTGCTATTCACATTGATAATGTCATCAAATCTACTTAGCATTTGACTAAGTATCACCTTCCCAGAATTTCTCTGTTTAAAATCTCAACTTCCCATTCCATCTTAGGAATCCTTATAGTTCCTTTCCATTTTTATTTTTATCTTTCACATGCATTACTTTCTAATACTTCATATATATTTCACTTACCTTGTTTATTTTCTGTTTGCCTACTAAAATGCAAGTTACGTGGGTACATGAGATTTTTTATTCTGCGCGCATGCGTGTGTGTGTGTGTGTGTGTGTGTGTGTGTGTGTATAATGTAAATGTATGCATTTTCTTCTGCTCAACCCACTTTCTTTTCTGTATCTGGAGACACTATATTTTAAGGACAAAATATTTGACCATAGGCGCTATAAAGCATCATGGCCTACAGCTCCATGTTCAGTCAGGATGACCTCTGTGAGATTCATCCGCTTTCACTTTTATTTTTGTTTTCACTTTTTGTTTCACTTTTTGATTCAGACCACCTCAGTTTCATTTCCTCACTTCCCCTTTCACCACAAGGGAATCGACATAATTTCAATTGTCATTTTGTTGCAATGTCTTCTTCCTTGGGTCCCGGTCTTTATTTCAGTTAAAATCTAACAGGTTGGAAAACTGTCTCAGATCCAGAAGCTGTCCAAATCATAACTCTAAATAAAGGAACCGCCCTCAGCCTCCTGATCATCCATCTTGACTTTGTTGGATGATACAGATTGAGCAGTATTCTTATTGGCCATCCATCTGTTTCACCTCTAGGGAATTCACAGTCTAGTAACTACTTCTATAATTCTCTGAAAATCAGGTCTCCTTGGCTGCCAATTCAGTCGACCTTGAAACTAATAATAATTGTGTCCACCTCACTTCTGACAATTGTTTTTGCTTTTTCTTTTATTGTTTGAATCACATCCTAAATCCTACATTCCTGTAAATAGGCCCAGTTCTGTAACAGCATGTCCTATTATTGTTTCTAAATTACACAAGAGGGATACCATGAAGTTTTTTACTAAATAGGGTGACTTTCTCACAAGCCCATTTCTTGCTCCATAGCAAATGTTGTGTCTTTTCTGACAATTCTGAGAAATGTAATTATCTGATGAGTTTATAGTCTTATGTAATAAATCCACACACATATGCCACTTCTTTCAGAGCTTGAGACAGCTTTACCAGCTTTCATGTTCTGACACATTGGCTTCATTTGTGAACAACACTTTTTCTATGCAACTAGAAACTATTATTAAAGAAATTTTCTTCATCACCTGAAGTTTTGTACGAGTATTAAATTCTGTACTTCAAAAAATGTTCTATATTTAATAGACTTTCTTTTATTCAACTATTTTTTTTTTTCTTTTTTGGTCTAAATCCTCAGCATTTGGATGCATGCATACATCTGTTGGTACAGTTAACTAAACCTTGCAGTTCCTTTAGAATGCAATATTTTTCCTTCATCAACAGTCTCCACATATCTTGATCTGATTGTGACTTAGCCCTAGTAATTGACTAGTTATCAGGCAACAGATCCTGGAGAGGAGGCCCATGTCTTATTGCAGGAGAAAGGCCTATGCCTTTTCTCTAAGCATTGAGGGATATCTCAGCCTTAATATGGAAGAGTTATATACTTCCACATGCTCAGAGGACTTACCCAAATTTAGAGATTTAAAATTTCCCAGTGAAACAATTTAGATAGCCCCATGTATAGTGTCAGATCCCATTCTTACTAACAAATTGTAAGAATGTACCTGGTTTTGATAGAGCAGACCTGCCCTTGTTAGTACTTGGGTGCTGTGAGCCTAGCTATTCTTATAAATAAATCACGGGTATGGTCTTCAACTCTCTCTGCTTTCCTACTGAAAGGAAATCTGAGCTTCTTTATACTGACCACCAAGGATGCCCTCTGGCTTTCATGTTTAGCATTTAATTGCTTCCCAGAACATTAATTAACAACGTAAATTGAAATTCACTGACCTTATAGTTACCATTTCCTGGGTATCTCTTGAATACCTGATATGTCACACTCTAAGTAATTCCTTTTCACAGTATACTATCCTGGCTTAGTACTTGTGTCTATTTTACCACTGTGCTGCCACCCTTTGTCAAAGGCTCTCCATTCTCTGCCTATAACCTGTGGTGTGGTCTTTGATGCCAGCCAAGGAGTGAGTTACCAAGCTCTGAATCCCAATATGGGGCTGTTTTGTCAAGTCTCCCTTGTAACCAACTGTTGTATGTCACATTCTTAGGGAAGTGGACTCAGACTAATATTAAGAATGTAGGATGTTATTTTATTATGGAATTTCTTAAGAAACAATACCTATTTTAAGGAAGTGAAAAATAGTATTGAGAAAAAGAGAAATAGTATTGAGAAAAAGGAGTTGTGCTTTTGATGCACTTCCAAACAAGACACAAGCTGACATATAAGGGCTTCTGGAGATAGAATGGCCCTTTAGTGTTTTCTCTGGTTGATAAAAGGGGGTTGGAACATATACACTTTGATCAGTGTATTTGTGATCTTCCTACCTCAGCTATCACTGAATGTGGGATGTCCCTGGAAAGAAGTGTGACCTTGAGTGAAGTGATTTTCAGCATCCAAGACTGTCCCCAAACTGTCTTTCAGCAGCAGTTTCAGAGACTGAGGACACTTCTTCATTCCTAAAGGGTCAGCAGGTCAAGACACTATAATGTCAAACATCAGTTCTAGCAAATGAATCTTGTTTCATGCACAATAGTCTTTCATTGTACAGATGTAAAGTTTGGCAATTAACCTTGTCCCCTGCCCCAATCACTGCCCCAACGTGTTTTTCTATATTTTACACCTACCACAATTTATTGAGCAAATCCACTAGATGCCTGATTCTTTCTTGAAACTATGAATAGATTTAAAGTGGGACTTCATTTTATTGCTCAATGTTTTCCTGATGCAATTGTATTACACCATGAGAAAACCTACCTCACTGAGACAGAGCACTGTCAAGACGTATTTTTCTTTTTTACAAAAACCTGTTTTTTTTTTATTTTATTTTTTTTCATTATTTATTCATTTACTAACAATCAGTTAGTAAGTCCTGTTCTATTGCTAGTACTGTGCTTAGCAGCTGAGAAATTAAAAGTTTTTAAAATAGATTATATACTTTCCTTAAGGAAATGTGGGGGAAAGAATATGTATTCGTATATTCATTTGTGTATTTGAATTTTTTTTCTTCAAAAGTTCTGCAGTGATTCACACCTATTATCTCTAGATTCAGATGTCCCTGCAAAGACCTGCAACTCCTGAAACCTAAAGAACTTAACCCTTTGCAAGGATTCCGATAGAGCTCATTCTTATGCAAATCCATGTGTTCTGTTGAAAGCTGGCCAGATAAGCACATAAAAGAAAACCTTGAGATACTTGCCATTGAAAAGCTCAGCAAAAATGTTTACAAAAATATGTGAATAGAAGCTCAGAGATGTTCTTATGATTGTAAAGTGTTGTAATGACAGGGTATTGAAGAATATCTGATCAGAATGAAAATCAATGCTTGCAAAATTAGATTTGCAAGGCGGAATGTTTACTTTATTAAATTTAGGTTAAACAATGAGCAAAGTCAGAAAATGAATTTTTGTGCTTCCTTTTATGACAATAAAATTCATGATTTTAAACATTCTTATCTCTAATCGGCCGTTTTCTTATGAAATTAAATTAATCACCCTTAAAATTCTGTTACCTATCACTGTGAATTTTGAGCACTTATTTCATAGTGAACATATTATACCTCATCCATTATGTATCCCAAATATGACCCTCCTCCTTTCCCTTTAGAATACTAAAGAAACAATACGCTTAGAGGCGAGGATACTGTTGGTTTAAAAAAAAAAAAAATACGAATAACCCAGATGGGAACAGACTTCATGGATCAGCTATGCCTTTTATTCAGCAGTGGAGTCAGTCAGGCATCTGAGGGATCACTTTCTGGGTAGAAAATAGCCCAATTATAGGAGAGGTTTGGGTTTATATAGGATACACACGGGGAGATGACTTCACCATTGAAGACTTTACCAAAACCTATCAGTTTAGGCATTCAGGAAATAGGTTGTGAGAATTTGAAATTTGTTTTTTCTGGGCAAGGATGGAGGGTCCAGAGTTCAGCATTCAGCGCTTCTCTTTCCCTCCAGGGTCTATTGTACAGTCACTGGGAAGGGATTTATTTGGGGAAGGATCAATGTTTCAGCTTCTTTCCAGAGACTGTCATTTTAGGCTTGATGAATATCTCCTTCCCAGGGATTGTCTTGTCACTGGGAAAAAAAAATATCCTGGGAAAGGATCAATGTTATCAGTGTGTTGCCATCTTCCTCCCTCCCTTTTTCCAGGCCACACTCTTTTGGGGCTTGTCATTTCCATATTTTTCACTGCCATTTTTATTTCACCATTGTTTTCAAACTATTTTTAGAGTCCACATGTAAGATCATGCATTTTCTTTTCTGTGTATGGTTTATTTCACTTAGCTTCCTGGTTTTCGGGATCATCCATGTTGTGACAAACAGCAAGGTATTTTTCTTCTTAAGGTTTAATTATACCTATGTGTATGTGTGTGTGGGTTCATGAATGTAGGTATGTACACACGTATGTATTATGCATGTGCCAGTTTCTTTACTCATTCACCTGTTGACAAACACTCAGGTTGTTTCCAACCCTCAGCAATTGTGAATAATACTGCAATGAGTCTGGGAGTGCAGATATCATTACAAGGTGGTAATATTGTGCCTTTGGGTTTATACCAGAAGACAGACAGCTGGGTCACATGGTAATTCTATTATTAATTCCTTCTAGAACCTCCAATAAAGTTTTCTGTAAAGTCTGCACCAGCAGTGAACAAGGTTTCTTTTTCTCCACCCCATCCCTAATACTTATCTTTGTCTTATGGTATGAGTTGATAACTCCTGGTAGTTTAAATTTGCATTTCCCTATGACTAGTAATGTATACCTTTTGGCTACTTTTATTTATTTTTTTTTTAATTTTATTTATGCATTTATTTTATTTTTTGAAAAATATTTATTCAAGTTATTTGCCATTTTTAAATCACGTTGTTTTTCTGCTGTTGAATTGTATGACTTCTTTATAAATATTGGAAATTATCACTTATCAGATATATAATTTGGAAGTAGTTTTTCCCAGTCCATAAATGGTCTTTTTATATTGTTGATTGCTTTCTTTGCTGTGCAAATTTTTAGTTTAACGCAGTCTCCTTTATTTTTTGTAGCTTAAACTTTAAATGTGTTATTCTAAGTTATTTTAATTATCTCACTTTCACTTTTATTTCCTTAGATGATATTATGTGAATTTAATGCTTATTGGAAAATATAACTAATCCTTAATTGATTACCTGTGCAATGCTCTAATTGTTCATTGTCTGAAAATTTTTAATCTTGTCATCAATTAAAACTCACACTCTTAAAACCTAGACTACATCCTTAATGATAGAAGGCATTTCCCACCTACTAGGACAGGATTGGAAGTATGCATTTGATGACCTCCACAATCATAATTGTTCTTAATTGAAAATTATTTTTACAGGATTATATAAGTGGTTTGGTAAGCTCTTAAATCTTTCTTCCCTTTCATCCTCATTGGAATTATCAGAACAATATATTTTTGTCTGTAATACAAAATTTATCATATTACTTACCATTCAATGATCTTCTAGCAACAAAAAACAGAATAAAGACAATTTTACTCTATTACCTCACATTAAATCTCATCAAGAGTAACAAAAACATTATAAGTAACGAAAATGTTAAAAGTAACAAAAAGTTAAATTTTTAATTAAAAAATTCAAAAATATGCATCAATGTCAAATGTCAAAACCATAGTGTATATATTTTGCCTATAATTATTATGCCTTTTTATCTAAGAACACCCCTCCTATTGAACCAAAATAAGTTCTGTCTTTGTTACTATCAGTTGAATGGAATTTTTTTTTTTTTTTTTTTTGGTCCAAGGTGCTTAACGACTGAGCACATCCCCAGTCCTTTTTATCTTTTATTTTGAGACAGGGTCTTGCTAAGTTGCTTAGGACTTCCCTAAGTTGTAGAGGCTGGCTTTGAATTTGTGATCCTCCTACCTCAACCTCCCGAGTTGCTGAGATTACAGGCAAAAGATCTTCAGTTGTGGTTGATGCTATTCCCAAACTTTTTTTTTTTTTTTTAAATTTCAAAATAGCAACTTCTTGCTGTGATTTGGATGAAGTGTCCTCAAAAACTCATGTCTGAGATTATGCAGGAATGTTCACAAGTGAAATGTTTAGATAGTGGGAGTTATAACCTAACTTGTAGATTAATTCACTTGATGGATTAATAATTTAATCCATATACAGTATGGTAACTGTATAAAGGTGGGACAGTACTGGGGCAGAAGTCGACTGGGGGTGTGCTTTTGAGGTTTATATTTTCTCCATGGCACATTGTCTGGCTCGCTCTCTCTCTCTCTCTCTCTCTCTCTCTCTCTCTCTCTCTCTCTGCTTCCTAGCTGCCATGAATTGAGTAGCTATCCTCTGCCATGCCCTTCTCCCATCATGTTCTGCATCCTCTGGGGTCCAAAGCAATGGAGTCGTCCAACCATAGACCGAACATCTGAAACCATAAGCCAAACAACTTTTCTTCCTCTAAGTTGTTCTTTTCAGGTATTTTGTGCACAGCCAAAAAAAAAGTGAACTAACACATTTCTCTTTACCTATCAATGGCAAGGTCATTGTTGGGATTCTGGGAATATGAGGAAAGTAGGGAGATGGGAGCAAATGAGGTATTTTTACATGCTACCATATGGCACATATTGCAAAAACTAAAGCCCACGTTGCCTGTAGAAGAGCTTTGTAGGATTCATGGAATTTAAAGCCCAGTAAACTCATCACTTGTTAATACTTTTTCTGAAATTCAATTTTTTTTCCACTACCTCACTCCTAATGCACCCCTCTGTGTTTCTTCCTGCTGTTCTCCAGGAGCTTTCAGGTGTTCTCCTGGCTTCTTTTCTCTCTTCCCTTTAAGCTTTTCCCCAGAGGTGAGACAAAAGAAGCACATAGTCTTTGAAGCACCCAGTTTGTAGTTATTGATTTCATTTCTTTCTAAGTTGCATCTTCCTGCTGTTTGTCTCTGCTTAGCACCAAACTTTCACATGTGTGAATAGATTAAAATGAACAAACAAAATATTGACTTTCAAAAGAATCACAGAGAACAGAAAGACCTAGAAAGGTTTTTTATAGTCCTCTACTCTAAGTTCATCCTTTTATAGATGGATGAATTGAGGCCTGATAGGAGAGGGAACTTGCCTAAAGTCAAACATGTTGTTTAGATTTAATCAGATACAATATTTCAAGTCTTCTGACCCTGTTGGCTTTGTAATATCACAGTGGGAAGTGCCTGCTGGAACTATTTCTATTGCACAGACCTGATTCTCCTGTGCCACTGGTGGGTTGGAGCGGTCCCAACCTCACATTCTCAAAGACATTCTGGTGTTAGGAGGTGTTTAAGAAGCCCTAGAATAGAATTATTATGGTGTTTTTGCTGAATCCCTATGCCCCAAATTCAATAACAGCTTTCCAAATCATTTCCCCATAGATCTTGTACTATCAATTTATATTATGACTCTTGGAGTTTGTGTCTTTATATATCTCTTTTCTTTCTTTGTATTTTAAATCCTGCTGTGGCATATTATTTTCATAAAGCATGCTCCTCGTTCCCATTTTATCTATGCCTTTAAAATTTTTTTCTTACGTATTTTATCCATTCAGCTATCTGAATAGCTTGCCTTGTATCTTCTATGTAAATCATATTTTCTTGAAATTCTTTCAGAATAGAAAGGAGATATTATGTAAAATTGGTATTTGTTCCATGCAGTGAGATTTTTTTCCCTTAAAAGCCTCTTTTCTTTGCATCTAATATGCTTACTTTCTTTCCATTACAGATAGAATAATAATTTTAAATAAAATATATTCTAAAAACATGTATTAAAATGGTGTATTTCAGTGTCAAAATAAAGATTTTTTTCTGTGATTATGGCACACTATATTCTGAAAATTAAAAGTATTAAGCCTTATCTCTCTTTAAAATGTCATTGTGATGTTTCTGACAATTTTCTGTTATTTAAAACATATTCTTAGCTCTACTTTTAGATATTATATTTTAAGTATTTATGGCAATAGAATGTCTCGGTGAAAAAAGTCACACATGCTTGTTAAAAGGGTATTGCATTTCTAGACAGACATAACCGATATTAAATGTTCAATTATGACGTTTGAAGTGCCAACTTGACAATGTATTTTCAGACTTGCCATCAACTTTTCCAAACTTCTTTTCCAGAATCAAACACAATATTGACAAACTTAAAGCCATCAGTATCTGAAAAAAGGTAAGATCTCCAAGTATGCCTTATTTTTATTATGTCTATCAGATTTTTGCTTTCATATGTCCATTTCATAAATAATTGAATGGATGTATTTGGGCACAATGAAATTAAATATTGTTTACCTGTAATGTTTAAAATATCTTCACAAAAAGAAATAAATAGCTACTAGTAATTTCTACTAAAACGTAAACAGAATAACTTCTCCAAGAGCTAAATCAGGAGAGAACATATAGGTGGCAAGTAACATAAAAATAAAACTATAAAATATTGATACAAATTAGTCTGAACTTACATATGAAGGACTATGAATTGAACTTCTCTGTGAATTCACAAATGCTCTTAAACAGTCTCAAAAGCAAACTTCAGCAATGTGTTATTTAGAGAACAATACCTAAAACCAAATGACATATAGTTTAAGAATAAATCAATCGGTAAAATTCACACAGAGAAAAGAAATCAAACATGTCAGCATGAATTTTAGACAAAATGCAATTCAATATGTAAGATTCAAGAAACTTAAATGAAAAATAACTGTACATTATATTGAAAAAAGATATAATTTATAGCAGAATTTTTTACTCCAAGTGTAAATTTATTATAAACTATTTTCTGAGAGAATTCACAGCAATTTCAATTTAAAAAAAAATTTACACTCCATTAATTATCTAAAGGAATTCCAAGTGCTCAAGTTCATGAGCTACAAAATTGTGGAGAAATAATTTTATCAATAAAATAAGGCTGTATACACCTAAATGATGATGAGGAGATGTGAGTAATTAACTCTAACATGATTTATTAATGTCTAAAAATTCTTTTTGGCAAGAGTTGACTTTCTTATTCTGAACCCATGGAACGTTTATGAACTGTCATCATTTTATAAATTATAAAGAAAATTACATCAAATTCCAAAATGTATGATTTTTTGCAATAGCACATTAAATTCTAAGAATATTTAAAATAAGAGTTGAAAATACTGGTAGAATCAATTCAGCAATGGATTAAGAAACAGAATAATTATTTAAATAGTGATGTAGATCATTCCTCAAGTGAAAAACAATGGATTTTTTTTTAAATATGAAAAACTGTTTTGTGTTTTTATATAAAATTATACTATATTTTGAAGGTGAAAAAATTGTAAATATAAGTAAGTTTTCTAAAAGTAAATGTTTAGTGAAATATTGAAATGATAATACATATTGCTTAAAGTACATTTTAATATTGTTTTTAATGGCAACAGTTAACCCCTTGGCAATGATTTTTATTTCTCTTTCACCTGTAAATGGAACGCAATAAGAGTGTGCACAAAAACTCAGTGTCATTCAATAATAACATTTCTTTTTGCTCATTATCTGTGGGTCTGTTGGATGCCTCTATTGACCGAGGCTGAACTTGATGAGGCTCATTCATACATCTGTGGTCAGTTGGAAATGAGCTAGATGACTGTGTCTATCAGTGTTTTGTAACTGAGACAAAAATACATGGAAGAACAAGTTAGAATAGGAAAGATTTATTTGGGCTCATAATTTCAGTGGATTCTGTCCATGGTTGGCCAAGTCCAAGGTAGAAATATCCAGGCAAAATGGTGTGACCAAGGAAGGCTGCTCAGCTCAAGGCAGCCAGGAAGCAGAGACAGAGAGAAATAGGAATGGGCCAGGAACAGATGTATCCCCAAGGCCATTCCCCCAGGAACTACTTCCTCCTGCTATGCCCCACTTTTCTAGAGTTATCATACAATAGTCCATTCAACTATCAATGGATTAACCCAGCAAATGTATTAATTCAATAATGAGGTCAGACTCATAATCATCACTGCTTTGGGGATCATGCTTTCAACCCACAAGCTTTTGTGGGGACTATGCAGATCAAAACTGTTAACAATGTCTTTCAGGACCTTGCATTCTCTCTGAAGTCCAGTGCCTCACTGAGAAGAAATGGTTCTACTTACTGTGATCCTGCATCTTATAGCAGGATGATCCAGACTAAGTCATGTCATGTTCTCATCATGACCACAGAAAAGCAAGAAAAAGAACAGAAACATAAAGTCTCTTAAGGTACATTCTTAATAAAGCATTGCATCATTTCTATCACATTCTATTGGATAAAGCCAGTCACAATATGAATTTGATCAGAGTTGACAAATACTTCAAGTTATAGTGAAAGAAGAAATGATTTAACAATAGAAAATTGAGGCCACTGATATAATCATTCACTAAATATTATAGTTCATCCATGCATTCACTTCTATTTTCTACATGAACAATTATAGCATATTAAAAATGATAGTTTTATTTCTTACTTTCCAATCCATATACCCCTTACTTAGTTTTCTTGCCTAGTTATATTGACAAGGAATGGAGTAAAATTTTCTCCATTAGTTTTTTTTATCATTTCATAATTATCTATATTTGCTCCAAACTTTATTTAGATCATTTATATAGAAGGTTTTTCAACTGGTAGTTTCTGAGTAATTGAATTTTATCAGATGATTTTATGAATCTGTGAAAAATACCATAAGGTTATTCTGCTTTCTTCTGCTAATATAATGAATTTGCAATGACAATTTTTCTAAATTTCTCTAACTTGCTCATTTAGTAGTAAGGGCTGCTTCAGCAGGAATAATGTGTTCTAAACTTGACATTTTTATGACAGGCTTGCCTCTGATTGTCTTTTGGAATATCCTTCCTGATAAGATTATTTTTGCTTATCTGAAGCTTTGGGTCCTACCAAATAGTGGAGGCCCTTGGGCTTTTAGTACCATTTTGATCTCTCTAGATGCTAGAGACTGAGAAATCAAAGTCAATCATGTGCACACTACATGCCTATATGACTGAAAGTCAACAAAAACCCAGGACACCAAGGTCCTGTGTATTTGCCTGGTTGACAATATTCTATACATGTTGTCACACTGTGTCACTGGAAGATTAAGCATTGCCTAAAAAGTCCAGTGGGGAGAGCACCTTGATGCATGCAAGTGATCTGGATTCTGCCACATGCACTTGTTTCCTATTTTGAGTCCAATCTGTATCCTTTTGGCTGAAATAAACCACAACCTTGAGCATAACAACCTTCTATGTACTATGAGTCCCTCTATCAAGTCAAGGAAACTGAACATATTCTTGAGGACATCTGACATATTCATGATGTATTAACATTTTTATACGTTAGTGATTATGGTTTGCCAATGTGTTCTTTAGGATTTTTACTTCTAGATAATGACCTTTGATTTCAATTTCTGTGATGTCAATGTCAAGTTTTTATAATGTACTTATTTTTTGTGGAGTAGATTTATTTGTAAAGTATTTATTCTTTCTGCTATTTAAAAAGATTTCTGTAATATTAGTATTGGTTTGGCCTTAAATGGTCCCTAGAATTCACTAATTCTAGACTTGGGAAATCATCTAAGCTTGGATATTTCTTTATATGAAAATGTATTATTATGGACTACAAGTAATAAAAATAAAAATTTTTGAATTTTCAATTGTAGCTTTTACCAGTTTTAATGATTTGTGCTATTCCAGAAATTCATCTAAATTTACCTAAATTTTCAAATGTATTGACATAAAGTTATATCTTCTAATGACTGTTTGATGTTTCCAAAATCCTTACTAATATCACTTTCTAAATTCCTAACATTAGTTATCCACCCTTTCTTTTATTCTTAATCACCCTTAACCTAGGTATATCTTTTTAGTAGACTTATTTTTTTGTGGAACCAAATTTTGACTTTGATTATAGTCTCTATTTTATGTTTGTTATTTAGTTAGTTTATACTTTGGTTAGTTCCTGATCATTTATGATTTTCTTTCTTTTAATTTGATTTAATTTTACTATTTATTTTTAATACATTCATACAACTGAAATGATTAATTTTTACCTTTTTTAACAAATATTTTTAATCTTCAGTTTCTTTAGTGTATTTTTTTTATTTTTTTGCTTCCTGAAGAAGCAGATATTCAGTATGATCAACTAATACCACAATTTATTTAAAATATAAGTAAGTAGTGCTATTTAAGTGAGTATTATTTAACTTAAAAATTAAGAGACAATTTTTCTAGTTTTTCTTTATTTCTGGCTGAATTCTACCATAGTCAGGGAGTATAGCATTCATAGTTGTAATTGTTTGTTATTTGGTCAGATTGGTTTTTTAACATAACATACAGTCAAATGTAAAAATCATCAGCCGGGCACAGAGTTGCACACCTGTAATCACAGTGGCTCTGGAGTCTGAGGTAGGAGGATAGCAAGTTCGAAGTCAGCTTCAGCAACTTAGTGAGGGAGGCCCTAAGCAACTTAGCAGACCCTGTCTCAGAATTAAAAAATATAAAGGGCAGGGAATATGGGTCAGTGGTTAAGCGCCCCTGGGTTTGATCCCTGGTGCAAAAATATTAAAAGAAAAAAGAAATAAAATAAATGAATAAATAAAAATTGTCTTTATTTTGCAATAAAATCCTGGGAACTAATTTTTCTTTGTATGGAATTCTTAATTAAAAGTTATAGTCACATAATGGGGGGAGGGAAGGGTTAGTGTTAGGGTTAGAGTTAGGGTTAGGGCGGGGGGCAAGTATGGAGGAAGGAAGCACTGTATAGAGGGAAAAGAGGGTTGGGAGGGGTGGGGGGAAGGGAAAAAATAACAGAATGAATCAAACAACATTACCCTATGTAAATTTATGATTACACAAATGGTATGCCTTTACGCCATGTACAAACAGAGAAACAACATGTATCCCACTTGTTTACAATAAAATAAAAATAAATAAATAAAAAAATTAAAATAAAAAAGTTATAGTCTTCAAATTATTCTACTGACTTTTGCCTTTAATTACTGCTGTTGATTTATCAGTCACATTTGTTTTGCTTTCTGATTGCATTTGATGCTTTCTCATTATTTTCTATTTTGTCTAGATTTACCCTGACACTTTCAGATATAGAATTCCTTTTATTCATTTTCCTTGGATTTCTGGGAAGGACTGTTCCTGCTTTCAATGTTTATAAAAAGTTATTGCAATTAGATTTCAAGTATGAAATCTTCCACATGCACCCTATTTTTTACCTCTGGTCCTCTAATTAGAAATTCATTAAACGTATTCAGTGTATTCTTCCTGTGTCTCACCCTTCCTTTTATTCTTGGACCTCTGACATTTGGTCTGCTTTTCAGATTATCTTTTCAATTTTATAAAATTTTATTCAAAAATTATTTTCCATTTTCTTCTTTGTTCTCTAATTTGTCCAAAAAGTATTTTATTTAATTTCTATGACTTGGTTATGTATAATTATATGTTATTCAATTTAATTATATATCATTCTAGAAGTATTCATCTTTCCATATCTGTCTAGTCCTTTTTTATAGTCTCTTTTTCTTTGTTACTATATTCAGGCTTATCTATTATTTTTATAAGCACAGTAAACACCATTATTTTGAAAAAAGTTATCTCTTTGCTTTAATACCTGAAGTTTATGACTCTTTCTGCTAGATCTTTCTCATGGTACTTCTTTTATTATTACAAAAGAATAAATCATTTTATTTGTGCTCCTCATAGTATTTAGCCCACATTTTCTTCTATCTGTTGGCACTTTCAAGAAAAAAAAAATCATATAAAATTCACAATAATTTTGTGTGTGTGTGTGTTTGTGTATCATGTGTGTGGATTTTGTTGAATGATTGAAAAACTATGCAAGGCTTGTCTTGTGGTTATCAATTATCACTAGTGATTTTTTTCCACTTCAGAGACATAAAATTCTTCAGTAAATTCCTCCCTACTTCAGTTAGCCTTTTGAGTTCATTCTCCATTCACTGTCAAAATGAGAGCAGAGCCTTTGGGATTTTATGTAGAGGAATCCTGTTAGGTTATCACTGTTGGTGGTGCTATCATATCACAGATACCATAGTGCTGCTATTCCATCTTTTACATCTTTTAAAACTGTCAACATAGAACTCAAGAACTCCAAGGATTTTTAGAAAATCTAAGATTATTGCCAAATTTTGGAGTTCCTGTCTCCCCAAGATTAGGATTATTCTAACTTTTTGGATTTTGTGGCTTTCTTATCTTTGTGCCAGAGTTGTAAAAAACATCTAGTCAGCATATTATTTCTTTCTACTTATTTAGTTTTAAATATTTATTCTACCTTACTAGTGAAAATAGGATCACCACCATAATTTCCAAAGAAGAAAATATAATCAAGGACCAAACAAATCAAATCAAAATTGAAGTAAAATAACCCTGAAGTTTATATCAGGGCAGAATACTATAGCAAAATTCAGTAGGCCTTGTATATAAAATGCAAATTTGGACCAAGATATATATATGAATTTATATACATATATTTTGTAATTGTCTTTTCACTGGAGAAGTAGGAAAATAAGTTACAGCACTTTTGGAATTCAGTGGTGATTGTGCATGTGATTCTTCAAGAGTTGTGTCAGTTTTTAAGGAGAATAAAATAAAAGTGATTTATTTGAGGATCTTCTAGGTTTCATGGAAACATTAATGCATGATGATATGATTTGGGTGTATCTGTAGGTCCTTGGGTAATTACTAGAAGTGTCACAGAATGCATATGTTAATTAAAACAAAAGTTATTTGAAGGAATATGAAAGAATAGCATATGTGATATATTCACCCCTTTAGTTTTGTTATTGTTGGTGTTTTGTATAGACAATGCTAAATTTCTGTCTACATCTAACTATATTTCAGGCAAAACTGATGATTTGGATTTTACCTATGTAGGTCTAATGCTCATACAAAATTTACAAAGAGGAAATGTTTCTATACTCCAACTTGTTTATTTATATTTATTTTATTTTTAAATGAAGTATTCTTTTCCCACAATGTTGGTATTTTCAAAACTCACTGATTAGAATTTTTGTAAATTTTTTTCTAATATATAATTTCAATTTTCATTTTTTAGTAAATATACCCAAATGCACACACACATACACACACACATGCACATACACATATATGTTTAATTCACAACTTAAAAGCTCATACATGTGTTTCTATTTTCATTGTGACTTTAAAATTTATACTTGAAAGGGCAATTTCAATTTTACTCACAGATGTAGATAATCTCTCTATAAAGTTATATATACTCCCATGAGCTCATCTTTGGGTATTGGTCAGTGAATATTTTGTAATTTTAGTCACATTTTTTTCAAGACCAATATTGGTACTGTTTATTAATTCAGTTGGTTCACCAAACATTTTTGAGCATGTACCATTAGTTTCATTCTTAGGGTCCTAATTTATTCAAGAAAGATAACATCTAGAGCTTAACAGTTTATTTTCCACTGGTGAAAATGGATAATTAAACAGTTGCAGCAGAAGGATATTAATGCTATGCACAGGTAAATGCAAGGTATATATAACATGATCAGAAAGATGTGCTATACAGAAAGACTTTCCAAATCTTTGAGTCTATTTCAAGCAGAAAAACAGCATGATATCAGTGCAAGAGATAAAAAGCAAATCAACTTGAAGAGTAGGTCTACAGGGCTGACTGAATTATCCAAATAGATTAAACTGTTATGTTGTTTGCACCTTGAATAATGTAAGCATTGAGTGACCTTATTCTTCCCTGTAACTTAATGTTTTCAGGGGAAATTTAACTCTTAAATTTGTTTCTAATTTCTGTGCATTTAGGAAGAGTTGATCAAAGAAAAAATGATTTCCTTTAATTGTACCTGAAACATGTTTTTGGAAGAAAATCTTTCATAGCAGATGTACTGTATAAAAAATATCAAGATGCACTGAAATCACTCATATCCTTCCTTTTATGATATGATTGCTCAGTTAATTATATACATCCTAAGCATGTAAAGAAAAGAGAACAGATGGTTAAAGACTTAGTTTAAAAAGAGGCAAATCCATGAAAATAACCATATTCATCATAGCTTGAATTTCCTTGCTTTAATTATTTTGTTCTATGGATCATAAAATGATGCTACTATTGAAGATGAAAAGGACATTCAAGAGCATAATCCAGATATCAAAGTCATTGATGTGTACCAAAAAACAACAAAAAAAAAATGTCACATCAATGCTATTGCAACTGAAGAACGAACTGAAAGAAATACTTCTTAAATGTCCAGGTGAACAAAATTTGCTTGAGAGCAGATAGCAAACTTCCAGGTTAAGTAGACAGCTACTTGGGAATTTTAGAAATTTTTGTAAGTCACATATTATGAAAATGAATTTATAAAGCCAATAAATTATAAATCCACACTAAAATAGGCTATGTGTGTAGAATAAGAATCCATTTCTCTCTAAAAATGAATATATACATTCTATTCAAAAAGTATTTAAATTCATCAAAGCGTAATTGGAGCCATTCATTTGTTCACACATGAAGATGTCAAGTCATTTTATTATATCTACCTCACTATCTGGCCTATGAATTCAATTTTCCAATCATAAGAACTTTTTCCAAAAGTAGGCCCTAATCAATGTACTTCAGCTAATTTTTCTCAATTTATCTTACATGTTCTTCATATTTTCTGAAAGAGCTTTTGAAAATCTGAACCAGGCTTTGCAACACCTATGATTGGAACATTTCAGTGGCTTGTTATTTCCTTTAGGAAAACTCAAAACTTAACTAGTCCTTACATTCTTCAGCATCTATCTTATTCTGTGGCTACTCCTGGTATTTTAGGCTCATTTCATTAGTAAAATAGAATAAAGTTAGTGCAGAGATTTTCTAGAAAGAAAGCCTAGAAACTTCTAGGCTTAGTTACTTCATGTGATAACTAGAATGATTAATAATGACTATCACATAAGGTAGTTGTATGGATCCCATTATTTTTTTTTTTTCTGATAGAACATTTTAAATATGTAATCTGTGGATTAGGTACCTTCAAAATAATAATAATTTTTAAATTAAAAAATATCACCATTATGTGTTTTCATAATCATTAAATCCATAAGGGACAAGGACTATGTTTCATACTTGCCATGATTTTTAGATGTCTTACTCTCTTCTTAGCTTGTAGTAAAGTCAAAACACTTGATTCAGTGATTGAACCTCAGAAGTGATCACATAAACCAACAGAAAGAGGTCTATCTGTCGTTAGTTCTCCTTGAACATAGAAATGTAGAGAAAGATGAACATACTGAACTTGTAAAGAATTTTATTAAGTCTATACTGCTGGGTAAGAAGCAGTTCAAGTCTCTGCAACCTCCAGCAGGATGAGAAAGAGATCTTGCGTGCAGTGGGTAGCTATTCCTTACCATGGTATCGGTTTTCTCCCTCACTCTGAATGCAAGATCCTATAACCTCTAAAATTCATTTCCAAATTTTGTGAAATACAAAACTTCTTGAATTTTAACCATTCTAGAAGATGTTTCTGAGTTTGGGAACTTCAGGCCCCTATGTCAGTTCTACCTTTACCTGAGTCTAAGAGGAGGGAGAGAAAGGACAGATAAGCTTAATAGGGGCAGGTTCACCTGGTGCTGATGTCCCAACACATTCTCTGCATCCCTGAATTTACAGAAGATATTTCACCTTAACTGTATGGCTTTCCTAAACCTTAAATATTCTTTCCATATATAGGCTGTCTTGCCCACCCTAGACTACTCTATAACCCTGGAATAGCATAGACTATCCTCAAAAGAATACAAAGGAAAGGAGAAGAGGTGAATTACTTTTCTAAAAAGTTGTCACAGCAACTTGTTCCTGGCAAGACCTCTAAGCATGACAACTAGGAGACTGGGTTACAGGTAGAACTGCTTATAATAGCTCTTTGGAGAAATTGTGAGTTTTTACACTCTAAGAACTCCAAGATGAGTGTACAATGTGTAACTACTAGTGGGAATAATGGAGGGATATACATGTATATTTTATTATTTCTCAAAGGTTTTGAGCAATTTTTTTTTCATTTGCAACTGACAAATACCATGTGAATTAAGCAGAACAAATATTATTGCAACAGGGTTGGTACAATTAAATCAAGTAAACTATTGACTACTAATTGATAGTTTGGCCCAGCATTCCTGTCTCTCCAAACCAATTCTCTCACCAAATCACACGCATGCCACATCTCTGGTTTCTTCATTCTTTCATTCCCAAGGATGGGAAAAGCCAGGATTTGAGAAGTGTCCCATTTCCTAATTATTGTCCTGTAATCTTTCCCTTCACTAATCCAGCAATCCCATCATCTTGAAAAAGTGAATTTCTTCTTTGAATTTTTGCTAAACGGTTGATTAATGCCTGGAACTTCCTGCTATCCGTTGCAGCTTCCCTATGTAATGTTCTCTTTTGACATGCTTCAACTTAGTTCAGAGTTTCTCAAAGCCATCGCTATTGAGATTCTGCGGTTGATGTTTTCAGGGGTCAGGGCTGTTGTTTCATGGAGTTTAGTGTGCTTAACACCATTCCTTGATTCTAACTACTAGATGGCAGCAGCATCTCCCTCTCCCTTTCTGTGCATACCAGTAGGTCCCAAGACCCTGCCAAATGTTTCCTGAGGGATAAACCTCAATGTTTTGGAAACATCAACTTTGATATAGACATTTGTATATGCAATTATCCCTGAAATTCTCACAAAATTTAGAGAATTGTTGCTTTTCTGAAAATACTCTAGTATAAATACTTTCATGGTGGCTTTGTTTACTGATTGTTTCACCTGTTTTCACTTGTCAGCCTGTGTTAAGTGAATCCAGGGTACATAAAGCTCCCACTTAGAAATACAGTCTTGAACTCTCCTGAAGCCAAGCTCTATTGCACAGATCTTAGTGGTTCAATGAGGAGATGGAGTTTGTGGAATAAGAACGCTGTGGATATTTTTCACCTGAGTGCCTCTCAAGCCTCCAAAGCTTGCCTCACTTCCTTCCTTCCCTCCTTCCTTCCCTCCTCCCTTTACCTTTAAATAAAAGCCATATATGTGCATCCTTAGTAAAGTCTTGTGAATCCCTTCAGATAAACAAGCTTGTGCAATGTTTGCATTGGTTTATTTGGGGTTTAATTTGATCCCTTATGGATTTCCTTTTCATTGTTAATTTTGCTCTTCTTCAACCTTTTTAGCTTCTTAGGTAGTCTTCACATGATTGATTTCAGATCTTTCTTATTTTTAATAGAAGTCTCTGGTACTATGAATTTCCCTCTGAGCACCATGTTAAATGTGTCCCACAGATTTTAAAATGTTTCTAGCTTTATTTTGTTAAAGATATTCTTTGTGTGATTTCAATTATTTCAAATCTATGGCTACTTGCATCAGGGCAAACATAAAGCAAATATATTTATTAATATTTTGTGTGTTCTTGAAAAATGTGCATATTATGTATTAGGTATAGAAAATGGGCCACTTTAATGGGTGAATTCTTGGCACATGAATTTTACATAATTTATTTCCAAAGTTTCTCGGTGATGGTTATTTGAGTATATTATGGAAAACATAAGCAGCCTCTGAACTGGGAAGAAATGAGGACAGTTAAGCAATGGAGCCTTTTATGGATGTAGTGATGACATCACTATGATTTGATTAACTGATAAAATATATTTCCACCAACTTCCAGAATGCATGATTTCTTAAGTAGCATTTAAAATATCATTAAGCCATATTCTTGGAAAGAAAACTACTAAAATTCTTTTTGATATAAAAAATTAATTATGCTTGCTATTAAAAATTTTATATGCAGGTTTTAAAAATTATTACTAATCAGAAAGAAGCTAGATTTATGGTACTGAATCATTTCAAGAGATTTATATGGAATTTAAACCTATGTAGACAAATTAATTTCCTTCTAAAATGTTTTGTTCTAGCATCTTTGTTAGCTACAATATTAAATGACAAAACTTACCTGCAACTCTGAATTTTAGAGATACAGAAATGTCATCTTTAAATTGCCTCATTCACATTTATTAAAGCTCTTGTATTCCACACAATTTTCTAGCATAGGCACTCTAATAGAACTAAATATCATGTGATACAGGATAGCTCTGGGAAAAAAGCAAAGTATTAAACTGAATGGAGTCTTTTTAAAACTACATATATGTAAAAGTGTCACTTTACTTGGGAGAGGAATTTTGTTATTCTTATAAGTGTATCACTGATATGAGAAAAACTAAATAAATATACTAAACTCCAATATACTTATATCTAAAAACCAGAATTCTTTTTGATATTAAGATAGAATTTTTAATGGAGGGACAACTCAGATAAAAATTGAGTATCAGAATATTAGTGCAATTAAAACCTCATCTATCTCTGACTCTATCAGTGTTTTGGAAAGCACCTGATAGTCAAATTCCAGGTACATCTCTAGAGGTTTCTCAGGGCCCACACCATCCCCTTATTGCAGGAAGTTCTTTATATTTTGCACTGTGGTAGAGGTGCCTCATTGCCTTATTGTACAACATTTGATGGTCTATACACCCTCGATTGATTGAAAAAGCAAATTTATGTACAAATAACTACCATACAGGACAACATGCATTATGCATGATATTTGAACAGAGAGTAATAGCAGAAAAAAAAAAAAAAAACCACTATGAATTCCATCCTAAAGACCCAAAGAATTATAAGAAAAGCTCCAGGGTGAATGTGTCATTTATATCTTTCAAGATATGTAGCTAAGTAAGTGCTCAGGCAGAAGGCAGAGAGTGAAGGCTGAAAATAATAGCAAAATGTGTGCTTTCCCACACATGGGCTTTCAGGAAATACATTTTCAACAAGCTTTAAATATATTTAATTGTTTCAAGTATCCCTAAGACATAGATGTAGGACTATCACATTTCTGGAACCGTTTCAAGATTTAAATCCTTACTGGTAAAGGGACTTCTGCTCTCCTGTGACTCATCAGAACAAAGGCCATGTTTTTGCTCTCTGGTCTTCATTTTTCAGGGTCCTGCTTTTCTGTTTCTTGCACTTCTTCCCCTACTTACCACTTTTGCTACTTCAGAAAGAAATAAATGAGATAATAAATAAATGCCACCAAAGGGACAAACCATGTAAAATGCACATTTACCTTCAGATTTTCAAATTATTCTCTTTCACTTGGATGATAGCTGTGCATCCCAAGGGCGTTGAGCTACCTCCATTTAGCATCATCTTTGTCTGCAGATTGATATTTCCTTGTTTTAAAAATGCAATAGGAATGCAATGCTCCTGCCCTGGCTTTAACGATAAAAAGCTTCTGTGTAAATTTTTCTACGTTTTCTGTCACACAGAGGGCATATCCTAAAACTGTAACTATTCTTCTTCCCTTGAAATTGGAATTGCGATAATTTTAACTCCTTATAATTAAGTATTCAATTCATGATTCAGAAGGGGAGTTAAACTTGGTAACCTTTAAGGCTCTTTCCAAACCCAATATTATTTAATTCTATATGATTTTTTTTTTTTTCTGTAAAGAAGATACTTGGGGAGGCAGGGAGCTTTTACATTTAATTCCCCATAATTTTCTCTGACTGGTGTCAAAAAATGATAGCTGAACTAATCTGTATCCTAGAGGAAGGAGAAGAAAATAATGCTTTCATGCCTCAGTGAAAAATTGTGACCTAGTTTTTAGACAAATGCTAGAAAAATTGTGAAGATAAGTACACCAATGTTCTAAGTATCTTATTTGCATATACAGTTTTTAAAGATAGACTAATATTAACTATTTAAACACCTCCTTGAATGCCATGGAAATATTTGTTGCTAGGGAAAGTATAATAATTTAGGTTTTAATCTGCTTTTAATATGAGAATGATATTTTAGTATTGATTTGAAGACTAAGATCTGAGGAAAACTGTTTCCTCCTACGTAGGACCATTTCCATTTCCTGATCTTTAAAAAAAAAAAAATTAATAATTGAAAGTTTAATAGCCTGCAAAAAGGTTTGAGGTTAACCAGATAGATGTCTTTTCGTACTTCAAACCTACATACACACTCTGAAATTGTAGCTTTTAGACAATTATAGAATTGCTCGAAAACATCAATGAAAGAAGATGCATTAAAATCTGAAGTAATATTCTTAAGTCATTTGCATTTGACAGAATTATTGGAAGTACGATATACTTCAGGATTTGTTAACAGGAGTCCATGAATTCTCCTGGGCCTTGTTATTATTCGGTGGCTTTAAATACATTCACTATTTGAAATATGTTAAGTACATTGTTGTACAACTGTTACCAGCATCCATTTCCAAAACTCTTTTCATTTTGCAGAACTAAATTCTGTACCAATTGAACAACTCCCCATTCACCTTTCCTTTTAGACTTTGGAAACTACCATTCTCTTTCTGTGTGTATGGATTTTCCTAGTCCAAGTACCTCATTTCTATGGGTCATACAGTATTTGTTCTTTGGGACTGGCTTATTTTATTCGGCGTGACATCATCAAGGTTCATTCATGTTGTAACGTGACAGACAGAATTTCCTTCCTTTTTTAAGACTAAATGATATTCTCTTGTGGTGACTGTGTGTGTGGGTGTGTGTGTGTGCGTGCGCGCGTGCGTGCACATGCATGCTTATACATTTTATTTATCCATTCATTCTTTGATACATACTTAGGTTACTGCCATCATTTGACTATTTTGAATAATGCTGTTGAGAACATGGGTGCACAAATATCTCTCTAAGACCTTGCTTTTATTTCTGTTGAATATATATCCAGAAGTGGAATTGTTGTATCATAATGCTAATTTGATTTTTAAATTTTAGAAACCACTATACTGCTATCCACAATGATGGCATAATTTTTCACTCTTGAGAGCAGCACGGTTTCCAATTTTACCACATCCTTTCAATACTTGCTGTTCTTTTATAGTAGTCATTATGATAGACATGAGATAGTATCTCCTTGTACTTTTGATTTGCATGTCTCTACACCTCAGTAGCAATGAGCATATTTTCAATTGGCATTTATATATTTGAGTTTACTTGCCATTTGTGTATTTTTGGAGAAATGTTTATATATGTACTTTGTCCATTTCTCAATTGGGTTCATTTGTTGTTATTTTATAGGTATGCTGTAAGAATTCTTTATATTTTCTGAATATTAATCCTTTCTCAGATTTATGATTTACAGATATTATTCCTCAACTGCAGGTGGTATTTTCACTCTGTTGATGGTGTCCACTTGATATACAGAATGTTTGATTTTGGATACAGTCCAATTTTCTTTTTTTCACCTGTACTTTTGAGGTAATATCTAAGATATTGTTGCCATTCAAATAGCATGAAGATTTCTCCCTATGTTCTCCCTCAAGAGTTTTATAGTTTAAATTCATACATTTAGGTTTTGATCCATTTAATTTTTGTATGTCATGCAAAGTAAGTGCTATGATTTGGATATACATGTCCCCCAAAAGCTCCAGAGTTAATGCAGGAAGGTTCAGAGGTAGAATGATCAGATTGTGAGAGGTGTAACCTAATCATTCCATCCTAGCTTGAGTGGACTGACTGGGCAGTAACTATAGGCAGTTGGGTCTACCTACCTCCTCCAGGAATGCCATGGAAGGGTTCATTTTCCCTAAGTCCCTTACCCCATCCCTTTCTTGGCTCCCTGCCTATCATGAGGTAGCAAATTTCTTCCACTACACCCTTCTGCCATAATGTTTGCCTCACCTGGAGTCAGAGCAAAGGACTTCGCCCACCATGGACTGAGCTTCTGAACTGATGAGCTAAAAGAATTTATTCCCTTCTTTAAATTGTTCCTTTTAGATATTTTGGTCATGTTACTGCAAAGCTGACTGAAACAGAAATTGGTTACCAAGAAGTGAGGTCTTTGCTATGACTAATCTCACCAAATAGTTCAAAAACCTTTGGAAATGGTTTGTGGGAGGAATTTAGAAAAGTTTTGAGATACAAGCTGGAAAGGTCTTAGAATTTTGTATGTGGAGATTAATGGGAAATTCTGTTGGGAACTCAGAAGACCAGAATGTCTATAGCAATGCACATTATGCTCATAAGGTTTCTGAGGTATTGAAAACTCTATTGATAATTGAACTATAGACCATTCGTGTTACATTTTGTTAAATAACTTGTTTACATTTTTCCCATGTCTGAGAATTTCTGCAAGACTGAAATTTAAAGGTGTTGGACTAATTAACCTTTTGGAGGAAATCAAGGCAATGCAACATTTAGTAAATGGCATGGACTTTACTAACAGCTTTTAGCCAGTATTACTGTAAGATTGGGAGCAGAAAGCAGAGTTGAGGATTTTAAAAGCTTGCTGTTTGAACAGAAAAGTACTCATAAAACTGGGACAAAGAAGGGTGTTATTTTAAAGGATTATAGCCACTAAAGAGATGCTAAGAGACAATAAGAAAGATTCCTTGAGGGCAGTCTCAATAGTGTAAGAGGATAAATTTCCTTGGGAAGAGATCATTGGGAACAGTGATGCACAGAGTGACATAGCAAGTTGTTTTTCCATACTCAGCCACCCAGAGAGAGACTTCTGAAGCCATGATTACAAGGAAGTCAGCAATTATACAAACTAGCAGTAGACCTTGGTATCATTCATGTGGTTCTAGTTCTTCAGGAATGCAGGATGCTAAAATTAAGGGGTAAGGGAGGCTTCAAAGGAAGATGTGGAAGGTCAGAAAAGTGTAGTAGTGTCAGAATCCCTGCAGAGTACCACTGAGTTGCAGCTGGAATGAAGAAGCTAGGAATCAAGAGATGCCAGTTACATAAACTGAAGAAAGCTTTGGCTGCAGATAGAGCAAGTCTAGAAGAGAGACCACATGGGCTACAGTCAGCAATGCCAAAGCGGTGGGGCTTTCCAAGCCTTTTGGATATAATATCTCACAGCCATGCGTACTAGATGCTATAAGCAGAGTTATGGGACAGGTTTGCTCATCTTATTTGGTCTTATTTTTCAGGTGAGACTTTGGATTTGATATTTTGGTTCATGCAACAACTGTTAAGTCTATGGAACTTTTGGAAATGGGATGAATTCATTTTCCATTATGATGTGGGCACAAAATTTCAGGAGAGAGGGCAGAATGATATGGTTTGGCTATGAGATAGCCCCCCAAATATCCTTTATTTGGAGGTGAAATGACAGAGTTGTGAGAGTTGCAACCTAAACAGTCCTACTTTGAATGGAGTAACAGAATGATAACTGTAAGCAGGTGGATCAAGGTTGGAGAAAGTATATCACTAAGGATATACTCAAGGGTTCATCTTCCCTGTGGACCCCTCCTCTTCTTTCTCTGATTCCTTGTTGCCATGAAGTCAGAAGTTTTCTACCACCATGCCCTTTCACCATGATGTTCTGCCTCACCTTGGGGTCAGAGCAATGGAACTGGCTCTTAACCCATGTGCTAAGATAAACTTTTACACTAAGTTGTATTTTTAAGGGGGTGGTTGTTTTAGTCATAGAAAAGCAATGCTGATTAAAACTGTAAGTATCAGGCCTTAATTGTAAACATGTGGATATCCAGTTTTCCTACTACCATTTAAAAAAAATATTTTTCTATTTTGAGTAAATGATTACAAAACCCTCATTAAAAGTCATTTGAGGGATCTCCATACTGCTTTCTAAAGTGGTTGCACCAATTTGCTCTCCCACCAACAATGTATGAGTGTACCTTTTTCTCCACATCCTTGCCAACACTTAGTATTGCTTTTATTCTTGATAATTGCCATTCTGACTGGAGATGAAATCTTAGAGTAGTTTTGATTTATATTTCTCTAATTGCAAGAGATGATGAACATTTTTTCATGCTTGTTGATCGATTATATTTATTCTTCTGTGAAGTGTCTGTTCAATTCCTTAGCCTATTTATTGACTGGGTTATTTATTATTTTTTTTTTCGGTGTTAAGTTTTTTGAGTTCTTTATATATCCTGGATTTAGTACTCTATCTGAGGTGTGTGTGTTAAAGATTTTTTTCCATTCTGTAGGCTCTCTCTTCACGTTATTGATTGTTTCCTTTGCTGAGAAGAAACTTTTTAGTTTGAATCCATTCCATTTATTGATTTATTTATTTTACATCTTGTGCTTTAGGAGTCTTGTTAAGGAAGCTGGGTCCTAAGCCAACGCAGCTATCCCACTCCTTGGTTTATACACAAAGGACTTAAAATCAGCATACTACAGTGACACAGCCACATCAATGTTTATAGCAGCTCAATTCACAATAGTTAAATTATGGAACCAACCTAGATGTCCTTCAACAGATGAATGGATAAGGAAAATGTAGTACAAATACATAATGGAATATTACTCAACCTTAAACAAGAATAAAACTATGACATTGAAGGTAAATGGATGGAACTAAAGAATATCATGCTAAGTGACATAAACCAATCCCAAAAGAACCAAAGCCCAAATGTTTTCTCTGATAAGTGGATGCTGATCTATAGAGGAGGGTGGATAGGGAAGAATGAAAGAACTTTGGATTATGCAGAGGGGAGTGAGGGGAAGGATGGGGGGGTGAGATGGGAAGGATGGGACAGACATTATTACCCTATATACATGTATGAAAAAAAATTTTTTAAACATAAAAAAAAGAAAAATGTTATTTGATCTTATATGCAAAGGTTTATTCCTGTTTCTCTATTTTTTGTATCCAAACAACACTCTTTCTTACTTGGACAATATACTTGACTTTATTATACTTATCAAATGGATTTTGTACAGATTTTAAATACAATGACTGAATAAGAAAATGTAGTAAGTATGCACATGAGAATACATCAGCTTTTAAAAAGAAAGAAAGTCTATCATAATGAACCTAGAGGTTGATTATACTAAGTGAAATAATCCAAGCAAAAAGAGACATATACTGTATGTTTGTCCACATAAAAAAAGTCAAGCTCACAGAAGAGAATAGTATTGCAGTTACCACAGGCAGTTACCAAAGTATGAGAAATGTTGATCAGAGTGTAAAAAGTTTTAGTTAAAATAGAGGAGTAAGTTTTAATGATCTAATGCACAGCATGGTGATTATAATTAATAATCACACACCATATGTTCCAGTTTCTCTATTTTATTCCATTGGTCAGCCACACTATTTTGAATATTACAACCTAACAATAAGTTTTGAAATTTAGCATTATAAGACTGCTGATTTGTTCTTCTTTGTCAAGTTTCTTTTGGCTATTTGGGGGTCCCTTAAGAATCCATATGAATATTAAGATGAACATTTTTAGTTCTATGAAAAGTATCTTTGGTATTTTAATAGGAATTGCATTGACTTTCTATAAATCTCTTTGGTAGTATTATCATCTTTCCATTTTTGTGTCTCTATCTTCTTTAATTTCAGCAATATTTTGCAGTTTTAGTGTATAAGTCTTTCGTTTACTAAGTAAATTCTAAAGTGTTCTATTCTTTGTTGTTATTGCAAATGGAATTTTTTCTTCATTTAATTTTCAAAACCTTTATTTTTGGTGTATGAAAATGCAACTAATTTTTTTGTATTGATGAATTGACTTGGTATCCTGTTGTTGAATTCCTTTATTGGTTTAATTGTTGGGGGGGGGGCTTGTATAATGTTAGATTTTCCACACATAAAATCATATCATCTGTAAATGTAGATAATTTTATTTTCTCCTTTCAAGTTTGGATTTCATTATTTTTCTTGTCTGATTGCTCTGGTTAGGATCTCAATCCTATGTTGAGTAGAAGTGCAAAATTACCATCTTTGTCTAATCCCTGATCTTAGATTTTTTTTTCCATTGTGTATGATGTTAGCTATATGCTTTTACTATATGGCATTTATCCTGTTGCTTGTTTTCTAGTTTATATTTCTATCATGAAATCATGTTGAATTTTGTCAAATGTTATTTTCACATCAAATGAGATGATCATTTCCTTCATTCTGTTAATGTACTTTATTAATTTTTTACATGTTGTACAACCTTTCCTTTTAGAGTCTGATTTTATTTTTTTAAAAATCAATTTTTATCTTGATTAAGATTTTTTTTTATTTCTAGTCATTCATAACCATTATTAGTCTTAACTGATACAAACACTGACAAAAAGTCACATAATTGTAAGTGGGTTAAGAAAATATGGTTTAAAATCATACCTTTATTTTTATTAGTTGAACGACAGTATACTTTATATTCCCAGATATACTTATTTTAAACTGAGAAATGTCTATATATCTATTGTATATATATATATAATATATATATATAAAACACCTATCTATGCTATATGTCATAGATGTTATGAGAATTGAAGGATATGGACAAAAGGCCCCAGGGAGGAAACTTCCCTTACTGTCCCCCTGCCTGCCTTCCTGCACCACCCTAAATTAGCCACATCATGGAAACTCTTTCTTGACCTGGCCCTGCTGAACCCTGTAAAACCCAGATCTTTGTGGTGATCCACCACCATTTCCCCCCAGAAATGTGCCCCTCCAGTGTCTGACTGCTTGATTCTGTTGCTTAATAAAACTATCACTGATTCACTGAGGTCTGTCTCCATTTTGGTCATCTGTGATCTCAAAAATTAAATGCGATAATTCATGCAGTGTCTAGGACCATAATAAAGTGTGCAAGTGATATCTTGCTCTCTCCCTGCTTCTGTGAAATTTGTCTGTGAATTAGAATGCAACAAAACCTTTTCTTTACTAATTTTCTTTAACTGCTTTTATGCTAAAATGTAGTAATTGCATGAGACCTTATAGCTCACAGGGCTTAAATTATTTATTATCAGTCCATTCACAGAAGATGTTTTCAGACTTCTGATTGAGAACGTAGAAACTGATAATTTTGTTATGTATTTTCTTTCAAAGAAGCCACTATAGTAAGATGCTATCCTGTTCCTAAAGTGATTATATCATCAGTCATATGTTTGGGGTGGTTTTGAGTGACTGGTATAAAAATCCTACAGATCCAATAGTGTTTATTGACCCAACACCTTTGAAGCCTATGGTGTGTATCTACCAAAGGCTAATATAGATTGCAGCTTCAGTCTGCAGTCTCATAGCACAGGATAATAGCCTGGTCAATACTAGATAAAACCCTTGATCTATTAATTACTATTTTGGGTTAAAAAGCCAGCCTACACATAAACTTTTTTCCAGGCAATGTAACATTCTTCTCATGGGATGCAATCCACTAACCTTCACATATTAGAAGGATGTCAGGCAAAAATCAATCAATTTAAACCCCATTGAACTTATCTGTCTCAGGTCCTGGAAATCAGTGATTCAAATGAGATAAGTATCTGAAATAAGAAATGGAAATGTTAAAAATTCCAACCCCTTTTTAGATGTCCAATGTAGCATTTGATTGGAAGGATTCCTGTTTACCTGTATGAGAAACCACCCTAGTAATTTCCATATATCTTGCGAATATGACTCTGATTGCAAAACTTTCCAGGTTGATTAAGTAAAGTCTGCAAGCTACCATAATAGTAATTCTAAACTATAAATAAAATTTATTTCCCCATGAAGTATACACAGTACAGCATTTTTTTGTAAATTGTTTAGGCACCAAAGTTTTAGTCTTAGCTCTTTAAAAGTCCCCTCCCTCATTTAAAGTACCTATTACATGTTTAAATTAATCACATTTACCTCTCTATGGATTCCAAATTGTTAATGCCTTATTAGACTAATGAGATTTTTCACTACAGCAATTTGCACAGTAATTTCTTCTACTTATAGGATCGAGAAACTGTTCGATTTAGTTCAGTAAACACTTATTTTGTCCTATCTATAGCAAGATACTCAGTCATTTTCAGATATGAATTTAAAAGGCACACATATCCTCTTCTTAGTTAAACATGCAGTGTTGTGGACAAGTGTATACATACCCACATAAAGCGAATGAATTGTAGCTGGGTGTGGTGATGCACACCTGTAATCTCAGTGATTTGGGAAGCTGAGACAGGAAGATTGCAAGTTCCAGGCAAGCCTCAGCAATTTATTGAGACCTTGTCTCAAAAAAATAAATTATAAAGGAATGGGATGTGCCTGAGTGGTAGAACTTCTCCTGGGCTTAACCCTCAATTCTAAATACAAAACAAAACAACAACGACTAAAAAAACAAAAAAACAAACAAACAAACAAACAAAAATCCTAAACACAAAACATCAAACACATGAATTATACTGAAGAATCTCAGGGAAAACCTTAACCTATGATCAGTTGATGATATTCAAATATTTCCTTTTATAATTGTTTGTTCTATGGTACTGAGTAAGGCTTTTCTTGGCATCTACTTTCTAATTTGTGAAAAATGAAAGTTTTAGTCAGTTGCAGTGACTCACACCTATAATCCCAGTGACTGGAAAGGCTGAGGCAGGAGGATTGTGAGCTCAAAGCCCATCTCAGCAAAAGCAAGGCACTAAGCAACTCAGAGAGACTCTGTCTCTAAATAAAATACAAAAAACAGGGGTGCTGCAGATGTGGTTCAGTGGTTGAGTGCCTCTAAGTTTAATCCTTGGCAAAAAAAAGAAAAAGAGAGAAAGAGAGAAAGAGAAAGTTTTATACATTTTAAAGTCAGAAGTACAAAATGCAGTACATATGCAATAGGAGGTTGAGGTTTGGATGGTCTTTGACTAACATTCACTCCTCTATTTTGAGTACATCTGGAGAAATGAATAAAGAGGGCTACTCCAAGGAGGAAAATCTGAGCAAAAACACAGAAACCAAATTGAAAAACATGATTTTACAGACAGAAACAGAACACTCCTAGATATCACAAAGTTGGGAGACCAAAATGCAGTGTCGTCTTCTCAATGCATGTAGAATGCTAAAGTAAACATAAATAAATAAACAGGTCTGACTGTTTTGTGAAAAAGGAATTGAAAAGAGTTAAGAGAAAAAAGACCATAAATATTACCTTATAAGGTAATATTTATTGAGCATAGTAACCTCTCAATAAATGTTTGTTAAATGGATGTTGGATCGATTTTGACACATGGATTTTTATCCTAATTCTATGTGTTGATTATTACCAAAGGCAACAGTTTCCTATTCTTTTGAAAATATTTATAAATTGATTGAAATAAGGTGGGCAAGTGCCTCATAATGTCAGTCTAATCAACTGTTAAGTAGCTTACTCCATTTTCTCAGAGCAATGAATTTTGCATTTTCAAATGAGAAAGGATACTAAGAAAACACATCTATGCATGTATAATCACCTGCACAAACAGAAACACACACAGTAATAGCCTTAAAAAGAACTTATTCTACTGTACTGTTTTCTTCTTGTCCTTTCTGCCACTTTTTGAAATTTTAATCTTCACTTTCCCAAGTAAGTAAATGTCACCCAGGGTGGCATCAGTTATTTTTCCCGACTGAATCCTGGAATAATGAACAGAGTTGTAGGTGGGAAGAAGGGAGTAGATGAGAATCCTAACTGTAGAAATGAAAGAACATGACTTTTTTTTTTTTTTTTTTTCTTAATTTCCAGTTCATCTGTGTTAGGTTCCTATTTTTATTAAAGCAAAAAACAAAAAACAAAAAAAAAGAGAAGGTAAATCTGTGATGATAAACTTAAAAGGGGGAAATGTTTATTTGTACCCCCAGTTTCAGAGGTAAATTCACGGTCAGTTGTCCCCCACTGCTTTGGGCCTGTGGCAAGACCAAACATTATGGTGGGAGCCAATGACAAAGAAGCTGCCTATCTCATAGACTCCTCGAAGCAGAGAAAGAGGAAGTTCATTATTCCCTTCAAGAGAATGCCACCCATGACCTGAATTCCTTCCACTCAGCCTCCCAAATATTTCAACACCTCCTAACTGCTGATGTGAGGACCAAGCCTTCAATACATGGATCTTTGGGAGATGTTTAAGATCCAAACTATAATATCATCATAGGAAAAACTTTGTCTCTAAATATGCTCATTTTTTATTTCCCTGTAGTGATGATCTGTAAACTACTAAAAATAATATTATAAATAAAGAATGTGCCTGCTTCTTTTGAAAGAATCAGAGAAGGGGGAGAAGATTGGAATTTCTTAGCTCCTCTGAAACCAAGTTAAAAAGAGACAGAATCTGGAAGCTTAAAGCTTGATAGGACACAGATTAAGTCTGCATTAGGAAACAACTTTTGTGAGAAAGTGATGTGGGTTTGAGCAGTAAGTAGATAGATCTGTGGATTTTCCAGTGTACATTTTTAAAACTAATTTTCAATGAAGTCACAATTTAGTAAAGCTAGAGAGTAACCTCGGTGGAAGATATGTCCTATTAATTTTGAGGGGATCTGAGATTTGATTCAATCCTCCCTGATGCTCCCACTCTGGTGTGACCTGAAATGACTCATTTAACATTTTCCAGTACAATTGAATTAGATGATTTTCAAGAACTATTCCTGAAATACTCTTTGATGTTAGAAAATGGAATGTTAGAAATGTTGCTGGAATCTATAGAGACAAAGCAAACAAATTCTCAATTAAGATGCAAACAAGATGCAACATTTAAGGCCTTGGAGTTTCAAAATAATTCCCATCTCCCTGTTAAAGAGACTAATGAACAGTGAAATGACCAATTGTGAGCAACAGATGGGAAACAGGAAGGAAAAAAAAATAAGAAGAGCTATCTGAAAAAGTCCATCACCCACATAATCAGCCCCTGAATAATTTAGTGATGACTGAATTTCCTTTTCTCATTGCCTGAACATTTAGCAAAACTCACTGGTGTTATTCCTATGACTCTCATGAGGTGACTTTTATCAAAACAAATGCTCTTACTAATGGTCCAAAGCTAAGTGAGAATAGAGCAGAAGAGGAGGCTTTTCCTATTTGTCAGTCAATGGTGGTTTTTACATCCAGCCAGGTTTCCCTGCATCCTGCCTTCCAGTCCACCCCATCCTATCTGTTCCCACTTCCTTCCATGCCACAAAACCTCTCCCTAGGTTTTCAGTCCAACCCCCACCCTTGATTCCTCAGACTCCAGTTTTCCTGGAATGGAAAATGATAAACAACAACAACAAAAAGTTTTCTAGAATTCAGATTTCTTTAAAAATGTCCAGTATCTCTCAACTGGGCAAAATACTCCATTTTGCATTATGACTTAAAGTCACCCTTTGGTACTATGCACATTTCTCCTCAATTCTACTTTTTAAAAATCTAATAATAAGGAACTACTTTAGCTTGCTCAAACTCAAAGGTATTTTTAATATCTTACAAATATACTGATATAGACATTTTCTTTTAAAGTAAAGCCAGGAAGAAAATACAGAAACAAAGAAATAAGTGTGATAACACTCTGGGGAAATTAATTGAATCCCAAAGGTTGGGATATCTAAACAGATTGTTCTAAATAAATTTGAATTTTAACTTTAAAAAGTGAAGAAATTGTATGCTTACTCTAAACAGAAGTCTTAAAAAAAATCATCTTATTGAAATTTGAGCTATATATGGAATATGAAAAAGAGACATGAAGGATTTCATGCCTGATTCTGATATACCCAGAACTTTAAAATCTTGTTTAATTTTTCTTCATATTATTTGAGTTTCTTGAGTTTACAAGACTATTGCACACTCTTAAAGCTTTAAGTTCCAGCAACTTGTTTGCTAATAAAAATTTTTTCCTGTACTTGACTGACACAATAAATAGGGGGAAAAATACTTTCTTTCCATCCCAGATTATTTATTCTGAAGCTATTTACTATTATGTTTACAACTGCTCAAATATTCTTATCTTCTTTAATGAAAGAGAAGATATTACATTTAAAAATATGGATCAATACCTACAAGACATTACCTTCATTCTCCAGCAGAAAGAGGAGAGTTTTCCATGATATGGAAGTAAGCTGAAACATTTTAAATCTCTGAGGTGCCATTGACATTTCAATAAATGTAAATGTAACAAATCAATGCATAGCAAAACCTAAAGAGAAAAAAAAAAAAAAAAAAGAAGAAGCAGGAACTTTTTCATTACTCCCTTCTTGAACCCATTTAGTTAATTGGTTAGCAATTTGTATCTTTTATTACTGTCATTCCTCAAGTTTATTGTAATTAAACTTAATGAATTGGTGACTAAGTCTGCGTCTTTTTGAATGTCATATATAAAGGGTTGGCATCAGTGCCTGACACATAATTATTCTGTAAATTTTCTAAGTGTTTATGTAATGAACTTTGTATTTATTTTCTAGTGAGGTCATTACAAATTACCACAAACTTGGTAGCTTACAACAGCAGAAAGATATTCTCTCATAGGTCTGGAAACCAAATGTCTGAAATCAAGGTGTCGAAAGAGTTGGTTCCTTCCAAGGACTCTGAGAGAAAATTAGTTCTCTGTTCCTGTTAGTCATCATTTCATCATGGTGACCAGATTGTCTGACAAAAGAACTTGAAGGATAAAAAGTTTATTTGGGGACTTGTAGTTTCAGACACTCCTTCCATGGATGAGTGATTCCATTGTTGTTTGCTCTAGGTGAGACAGAACATGGTAAAAAAACATGGTGGAGGAAAGCTTCTCAGCTCATAGCTCTGAAGCAGAGAGAAGAAAAAAGAAGCTATGGATAAGAGATAGTCAAAGGCCATGCCCCCGGTGACCTGCTTCCTTTAATCATGTGTCACCTGTCTACAGTTACAACCCAGTAGCCCTTTTAAATTAATCCACTAAATGGATTAATTTGCCATGAGGTGACAGCTCTCCCAGTCTAATCATTTAGCCTCTGAACATGCCTGCCTTGCCTGTCACAAGAGCTTTTTGTGAGACACCTCATATCCAAAAATAATAACACTTACCTAGTTTTACTGACTTCCCAGCATCTGTTGACTTGCCCTATTCTGGAGACATATCACTCCAATGTCCACCACTGTCTTCACATCATCTTCTACCCTGTGTTTCTGCAAGTCATCTGCTGTCTCCTACAAGGACACTTTCACTAGATTTATAGCCTGTTTTAATCCAATATGATCTCATGTTGATCCTTACCTTGATTACTCTTGCCAAAGCACTATTTCAGAATGAGGTGATGGCATCCTGAGTTTGTGGATGAACAGGAATCATTTTTTTTTTTTTTTTTTTTTTTTTGGTGGGTATACCATTCAACGCACTACAAATTCTGTAATGAATTATTCTGGTGCAAATTAGATAAAATTCCTGTTCTAGCCTATCAGAGGGGTTTGCTAGGTTTAAGAATTAAGCTGTCATACAAAAAGATTAAGAGAAAACATCAAATTTTATTTTATATTTTTTACAAGCAAATGGGAGCCACAGTCAAGAAAAATGAGGACCTAAAGAAATGATGACAGCCTTAGCTAATGTACGAGGTTGAATAAAATAATAATAAATTATGAAAACATGAGAAGACAAGGGAGTTTGGGCTAAGACAGTTAATTGTGAAATAGGAAGGAAATGATTAGTTTAATTAGGTTTATTTGTGGAGATTTCCACTAGTCTCCACTCCCCATCTCTGGTGATAAAAATGTACCTTACTCTGGATACAGGAAGGGAAACTTTCACATGGGAATTTTATCACCTGCTTTCTAGAAGGAAAAGAAACTTCTGAGGGTCCTTCTATTTTAGTGTAGTTATGAGATGTCCACAGAAGCTTATGTATGGGACAATGCAAGAATGTTCAGAGCTCAAATGATCAGATTATGAAAGTTGTTAACTAATCAGTGGATCAATCCACTCAGAATTAACTGGGTGGTAAGTGTAGCAGGTAAAGTTCGGCTGGAGGAAATAGGTCAGCAGGGGTATGACTTTGGGTTTTTTATTTTGTCTCTGGTAAGCAGGGATCTCTTTGCTGTTTGGTTGCCAGGTTCTGGGCTGCTTTCCTTTGCCATGTCCTTTCTCCACAATGTTCTGTTTCACTTCAGGTCAAGAGTTATACATCTGGCTGGTCCTGGACCTTTGAAAGTAAGCCAAAATAATCATTTCCTCCTTAACGTTGTTCTTGTTAGGTATGTTGGTTTAGTGATGTAAAACTGACTAAAACACCTTTTTTATCTCTGTCGTATTTATAGTGCCTTTGATTCAAAATGCTCAATACGCCAAAGCAGCAGACACAGGGTGGCATGGACACCATAATTGGCTAAGGCACTTCTAACATGTAGATGTTTTATTCATCACTTATTTCTGGGAAAGAAAAGTGATTAACAGTAGTAAAGTCTGAAAGAACTCAAAGCATAAAGAGAAATAAGTGTAAGTTACACTAAATAATAAGGTAAAAAGGAAGTTTTTTGATGCCTCCAGTAACAATAATCGAGGAGAATGTGAAATATATCAAGAGCCATAATACAGGGTAAAATGGAGTAAGAAAAAAGGCCTGCATGCAGACAATTTGTTGAAGATGCTTTTTCTTTTAATCTAAAGGGCACAGGGCAGGAAAGGAGTGGTGATAAGATTGTCCTTAAATAGATCTTCCCTATTTAAATGAAGATGATAAGGAATTCATTGAAAGGAATATTTGGAAAATATTTACTTTTAATTGTACAACTTTATGGGTTTAATATTAAAATGCATTTTTAAGAAAAAGGACCAACTAAGCATTTGCTATTGGAGGTATGAAGCATATACTACAGAGCAGGTATGTACTTCATAGCAGATACTATTTGTATGCAGCACCTTTTATCTGCCATAGTGGGTCTAGAATCATTTCTGTTGAAACAAATAACAAAAGAAAAAAAAAAGAAGTATGAGAATTCAGAGCTTAGGAAGACTATCTTTCAGTAATTTGAATGGTCTGGAAGTGCTTAACTGAACAGTTGGGCGTCTTGCTATCACTGGGAAAGAAAGACATTTAAGTCAGAGAAAATGCAGCCAACTCTTTTCATCCCACTATTCAAAAAACTGCTCTGTGCTTAGTCTATGATTCATTGTATTCAGTGAGTTGTGGAACAGGGAGATGTGATTTTATTAGACTTATTAGAAAATCAGTCTCTTTTAAAAATTCCTAAATACAGGAGTCCCATAGTTTATTCTGGCGTCCTAAAAGTCCCCATGCACAAATACTTACTCTGATGCAAGTATGTATGTTGGTCCATTAACACTGATTTACAAACATATTTATTTGTGAAAACATGTATTGTAAAACCCTGTGCTTTATTTTATCTACCAGGAATCAGTGCATATGATAGTCTTCTGTCTATCCATGTCCACCTCTGTAAGCCAATGGCATGGATGTGTGGGAGAATAATGGGAGCTCAGTTCCCAGGATGCTTGAGGCTGAAGGAGTCGTGGTTAAGGATAACCCTTTGGTGGTGCTAAATTAGAGTCATGAAGGAAGAGAGTAGTCAAAACTGGGCACCTAAAGTAAAAAAGCAAAAGCCAAATGAAGAAAAGAAAAGTATGTGTGCACGTAAACATTTGTTTATAATTTAAAAGCAGATAGCTACACAGATCAGGAGCAAGGCCTAAAACAATGCCTGAAACAAAATGTTAACAAATAAATAAAACAAAAACAAGTTCGTGTTGTTACTTTATCTGGTTTATTGTTTTTATAAATCTTGTGGAAATTAACATGAACCTGCTGAATATAATTAAAGAATTCTAGATTAAATATTTTTATGCTTTGCAAAATTGAAAGAGAATTAAGAAGTTTAGAATTTCCAAGAAAGAAATCTACTATACACCGTTTAGTTTTTATTTTTAATAACTGCATTGTTTAATTCACAGCCCATTTCCACCAGGGCAGTGGGGTATATTGCAGATAGTCCAAAGAAAGTGCCTGGAGACAGCATGGGAGACATATGGTTTATTGGAACACTTCTAAGAGATCAGACTGTTCCAAGAAGAGTTCAGTGATGACAGGCTGACAGATAACACCTCTGTCCCTCACAATGCTTTGCCAAGCTGTACCTCCTCTCCCTCATGCTGCTTTTTGTCCAGTGGTGGCCAAAAGAATGAGTGACATGTATCCTTTCCACAGTGCATCAGTTCTGTGCCTGTCCCCATTTTCAGAGAGGAGTTTTTATTAGACTGCAGAAGCAGTGACATCATCAACAGTAGCTTGCTTTGTGTGCATGACCAGCATCCCAAGGAGCAACTGTCTTCGTATACATACAAGAGTAGCTTTTTAACATACAACAATTTGCCCTAGATGTTGGTGTACCTAAGAGAAAGCCGGGGTCCTTCAAGATAATATCTGCCTGGATTTTTCTGGCCCAGGATTGTTCCTATTGTTTCCTTAACTGGTCTAGATCTGAGGGAATAGAAAAGGGAGAGTCAGGTTTTAATGTCCTTCTTTCCTTTAGTGCTAATACCTACATCTAGTTATTATTTGGCTTATCTTTTATAAAGACAAAATCTTGTAAAATATAAAACCATTATTTATTATATTACAGCATGTAATGGGTTGGATAATTGCAATTAACAGGTTCCAATTTTGAGGGTGTAGAGTTAACTTTTCATTGTTGTGACTACAATAATTGACAAGAACTTAGAGGAGGAAAGTTTATTTTGGCTCGTGGTTCAAAGGATTTTGTCCATGATCAGCTGGCTCCAAGGCAGAAACATCATGACGGCAGAAGAAAGCTGCTCAGTGCATGGCAATCACGTGGATGTAGGGGGCAGGGAGAGAGGAGGAGGAGGAGGAGGAGGAGGAGGAGGAGGAGGAGGAGAGAGAGAGAGAGAGAGAGAGAGAGAAAGAAAGAGAGAGAGACACACCAGGGGCAAGGTATAGTCCCAAAAGGGCATGCCCCCAGTTATCTACTTCCTCCAAGTATGGTACCCCTGCCTAGAGATTCTACCACCTCTCAGTCCATTCAGCTATCAATGAACTAACACACTGATGAGCTAACAGCCCTCACAACCCAATCATCTCCTAAAAGTCTCACCTCTGAACCTTGCCCCATTGGGTATCATCATTTTGGCACAAAAACTTTGGGGGACATTGGAGGTCTAAATCATAATAGTGACTACTAAACTTATTGAATTCATTTTTTGTTACTTCACCTGGTTATTGTATCCCTAAATAGATCACAGAATAAGGATTAATAATGACAAAATTATCCTTCAACAGAAATCTTTGAGAAAAACTAAAGGTTTAGGTTTGAATATCCCAAGTATTTACCTACTTCTTTTATTTTGCAAGCACAATTTCTCTAATGAGGAGTCATAAACACTGTTGGATGATTAATTTATAAAGTTTTCTAGGCAACAGCACCCAGATATTTTGTCAAACATATTTCTATAAAGATAGAATATTTCTATAAAGATCTAACTTAGATGAGATTAGCATCTAAATGAGTAGATTCTAATAAAAGTCAATCATCCTCTATAATTATAATGGGTAGGCCCCATCCTGCCAAAGACCTTAATAGAAAAAGTATGACTTCTCCAAAAGATGTGAGAATTATGCCAGCAGACCATCTTCTGACTTGAACTTCAACTCTTCCTAGCCTGATAGATTATAATGCAAATTGCAGAATTGCCAGCCTCTAAAATTGCATGAGCTAATTCTTTATAATCTCTGACTCTGTTTTTCTGTTTCTCTCTCCATATACTATATATATACATATATATGTATATATATGTATTTATATATTTATATATTTATTTATACGCACATGTATATATATATATGTATTTATATATTTATGACTCACACATACCCTGTAAATTTTGTTTCAGGAAAATCCTTAATAATACAAGAATTTAAAGAGAATCAGAGACAGATAGTGGTTTCATAGTTTAGAGATTTTTAGGTGTAAATTTTTAAAAATAATTTTGTAGTGAGCACTTGAAAATATATCAATTTCCATTAAAATATCAACATCAGCTGTGCATGGTGGTGCACTCTTGTAATCCCAGCAGCTTGGGAGGCTGAGGCAGGAAGTTCATGAGTTCAAAGCCAGTCTCAGCAACTTAGCAAGGCTCTTAGCAACTGAGATCTGTCTCTAAATAAAATACAAAAAGAGCTGGAGATGTGGCTCAGTAGTTAAGCACTCCCGATTCAATCTCCAGCACCAAAATAAATATATGTGTATACATATATATATATATACATGTGTGTGTATATATATATATGTGTGTACACATATATATTTGTATACATATATACACACACATAAATCAATATGAAATCCAGTATGTGATCAGAGTACCATAACTAGTAACTAGTAGAAACTTGAGAGATTTCTATAGCTTTACCGCTCTTCTAAGTGTTTTATATGAATTAACCCATCTGATTTCATATCAACATTGCAATGTAGATATGAACGTCACATCACTCCTGTTTGATGTAGAGTTGTTGCATGATGAGGAAACTGAGGTAAAGTTGTTGCATGATTTATCCAAAGTTTTCTAACTAGTTATTAGCAGATCCAGACCATAAACCCACACATTTTGGCTCCTAATGGAGCCACCAAAATAATGTTCTACAATGCCTCTGAACAGAAGGGTTGTGCTCAGCTGGGAGAATGTAGTCTTCTACTCCTGGGTTACCAGACTACTGCTTTATTTAACACAACAGCAGGGTCCTAGATCACTAGAAAGAACAAAGAGATTTTGCAAAGGTAATATAGAAATAGAACCTTTTGTGGTGTCTCTCTTGTTAACTAAAGTATTAGGAAGAAGAACTGAAGTCAAACACTCAAAGCAAAAGAGAATTATAAAAGAATTCAAAGCAGTTCTCAAAAATATAATGTCTTGGAAGGTCACTCTACCATGATACAGATTTTTACTATACCAGTTTCAATAGTTGGTTGACAAGAGACATTACGTGTTTTAAAGAAAACAACTGTTTTGGAGAAACCATACTTGAAATTACATAAACATATTATGATTTAGCAAAGTTGTCTGAAGCTGTTCTCAATATTGGCTGGGTTTGGTTCCTATTGGGAAAAGCAAAATAACCTAAAGACAGTTTTGAAATTGTGCAAGTTGTAGGATAATTCATCAATCATAGTATGTCTCATACAGAATGTTAAGGAAGAATTCTTGTGGTCATAAAAAGGAACTATAAGTAGCAGATTCATGAGCACCCAGTGACCACTAAAATTTAAGTTTCAATGCTTATTGTTAGTTATTGCTTTCTTAGAGACTTAGGAAAAAGTAACTACTTAGCATGTATCTGTTAAATGTATAAATAAATTTTATACTATGATGAAAATCCCAGTGCCTCATGATAAAACATAATTAAATATGCTGAAATCACATGAAGTCAATACAGACAGCTGTTATCACAAGTGTAAAATGCAAAGGATTTACTACACTGTGCAGGTGACTTTAAGGTTAAGACAGACAGTGACAACACTGTGTTTACCCTGTCTTTCTAACCGTACTCTGTTAATTCGGGTTTGTTGAAAAGGTAGGAATCAGATCTGGAGAGGACGTCTTATTGACAGAAAGTCACATGGAAAAAAAATATAGTATTTAGGTGCAGATTTTAAATTAAATATGGTATGATTGCTGGCTCTAACCCTTACAGGAAGGTAGTTTGGACAGGACTCATCTGTTTTGTGCAGCTAACACAGCCTTGCTCATGGATGAATACCATAGTAGAGTCTCCTTTCAAGGTTTGTGGCTTAAAATCTAAGAGCTGTGTATGCCTCTACCTTCAAATCTTACAGCTGAAGTCATGTTTGAACAATCTAATACTTCATAGTAAAATAAATGTCAAAGACACCGATACACATTGGTCAGGGTTCAATTGGTCATTAGTATAAAGAGATGGCAACTTGTAATAGAAAATGCATGGATATTTTTATCTGCTTTATTTAAAAAAATTAGTCACTATTAAAATCAAAACTAGAACAATGAAAGAAAATGCTGTTGATGTCATGTGTGATGATCTATTTTACATTTTGCAGGATGTGCTTTCATTCATTTTGGAGGGCACCAACTGCGGAATGAGCTTTCCAAATGAAATTATGACACAGATAAGTCAAAATAAGAAGACTTTTTAATCCTGAACAGAAAAGAATACACAATTGGGAAATCTTTGCTTGAAATTCAATAAAGCCTTCCAAGAAAACCTAAATTTGGAAAGGAAAAAAAAAATATTGGAGTAAAAACAGACTTTTCATAGTTATAGTTGCAATAAAAGCTGACACTAAATTACTCAGATAGCAAAGCAACTTTATGAATGATTCAGAAGTTGATGATAGAGAAACTCCAGATCTGCAACACACTATAGAGCATCTTTCTAATGTGGTATATGAATCATGATTAAAATTAGAGAAATACCAATTAGTGACAAAGTTACATAGACAAAAATGACTTTTAGCAGGGTGGGCAAATTGAGAAGCACAATGACAATAGAGAAACCAAAACCTCAGTGTTTAGGTGTAAATTACAACTGATTATTTAGTTGCAAACAATGAGGAGATGATTTCATTCATCAGTCAAGTATTTCTTAAAAGTTTTTGAAGATAGAGATAAGTTTTAAAATACAGAGCAGATTTAATATTGAGATATGACACACTGAAATCATAGGCAAGCAAGAGAGAATTAAGGTGCATATTAGATATACTAAAAAGAAAAGTTTCATACTGTGGGTCCAGAAAAAAAGGATCCTTATTTTAATAAACATGATAAAATGATATTAAAATAATATAAGGGCAATAAACAATTGTAAAATTATTTTTGTTAACTGCTGTCCTAAAATGGATGACATGTGATTTTATTTATTATTCTAAATCTATGTTTTAGTAATTATAGTTATCTAAATTAAATTTATCATGATAAATATAAAAGTTATCTTGAAATAAATGTAATCTGTTAAATTTTTTTTCTCAAAAGAACCAGTTCATACAGAAATAAAGGTGAGCATGAATTAAGGAGAGACAGGTAAAGGTTGGATTGAATATATTAAATATTTTCAAACAGAATATTATATCAGGTAGAGTAAATATTTCAAAGTACAAATACAACATTTACTCTAGTATTCTCTATCTCTTCTGGGTAAAATAAAGTATTTCCTTATTTGTTAAAAAAATGAAGAAATATGTATTATTAAAATACTAAACATAATAAGAATATACAGCTATAGTCCAACTCTGTTTCTTAGTGGGGACATTTAAATAGAAGAACAATTATAATTTACCATGAGAAAGTACATGCCTCTATTTCACTGGTCCCTGCCTTAAAAACTCCACTAACATGAGTATTCTCCTTGTCTCCATCTACATATGTGAAAGGGTTTCCAAGAAGGCGTGTCTAGGGGGTGAATGTCTAGGCCAGGGGTCTGTTCTTTTCATACTCATGAAGATATTCTCTGAATATTGCCAAATTTTTCATAAAGTTATTTTGTCAATATACGCCATTTAAGTAACATCCTCCCCAAGTTATATTAGCAGGCTTTTAAAATCATTTCTCTCTCATTCTTTCTCAGTTGGGATTTCTCATAAGAACTAGAGAACAGGAGAATGAATTGATCACTATCTTCTCAATTCTCCCAGGAATGGAACACATATAATATCATTATATATGAATTGGAGAGAAGATAACTCATTACCTGTCTTCAATACCTAAAGGGAAAATGTTTTAAGACTCTCCAGTATGCTGGTTGAGAAGAGCTGCAACGATTCTTCATATGTCTACCAACATAACTTAGTCACAAGTATTTGAAAAATATAAACTAGTCAATAAATACTTGTTTGCCTAAGTTGGTTCTTCCAATAACTTCCAACAGGTTAGAAAACACAAAAGCAATTTTCGCCAATAGATCTGTTCTTCTTCCTTCAGAAGAAGCAGAGAGCAAGAAGAGAGTTGGAAGAAGTGGTGGTATTTTCATCAAAACTTTAATGGTTTGTATTTTCCTACACCTGAACAACATAGTTCACTGTAATCACTTGTACATCTGTCTGATGAAAGTTGATTATGTCCTTACTATTTTAATTTTCTGTTTTACTAATAAGTAAGTTTGCACAGGTTCATGTTTGTGCAATTTATATTTTCTCTCTTATTTGTGAGTCTATAGTTTTATCCATTTCTCTCATTTTAAAGAATTTTTTATGATGAATTAATCCTGTGTTCAACATATGTGCTGCAAATTTCCTAGGATTTATTTTCATACCTTGACTTTTGTTTTCCAAATGTGTATCTATCCATCTACCAATGCAATGATATATTCTTTTTTGTTTTGTGAGTTTAATGGAAGGCCGAGATGGATTTTTTTTATGTATATTATTTTAAGTGTTATATTTATGGTATTATTTTAACATATTTCATGTTGGTATTTAAGTAAGTGTTTATCTTCCATATTATCTGCTCATTCATATAGCAATATTTTCATTGCAAACATTATTTAATTGTTCCTGCAAGCCATACAATGAATCAGCATGCTGGACCCTTGTTACTGGTGGTAAGCAACAGATCTCATTTATTCTCTCTCCCTTCCTCTCCCTCTCTCTCTCTCTCTCTCTCTCTCTCTCTCTCTCTCTCTTATATATATATATATATATATATATATATATATATATATATTTCAAGTGATGATAAATAGTTATTTTGAGGTAATATTCAGATGACATAAAATTAATCATTTTAAAACATACAATTCATTTTCATATGCATTAGGGCACTTACTCTGCTGTAGAATAATCACCTCTATATAATTCCCCCAATTTGTCTCTATCCTAAAGGGAGATAATGTAGCTATTAAGTCATTATACCCCATTACCCTCTTTCATCAGCACCTGGCAACTACTAATTCGCTTTCTATAAGTATGGATTTACATCTTAGAAACACTCCATGTAATGTGAATTATACTGCATGTGATTGCTTGTTACAGTTAGCATAACGTTCCCAAGACTCCTCCATGATGAAGAATGCAGCAATATTTCATGTTTTCTATGGATAAATAATATTCACCTTTATGAATGTTATATTATCTTTATCCATTTATCAACTAATGGCCACTGGGGTCGTTTCCTCTTTTTGGTAATTATCAACAGTGCTATTAAGAACACTTGTATAAATTTTACTTTTCTTTTTTGGTATGTGGGATCAAACCCAGGGGTACTTTACATTTCCAATCCTTTTCATTTAATCTAATTTATTTTGAGACTGGATCTTGCTATGCTTTTGCTGAGGTTGGCCTCAGATTTGAGCTCCTCCTGCTTCAGTCTCCCAAGTTACTGGGATTGCAGATGCGCACCACCGCTCTGGTCAATTGTTGAGATTTAAGGGAATTCTATGCATCATTTTTGAGGAACCATCAAACTTAGTACCATAGCAGCAGCATCATATCATACTCCCTCCATTAATGTATGAGAATTACAGTTTCTTTACATCTCTGTTAATACTTACACTTTTCTACTTCCGTTTTTGTTTTAAAGTTATGGTCATCCCAGTATGTGTCAAGTGGCCTTTTTGTGGTTTTTATTACATTTCCTCAATTTCTAGTGATGTTGATCATCTTGTCATGTGCTCATTAGCCATTTGTATGCCTTTTGGGAGAGATGTTTATTAAAATCCTTTATAAACTTTTTTGATTGGGTTGTTTGTCTTGTGGTAGACTTTTAAAGGTTCTTCACATATTTTGGATACTAGATCCTTATCATAAATATGATGTGCAGTTATTTTGGGGTGCTTTTTCCCTTTCTTGTTAGCGTCCTTTAGTGTACCAAGTTTTTAGTTTCCACAAATCTAATTAGTCTTTTTTTTTTCTTTTGTTGCTTATTCTCTTGATGTCATTGCCAAATCTAGCATATGAAGTTTTTTCTGTATGTTTTCTTCTAAGAGTTTTATCTTTTAGCACTTGCAGTTTGGTCTTTGACATATTTTGAGGTAATTTAAAACTATGTTGTGAAGTATATGATCCAAGTTTCAACCATATGCTTATGAATCTCCATGTGTCTTAACACCATTTGTTGAAGACACCATTTTTTTACTATTGAATAATTCTTGGACTCTGATCAAAATATTAATTTAAAATTTTTGTTTTGAGAAATAAGAATTGCATATACTTATGATGTAGAACATGATGTTTTAAAATATGTATACATTTTGAATTGGCTAATTTAAATCATTTAACCTATCTGTTACCACATATACTTTTTTGGTGTCAAACACTCAGAATCTACTCTACTAGCAATTGTCAAGTATATACTATTTGTAATTAGCTATAGTCAGTAGGATGCACAATAGCTCCTTTGAATTTATTCTTCCTGTTGAACTAAAATTTTGTGTCTCCCTGTTTCCCCAGTCATCAATCTCTGCTCATCACCACTGTATTCAGTGTTTCTGTGAGTTTGACTTTTTAAAAAAATTCACATACAAATGAGACATTCCATGTTTGCATTTCTATGCTTGGCATATTAACTTAATATCTTTGTCATTTATCCATATCACAAATGACAGGATTTTCTCCTTTTTGAAAGCTGAGTAAAATTCCATTCTGCGTATATAACACAATTTCTTTGTGCTTATGTGGACCATTGTAAATAATGCAACAACAAGCAAGGGAATGCAGATCTCTTTTTCCAGTTTGGGATTTATTTTCCTTGAACATATATACAATAGTGAGATAACTGGAGCATATGGCTTTTGGGTACTGGAGAACATAATCATTGAACCACATTCCAAGTCTTTTTTGTTTTTTATTTTTTTATTTTAAGACAGGGTCTCACTACGCTGCTTAGGGTCTTGCCAATTTGCTGAGACTGACTTTGAACCTGTGATCCTCCTGCTTCAGCCTCCTGAGCTGCTGAGATTAAAGACATGCACCACTGTGACTGGCTTAATATGAAAACTGTTTTTTTTTTTTTAAGATTTCATACTATTTTCCATAAAAGCTATTCCAATTTATATTCCCACCAATGATGTAGAAGGGGAATCCTTTCTGCACATCATTACACTTGTCATAGCTAGTAAATTTGATAATAGCCATCCTGAAAGGTATATGTTGTCCCATTGTGGTTTTGCTGTGCATTTTCCTGATGACACTGATGTTTAGCATTTTTCGTATTTGTTGACTCTGTCTTTTGAAAGATATCTATATTATAATTTTTAAATAACTCTTTAAACCAGATATTTGACATATTCCTAAAAATTATTGCCTATGTCCTTTTATATGTATCTATTATATTTGTTGAAATCTGTTTGAGATAACTATATAAATAGGAGAGGCATTTATCTATCTATATTCATCAGTGACCAAGTGAATTCCAGTTTGGTTTCCATATTTGTTTACCTTCACAAATATTTTTACATGTGGAGAGTGTTGCCTGGAATTAATAATTAGTTAGGTTTCTGTTTTCCAGTATTCATGGAATGACATTAAGCAGCAGGTCTTTGATCCATTCCCTCTATTTTCTAGGAAGCTTCTTTCAGGACACTTTGAACAAAATTCTGAAAATGTGCCCATAAACCGTCATCCAGAAAAACAATACTGTGTTTGTACCAGCATTAATTTAGAAGAGCCAAAAGGTGACAACAGCCCCAATATTCATCAACAGATGACTGAATATTAACAATGTAGCATGTACACACAATACCAACTGATTTATTATTCAGCTTTAAAAAGAATGATATTCTGACACAAGCTCAACTTGTGTGAATTTGGAAGGCAGCATGCTCAATGAAATATGTATAGTTAAGACTATATGAGATATCAAGAGTAGTCAAAAATGTATGGACAGAAAGTGGAGCGGATGGTTCTAGAATTAGGAAGAGAAGGGAAATGAGGAATCATTGCATAATGGGCACACACTCATTGTTCAATAGGTAAGTAGTTGTTTAATGGGCATGGAAGAAAAACAGGTTTGGAGAAATGTGATGATTGTACAGCAATGTGAATTTACTTCACGCCAACTGAACTATAGACTTAAAGATGGTTAAAATAGTACATTTTGTGTTACTTATATTTTATAAGAGCAACACAAATAAAGCATCCTCTTCCAGCAGGAAGGCAGTACTTCTCTATTTTCCAGGCACTTGACAAGACATGAAGAATGAGTCGTGTCTAGTTTTTTATGTGTAACTGATAACTGATCTGCTTCAGTAGCTGGAGCAGATTGTGGCTTCACCATGGGTCTGTACAGTTCTCGGGTACAAAGGTTATTTCATGTCCCTGTGGATGACTTACATGTGAAACCTGAAGTGAATCCCAGTGAGCAGTGAGACTGAGGGAAGCAAGAGCAGCCAGGGCTGCATTCAGTGTGACAATCCAAACGTGGAGCTTGACTTGCTGGAGCGAGAGAAAAGGAGAGAGCAGAATGAACAGTGTGCTTCTGGTTGGTGGTGTTAGATGTGCACCATGGTAGCCACAGCTGATATGTAAGAAGCTGTAGGCCACACTACAGACAAGCCATGCTCCACTGAAGCCGCTTAGGTTGATGTCACTTTTACTCATGGAATCCTGTTTGAAATAGCTCTTCCCGGGGTGAATGCTACTTCCGAGGTTGTTTAAAAGCTTCATTTCCCCAAAAGGTTAAAATGAAAAACTTTTGTAAATTCAAATTTTTATAACTACAATTATCACCTGTTAATCAAAAACTGAAAATAAAAGCTAAGGAGAGGGAAATGTTATTTGCTCTGATTCGCTCTTTATGGACTACATTAAATTATGAAACTGTACTCTGTAAGTTTTTACAATAAAAAGGAAAAAATAATAAATTTTAAGTTTTTTTTTCTCTTAGAACTCAATAAAATACAGAATAATGAAAAATCTAGTTGATCATAGTATCACTGGGTTTGCATCTTCTAAGCTATGTTTACTCTTCTAGGTTTTTACCTGGGAAGAAAACCCTCAATGAGTAAGATGAGGGTAGAAGATTCTTCTCTATTTTATGACCATAAATCAAAATGGTTCATTGCTGAGATAGCTGTCTGGGTATGCTATAGAGAAAATTGCCACTGCCTCCCACTTTGTCACAGTTATTACTATTTGTCACAGTTGAAACTGTTTTTCCAAATATAATAAAAGCATATAAAATGTGAACACAGATGAATTTTATTTAAGGAAAATATAAATGGAAAAAAGGCAGACTTGAGGAAGGCAGATTTGAATGTGAATTGTGTTGCTTGATATTACAAATAATGTTCTTCCTCAATACTATAATAAGTAAGATAATATAACCACAGAATATTATAATTACATAAAACATTGTTCTTATTATAAGAGCACTTAAAAATAATGATTGATTTAATTTCTATTAAACAATAACCAATAATATAGTAAAAATTGATATCTAAAATTATAGTAAAAATGTGAAAGAATATTGATAAAATATGTGCCACAATATAGAAATTTTGGGAAAATGTTTTCAAAGTTGTAAAATCTAAAAATGAACAGCAGAATTTCCATGGTTAGAAAGAAAAATCATGAGGGTAAGTGGTGCCTTGGAAAAAAATCTAACCATCCAGTAAAATTCAAAATAAAAGTTCCAGTATACGTTATTAAGGTAGTTGATAAATACTAAATTTTATAAAGGAGGCGAAAGACCTACATGTCATTGGGAGAATACAAAAGAGAGGAATGGCCTTTCTGGAGTCATGATGCTTTTTAAAGTAAGATTCATTAAAACAATGTGGAAATAGACTGAAGATAAATACAATCAGCAAAATGAGGAGCTCAGAAACAGATATACACAAATATTTATGAGCTAGCAATTTCTGTAGGAAGGATTTCCTTCATATATCTAAAAAAGTAAGTCATTTTCAAACTACTTAGCAACTGACTTGAAAAGCCTCCTCTTAGTTAGAGATGAAACAATCTGAGTAGCCAAAAAAATAAGATGCAGTGGATTGGAATGTATAAACTATCTTTAAATCATTGAGTTCATAATAATATTAAAATAAATTCAGAGTAATTTTTAGAGGTTACTAGGAAACAAGTTTATACTTTTGAAAACTATTAACGATAAAATGAAATCTTCATTTACGCTTCCTTAAAAGAAAGTCTTAAGATATAAAAATAGTTAATGAAGGAGATTTTCTCATTATAGGTCTATGCCAGCTAATAAACAAGTGAGAAGTGTTTTACTATCACCATTTTTCAAAATCTAGTGAAATATAGAAATGAAAAGTTGTACCCCATTTGTGTCCAATAAATCAAAATGCAGTCTGTAAAAATAGAAAATATTTTAATAATAAAAAAAAAAGAATAGCTGCTAGTATCACAGGAAAACTGCCCACTGGTTTTCATGTGCCTCCTAATGGAAAAATGATACCTCCAATGAAACAGTCTTACCAGAGACAAAAGATGATTTTGAACAAGCATTCATCCCATCAATGACTTTTATGAAGTATGAGTGATAGGAGGGAAAAAAAATTCTATAACTAAACCTACCAAGTTAAACATATGGATTATACATGGAATTTGGGAGTCCAGCATATGGAAGAGTCTATCAAAGAAACAAACACAATGAAAAGAATGTTTGACAAATAAGTTGGAAATTCAAGAGAATTTTCAATGGCATGTGATAAACCAAAACAAGAGACTTTTAAACGCTTCAGAGATGACTGTACTTTGTACTAAAGTTAATTTGAAAATTTATGAGACAAATGGGGAAATCTAACTAAAGACTTGATAATATTAAGAAATGTCTTGAATTTTAGGTATAATAACGTCATTGTTTTATTAAAAACAAACTAATATTCTTCTAAAGTTCCCTAAGGAAATATTTATGAATGAAATCTTATCAAGTTTAGGGTTCGTTTCAAAATGTGTGAGAAATCTGGAGGGGCTATGGATGGAAAAATAGGCTGTGATTCATAATTGTGTCACGATCACAATAGTGATTGCCTTATATTTCTGAGGTATCTGGGTAATTTAGATCAGTAAGAGGTTTTTATACTATTTTCCAGTGCTTTTTACGCTGACTACTACTAGACTTTTCACTTTTTAATAAAATAACTGCTAGTACATGGGTATAACTAAATTTACACTTATTTACACTTAAATTTAAAAGTTCAACAGGGCACTGTGGTGCATACTCTAATTCCAATGGCTTGGGAGATTGAGGCAGGAGGATCACAAGTTCAAGGCCAGCCTCAGCAATTTAGTGAGGCCCTAACAAATTTAGTGAGAACCTGCCTCAAAATAAAAAAATAAAAAGGGCTGAGAATGTTGCTCAGTGATAGAGCACCCCTGAGCTCAATTCCTGGTACTAAGAAAAAAATATATTTTTTTAATTTTTTAAATTTCTATCTTGTATTAGTCATATCTTAAGGGCTCAGAAGCCGCATGTGGCTAGGGGCTGTTGCACTGGATGCTATATATTTCAGTCAGCTCTTTCATTGCTGTGACCAAAAGACCAGACAAAAGAAAGTAGTAGAGGAAAAGTTTATTTTGGCTCATGGTTTCAGAGATCTCAGTCCATAACTGTGGGCTTGAGTTGAGACAGATCATCATGGCAGAAGGATGTGGTGGAGGAAAACAGCACAGGACATGTCAACCAGGAAGTTCATAGAGTTCCACTCACCAAAGGACATCCCCAGGGACCCACCTCCTCCAACCACACCCTGCCTGCCTACAGGTAATGTTCAGTTAATCTGTGTCAGTGGGTTAATCTACTGGTGACTGGGTTAAGGCTCTCATTTCACCTCTAAATATTCTTGCACGGTTTCACACTTGAGCTTTTGGAGGATACCTCATATCTAAACCATAACATCAGACATAGACTATTTCTATCATCACAGAAAGTTCTATTGGATAGTACTGTCTAAGAAATTTCTGTGAATCATTGGTGCAAGTTGATATTCAGAAACTTTTAACAGACTTCTGAGGTCACAGCTGTTATGCAATAAATACTATGATGATTTTCAAGGCTGTAAAATCATCTTCTACTGCATTTTATTCTTCTTAAATCCCATTAATGACTTTATAGAGTAACTCTTCATCAATTGTGTATTTTTAGAATGATATCACCCCATGTTATGAATTTTCCTGTGTAATAGACATGAGCTTTATAGAATCCAGTTAATTTATTTACAATTCCCCAGGCAAAAGTGGTAGGTAATTCTGTCATCTCTTCCCTTTACTGTCATTACTAGGCAGTCAATATTGGCCTTTCCTGTAAGAGGTATAACATGCCTAAATACTTTTTTACAGTGTACATAATACAATAATCATTTAAAAATATTATGGTGATTATTATTATATTTCAGAAATATAATCCACAGGAACTGCCCAAATAACTTTTAAATCAAGAAGTAAGCATATAAAATATATATCAAAAAATTTTTAATAAAAATAAAGGTATAAAAATGTCAGCAATTCTAAATAACATAACAATTAAATAAAAAAGATCCCGGTATGAAAGAAATAAAGAATAATTCATTTAAAATATATAATGAGGAATGTTTTCCTGAGTTAAACGGATGGATCTGTTTAGTTTATAGCTACTGGTAAGAGGTGAATTTTCCATCAGCTCAAAAAGTTTTCTAATTGTTTACCTTCACAAACTAAAACTGATCAGATTTTCAGTTCTGCAAAACAGTTGTCACTATATGTTGTATATTCTTCTTTCTTACCTTTCCACAAACTAAATCAACATATCTTTTCACACAAAAAAGAAATTAAGTATTTTCTCTGAGAAAATTTCTTTTTACAAATGAAGACTATTTCTTTGAGATGAGGAAGTCTTAGATACAGAAATAGGGAAAGAAAAATACCACATGTTCTCTCTCATATGTGGATGCTTTAAAAAGTCACAGAATAAGGGTAGAATAGTGATTACCAGAGACTGGAAGGAATCAGGGGAGGGAAGAGAGAATGAATAATGGATGCCAAAACACAGTTAGGCAGAAGGAATAAGTGCTGGTGTTTTATGGCATAAGTGGATGATGAATTCACAATAAGGAAGTGTATGTTTTGTGAAGATCTAGACAGGAGACACACTAATATAAAATATGAAATGATATTTTGAAATATCTACCTTTCATATTTGAAAGTAGATTTTTTCACTGAGTGAATCATGATTCTTATTTAATCTACTAATGCTGGTATATTGTCCTCAAGACTGTATGATTTTAAAAATGTATGCATCATTGTAAAATTAAAGATTTCCCCCCATCGTATATGTGGTCAATGGCAAAGTCTATTTTCTGTCCTTACAAATGCAATCCTTCTTAAAATCCTTTTCTTGTTTAAAAATACTGTCTAAAGTATATTTTTTCATGTTGATAAATGATTATGAAATATAAGGTAAGGTAATGAAAAGTGCTATTCGAATGTATAATATATGCAAAGGAAAGCTAGACACATTTTGTTCCTATCATCTGTCTACCTATCCACAAATCTATCTTTACATATATTCTTCTCTTTATTACAAGAAAAGTTGTGTTATCTTTTGCTAGATTGTCTGTTTATTTGTTTGCAGTCCACTAATTTATCTTGGTTACCTCCTTATCCAGGCTTGATTCTCTGTGTATTGGTTTGTTTCATGGGTTTTGTTCTTATTTTGTTTTGTTTAATCGCTTTTAAAATTAATTCTTCAAAACCAAGAAGTGCACTAATTTTAATGCCTGTTTCTCCCCTTTGGATCTTTGCAATGGGAATTACTTTCTCCCTCGTTTATTCAACATATCCATCTCCCCAACTTTTATTAGCCTCATTCTTTATGGTTATTTCTTAAACCTGTATCTTTTTAAAATTATCCATTTGCTTCTCAAAGCTGTAGAATGTTCAATTATTGCATATAAAAAATTCTGCAAATTAGTAAGAACATTTAAAGCCCCAAAGGAAACAGGTGAACATTTTGAACAGGCATGATTCATAAAAATATAAAATGTACTCAACTTAATTAGTAATTACAGAAATTGCAAACTGAAACACCAAGGACACATTATATACCCATTGGGTTATAGAATGTATTAACCATGATGTAAAGCAATAGATGCTCAAATGTCTTAGTGAAAATTCACTGGTTCCACCACTATGGAAAAATACATGATATTACTTAGTGATTGTTATAAAAATGACTAGGTCAATATCTCATGAGTGTATGAGGACAAGCTAACATTACCTGTCCTCACCCTGCTGGGTGTGACAGGAAGAATTCTAAAAATAGCACTCCAAGATTTTTCATCCCAAACCCTAGATACATGGCTCTGATGAGAGACCATGCCTGTAAATAAGTTATGCAACATAGTTTTGTAAGACCCCCAAAAAGGAGACCCCAACTCTGTCCCACGGATCGACGGCAACCCCAATCAACCGCAGGAGGTGTCACTTGATGCAAACCGCAAGAGGTTTTTATTCCAGCGTGCTGGGACCCAACTCGTGACTCACGCAGGAGTCGAGGAGTCGAGTCCCTAGCAGAAAATCTTACAAGTTTATAAAGGCAGAAACCACACATCGGGAGGGGTCACACACAGAAGGGAAAAGGGGAACAAAGCTGCTGGGAAATTCCAAAGGGGGTCTGGGTTTGCTGATAACATCCTATATATCTTAACTGTCTGAGCACTATCTTGCTCAATTTACCCTTTTACTCTCTGTTTGGGGCTGTTTCCTGGAACAGCTTTAAGGGCTTTGTTCCCATCACTGGGAGGGAGACCTTAGGGAGTTGAGATAAAACAGACAGTTTTAAAAAATGTCCATTCTTTCATTTCCCCATTTTCTTTTTGGTAAGTTCTAATCATGGAACTTCTGTACAGCACTTACTCTCTCCCTGATGAAGGTGACTAGGTGATTTAGGATGCAGGGCCCAAAAGTGAGGAGTAAAAGCAGTATAACAAGGGGACCCATCAGGGTGGACATGAGGGTTGGGACTACTTATCAGTGGGAGGTGCGTCAACAGGAGCAGGAACACAGTGGATGCGGAGCTTGAGGGGGTTGTCCAATTTTTCCACTTTTCACGTTGGGTCTGGTGGTGGTGCAGGCTTGACATGCGAAGCGTGAATCCAGGCGGTGATGCCATCGGCTTTTACTGCAGTTGGAGTAGTGAGCAGCACTATGTATGGTAATGAGTGGGGGGTGAGTCCCATAAAGGATTTCAAAAGGAGTTAGCTTGAGGGAGCCAGGGGTATTGCGCACCCGAAACAAAGCAAAGGGAAGGAGGACTGTCCAGTCTGTTATGCCAGTCTCTAAGGATAATTTAGTCATGACCTCTTTTAAAGTTCTATTCATTCTTTCTACCTGCCCTGAGCTTTGGGGCCTATAAGCACAATGTAATTTCCAATTAAGCCCCCAGGATTTTGGCCAGTCCCTGACTTACCTGGGCAACAAACACAGTTGTTTGACTCGATTACCTTGGGCACCCCGAACCTCGGGAAGATGTCTTCTAGTTTTGTTTTGGCCACCACCCGAGCAGTCTCCTTCTTGGTAGGAAAGGCTTCAACCCATCCTGAAAATGTATCTATGAATACTAATAAGTATCTGTATCCATACCTGGCTGGGTTTACCTCAGTAAAGTCCACTTCCCAGTAACTCCCAGGACGGTCTCCTCAGAGTCGTTTGCCGTGAGGTAGCTTGCTGGGCTGGGCATTCACCATCTGGCAAGACTGCATTCTTTTACAGTTGTATCTGCAAGCTCCCCGAGCTTCATGATGTAATACGGTGAAGACTGGACAAGAGTTTTTAAATGTTTTGGGCCCAGATGAGTTAACTTGTGAAGGTGTCTGAGAAAAATGATCGCCTGTTTTTCAGGGAGAATTCTTTTTCCTTCTGAGGTTTCCCGGATCCCCTCTGGAGTCTCCAGGCGAAATCCTAATCTGTCCATTTCCTCAAGGTCTAGTTCTGAATATTCAAAGTTCCTAATAGAGGGGTATACCACATCCTTAGGGTGAGACATCGGTTTTTTCCCCCCCGACAAGGATAGGACGTTAAGTCTCGCACCTGGCAGGGTGAGTGAGGAACGGGTATCTGAGTCACAGTTTGTTTTCTGGCCTCTGTTAGCCATCTCTGCCCCCCTTTGAGGGCGTACCCCAGGTACGTTACCTCCTTTTGGCAGATCTGGGCCTTCTTGGTGGAGGCCCGATATCCTAAGCAGGCAAGTTCTTCTAGCAGTAGTGCCGTGCCCCGTTGGCATTCTTCCTCTGTGGCCCCGGCCAGTAGTAAGTCATCTACATACTGCAGAAATGTTACCTGGGGATGGCTGGCACGGAATTGGGCTAAATCTTGGTGGAGAGCTTCATCAAAGAGGGTCGGGGAATTTTTGAACCCCTGGGGTAATCGGGTCCAAGTCAATTGTCCTGTTGTCCCAGAGTCAGGATCCCTCCACTGGAATGCAAAGATGTTTTGGCTGGAAGGGTGTAGTCGCAGGCAGAAGAAAGCGTCCTTTAAGTCCAAGACAGTGTACCAAATATGATCCGGGGGAAGAGAGCTCAGCAAGTTGTAAGGGTTAGGTACAGTGGGGTGGATGTCCTGTACTCGCTTGTTTACTTCTCTTAAGTCCTATACCGGGCGATAGTCTCCTGTGCCAGGCTTTTTAATAGGTAACAAGGGCGTGTTCCATGGTGACTGACACTTTACTAGGATACCTTGCTGAAGGAGGCACTGGATATGGGGCCTAATTCCTTCTCGGGCCTCTTTAGTCATAGGGTATTGACGTACAGCCACAGGAGTAGATGTGGCCTTAAGCTCTATGACTATGGGTGGTCTTTCTGCAGCTAGTCCTGTTCCGGCTGTTTCAGCCCATGCCCCTGGATACCTGTTCAACCAGTTATTTATGTGACATATTTTTGCTCCCTGTCTCTCAAAAAGTCTATGTTCATCATCCAGGCGCATAGTCAGGGCAGTAATTATTCTCTTGCTTCGGGTCACCTCTGGGCCATCAGGGGTGAAGGTAATCTGAGCTCCCATTTTGGTTAGGAGATCTCTCCCGAGTAGAGGCGCAGGGCACTCGGGGATGACTAGAAACGAGTGGGTTATCCGTCCGTTCCTAAGTCTACCGTTCTTCGGGTAGTCCATGAGTACTGCTGGTGCCCTGTAGCTCCTATGACCCACGATTTCTTGTGGGAGATGAGCCCAGACGGTTCGAGCAGGACCGAGTGTTGAGCCCCAGTATCTACTAAGAACTCAACTGGCTTCCCCTCCACCTCTAGTGTTACCCTAGGCTCAGGGAGGTGTTCCGAGCCCCGTCCCTGCTAATCTTCTTCTAGGGCTAATGCTTTCTTGGAGGGCCCAGTCTTCTTTTTAGGACACTCTCTAGCCCAATGACCTCTCTCTTTGCAGTATGCACACTGATCCTTGTCTCATGGAGTGCGGTTGCCCAGGTTACCTGACACTTTTTTTAGCCCTGCCTTGTGTTTATTCCTGGCCTTTCTCACCTACTACTGCGGCCAAAATCAGTGTTAGGTTCTTCTCCTGCTTACGATCCCTTTTGTTTTTTCTTTCCTCTCTCTCCTTTTCTTTCCTTTGCTCCTTCTCTTCCTCAGTTTCCCTCTTATGATACACTTTCTCTGCCTCCTTAACTAAATCCTGTAGGGTATAGTCTTGTAACCCTTCTATTCTCTGCAACTTTCTCTTAATATTTATTGCTGACTGCCCTATAAAAGCCATGGCCACGGAAGTCCTTTGCCCCTCAGAGGTAGGGTCAAATGGGGGGTGTAGCACCTGAAAGTTCCATTAACACATGAGAAATACTGAGGGGGGTTCCGTGACCCCTTGGATAACCTCTCTTATCTTAGTCAAATTAGTGGGGCGTCTCACTGCCCCGCAGAGGCCGGCCACTAGAGTCTGGCGATAGACTGTCAGTCGCTCCCTACCTTCTGCCATGTTGAAATCCCAGTCAGGCCTGGAGAGGGGGAAGGCAGTCTCAATGATGTTGGGGAACTGGGTGGGTCGTCCATCTGCTCCTGGTACATTCTTCCTTGCCTCCAATAAAATCCTCTCCCTCTCCTCAGTAGTGAAAAGGGTCTGCAGTAGCTGCTGGCAATCATCCCATGTGGGCTGATGAGAGAACATTAAAGACTCCACCAGCCCGGTTAAGCGCTGGGGGTCCTCTGAAAAGAGAGGATGATTAGTTTTCCAGTTATACAAGTCTGCCAAGGAGAAAGGCCAGTACTGGAGGGGCTGAAGAGGAGATGGTCCACCATCCGTTGCCACCGGCGGGGGCCCATAAGCCCTTAGGGGAAGGGCAACAGTGGTGTCGGGAGTTATCCCGCGGAGGCTCCTGGTACCCCGTGTAGGCCCCGTGGTGCCCTGCATGGGCCCCAGCAGAGACTCATTAGAGGGAGCAGAGGGGGTGACTGCAGGGGCCTGCATTTCTTCTGGCTCTTCCTGACCCCCTATGGGGACCGAGGCGGGAGGGTATGGGGGAGGTGAGTCAAGGAGAAGGTGGTCAGCCTGGGTTTCGGGATAAATCTTCTTGGAGGGGTCTGAGTGACTGGATTTCCCCCCAGAACTGGGAGATTGGGCGGCTAGGATCTGTGCGGCTGGCCGGGGCTTGGGTTTTGCAACCCAAGGTCGAATCCAGGGGGGTGGATTTTGCACCAGATCCTGCCAGACCACGATGTAGGGCTCCTGATTCAGATGGGCTCCAGGTTCCTTCTGAAAAACAATCTCTTTAACAGCAAGAATGACAGATAGATTAAAGGTCCCTTCTGCTGGCCATCCTACATTAAAAGCAGGCCATTCTGAGGAGCAGAAGGTCCGCCATGGGCCTTTCTTGATCTCAACTGATAGGTCGTGACCTCTTCCCTTAACTTCAGCCCAATGGTCTAATGTCAGACTAAGAGGGGTTGTCACAGTCTGTCCCATTGTCAGTTCATCCGTCGTTAGAAACACGAGGACCCACTTACTCCACCTTGTCCGCCACAAACATGCAACAGAATCAGACGGGCGCCAATCTCTAGATCCAACAATTGAACCCGATCAACGCCCTTACCGTAGGAGACTACCAGGCGTCCCTGGCTCTCCTCCACCCTTGGGGCGTCCCCCAGGGCTGCAACCTGTGGCCCTCCAGACATGTCTACCGACCACTGTTCGGCCACTCTCATGAGTCGCTGAACGGCTGCGAAACCAAGACCGAAAGCACGCTCACAGGACCAGACCAACTAACAAAACACAAGACAAAGACAGACAACCTCGGGGTACCCCTTCTTACCTCCAAGGTCGACTCCACAGATGAGGGGGGGCCATCAGATCCCGGACGAGCCCCCAAATGTAAGACCCCCAAAAAGGAGACCCTAACTCTGTCCCATGGATCGACAGCAACCCCAATCAACTGCAGGAGGTGTCACTTGATGCAAACCGCAAGAGGTTTTTATTCCAGCGCTGGGACCCAACTCGTGACTCGCGCAGGAGTCGAGGAGTCGAGTCCCTAGCAGAAAATCTTACAAGTTTATAAAGGCAGAAACCACACATCGGGAGGGGTCCCACATGGAAGGGAAAAGGGGAACAAAGCCGCCAGGAAATTCCAAAGGGGGTCTGAGTTTGCTGATAACATACAACATGTTTCACAATGTTTTACAACAGGGCGTAGATTCTGGTCAACAGTTTCTGGTAATCTTATATCCTATATATCTTAACTGTCTGAGCACTATCTTGCTCAATTTACCCTTTTACTCTCTGTTTGGGGCTGTTTCCTGGAACAGCTTTAAAGGCTTTGTTCCCATCACTGGGAGGGAGACCTTAGGGAGTTGAGATAAAACAGACAGCTTTAAAAAATATCCATTCTTTCATTAGTAATTACAGAAATTGCAAACTGGAACACCAAGGACACATTATATACTCATTGGGTTATAGAATGTATTAACCATGATATAAAGCAATAGATGCTCAAATGCTCTTAGTGAAAATTCACTGGTTCCACCACTATGGAAAAATACATGATATTACTTAGTGATTGTTATAAAAATGACTAGGTCAATATCTCATGAGTGTATGAGGACAAGTTAACATTACCTGTCCTCACCCTGCTGGGTGTGACAGGAAGAATTCTAAAAATAGCACTCCAAGATTTTTCATCCCAAACCCTAGATACATGGCTCTGATGAGACACCATGCCTGTAAATAAGTTCTGCAACATAGTTTCTTGCATTAAAAAAAGATTTTGCATTTTATGAAATAAAAACAATGCTCAATAATTACAAAAAATTTGCTTGCATCAATGTGTGACTCAAAGGGGTTTCTTCAAGTGTTATTTTTTAAAATTTAAAACAAAGGTTTATTTTCATACACACACACACACACACACACACAAATAGGAGAAGAACCCTCACCAGCCTTATTACAGACTTCAAGCCTCTAGAACTGTAAGAAATAAATCCCCATTGCTTTGAAGCCACCCATTCTCTGGCAATGTATTATAGTGACCCAGACTGATCAAAACAGTCATTGGTTTAGATTATGGAAAATTCTGAGATCTCATTTGTTTGAATTTTGGCATTTTGGAATTTAGGTATCCTTTCTTCCAAAGAAATAGACATCTTTTTTCCTTATACGTATCTCTTTTGTACAAATCTCTTTAGAATTTTCTTACTTTTTAAAAAAAAATTGTCAATGAAGCTTTATTTTATTTATTTGTTTACTTATTTATTTATATGCAATGCTGAGAATTGAACCCAGTGTCTCACACACTCTACCACAGAGCTGCAATCCCAGCCCAGAATTTTTTTACTTTGTTGCTGTTATTTTGGAGCCTGCTTTTCCTATGAGGAATGCTCTGTTCTGATTTCCCTCTTCAGAAGAGTTCTACTGAACTCTTCCTCATGATAGTGTAGTGAGTAAATGACCCAGGCCTGGATATAAAATAAACTAAGGATGCAGTCTGTAAAAATTAGTGCCTAGGAAAGGGAGAGAGTTCTCCTCCCCATTCCAGCCAGCTGGTTTTCAGAGAACCTAATTAGCACCATTCACTTCTTCCTTTTGGATTGTAAAGGACTTTCCCTAGGATCTAACTACTTTCCTTTGAAGTGTAAATGCCCCTGTGAAGGCACCAGGCCCAAGGCTAGAGATTTAGGAAAGGCCTTGTAAGAAGAGCCAGTCTCCCTCTCAGAAACCCTTACACACTATCATATATTGTTTTTTGAAACCTTGTGCACAACTATGTATCGCTTTAGACTAAAAAATTCATGATACTAGATAGCCTATAAATGTGCAAAACTAGTAAAGGACACTCAGAATTTGGAGTGCTGATCTCCTCTGGGCCTTCAGACATAACATAAAGTTTGGTTTCTCCCATTCTGAGTGCCCTTTGCCACCCATTTCTTGCATGATTCCCATAACAATAGCGCTAAACCTATCCACTTCCTCCTGCATTTCTGTGTTTGCATGATTTTTACTAAAGAAACACAGATGTCCTCAAAGTGGCTTGTCTAAGACTTCTCCCTCTGTATTTCATTTTTCCTTTTACCATATTTAGTGCTCCCTTCAGAAACATTAAATATTTTTAATTATCCTTCCTCTGTCTCCTCCTTTAACCTGTTCATCCATGTTCAGACTTCCCTTCCCTCTCCATACCCTTTACTTTTTGTAATTCTTGTCCTTTAGGTTCCTGTACCTGTCAGGGGCTTTCAAAAGACTGAGGAACCCCAAAAGCAATCTCTTGAGGCTAAAAAGCTAATTGGTCACAGGCTAGGCCTAACACAGAACAATTGCCAAATCAGTAACTATACTGACGTGTAGTAAAATATAGCTGCTAGTCCTTCAGAGGAATTAATTGATTACTTCTCTACAAAATGAATGTAAGCTACAAGACAGTAGAAAAATCAGAAGACATATGAATTCTACTTAAACTAACTTGGTAGTTAGTGGTGGTGTTTGGGGGGAGATCATGAATAATACCAGCAACACTCTATAAGTGAGTCACAGTAACTTCATCAGCCAATGCTATCGTGAAGAAAATATACATGGAGTCAGCAGTCAGTGGAGATAACACAATCAAACTTACAAATAGTTAATAGTTGTAATTAAGTGAACTGGTCTATTGATCCTTGCTTATCTTAATACTGAATAGTGAAAGAACAGGGCTTAACATTCACCTATTAGTTTTAGACACTCAGTTGCCTGAAAGCAAAGGGACAGAACTAAATGATTTATGAGGGTCTGTTATAGCTCCTTGAATAAAAGTTTTGCCCAATTTCAATTAAATTAAATGCTAGGACAAGTTCTAATTTAAAATAAAATTGGTTTATTGGCAACCTATATTTTCTCTTCTAATTCCTTTCTATATCTCTAAGGACATGGGGAACAACAAAACAAAGAAAATTACCTACAAAGCCTTGATACCTGTAAGCAAAATGACAGAAGGCCTAATTCCAGAATTTGGAAGAACTCTTACAAATAGGCAGATGAAACTGAATTGAGAAAGGGATGATCTAAGCTCTCTTTCATGGCATCCACAGGCTTCACTTCTCAAAACAGAATTTGTGATAAAATGCAGAAAGTGATTCCATGCCTCAAGGGGAGATTTCAGCCTTCCCTTGATTCTAACTCCCACTGTTTGGAAACAGACACACACATAAACAAACAAAAAATGTAAACCTAGGCAGCTTTATTTCTTTTGTGCAGGCAGTATTTTTGGAAAGGCCGAACTCTTGTTTCTTCTTTTTTTTACTCACTATTTTTCAGTAGCCACCAGAGAAAGCAATTTCTTCAAGGAAGGTGAGTCAGGATAATTATCCCACCTAAAGTGTGTGGAGAGATGGGGAAGCAGTAGTAGTGCTGACTTCTGGGTCTGTATTTGCTCAAAGCATCTGAGAACACACTATCCAGTCTTGATAAAACTTGCCTTCTCAATATTTCATCATCTTTTCTACTCTAGTTTTCCCCCAGACACAAGCTCTTGACCACAACTGTAAATTTAAAAAAAAAAAAAAAATCCCTAACTCCTTTCCTTTTTTAATCTTTTTATTTTTTCCTGCAAGGGCCTTTGTAAATGCAAATTTTAACAGACTACTCCTGTGTTTAAACCACTCAATGGCTTCTTCCCACTGGGCCTAGGCATAATGAATAAATAACAACATAACTGAGCCTATGATGATCAGAAAGTCATGGCCTCACCTATGTCAGGGGCTCATTTCATGCTCTTTTCCTCTTTCCCTCACCTCTACCACACATACTGACATTCTTTCAGTCTCTAAACATGAAATTCTCTCATGCCCAATGGCACTGTACATCCATTGATTTTTCCAGGAATTCTTTTACTCTTCATCTTCTCTTTAATTTAAATCATTTGTTATTACCTTACCTCTCAGGTCGAAGAGCACTCCTTTAGGAAGACTGTCTTGCCCGTCAATATACAATCTTTATCTTTTTCCATCTTTTTATATTTATACTTCCTATAACAAGTTCAGTGCTATATTTCTGTGATTGTTTTATTAATCATTTCTCTCTGCTCTGTTGAGCACACACTCCAAAAGACCAGAAACTGTGTTTTATACAGCATTGGATCTGTCAAGCACTTGACTGATGTTCAATACATATATGGTGAATGAGTAAATGAATGAATGAACAAAGTAATAGACAAAGCTTAATATCTAGTTGAGCAAATTTTTAAGTAAAGTCTTGCTAAGAAAATTAGAATATACACATTACGTTTACTTATAGATGTAAATCAGAGAAAAATAGTTGTCATCTCAGAAATGCCCATATTGCAGTGACAATGGAAGATGAAACTTCGTATCAGAACATTATGATTACATATAACCTATTTAAGGGCAGTATGATGCTCAACACGAATAATCTAGAAAAGCTAACAAATAATGTTATACTAAAATGACAGAGAAAGTCATTGAAAGTTTTCTGTTATAAGATCAAGCATAAACTTAAAATATGAGTGAATATTTTAAGTCAACTTCAATAGAATAAGATGAAAAATGGCTCTACTAAAGATGAGCAGAAAGCCATTTTTATGGGGCACAACTTAAGAACAGACCGATCACCACTGAGAAGTCCAAATTTGAGAGTCTTTTTTAAGCCAGCTGGCTGACTTTCTCACACAATGCCCCAAAAAATGGCTATCGGGAAAAAAGCCCCGACCATAGAGTTGCAGGGGTTCTTATACCAAAAATCACATTAGTCATATGTGTCTGTTGCTGCAAGTCAAAATTACAAACTAACATCGTTAGATGATCAACAGAGGGGGAAGTGGGTCAAAACGACCCTTACCTAGGTACAAACTAAAGAATGGTTACTAACATCCACACAATCACCATTCACATGGTACATGTTTAGGAGCAATAGGAATCAAAAGAGAGCAATTTTTCATTACATAAGAATTGTCATTTTGTATTGCTAAACATGTCATGCTAAGTAACTGATGAAGGGTACGGAGGTGGGGTGTTCCCATAGGAGAAGATTATTTCCTACATAACATGGAGTCTCAGAGCAAAATGGAGTCTGTTTAGTCATTTTCCTTATAGTCTGGCTTGTAACATTCTCATGGAGCCAGATCTGTCAGCCCAACAAACCATGAGTAGAATCAACTCAGTTGAAACTATGAAGGTGTGAGATATAAAGACAAGATGATAAACATGATGAATAAGCTCAGTAGGATTAGAACATAAATAAACACATGACAACACACTTAGAGGGAATACAGTAAAATACACTTCTCTGTAAGGAAAAGACACTCCTGAACTGAAAACAATGGACTTATTACTAATGTAACAACATGCCGCCTGAGCTCCATGCTTGTGTCAGTTCCCACTCGCCTCACCCAGATCCCACGAGAGTGAGAGGTGGAGAGGTACATATAGATGCTGCACCCAAAGCGAATTTGTGTCATAGCTGAAGGAACCAAAGCTGAGGAAACCCTGGTCTTTTAAAAGAGACTTCTATGAAAACTTCCCAGTTCTCTGGAGAAAGACCATATCTTTATTATCCAGGTTTTGTTCTAGAAGGAGATGCTGTCTTTATATTACAAAGTTGTCTGTCTTCAGTAATCTTTCGAAAGGAAAACCTGTTTAAAAAATCAGTAATGCCTTTATTCCAAAGATGTCCAGTGACCCAAGGTCTCTATGGAAAATTGAATGATAACTTAATAAAATATAAAAATTATACAATTTGTATGCATATACATGACACAAAATAAGAAAAACCAGAAATATGTTCTTGTTATAGATTGAAGGGGTCAATATTGCCAACCACCTGTAGTTGATATACATGTGTTTATATACGTCTGTTAATCAGTCCTTTGATCTATCTATTCATCATCTCTATCATTTGCATATATAAAGGGAAGAATCTTTAGTTTAAGCCAACAGAGTAAATATTTATTCAATCTTACATTGAATAAGAATGTCTTTCTAATTTTATTTGCAAATTTTTATATTTAAATAAATAGACTGATGGATTTAAGATCTCCACATGTCAAAAATAATTAACAAAATAAAAAGAAATAGGACAAAGTGTTAATGTCCTTAGAACCTTAATATTCCTGTATTCTTATAAAATAATTAGAAAGATTAATATCTTAATTTTCCAATATTGATAAGAAACTTAGCAAAAACATAAAACAATGGCAAGTTAATTGATAAAGAAGGATTATACATGGTGGATCAAAATAAAGCATATCCAATGTATCTAATAGAGAAATATAAATTAGAATAAAGTCAGATACTATATTTTAGATTATAAGTTTGACAAAGATTTAAAGAACCAATAAAACTAGTATTAAGGAAAGTATGTATAAACATTTTGTGTTGGGATCACGTGTTGATTAATCAAAACTTTGGGGGAATATTTTTATATAGGTGTTAATTAACATCTATAGCTCATTTAGGAGTGACTTGACTAAGCATTTCTGATTCAGGGTCTTCTATAAAGCTATAGTCATATATCAGTCAAAGCTGCAGGAATCTAATGGTTTAACTGGGGCTGAAGAATCTACTTCCTAGATTGTTTATTTGCATGGTTGACGATTTGGAGCTGAAAAGTTGGTATCCACGTGGTGCTTTCTGCAGGGCTGCTTAAGGGTCTTCATGATATGGCAGTTGTACTTTTCCAGACTGAGCCAGCAAGAGACCAAATAGAAATTCCTGTGTCTTGCATAATCAAGCCTTAAAAGTCATATACCATCATCTTTGTAATATTTTCTTTGTTATCCTGGTCAAGCCAATTTATTAAAGGAGAGTCCTACACAAAGGCATGGCTACCAAAAGGTGAGGATTACTGAGGACCATTTTGGAAGGTTGCCATCACAGTTTTCCTCTGGTTCCAATAATTCACATCAGTTTGATATGTAAACTCATCTCTAACACTGAGAAGTGTCTCAACCAACTATACTGAAAATAGGAAGCTCAGGTTTTTTTCATTCAATTGAAATTCAAAAGTGGATGAGAATTCTTTGATGTCACTCCAATTACAATTCTTGATTAAGATAAATATCCTGTCTCATATAAATCCAGTATACAATATTGAGACAGGTATAGAACAACCGCTACAAGCATCCTGTCCAAAGCAGAAGGAAAATGAAGTACATAGAAATCAATGATCCAACGTATTTCTGAAAATCAGCAGGGAATATCTCAACCATCTTTGGATTAGGACTCAAAGTTTGGAGTGTTACTTCTTTCTAAACCCTTGGTTTCACCTTCAGAGCAAGTTTTCTATAAAAGTAGCCTCTTGTTATACCTTATTAGAATTTTTAACCTGAAACTGGCCTATGAAAGTCCCAGGGTCCAAAATTCTCTTTTTCACTTTGGACTTCTCTATCCCTTTTAGTTCAAACTACTGGAATATCTGATAGTATAGTTCCCTTAAAACTGGATACTTATATGAATTTTTGTCCTTTGGGCAAAAGTCAGTCCAGCAAATCCTTTCAAGATAAGTCCTTGTCCATTTTGAGTTTTTTTTTTTTTTTTTTTCTGAGTATGTTAAGGAACGATGCCCCTAAGATCCTAAAAGGACTTGCTATTTGACTCAACAATTCTCTGAAGAATTCTGAGATCTTAACTAAGGCTTTAACTATTATTCTTTTGTATTTATTTTGGCCTAGGTTTTCTTGAGAGTATTTTGGATTTGATCTTTCTGAGTAAGTCATAATTTTAGCATCATTTGCTACCTGAAGAGGCTCAGGATTTTCAAACTAAGAAAATACTGTCTTCTTTGTAGTTAATAGCTATTATTTAGCTTCTTTTCTCCTTATGTACATTGTTTTCTATAAGCAACAAGAAATAGACAGAACCTTCATTACTATGTCAAGAAATCTCCTTAGCTCAATCACTGGGTTCATCATGTATATTTCTTCTTTCTCCACTATCATAAACAATGATGTTGCTAAAAAGCATTTATATAAAAAGGATCCCATTTGCTTTAACTCCCAGTAGCAATTTTCTCACTTTAAATGTCCATTGACAGCTTTCTTATGGAGACAGCTTCCACTAACAGTTTCTCCACGGCTCTTTGATGCTTTACTAACACTGTTCTCATACCCTTATAGCTTCAACCCAACATCAAGTGCTATAGCCACTGTACATAGGTTTTGCTGTGGTAGGGTCCCACATCCAAGTATCTAACTCTGTATCAGGTATCTATGGCTACATAGCAAACTACAACAAAATAAAGTTGCTTAAAACAACAGCACATGTATTATCTCTTGCAGTTTCTGTGAGTCACAGAACTGGGAGATGCTTTAGTGGCAGCTGGGACTTTGGGTTTCCTAGGTTGTCTTTACATATCAACCAGGGCAGAACTTGCCTGAAGTGTCTCACGTACCTAACTGCAGGTTGGTGTTGATAATTGGGTTCCTTTCCGTGTGGACCTCTCCGAAGGATGACTGAGTGTTCTCACGACATGGTAAATGACTACCGCCAGAATGATGAAACTATGAAATCAAGATAGAAGCTACAACTTCTTTTATGATTTGTTTATGGAAGTCTAAAACCGTCACTCTGCAGTAGCTTACTGGTGACACAGGTCAGTCCCATTTATTATGGAGAGGGATTATACAACACAAGGTCATAAATACCAGGAAGCAGAGCTCATTGAGGTAATGTTGAGGTTTCTTGCCACAATGTATCAAAAGCCTTTTAAATACTCATGATAGGATATACATATATATGTGTATGTATATATACATATATAAATATACATAAGATTTTTAAAAAGTCAATTAAAAGCAATATATCTAATTATTTCAATATTTTTTCTTCTAAATTCATATACCTCTTATCATTAAATTACATTCATAAAACTCATTTCTGCATCACAAAACTGAATATCTCATACTTGTTCTGACCTTATATTCTCTGTTTTTTTCTTATATCCAGTTAATTTCTGGATTTGTACTTCTCTGACTATGGTGTGAGCAATGAAGTCTATCATTTCAATGACACATATTCTAGCATCCTAGATCACTTCAAACTATTGAGTTGTCACCACTCTTTGCCCACAATCTGAAAACATGCTAGCAGTTCCTTATCATAGAGTTGTGCTTGTGCTTAATACTGGTGTCTATGAATCTTTTTGTAAATTCAAATGCTTAAATTTCAATGAGACCAAAATGCTGCTGCTTCTTCATTTTAAAAAGTAGGCATGACTACTTCCTAAGAAAGAATAAAATAGAATCGTCAAAAGCAAGGTTTGCCTTTATGATGTTTGCTAGATTGTTCCTGCCAAAGGGCTTTCATTTTCTTTGCCTGATGAAAGATAAAACAGAAGAAACCAAATGGCAACAGAAATCAGGCAAAGTAGAAGAGAGAGCATGTAAATTGTGCTGTTTCATTTAAACACCCTAATATCTTTAATACTTTAGATAGATTATCATTATGGTTGAAGATGTAGACACCCCAGAGACAGAATGCTTGGATTTGAACCCCAGGTGAAATTCTCATTAATGTAGGAGCTGAGGTAAGGAATTAAATCCCTTTCTTTCCTTGTTTTTGAAGTATAGACTATTGCAACCAATTTTGTAAGATTGTTGACAGCATTAAATAACAACACACATGAAGTGCTTATAAAAGAAACTGACTTATTGCAAGCATTCAATAAATAGTAGTGATTATTGTTTTTGTTGAAGTAGCCACTTTCTTTCACTACAACTCTATTAATAACAAGTGTACAACTACAAGATATTTACTGAGTCATTTTCATTGAATATAAATTTTGCAATAAAAAATAAATACACTTCCTTTTGTAGCAATTGCAACTTTTATTTATTTTGCAGCTTAGCTCTGACAGACTGTTTTCTGCTAAAGGGGTGGCTTTAAATCATTTCATTTGCATTTGATTTAGCAGTAATAACAGAAGAGTATTTAAATGATTCATTTCAATTTCTCATTTTTCCCTCTAGGTTTTCATCACTTGAGCAAAGTAAATAAATAAACATATGCATATGCTTTAAAATATGTATGTATGTAGGAATTTATACATGTGTACATGTTTTATTAGTCAGAATGTAAGATAGTTATTTTGATTGCATATCCCTCTATTCAACTTGTTCAGCAACAAGAGCAAGATTTTTTCCTGAGCTCCCAACTCCCATGGCCAAACCATTCTTCTGTAACATCTTTTCCATATTGTAGTAACACCTGACCTCATGGTTTTTGTGTGTACCAGGAAAGAAACTGGGGCTCTTTGTCACAAACCCACAGACTGATTTAACATGATGGTAACAATTTGCTTCTCTGGGTCTAGTTTAGGAAGTGCTGAGTTTCTCAAATTGGCTGCTACTGATAGAAAATTGCTTTTAGGGGTTGTATCAAACTAAAAAACCTTCTGTACCCTAAAGGAAAAGATCAAAAAAGTGGAGATAGAGCCTATCAAATAGAACAAAATATTTGCAAACCACATACTTACATATTTAGGAGAGAGAGATATTTCCTTTATTCATTCATCTGTTAATGGACATGTGCTGATTCTATATCTTGGTTATTGTGAATAATACTGCAATGGCCCTGGGAGTATGGACATCTTTTTAACATACTCATTTCATTTCTTTTGTGTACAAATTCTGGAGTGGAATTACTAGATAATGTGGTAGTTCTAGTTTTAATTTTTGGAGGAACCTCCATACTGTCTTTTGCAATTGAGGAATTAACTTGTATTATCACTAATGGTGCACATGGGTTCCATTTTCTCCATATCTTCACCAGTGCTTTCTACTTCTTGTTTTTTGATACTAGCTGTTCTAATGGATGTGAAGTATTGTCTCATTGTGGTTTTGATTTGCAATTTTTGATGATTATTGTTGAGTACTTTTTCATGTACTTTCTGGCCATTGATTTATCTTTTGAGAAATGTCTATATAGATCCTTTGCCCATTTAAAAATCAGGTTATTTGGTTTTTTAAGATAAATCAATCTGTCTGCTAATATGCTGTGTATGTGTTAATTTTATTCTTGTAAATCTCAAATGATAACGATTATCTTTAATACTAATAAATATCAATTTTTTTCATTATTTTACCATATCAATTATTCCACATTAGGATTTATTTTATCATTAATAGTGTTTTTGTTGATCAATTCATTTGAATTTTATATTTTTCTAACTTAAGTGTGTACGATTCTTTAATATAAAAAGAGTCTAATTCTCTTTCACCCAGAACACGTTATACAAGCCAAAAGGATTTAAACGTCTCTGAGAAAGAAATGTAAACAGAACAATTCCAGCCCCAACAAGCTTCTATCTCAGATTCAAAATGAAATTCCCTTGGTGAACTGAGATAGTTACATAATAGTTATGGTTGTAGATAGAGATACAGATGCATTTAGCTGTTTATATATAGATATCCCCAACTGTTTTACTTAGAGTTGTTCAAAATCCTAAAGGGATACTAACAATCAGTACCATTAATTGATAAGAGCCAAAGCTAGCTATACTTGCCCCTAAGAGAATACTGATTCCTGATTCCTAGAATTCACAAACAGAAATGTATGCCTGTGTATATGTGTTTGTGTGTTACTGAGTATTTAGTGTGAGTCAGACACCTCCTTGCTCTCTGTAGAAGTTACTTGTACTGTGAACAGAATGGTGCCATTTGGAAAGAACCCACATGGAATGACTGTTCAAGCTCTACAAATACCTCAAGGAAGTCAGGGGTGGCAGGGAACAACTAGGACATGGAATAACATCAATCTGTATTATTCCTTATTTTTAAGAAAGCTATTTAACAGCAAAAAAGAGTTTAAAAACCCAAAGCAACAAAAAAACAAAACAATAACCTGATTTTTACATTTTTGTTTCTGATTTTAAGTGTCTGGAAAAGATGCTTAAAATGATCTGAAACTTAGTGTGCCTCAATCTCAAACATGTGATGTAAACTGTTTTAAATATTGCTATTTGCAAAAAAAGCCAGAAACACAAAACTACTGTTGCATGATCTTACTCTATATGCAAAAACTTTTTAAAAAATGTCAACATCATAGAAGCAGATAGTAATATAGTGGTTCCCAGGGTCTTGGCAAAAATGGGGGTTGGGTGGGTGAGGGAGGAAGCAGTGAGGGAGGAAGATTCTAAATATTTTAAGTGGCAAGCATTGTGACTGAATATAGCAAGTATTTCTATGTAGCAGTTTCATTGAATTTCATTCCATCCTGAATATTCTAAGTTGCTTTAGATTTTTGCAGTATCAAATATGCACATTTCTTTCTCTCCCATTTACATCAACTTATGCAGCATCAATTTTTAACACTCTGAGAGGCCTAGACAGAAATGTATGTCTGTGTATATGTCACAAGCACATGCCTTACAGACATTTAGAGCAGAGTCTGGAACTGCTTGTACTTTCTGTTCTGCACACCCAGCATTAGAATATTTACAATTCATATCAGTCAGACATTTTATGTCTATTTATAGCCCCTAGCATTTTATACCAAACATATTAGTCCTTGAGACCCACACACAGTAGCAACATAAATATTTTCAGAACCAAATACGTTTTTGAATGTGTTTCTGTCTATACATTAAACTTCCCCCTTTGTGGCCGTATATATTGCAAAGATTTCCTTGAGTTATTTGACAAATGACTTGATTATATCTCTGAGAAAGAGAGAGAGAGAAAAAGAGAGCGAGAGAGCGAGAGAGCGAGAGAGAGAGAGAGAGAGAGAGAGAGAGAGAGAGAGAGATAAGCTGTCTTGGTATAGTTTGAAATTGGTTACATTATCTTAATAGCACTTTCTTTTAAAGGGTAGGCAAAGAAGAAAGAAAAATAAATGTCTCCTAAATGGGAATAGCACTAAGGAGCAAATGTACATGGTCAAAGCTAAAGTTGGATGTATCTAGCTTCTGTTGTGATTTACATAATGAATGTCCACCAAATGCCCGTGTGCTAAAGGCTTGGTCCTCAGCTTGGTGCTATTGCAAGTTGTATGAGGCGGAGCCTCGTGGGAGTTTTTAAAGCCATTGGGATAGTGGAACCCTGGTTCCTTCCTTTATCTCTCTCTTTTTCTCTTCCAGGACATAGGCCATGAGGTCATTTTACTCTGTTAGGATCTCTTAGCAGGAACTCTACAAGAATCCTTGTGCATAAAACTCCCCATCCTTTCATAGAAAATAGCTCATTCAATGTTTAGAAATAGTGGATAGGCTGAATCAATTAGCATAATCAGTTATCAAAAGAATCAGTAAATTCTGATTACACTAAATCCCTCATTAGATTGTTTCAAGTGTTTCATAGATTTTTAAAACAGATTTAATGACATAAAATTCATATACCATAATGTTCACCCTGTTGAATAAAAGGTAATAAGTATATGCAGTTTTGTGGAATAATAACTACATTTAATTTTAAAATTTTATCATCTCCAAAAAAAAAACCTCATGTTTACAAGAATTTATTCCTCCATCTCCCTTGAAGGGTATCTAAATAATTCTTTGCTGTTATGAAATATGCTACTGTGAACATAAAACATTTTTGTGTAAACATATGTTTACATGACATTGGTTGGGTATGTACCTAGGAGAAGAATTGGTAAGCCATATGGTAATTCTGTATTTAATATGAGGCAGTAATAATCTGTTTTCCAAAGTTGGCGATACTATTTTCTAAGCCTACCAGTGTCATGATGATTTCATTTTTTCAACATCCTTACTAACATGTTCTATATTCTTTCTTGTCAATTATACCCAAACTAGTGGGTGCTTAGTTTCTATAGTAATAACTGTTTAAATATGTTTCCAAGTATTTAAATATAAAAACTGTGTAGTTGATGCAATATAAGACAGGAGAAATAATAAGCAGTCATCAAAAGGTAGACATGCCCCAAGTCACTGACATATCAAGTAAATCAACTATAAATTAGCACAAAGTGATCAAAATCATAATGTTTCAAAGATGTAGGACATACTAAATGTACTTTCCAGATGTTCAAACTCATAATATACATGTTCAAACTCATAATATTAATGGTAAACATTAGCACAAAATATTAGAGAACACTTTTAGGTACATAAAAGGTGCATACTGGATTCCATTAACAAATTCACTGCAATATGTCCAAGGCACTGTTTTAGTTTGTGGATTTTAGGTGCTGGTTGATAGAGTGAAAAATTTTAGATAGACTGATTGACTGATTTTTTGATATATACTATATAAAAAGAAAATATGACCAGGCACAAAACTAGTTGGTTAAGCAATAACATATTTCCTTTATATTTGTATTTCAAGTGGAAAATATACAAAATATATGGAGTCTGAACAAAAAGTTGATTTAGAAGATAATTATATTACATCCAGCAACAACAAAGAAATGTATGTATGCTATTCTCAGAAAATATGGGGGTATTTGCTTATATGTGAGCAATTGTCATACAAAAATATGTGATTTGGGCTATGCACAATAACAGCAAAACTTCACACTCAGAAACTGATACAATAAAACAACAAAAATTAAAAATGGAAATTTGAAAACAAATCACTCTAGGGGAAAAAGTGAAGGGAAATTTTAAGATAAAATGATAAAAATAAAGAAAAGAAATCATTAAGCCTTGGGGAAAAATGTCCAAAATGCAAGTAAATGAATATTTTCAAAATAGACTAATAAATGCAATCAATACAAGATCCACCAATTTCAGTTTAGAAGGCTCATTTGTGGACATATAGTTGTGCTTTCTTGAATTACAGACAATAAAACAAATGGATAGAATATCAAGTTCATAAAACCTGGAGAAAGAACAATATAAATCTGTGTTAAAAAGAAGAAAATGATATGTAATACAATAAAAGAAATGAAATAAAAGATGAGCAAACATAAGAAGGAGTAAAAGAGAAGGTGACCATTTGAAAAAATCCATGAAAATGAGCAGACTGCTAAAATTCAAGATAAAGGAAAAGTACAAAATGCATGAATGAAAATGGAAAAAATGGCATAATAACAATTAAAATTAGTTTGAAAAGGATAAGGAAGATGTAAACATTCAGAATATCAGTATAGTAGAAGTTTACCTAAGAATACGTTTTAAAATACTAACCTACAGTTGGGGGAGAAAATCTATAAAATTCAGAAAATAATTTACTTCAGAAAAAAAGTTGGCATTCTTGCTTCATAGAGATGTTCTTTGAATTTTTAAGACACATAGAACAAAGAAAAAGATGAAATATTTTAGTCTACTTGATTGAACCAGCAATTCCTGACTTTAAAGTATAACCCAGAGACCAAATGCCATTAAATTCTATTTGAAATACTGTAAATTGATTCCAGCAATATATTAAAATTATGTAAAGATATACAAAGAGAGCTTATTCCTGGATCATGAATATTTTCATTTATGAAAAATATAGGTAAATTGTGTTAGTCAGCATTTTGTCCCTGTAACCAAAATTTCTGACAAGAATAACTTAGAGGATGGTAATTTTATTTTGCTCTGAGACCAAAATGAGGCAAAATATCCATGGCACAAATGCATAATGGGTGAGCGTTACTCCCTTCCTGGTGGCCAGGAAACATAAAGAGAGGGAGGAGCCAGGGAGAAAACACAGGATACCAAGTTGGAAAACTGACATTTTCCAACCCTACCCCACCTGCTTACAGTTATCCTCCAGTTAGTCAATGCAAGCTAGAATGGACTGATCAGTTTACAATTCTCATAATCTAATCAATCCACCTCCAAACATTCCTGCACAGGAACTTCGGGAAGTCATCTCAGATCCAAACCATAATATTATTAATCTTGACCTGGACCAAAATGAGTCCTTACAAAATTCTCATGTTGAAGTCCCCAGACCTAATGCAATTATATTTGAAAAACAGGTCTTTGTGGAGGAGGTAATTAAGTTAAATGAAATTGTAAGAATCATAAGAACTCTGATAATACAATAAAACTTCTGTTCTTATGAGAAGAGACACCAGAGTTTACTCTCTACGTGAGATAACAGGAAGAAAGCAAATGGCTAAAATCCAGAAAAGTAACCTTCACCAGATATGTAATTTAGAATTAAGCTGCCAGAACATTTTGAAAAGAAAATATCTATTGTTTAAACCACTTAGTCTATACTATTTTATCTGTGGCAGCCTGAGCAGACAAATATAATTGCAAACAATTAAAATTTATTTGGTAAAGTGTCATCTTCATTCATGAGTTTTTGAAAAAAAAAAAAAAACAAAAAAACCTAGGTTGAAAATAATAGAACTTTTCCTTATACTTACTAATAGAAACCATTAGTGTCGAGATCAACTGAGGTTGACTACAACCAAAAACTAGGATGGTTGTTCAGAATGTTCTGATAGAAAGTTAAAAGAAATTAAGAAAAAATAATAAAATGTATTTTACAGATGAAGACCACCAGTAAGGATTGACATAATTTTTATCTGGAAATAAAAAGGAAGCATCTCTGGTAACAATGAGATACTTCAATAATGTAATTGGATAAAAATGATGTATTGAGAAATGTAAAACCTTTTATAAACAAAGACAGCCAGAAAATGTAAATGAAAAGGTCCTAGCTACAACAAAAACTTTAAAATGTTTCAAAATAAAATGAACAAACCTACAGAGCATTTAAGAAGTAACCTGTTGTGGTGTGGGGCGGAGGGGGTTTCAAGATAGCAGAATAGAGCTGGTTACTTTCCTGGCTGCTCTGTGGTATGAAACCCATAAAGTAGACAGGTAGCTTCTCAGCAAGGTGGGTGGGTAAAAAAAAAAAAAAAAGTGGGGACTTTACTGGAATTTAATACTGGACACTCAAAGTAGATCAGGGACTCAGGAGGTTGTATATAAAATAAGGAAGAAATTTCCAGTGTGCTGCTTCTGCTGCCGTTGGAGGCACAAGTCAGAGGGGTCCCTCCATGAGCACAGTGAAAGGATAAGGAAATTAAAGGAACCCACAGTTTTAGGAGGACCGAGGCTTGTCTGCAAACAAAGTTTAGAGATCAAAGATACTCCCTGACTAAACTGAAAGGTGCACTGCACAATAATAGCCTTGTATGGGAAAGAAACCAAATCTCTCCTGGTGGTGTTTGGAGGACAGAAGACAGAATCATTTTGCAGCTGTAGTGCAAGGACTAGTAGGTGAGGGAGCTGAGTCTTGGCAAACCTGAGTCTGACTGGAAATACAGGCTTGGCAAACCCACATTGCAAACATAAGAGTGTGTCTGAGTGACCAGGAGAAAATTAAATGTGGAGAGATGTTTACACAGAGGAAAACTGGTCAAGAAAATGAACCCATCTCTTTCCCTCCCCCTAGCAGGACAGGTTGGGAGAGATGGCCCTGGCTAGGAACTCAAAAGGGTGAGGGCAGGAGAGACAGTTTGGATACTGATCTGAGACCAGGAAACTTGGGGTCTGAGGGTGAAGCAGTGGAATAATAACTGGGGACTCCACCACACAGGGGAGACCTGGGTTCAGTCTTCTAGCCTGGTCAGCAATTGCTGGACCACGAAAGGGTTCCGATTTAGGATTTCCAGACCAATTGGCATCCAGTGAAGAGCCTGGATGCTACTTAAGTTTAATGCCTCCTCTGGGAGTTCCTACAGGATTTCCTCTCTCACCCTAGCAATTCTACCCTAAGGGTAGAGAAAACATCCTTCTCCAGACAAGTCCACTTAACTGCTAAGAAAGGAACTGAGAATATATTGAACTCCAGTGAAAGCAATTCTTTAATTATTTACTGAGTTTTTTTTTTTTTTCTTTTCTCTGCTTATTATGACCTTAATGGTTCATGGATATTTATACATATTTATATTTGTTTTTTTTTCTTTTTTTATTTCTAGTATTTTTGAAGCCAGTGATTTTTCATTGATCAGTTTTTTTTTTTTTAAACTGGGAAGTTAGATTAGTATATTTCAGTTTTGTTTTATATTCCTTTATTTTTTTAATTTTTATTTTTAAAAATTTTACTTTATATATACTTTCTCCCACTTATCTCTTTCCCCTGAATCTCTTTTTCATCTGATAATAGCCAATCTCTATTGTTCTCTCTTTCATACTTCTTTTAAGTTTTTACTTCTGTTCCCTCTCCTCTCTCATAATTATCATAACTTACATCACTTCTGTTATCTCCCTGCCCACCATTTGAAATTGTAAACCATTTTGCAAATTTACTGTTTTCATTGTTGGCAATAACTGATCATATCATTTCTGCTTATTGTGACAACTTTGTAGACATCATAGCAGGAAGTATTTGCATTAAAGCTGCCTACTGTTTGCATTGGTTGTTGTCATTATTTTTCTCCCCCTAAACAGTGAAGCACTGAAAATTATCAGAGACTCTATAATTCCACAGGGTAGAAAAAATCTACTGCCTCACATCTATACTGTGAGATGGGAAGACACAAAAACAACATGAAAAAACAAGGGAACCAATCACCCCAAACAAATCAAGGTACTTCAGTAACAGAATCCATCACCACCACAATGGAAGAAATGTCAGAGAAGGAGTTTAGAAGGTATATAGTTAAACTAATCTGTGAGGTAAAGGATGATATAAGGAGTGATGTCAGAGAAAATAAAGGAAGTGAAAGATCACCTCATTAAAGAGATAGAGATTTTGTTTCTATTGCTCTACAGTAGAGTTTAAGGTCTGGTATTGGATACCTCTTGCATCACTCTTCCTGCTCAGGATTGCATGGTGTCATCACCAAAACAGACAGGTAGACCAATGGTACAGAAGAGAAGACACAGAGACAAACCCACATACGTACAGATATCTCATACTAAACAAAGGTACCAAAAACATACAATGGAGAAAAGATAGCCTTTTCAACAAATGGTGCTGGCAAAACTGGAAATCCATATGCAGTAAAATGAAATTAAACCCCTATCTCTCACCCAGTACAAAACTCAACTCAAAATGAATCAAGGATCTAGGAATTATACCTAAGATCCTTCATCAAACAGAAGAACAAGAAGGCCCGAATCTTTATCATGTTGGCTTAGGACAAGGCTTCCTTACAAGCTTCCCAAAGCACAAGAAATAAAAGCAAGAATCAATAAATGGATGGATTCAAACTAAAAACTTTTTCTCAGCAAAGGATCCAATCAATAATGTGAAAAAAGAGCCTACAGAGTGGGAGAAAATCTTTTCCACATGCACTGCAGATAGAGAACTAATCTTCAAAATTTATAAAGAACTTACAAAACTTTACACCAAAAATACATAGAACCCAATCAATAAATGGGCTAAGAAACTGGGCAGACACTTCACAGTAGATATACAGGTGATCAACAAATACATGAAAAAGTGCTCATCATCTCTAGTAATTAAAAAATGCAAATTAAAACCACCCTAAGATTTCATCCCACCCCAATTAGAGTGATTATTATCAAGAAAAAAGCAATATTAGGCATTGGTGTGGATGTGGGGAGAAAGGCACACTCATACTTTGCTTGTGGAGTTGTAAATTGGTACAGCCACTCTGGAAAGCAGTATGGAGATTCCTCAGAAAACTTGGAATGGACCCACCATTTGACCCAGCTATCCCACTCTTTAGTTTATACCTGAAAGACTTAAAATCAGCATACTATAGTAAAGCAACCATATCAATGATTATAACTGCTCAATTCACAATAGCTAGATTGTGAAACCAACCTAGATGCCATTCAATTGATGAATGAATAAAGACACTGTTGTATGTATACACAATAGAATGCTCCTCAGCCATAAAGAAGAATAAAATTATGGAATTTGCTGGTAAATGAATGGAGTTAGAGAATATCATGCTAAATGAAATAAGCCAATCCTAATTAAAGGGCAAATGTTTTCTCTAAGTGAATGATGATACATACTGGGGGGATAGTGGTGGGTGGGGGGTGTAAGAGAAGAAAAGAGGAACTTTGTATTGTGTAGAGGGAAATGGGGTGGGAAAGGGTGGGGGAAGGAAAGAGAGTGGACTGAGACAGACATTATTACCCTATGTACATGTATGATTACATGAATAGTGTGAATCTACATGTACAACCTTAGAAATGAAAAGTTGTACCCCATTTGTGTACAATGAATCAAACTGCAGTCTGTAAAAAAATTAAATACAAAAATAAAATACAAAAAAGAGAGCATGTAAAAAGAGATTTTGAAAAAAAATCAAGCAGAAATCATCAAAATGAAGGAATCAATAAAACAAATTAAAAAGCTAATGGAAAGTATCACCAACAGACTAGACCACTTAGAGACAGAGTTTAAGACAATGAAGACAAAATAAATAATCTTGAAAATAAAGTTGACCATGGAGAAAAGATGTTAAGACACCACGGACAGAACTTCTAGGAAAGATGGGAGAACCTGAAAAGACAAAATTCAAGATGTATTGGGATAGATGAAGGCTCAGAGATACAAACCAAAGGAATACACTATACCCAAATCAGACTAATACACATCAAGGAAAGAAAACTTCAGACCACTATCTCTGATGAACATAGATGCAAAAATTCTTAATAAAATACAGACAAATCACATACAAAACACTAAAATGACAGTGACCCATGATCAAGTGGGGTTCATTCCAAGGATGCAAAATTTGTTCAACATAATTCATCACATTAATAGACTTAGACAAGAATCACATAATTATCTGAATAGATGAAGAAAAAGCATTGGACAAAATATAGCATCCATTCATGCTGAAAACACTAGAAATAGTAGGAACATACTTCAACTATGTTTGTAAAAGCTGTCTATTGTAAGTCCAAGGCCAACATCATTCTAAACGGAGAAAAACTGAACGTATTCCCTCTAAGAAATGGAATAAGACAGGGCTGCCTTCTTTCACCACTTCTATTCAACATAGTTCTAGAAAGTGTAGCCAGAGCAATTAGAGAGAAGAAAGAAATTAAAGGGAAACAAATAGGAAAAGAAGAACTTGAAGTATCTGTATTTGTTGATGACATGCTGTCTGTATTTAGAAGACCCAAAACACTTCACTAGAAATCTTCTATAACTCATAAAGGAATTCAACAAAGTAGCAGCATATAAAATTAACATGTATAGAATTAATTATTGCACTAAGTATATACTTTCTCAGAGCAACAAGCATATTTGCAAAATGGCCATATGTATTGTATTCTATACAATATACTGTAGGTATAAAAATATAGTTGTGTATAGATTGAACATTTAGCAATTCAGTAAATCAAACACATACTTTAGATATTTAATAGCATGGAGAGTCTGTAATAAATTGATGTGGATTTAAAAATTTTTTTCTAATGCAGTTCCTACCTCTCTTTTTGACTAAGCCTATTAATTTTTCATGCTGGTTTCTGGAACGAATGACCACATGGTATCTTGTGAAGTGAAACAACTCCCACAGTTCTAACCCTAATATTCTAAAATCTCAATCCTTCAAAAGGCAAATTAACTCCAATGTTTCCTGTAGATATTTTGTCTCATAGTGTACTTGAAAGAATTTTTGAAATGCAGTATTTTCAAAGCCATGATGGAAGCATTTAATTAAGTTTGAAGTCATGAAGTAAAACACATGCTGTAAGTGAAATGTAATACTCAAAATGTTTAATAGCAATTTGACTCAATTTATTTATTTTTAACTTAGGTAAACAAATCACCTCACCGTATGAAAATGCTACTATCCTCATTCAAAACATCACATACTTCTCTGGTAAAATATTTTTGTAATATTTCGTATCATTTTTTATGGACATTGTTATTCTTATTTTTTTTCGAGTATTTTTTCATTGATAATGCATTTTCCCCATCTTTCTCTCTTTATCTTTTCCATCCCCTGGTCAATAAGATGGATGGATAAATAAATGGATTGGCAGATGACTACATAGGTAGATAATTAGATATCTCCCAATTACACAAAGATTTTTTGATGTTAAGGGCAAATATTACTTAGTTCTCTAACTCCAGTTCATAGAGTGCAGATTAAAGTATGGTGAACAATAGATATTTGTGAAATTCAATTTTATTCTAGAGAAAGTGACAAAAATTTTCATTAATATCATGCAGAATTTTATGGTGTTTACTTATAGCTCCTTTCCTTTCTCTAAGATTACTATGTGAATTGTAAGATTTGAACCAGAAGAAAATTATACTAACAATGTATGTCTATAAGTTTTCCAGATACAATGAATTTAGGTTAATCTTAAACTCCAAATATCTATACTATAATATCAAAACTAAGTAAGTAGAATAAAATTGACAGGGTCTCACTGAGTTTCTTAGTGCCTCACCATTGCTGAGGCTAACTTTGAACTCACAATCCTCCTGCCTCAGCCTCCCGGTCTGCTGGGATGGTGTGCACCACTGTGCCCAGCTTATATTTTCATTTCTTAATTTACCTTTCTTAGTGGATTTTATATTAAAGTCTTTAGGGCAGGACGACATGCATTCTTTTTTTATTCTGGGAAAACAGTACATAATATAAAATTTACCATCCTAACCACTTTTAAGTGGATCATACAGGAGTTTAAACTAGATGTACATCGTTGTGCAACAGATCTCTAGAAATTTTTCATCTTACAAAGCAGTAAATCTATACCCGTTGAACAAAAATCTCCTTTTAACCTCTCATCCCTAACTCCTATCGACCACTATTCCATTTCATGTTTGTAAGAGTTTGAGTAGTCAACATACCTCATGTAAGTGGAATAATGCATTATTTGACTGGTTTATTTCACTTAGGCAAATCTCATCAAATTCATCCAAGTGGTCACATATGAAAGAATTTCTTACTTTGAAGGCTGGATAATATTTCAATGACATACATAGGCACCACATTTTCTTCATTCATTCAACCATTGATACCATTTAAGTTCTCACTACCTCTTGGGTATTGTGAACAATACAACCATGAATGTGGGCATTCAACTAGTTTTTTTTTTTTTTTAAATTATTTAAACAAATGGGATACATGTTGTTTCTCTATTTGTACATGGAGTCAAGGCATACCATTTGTGTAACCATAAATTTACATAGGGCAATGTTGTTTGATTCATTCTGTTTTTTTTTTCCTTCCCCCCCACCCCTCCCAACCCTCTTTTCCCTCTCTACAGTCCTTCCTGCCTCCATTCTTACCACCCTCCTTATCCCTAACCCTAAACCTAACCCTAACCCTAACACTAACTCCTCCTACCCCCCGTTATATGTCCTCATCCGCTTCATCCTTTAGTTTTTTGAGATTGGCTTATTTCACTTAGCATGATATTCTCCAATTTCATCCATTTGCCTGCAAATGCCATAATTTTATCATTCTTCATGGCAGAGTAATATTCCATTGTATATATATGCCACAGTTTCTTTATCCATTCATCAACGGAAGGGCATCTAGGTTGGTTCCACAATCTGGCTATGGTGAATTGAGCAGCTATGAACATTGATGTGGCTGTATGATAGCTCAGTCGGTAGAGTGCTTGCCTTGCAAGCCCAACACCCTGGGTTTGATCCCCAACACCACAAAAAAAAAAAAACCCAAAAAAACCAAAAAAACAAAACAAACAAAAAAATTATCTCAACTAGTTTTTAGAGACACTGCTTTCGGTTCTTCTGGATATACTTTGAGGTGGAACTGCTGGATCATATATGCTAATACTAATTTGAGGAACCTCCTCAAGTTTTCTCAGAACTGTATCATTTCATGTCCCCACTACCAGTATTTGAAGCTTCCAGTTCTCCACATCCTTACCAACACCATATTGTGATTGTTATTTTCTGATTTTTTTCTGGATTTTTAATTTCTTTGGACTTTTTTGTTTTTATTGAACTGATTTACATTTTCCTGATGATTAATGATGTTGAACATATTCTCATATTTTTTGCTGGTCATTTATATGTTCCTTGGCAAAAATCCTATGTTAAGGAATTTTCTCATTTAAAAAATCAATTATTTGGGTTTTTGATATTGTTTGTTGTCTTCTTTTGTTCACTTGTAAACATTCTTAATGCACTCTGATAGTAAGCACTTATTAAATATATGGTTTTAAAGCATTTCATTTATATATACATAAATTTTTATATATTTACAAATTTATAAATTTTTTAATTTATTTATTACTGAGGAATAAACTCAGGGGCACTCGACCACTGAGCCACAACCCCAGCCCAATTTTGTATTTTATTTAGAGACAGGGTCTCACTGAGTTGCTCAGTGCCTCACTTTTGCTGAGTCTGGCTTTGAACTCGTGATCCTCCTGCCTCAGCCTCCCTAGCCACTGGGATTACAGGTGTGCGCCACCGTGCCCAGCTTCATTCAATTCTTTATGTTGCCTTCTCACTCTGTGGATTGTTTCTGTGGCTGTGCAGAGGCTTTTCAGTTTGATGTAGTACCATTTGTGCTTCACCTCACCCTTCATGGTCCGGGTGTCAAAGTCAATAAATCATTGGCAACTAATATCATAAAGTCTTTCCTTATGTTTTCTTCTAGAAGGTTTATTAGTGTCAGGTCTTATGTTTAGGTCTCAAATCCACTTTCTGTTAAATTTTTGTATGTAGTTTAACATAAGGATCCAATGTTATGCTTTCCATGTGAATAACCCACTTGGCCAACATTACTGACACCCTTGCTAACGACCCATGCACAAGCACTCATTCCTAAACTTCATTCTGTTCCACTGATCCATGTGTCTGTACTTATGCTAGTACCATATTGTTTAACTACTATAGCTTTATGATAAACTTCTCATCAGGAAGTATAAGGCCTCCAGCTTTGTTTTTCTTTCTCAAAACATTTTGCCTTCCAGGTTCTTTAAGATTCCATACACAGTTTTGGAGTTATATATTCTTAATTTACTTAACTTTTAAACATATACAGAGGTCGATAGGGTAAGAAGAAGGAAATATTTTGTGAGAATTCCTTGCCTGTTCGATGTTATAATGAGATGGTAAATCCTTCAAAATCCTGCAACTGCTACAAGAAAATGTGGACCCAGCACCCCAACAGGTCAGGACCTGACTTTCTTAACAAGATACCTAAAGAAATAAAATAAAAAATCAATAAGTAGAATGGCATCTGCACAGCAAAGAAAACAATTATGAGTTTGAAGATGCCTACAGAATTTGAGACAATCTTTGCCATCTGTTCCTCAGGGCGTTAATATCCAGAGAACTCAAAAAAGCTCAATACCGTAAACAGGCATAAGAACTAAATAGATACTTCTGAAAAGAAGAAATACAAATGATCAGTAAGTACATGAAAAAAATTCAAGATATCTAACAATTAGGGAAATGCAAATTAGAGTTACAATGAGATTTCATCTTACCAGTCAGAACGACAGTTATCAAGAATACAAATAACAATAAATGTTGATGAGGATGTGGGGGAAATGGTACACTTACACATTCGTGGTGGGACTACAAATTTGTGCAACCACTGTGGAAAGCAGTATGGAAATTTCTCAAAAAACTAGGAATGGAAACATCATATGATCCTGCTATCCCACTCCTTGGTTTATATTAAAAAAAATTTTAAATCACAATCTGGTAATTGTGAATTGAGCAGCTATGAACATTGATGTGGCTGTATCTCTGTAGTATGCTGATTTTAAGTCCTTTGGGTATAGGACAAGGAGTGGGATAGCTGGGTCAAATGGTGGTTCCATTCCAAGTTTTCTAAGGAATCTCCACACTGCTTTCCAAAGTGACTGGACTAATTTGCAAACCCACCAGCAATGTATGAGTGTACCTTTTTTCCCACATCCTCACCAATGTCTGTTGTTGCTTGTATTCTTGATAATTGCCATTCTAATTGGGGTGAGATGGAATCGTGGGGTCAGCATACTACAGAGACACAGCTATATCAATGTTTATAGCAGCAGGATTCACAATATCCAAGCTATGAAACCAACCTAGATGCCCTTCAATGGATGAATGGATAAATAAAATGTGGTATATATACACAATGAAGTATTACTCAGCCATAAAGAAGAATGACATTATGACTTATCAGTAAATGGATGAAACTGGAGACTGCTAAGTGAAATAATACAGTCCCAAAACGTTAAAGTTCCAATGTTTTCTCTGATGTGAGGAAGCTAATCCAAAATAAGGGGAGAGGGATCAAGAAAATGAAAGATAGAGAAAAAGGAAAAAACCCCGGGACAGGGAATTCTATCAAAATAAGGGAAAGATTAGTAGAGTAGACAAAAGAGATTGAGGAGGAAGAAGAAGGGATGGGAAAAGAAAAGAACAGTGGAATGAATCTGACAGTTTTCATATGTGCATTCATGGATGTGGCATGATGGGTCCCGACATGGGATTTAATTAGAACACAAATTAAAAACAACAAAAAGTAAACTGTAAATGGATTGAAGAAGGATCAGTAGAGGGGGTGGGGGAAACTACTGAGGACTGAATCAGAGCTGGTTGGGTTCCACGCTTTTGTGATCATGTCAAGGTATATCCTGGTGGTGTATCATAGCTGAAAAGCATCCTAAAAAATAAAGAAAAAAATAATAGTGTTGCTTGTTAATTTTATGTAATCAAACATTCTAATGGACAAATTTAGAATTAAAAATGTTTCCTACTGTTGTTAATTTTGTAAAAGTATTTCTATTTTCCCTTCAAATAAATAGCAGCAATAATACAAGTGCAAGCTGCATACTCTGTGTCTCTATTCAATGCTACTGGAACAAAACTGTCTGGTCGTCTAGCTTTTACCCCTTTCTGACATCCGTCTAGAAATCATTTTTTGTCACTCACATATTCTTACCTACCTCAAACATTTTCTTATTCTTCTTTAATAACATATTCCTGTAATATTATAAATATATTATGAATTAAAAAGGAGAATATATCTTATACTTAAACCTAATAACTGTGTCATTGTGGGGCACATTTGCTCAATATTTTCTTTGTTAAATAAATTAAAAGTTAGATGAGAGTTAATGTCTCAATCTATTTATCAATGTTGTATCTCCTTACATAAAAATTGCTATTATCTTGAAGGAAATATAAATTCCCTGAATTTTAATACTTTTACTGTGTATGTGTATGTAGTGATATAATAACAACTTAGCATTTATTGATTCCCTACCGTGAACCAGATACTTTGTGAGATGCATCAAATGAATGATGTCATTTGAATGCAATCCCTACTCTAGAGATTATATTTTCATTTTAATTGAAAAACTGACATATGGTGTCATATTTCTTTAGTTTTAAAAGTATCACATTGAAAACACATTCTTTTCCAACCTTTCTTTTTTCATTTAATCTGCAGATTTTGATATTTGTTCCTACTGTAAAAAAATGACCAGTTTATTTTAACCTGCAGATAAATCATACAAATATTTATGTTTCCTCTTAGAGAAAAATAAAAGTATTTGAAAACTTGGCTATGAAAAATAATGTTTGGCTAGGCTCATAGACAGCCTACTGACACATTCGTTGGTTCTGACATAAGTAATCAGAAGTTTTGTTATATCTTACTTTTTATTCAGCTTTATTGAGGTATGGCTGACAAAAATTGTTCATGTTTAGGGTGTATAATACGATATTTTGACACATGTATACATTGTGAAATGATTATCCCATTCAAGCTAATTAGCATATACATTATCTCACAGCTTTATGTAAAAAATTTTGTGAATACAATTTTTTGAAAAATAATAGATCTAGTATACATGCATTAAATTCTGAAGAATTATTCATAAGCATGCATTGGACACCTATAGTAGTGGATCACAGGTTTAGGGCAAACATAACCCAGAGTCAAGGTAAGAAAATTTGATGGATAGACAAATACGCGTTTACGTATTTCGTGATCAATGTAGTTTAATTTTCACAAATTGTCTAATATGAGTATAATTAAAAAGAAGCATTTAAGAAGTAATCTTTAGTTAAACCACAATTCTTAGCCTTATTTAACATAATTCAATATATATTATCATATCTGGAGTTTAATTTATATGTAAAAGAATACCATTGTAAAATTTAGATTTTCTTTTCTGACTTGTAGTACACAAGAAATCACTCCAATTAAAGGACACCTATGATTATATATGATTAAAATAATTTTACGTACCTTTCATATATAAGTTTCAAAACCATTTTGGTATATATTCTGAAGTTAAAAATCCCCCCATATAACAGCCTCTCTGGTTAGGGTTTTTGGTTATGGAATACAAAATACAAACTCAAGCCAAGTGATGTAGGAAGTGATTTATTATGGAATATTAAATGACTTTTGCATGTTTGAGTGAACTAAAGAAACAATATCATTTGAGTTTCCATGAATCACTCTAATGCCACATTGTAGAACTGGGCCACCAAAAGATCATGACACCCTGCCATTATTGAGGAACGTTAGACTCAAGATCCTGGCTGCAAATTTTGAAAATGACTTTAAAGCAGCTTACTCCAACATTCCATAGTCTTTTCTATGTTCTTTGCAAAAAGACTAAACACTCAATGTGTTTCTCTCCCCACATGAATGAATTTCAGTTATCAATTTCATACCATAGTATCCATTGGTGAAACCTCCATCTGCATCCAGAAACTTAGTGGCCAGAAAGTTTCACTAAATAAAGATCTTAGCACTGCCTAGAAGAAAGTTGATATGAACTTTTAAGTATTGAAAGCTAAAAAAAGTAGAAAAAAAATACTGTATTTTGTCCATATCTATGCTGTGCATATGTTTAAAAGTTAAATGTGGCCTAGTATCAGTACTAATTATTTAGTATAGTAACAGAAGTATGGTCGGTAAGTGGTGGTAACACATTTTAAAGTTCACTGTGAATAAAAAAAGGAATAATAACTGAATTGTTCCAGTTGTTCTTGAGAACATAATCCTGGGGTCGTCTTTCTCTGGAATCTACAGAGTTAAGGTGAATGTGGATTTCTGTGTCTTCCTGGTGGCAGTGAAACATTCATCTTTGGGACGGGACCTTGTATAAATCACTGAGCTGACACTGCAGCCTGTTTGTGTCAAGGTAATTCTCGCCCACCTTGGGTTTCATTCTGATACCTGAAAACTCCCCGTGTCCTGAGGTGCTAAAAGCAGCCATGATCTGGGTTCCCAATGAAATGAAAATGCTTTGCCACAGGATTTCTTGTCCCACAAGATCCAATAAAGCACCTTCTACATAATGTTTAGAGTTAAGCCTGTAAGTCACATGTGGCTAGTTGCCAGTTTGAACCTTCCCCAGTTGGTCCTGGTCAGGCCACTAGGTTGCTAATTTTTTTCTCGAGAGCTGTTCTACCACTTATACTATGAGCACGAGGCATTATTAATTGTATTCCAAAGGCAGGGTATGAGATTTTACTAATTTTTTCCAGAGCTATTCTACCAATCATATTCCCACAAAGCAGGAGAAGCAACATTCTTTTACTATGCCTTGTTTTATAAGATTGTTTTTCATTCTGCCAATCTGACCGTATAAAATGTCACCTCATCTCTAATTTGCCTTTAGCTAATTACCATGATGTTTGATTCTTCTCTCATCTTTCATATTTTATTGTCAACTGGGAGTTTTCTGGTATTGATCATCCATAAAATTTGCCCATTTTGCCATGGGTCTGGTTTTCTTTTTCTTACCAATTTTGAAGAGTTCTATATATTTTTTCTGTACCTACTTCACCAAAGCAAGCCACAAAGGTAAGACTAGCAAGAGAGAGAGAGAGAGAAAGAGAGAGAGAGAGAGAAGAAAAAATGTCACGTTTTATAGGATAACATCAGAAGTGACATTTTATCATTCTTGGTGTATTCAGTTCATTAAACTCCAGTTTCCAGGTTCACCTCTTTCTCTCCACACACACACACATGCACACACACATGCACACACACCCAAGGATCACACAAGGTGTTATTATTAGGAAACAGAGATCATTCAAAGACATTTTAGGAATTTTCCACCACACCACCACAATTTACTTGGAATCCCGCCTTAGAAAGTGATGAATAGTACTCCTTGAAAATAGAGAGAAAAGAGGGGAGTAGTCGGATTGACAATCTGACCCATGAACTTTGCTAAGGTACTGACCTCTGCTCTCCTAATCCTGAAGCCCTTCCATAGAGTAATTATAATTAGGTGTTGTGCAATAATATGAAATTTCTTGTGTATGTGTGTCTGTGATATCAAGGATTGAATTTGGGTCCTCTAGCATTCTAGCCTAGTGCTCTACCTCTAAGATACAGCCCCAGCTGAAATTTCTTACATGTCTGTATTTTACACTGATAATGGTGCACACCCACAGAAACTCTGAAGCACTGTCATATGATTTGAATGTTTATCTAAAAACCTTTTATCCCTCTCTTTACCTGTGGTTCCTCAGAGCATCTACCTCAAAGAGATTCTATGATACCTCATAATTCATCAAGGTCATTAGTAGTCTGGTAGTTGGACCTTAATATTACCCTCCATTATAAAATGAAATGGGGATATTCCTTTCCCCTTATGAACCAGTAATGAAAAGCCAAAAATTATGCATCCCTACTATTCAGTTCATTGTTTCCCTTTTGGAAAATTTGTATTTTCCTTCTTGTTCTAAAAATTTGATTTAAAAAACTCTTTTAGATTCATTTTCATATTTTCTGTTTCATATTTCTATTTTAGGAATTTGATAAGCAAATTTCTTGAGAGAGACTAATTTCCTTTGCATGCTACCTTAGTTTGGACATTAAAATATGAAGGGCCCATGTGTAAAGGCTTTCTCCTCCTTGGGAGGTGATGGAGCCTTCAGGAGTGAGGTCTAGTTGAAAAGTTTTAGTTCCTTGGAACATGCCCCGGCAGGGGATTACAGGACCTTGGTCTTTTCCCTTCTTTCTTTTTTGTTCCTGGCCATGATGTGAGCAGCTTTGCTCTGCCACATGCTTCCACCATGCTATACAACCTCACCACAGACCCAAAGCAAACAGGCAAATATATTATGGACTGAAACCTCCACATCTGTGAGCTAAAGTAAACCTTTTGTCTCTATAAATTTACTTATATTTGTTAAGGTGATAGAAAGCTGATCAACACACATGCCTATGCTAGTTAGCTGTTGCAACTTTTATGTTGGTACAAAATTTAGAATTTTAAGAGGTTGACATCCATTAAAAGGGACTATTTTAGCTTGCCTTTAAATTTTCTTTTTGTCTAAATTATATCCCAAAACTCCTTTCACTTTTTTCATAACCACTATCTATGAAAGGAATTTTTTCTCTTTCTCTCTTTTGCTTCAAAGTCTGAAGAGAGGAAACTTTGTCTCTGCCTTAAGAATAGCTGATAAAAAGTGGTTCTTTCATTGTGAAGCTCTGAGGACATGACCTATTCTCTTCTTCCAGGGACCAAGGTGATTCAGTTCTCTTCTTTGTAGTTGAAATGACTGACATTGAAAATCAGAACTTAACTTATTATGGTAACTAAACTTTCAAGATTCTTTCTTTCTGTACATGTGCGATAATGTGGTTTATGAAGTAGTTAAACATATTTGTTTATATGTGAAAACAGTAATAAGAATGCATAATTTCTCAGGACAGAAATTAAGAACCTAAAAAATTATCAGGCAGAGCACCTTATATTTTCCATTCTTCTCTTCTTGTAACTTACACATTTTCTCTGGGGAAATGAGAAGGCATAGACTTTGCAGCATAACATACTCTGAAGCTTATCAAATCATCTCCTTTCAAGGGTGACTTAAGACTTGCAGAAGGATTTCCCAGGTTTTCATTATAACAATCTGTTTCATGTTTATGCAATACGAATATCTCACCTATCTTGAGAAAACAGATTTTATTTTGAACAAATCTAAACAGAAATAAATCTTTCTCACATAAAGCCAACTTCTGTTTTCCTTAATCCACAAGTTGATGAAGATCTTATCAACAAATCCACTGAATGATAAGAAGTTTAGTTCTAGAACAAAGCAAGAAGGTTTGGGCAAGTTATTGTGGGATTGAGTCATTACTGCTGCACTAAAGCATGATGTAAGATGATCCTGACCCTCTAAACAAACAGCTCCTTCTTTTTCATGCCATGCACAGATCCTCAGTGAGCAGTTGATCATTCAGTGAGTTTGCTGGCCTCTCTGGTTCAGAATTCTAGAATGAAGTCATCAAAAATCTTTAACTAAGTTACATTTTTCCTCTTTTGATCACTGGTAGGGAGAAATAAAGGAAATATTTCTTACATAGTTAAGTTCTATTACTCTAAATCTATGGTTTCATAGTACATTAGTTTACAAAACCTGTTTTCTACATTTTACCTATTTGGCGTACATAATCACTCCTGCCCTTTTAAAATTCCTAAGCTTTTAGTGTTCATTTCAGGTATCCAAAGAATGACTTTCCATTCTTCCAGGGTAAAGAAAATACTGATATTTGATATTACTCCAATAAACCGATTTTGTGTTTATGCCCAAAGCAGCAGACGCCTATCTCTACCCATTTGCTGGAGCAAAGAATGCAGCGTTTTACAGCGACTTGTGACTAATTTGTGACAAGACTAAACTGCTGCTGTAGCTTGGGGGATGACACACAGGCGCTCCGACTAGACCTTTCATTCTTGTCACTTTTGCTGACGCACTTCATCGACTACAGATATCTGCGTTGTGTCTATCGTTGCTCCACATTTTCAAATATGAGGTGATGCAACTTGTTTTTAAGTATAAGTAATGCCTACAAGAAGGGGGAGCTGGCATCTCACCTACAGCTGGACTATTCTAAATTATCAGATGTACCCAAGACATCCCCAAAGCTAGGAAAAAGTGATTTTAAACAAATTGAAGCAACAGAGAATGAAAAAGCTAAGCAAACCAACAAGCAAAAAATGTAATTTTTTTTTCTTTTAGTTGTAGATGGACATGATATCTTTATTATTTTTTTTATGTGGTGCTGAGGATTCAACCCAGTGTCTTAGATGTGTAAACTGAGTTCCACCACTGAGCCACAGCCCCAGGCCAGCAAAAATTAAAAATAAAAAAGAAAGAAGGAAGAAAAAAATCCTAGAAACTATAGGTTACCAGTTCAGATCATTCAATAGACTTTTTTATAGGAATATTAAAATATACTGCCATCATCTCTTCTCTTATACATTCCTCCCAACATCACTAGACTATAAGCTATGGATTGTAAGAATAAAGGCATGCTTCCTCTGAATTTCAAGACACTGACAAGAACTAATACCTAAACCATGATCAATAAATGATGGCTGAATAAATCCACATATGCACATAGAATTTCTTTTCTTTTGCTTCTTTCTGTATCATATCAAATTATTCTGTGAAGCATGCTATTTTACTTTATTTGAGAATTTTATCATTTTCAGTACTTTTTGTATTGATTCTTTCAGTTAATCTAGAAATTGCTAACTTTGTGTTAAAGCTAAAGAAGTTAAAATAGATACACAGTTTTAGGGTTTTTTTTGTTTTTGTTTTTGTTTTTTGTTTTTTTTTCAGTTTGTCCTCTTTGGACAACCCCAGGAGTAAATTTTATTATAAAATTTCCTTATCATTTTGCTTCCAAATTGCCTCACAAAAGAGAAATAAATAAGTAAACCTGAAATTTTTTTTAACCAAGCACTAATTAGGCGCACTATTTATATAAAATTATATATTTAATTCTCATAATCACCATATGTAATAGATATAATTATTTAACAATTATGCAAAGTTATGATCATTGTGTAAGAAATTTTTAAATTATATACTTGTGCATAAATAATATATACAGATAAATTTTTAGATATGAACCAATTATAAATAGATTTTGTGCTTCATATACTTTCACACATATAAGTATAAACACAGATTCTACTGTAAACATCAGCATTTGGGTACATCATAAGTTTAAATCTTATTCCCTCAAGAATTCAGAAACAGAATAGCAGGTGTGGAGATTTATATCTATATGTACTCCACCATTTTATTTTTAAATAAATTACTTCATGTTATAAAAATGTTGAAAAGGAGAAGAAAATCTTTCATTTTGTCAGGGTCTATGTGACAAATCAATGATAAATTGATTTAAATGTTTGGTTGAGTTCACTAGATGAACTCACTCTTGGTCTCTTCAGATTTTCTATTTCTTCATAATTAAATCTTAAGTGATTTAAATATATCTAAGAATTTACCCATTCCTTCTAGGTTATTCAGTTTCTTGGCACATAATCTTTTATAGGAATCACATGATTCTTTATATTTCTATGACCCTCAATTGTAATTTCACCTCTTTTGTTTCTGGTTTTAATTGTTCATATGTTGTTTAGTTTTATTCATTTATTGCTTTCTTTCTTTATGTAAGTTATTAATTTTAAGTTCACAAATGACATTGTATGTTTTTATCATGTATAAGATTATGTTTTGAAGTGTATAGACATTGTGGAATAGTTAAACATAGTGTATTAAATAAATGCATTACCTTAGAGGGTTATCACCTTTTTTTTTGTGGAAAGAGCACATAACATCCACTCTCTTTACCTTTTTTCAAGAATGTGATGTATTGCCGTTCTCCATAGTCACCTTTGTGTGTAGGTTAGCATTGCACATTGCTGACAACTTTATCTTCTTGAGGTCACCGCTGCAACTTTGGTTTCACTTCCATAGCTCTAAAAGCTCTGAATTACCATCTTAAGTTCTGCTTGAAGGGGCTCTGACTCTGCCACACACTGTCTGAAGTCCCAAGCTTTCCTTTGAAATCTCAGTGGAAACTTCCATGATACCACAACTCAAGATGTGTGTATAGTTGCCAAACCAGCATCCTGTTGACAATATCAGGGTGTGTTGCCAGCAAGTGCTATATCTGGGCTTGTTCAAACCATAGGTACAGCAGCCTCTAAGCACCTAGGCAATGGAAAAGAGGGAAATAAATCTTGGGTAAATGATTCTGTGATCCAGGGAAGGCAGGTGACCCAGGGAGTTTTTCTCAATGAACCAGTGGTGGATGGGGTGGTCTTGCAAATTCCTGAGGTGCCCATCTCAGTGTAAAACACACAACTTCTTTTTATTAGCACTAATAATTATACCTTCCTTGTCTGATACTTTACACATGCTTCCTTTTTGGACAAGTAGCAAGTGTTCCAAATTTTTATGTTCTGCTCTTCTTTGCTACTGAATTTCCTTGTAAATTTGGATAAAAGCAGTCAGTAATATTTATGCCGCAGCCTGCATATATTATTGCTTTGAAATTTTCTCCACCAAATAAACTGCTTCATCACCTTTAAGTTCTGCCTCCCCAGAAGCATTAGGGTGTGGACAAAATGAATACAATATTTGGTTTTGGTTTTGTTTTGCCACAGTGCAACAATGGTGACCTTTAGTTCAATTCCCTAGAGTCCTCATTTCTATTTGAAACGTCATCAGCATTACTTTACTGTTTGCAATTTTATCAGCATCCTGATCTTCTAAGCCACCACCAGAATCATTTGTTAAGCTCTATAATAGTGGCAAAGGTCATCTTGCTCTTGGTACCAATTTTCTGTCTTTGTCAATTTTCCATTACTGTAACAAAATAACCAAGATAACAAACTTAGAAAGAGAAAATGCTTGTTTTGGCTCAAAACTTCGGAGGTTTTAGTTCACAATTGATTAACCTTTTTGCGGGGATCTACTGTAAGATAGAATATCATGTGGGAGCATGTGGTGGAGCAAATACATGACCAGGAAGCAAAAGAACAAGAGGAAGGGGCCAGGGCTCTCACAGTCTCCTTTGGAGAATACCCCAAAGACCCGTGAGGTCCTACTCAAAGGTTCTGCTGCTTACTAACAGCACTTACCTGGGGATCAGTCTCATAGTACATGACCTTCTGGGCAACATTCAAGATCCAAGCAAGTATCTTGCTTCCTTCTAGCCATACTAATATCCTTATCAAATGATCAGTGACTCAAACCACATCCTTGGTTTTCTCTCCAAAATACACTTGTCAGCTTTTTATACAGCAGGCTGAGAATTTTATAAATATCTATATTCTCCTTTCCTTCTGATTATAAATTCCATCTTTAAATCATTTACTCTGCATAGGTAAGAGAAGCTATGCAGTCCCTTCGATATTAACATAGTTCATTGATCTGAAATTCTTTCCCACACAAAACCCTAGGTCTGAACATAATTCAACCAAATTATTTGAATTTTATAGTAAGAATTGGCTTTTCTTCAATTTCTAGTAACTTGCTCCCCATTTGCATCTGAAACCTCATGAGAATGGCTTTTATTAGCAATACTTCAACCAGCATTTTGACCGTGACTACGACAGTAAGCTCTACATTTCAGACTTTTACTACAGCTCTCCTCTTCCTTTGAGCCCTCACCAGAATCTTCGATAATGCTCAATTCATGAAATCTAGGTTTTTCTAATCTCCTCCTCCTCCAAATTTGCCTAGCTTCTACATTACACCATTCAGCTTTGTTCACATTTTTAGGTACTGGCCATAGTAACACCTTACTTCTTAGTACTGATTTCTGAGTCTGTTTCATGCTGCTAGGTTAACGAATAATGAAGAGAAATGTATCGGCTCATAGTTCTGAAGGCTTAGAAGTCCAATATCAAGGTACCAGCATCTGAAAAGGGTCTTACTGATGCATTATCATGAGAGAAGTTGTGGTGGAGAGAGAGGAAGAGAGAGAAAGCACACAAAAGGGGCTAAATTCCCCCCCCCCTTTTTCAATATTCATATCATTATCTTTAAAAAAAATTTTTTTTATTGTACACAAATGGGATACACACTGTTTCTCTGATCTCCCCCTGACCTTTTTTTTTTAGATGCACCTGTCGCTCACTCTTGGTTTAATCACCTCTCAAGGTCTCAGTTCTTAGTATTGTTACAGAAGCAATTAAATTTCAACATCTTTTTTTTAATTGTAAACAAATGAGATACATGTTATTTCTGTTTGTACATGGAGTAAAGGCATACCATTTGTATGATCATAAATTTACATAGGGTAATGTTGTTTGATTCATTCTGTTATTTTTTCCCTTCCCCACCACCCCTCCCACCCCTCTTTTCCCTCTATACAGTCATTCCTTCCTCCATTCTTCCCCCCTTTCACCCCCCATTATGTGTCATCATGAACTTATCAGTGAAATCATTCGTCCTTTGGTTTTTTGAGATTGGCTCATCTTACTTAGCATGATATTCTACAATTTGATCCATTTGCCTGCAAATGCCACAATTATATCATTCTTTATGGCTGAATAATATTCCATTATATATATACCACATTTTTTTTTAATCCATTCATCAATTGAAGGATATCTAGGTTGGTTCCACAATCTGGCTATGGTGAATTGAGCAGCTATGAACATTGATGTGGCTGTATCTCTGTAGTATGCTGATTTTAAGTCCTTTGGGTATAGGCCAAGGAGTAGGATAGCTGGGTCAAATGGTGGTTCCATTCCAAGCTTTCTGAGGAATCTCCATACTGCTTTCCAGAGTGGCTGCACTAATTTGCAATCCCACCAGCAATGTATGAGTGTACCTTTTCCCCCACATCCTTGCCAACAACTATTGTTGCTTGTGTTCCTGATAATCGCCATTCTAATTGGGGTGAGATGAAGTCTTAGGGTAGTTTTGATTTGCATTTCTCTTATTACTAGAGATGTTGAACATTTTTTCATATATCTGTTGATTGCTTGTACATCTTCTTCTGTGAAGTGTCTGTTCATATCCTTAGCCCATTTGTTGATTGGATTATTTGTATTCTTGGTGTAGAGTGTTTGAGTTCTTTATAGATTCTGGAAATTAGCGCTCTATCTGAAGTATGAGTGGCAAAGATATTCTCCCACTCTGTAGGTTTTCTCTTCACATTACTGATAGTTTCCTTTGCTGAGACAAAGCTTTTTAGTTTGAATCTATCCCAGTTGTTGATTCTTGCTTTTATTTCTTGTGCTATGGGAGTCCTGTTAAGGAAGTCTGATCCTAAGCCGAAATGCTGAAGATTTGGACCTACTTTTTCTTCTATAATATGCAGGATTACTGGTCTGATTTCGAGGTCCTTGATCCATTTTGAGTTGAGTTTTGTGCAGGGTGAGAGATAGGGGTTTAATTTCATTCTGTTGCATATGGATTTCCAGTTTTCCCAGCACCATTTGTTGAACAGGCTATTTTTTCTCCATTGCATATTTTTGGCACCTTTGACTAGTATGAGAAAATTGTATTTATTTGGGTTTGTGTCCATGTCCTCTATTTTGTACCATTGATCTACCTGTCTATTTTGGTACCAATACCATTCCGTTTTTGTTACTATTACTTAGTAGAGTTGAAGATCTGGTATTGTGATACCCCCTGCTTCGCTCTTTCTGCTGAGGATTGCTTTAGCTATTCTGGGTTTCTTATTCTTCCAGATGAATTTCATAATTGTTTGCTCTATTTCTGTAAGGTACATCATTGGGATTTTAATTGGAATTGCATTGAATCTGTATACCACTTTAGGTAGTATGGCCATTTTGACAATATTAGTTCTGCCTATCCAAGAACATGGGAGATCTTTCCATCTTCTAAGGTTTTCTTTAATTTCTTTCTTTAGTGTTCTGTAGTTCTCATTGTAGATGTCTTTCACCTCTTTTGCGAGATTGATTCCTAAGTATTTTTTTTTTGAGGCTATTGTGAATGGGGGTAGTTTTCCTAACTTCTCTTTCTGAAGATTCATCACTTATGTATCAAAATGCATTGGAAGAGCTGGGGACATAGCTCAGCTGGTAGAGTGCTTGCTTCCCAAGCACAAGGCCCTGAGTTTGATCCCCAGTACCGCAAAAAAAAAAAAAAAAAAAAAAAAAAGAATCTAAAAATGCATTGGATTTATGAGCATTGACCTTATAACCTGCTACTTTACTGAATTCACTTGAGTTCTAAAGTTTTCTGGTGGAATTTCCAGGTTCCTCTAAATATATAATCATGTCATCAGCAAACAGGAATAGTTTGAGGTCTTCTTTTCCTATTCATATCCCTTTAATTTCTTTGGTTTGTCTAATTGCTCTGGCTAGAGTTTCAAGGACGATGTTGAATAGAAGTGGTGAAAGAGGGCATCCCTGCCTTGTTCCAGTTTTTAGGGTGGATGCTTTCAGTTTTTCACCATTTAGAATGATATTGGCCATGGGCTTAGTGTAGACGGCCTTTAAAAAAGAAAATTTCAACATCTATTTTGGAGGGGAGAAATGTGCAAATCATAAAAAGAACCCCTGTATGCTGGTGAGAAGCTAATGTTTTCATATCATCAATACCAATTTATTCAGCATATCTTTCATGTTAATAACAGAATAGGATCTAGAATATAGCAATGAACAAACATCAAAACTTTCCCTTCCTGGAACTTGTGTCCTGGTGAACTTTGGATAAAAATTTTGTGAAAGACAAACTTTGTAATTGACTGTTGATAAAGTAGGCATACAGATTGCACAAAGATGGGCCTTGTACATAAACCTGAGGAAATTTACATCAATTTGTTAATGTTAACAAGAAATAAAAATGTGTTGGAGTGACGATTGTAGATGCTTAACATAGAGGTACATAAATAATTTTAAAATTTCAATATAACCAAACTGAAGTACTTTTTATAAAAACGTAGAATTAAAATCATTCCTGAGCTGTAATTTTTCTTTTATTGGCTGAAATTGATATAAAAAGAGAATCATAGAGAAATCCAAATATTACTTCAGGAAAAAGATAACATAGTAATTGTTCATCTGACAGAAATTCTATATCTACATAAAACAGAGGCATGAAAAGAAAGAAAACTCGCTCAAATAAGAATGAAAAAATTTTTTAAAATCATATTTTTCAAGATTGTGTAATCAAGTATATAGCTTTCAAATTATAAATGCATTTACATTTTATAATTTCTCAATTCTTTTCATGACTTTTCATTTTGGTAACATACAGAACTGCAAGCGAAAATGTGCATGTCACAACTACTATTCTATTAATTGTTATGCATGATGTTGTCCAAATGGTATTGTCAGTTGTAAAAATTTTAAAATTAGTTCTCACATACTTAGACTATATTGTCATTCTGGATAAGTGTATCATGTGTATTTACTTTATATACTATTTCAAATTTTAGGTATACTATCATTTTTGGAATAGAAACTGGATTTTTTTTAGAAATCTAAACCAAGAAACAAAAAAACTTTGTAACAACTAGATGCCTCTTGTACTGTTTACCTTCTCATTACTTTCCTCTTTGAAATAGCTAACTATCCAATTTTACAGTCAATATAAAAACACATTTCATCGTATGTGATCATTTTATCGTTTTCTTTAACTAGATTGAAAATTTAGATTAGCGAATGACAAATTTTACACTCTAGAACCTGAGTAGATGAGGGCATGATGGTGAATGCCTTTAATCCCAGCCACTTGGAGACTGAGTCAAGGACAATTATAAGCTTGAGACCAGCCAAGAAGAGAGAGCCTGTGTCAAAATAAAAGTTAAAAAAAAAAAAAATCTGGGGTTGTAGCTCAGTGGTCCAGTGCTTGCCTAGCATGCACAAGGCCCTAAATACAATTTTATTGTTTCCTTTTTATGGTTTGGATATGAGGTGTCCCCCAAAAGCTCATGTGTGGAACAATATAAGTATGGTCAGAGGTGAAACAATGGGGTTATGAGAGTTTAACCCTAATCAGTGAATTATTCCATTTGACTGGGTTACTGAGTGGTAACTGGAGGAAGGTGGGACTTGACTTGAGGAAGTAGATCTTTGGGGATGTGACTTCAGGGTTTATATTTATGTTTTGTCCCTCCACCTTGTTTCTCTGTCTCTTTGTCTCTGTCTCTATCTCTCTCCTCTCTCCCCCTCCTTTCTGGCTGCCATGCCCTAAGCTGCTTTCCTCCACCACATCCTTTGCCATGATGTTGTGCCTCACCTGGCACACATGGCGTTGAAGTTGACTGATCTCAGACTGAACCACTGAAACCAAGAGCTCACGTTAACTTTTCCTCCTCTAAGATTTTGTTAGGCCTTTGATCACAGCAATGAAAATCTAACTGAAAAAACCCTCACAAAATGTGAGTGAATCGTTGGTATTTTGGAAAAATAAACAATTATTATTTACACATGATCAACCTATTTTCATCTCTGAACAATTATACTAAACATGAATTATGTAGACATCAAGTTTATAGTGCCCTATATTTAATCTAATCTTACAACCTGAATTAACTCAGAAAGCTTTTGAGTGGTCACTTCCTTCACATTCCTCTTAGAATATTTCAAGCCAGCAGTTTTAAAATACCAAACGAACCTACGGCAAGAACATGTTTATAAGTCAAATCATTGCATCTTTGCTTAAAATCCTCCCTAACTTGTGCTAATGTGTGGAAAAACTGCAGAACAAATCTCTCCTTCTTTATCTATATTACATTAGTTTCTGTAGTATGTCTATTGCTAGCGAAATGAATAAAAGCAGAAAATATCATTCAAAATTATAAACGATATTGATATGATCTGCTGCTACTTTGCGTGTGTTTGTGAAACATTGATATTCATGACGCAGGTTTATTATCCTTTTCATTCATCCAGATCTAAAGAGAAAAACAAACAAATCCGTGGTGTTTTACCCCAGTAAAAACACAGATCCAGTAAAAATAGATATGAAAAGAATGTTAAGTTTACTACCCTTCTTTTTCAGAGAGGAACACCATACCAAGACAGTCCTCTGTGTGCCTCACATGGGCCAACAGATCTCCATGAGAACCTTTAGCTCCTGACTCTTGTTGCCGCACATTCTTTCCGTGTCATTATTTTTTCTTGTATATTTTGAACGGGGTACCTGTTTCCTTCCGTACCATCTCTAAGATTCACTCCTTACATACAGAACTATCCAAACTTTACTCCTATTTACATTTCCACCTTATCTTCCAACACCCTTTCCTTTCTTTCAGTTATTTTATATCAAACTACTTTTATTTCTCCTTTTCTGTTGATTTTTATACCTTGATGGCTAAATATATGTTGCATTGACCCATTTTGTATTACTGTAACAAAGTACCTAAGACTGGGCACTTTATAAGTAGACAGGTTTGTCTGGCTCATGGTTTTGGTTTGGAAGGTCCAAACAACATGTTAGGGATGTTTTGAAGATAGCCTTCCTGGCCTCACAACATGGTCATTAGAAGAGACCAAACACACAGGGTAGCTTCAATTTAAAACAACCCACTATAAACAGAACTAATCCACTACTCTATGACCCAATCCAGCTTTAATCTCTTCATTGGGGTGGAGCCCCATAAGCTAATTAACTTCCATTGGGTCCCACCTGTTAAAGGCAACATCACCTCAACACCTGCACATGGAGGACCAATCTTTTAGCACGTGAACCTTTGGGATACAAATCATATACAGCCATGTCAGATGCAGACCCATCTGTTCCTTACGTACTTTTCATCACTTGAGAATAAAGTTAAACTTTATTTTTATATGAAATCTACTCTCTGACTCCTCTGGGCAAAGTTGATTCTCTGTAATCTCATATTCCACTCAGACTTGCTTTTGCAAATAGTAAAATTATGTGCTACTAGTACAGTGACGAAGATGGACAACTGTGTATTCAAACTGCCTAGCCAAAACTCCTTGATCTGTAATTTAATCAAAGATTGCCCTTCAGAAATCAGGATAATAGAGTTAAAAAGAAGATGACTTCATGTTCTGAGTTAATAGAGAAAATAAAAATCTTCTATATGCTATTTTTGCTTTTATTGCTGTAATATTTTTCTCAATTGGAATAAAATAAGTTGATTTCATGTTCTCCATATTAATACATTCCAAAATTTTTATAACATAATTATAATGTGAGCATATCATAAATAGTACAATAGAAAAAAAAATTTAAAGTTTGCTATATGAGCAAATAAATGAACTGGACATTGTAATCCTCTAACAAATGATCTAGCCTAGAGTGGTTTCTACAAAATCTCATGTTCAGAAATACAATGTTTTGACACTCATAGTACAAAAGATACTTGAATCTGACAGATATTTGCACTTAGAGAATAATACTCAAACAAATAAAACAGATGTATATTAATACCAGATTTGAAAGGAGCACTTGGCAAACATTTTCAGGCATTGGCAAAATCAATTCCCCTCAAGGCAATGCATTTTGTTCTATCATTACCATTTGCAATACAGCTTTCCTATATGTGGCTAAGCAGAATTTGACAAGTGTCATGTTCTTGTATGTGTTCTAAAAGTATCTTTTGCTGACAGTTTAATTACTATTAAACAGGAGGAGGGGCAGAAGATACTGAAGCTTGTTCAATTTTTAGCTAAGAACCAGGGAAAGGAGCAACCTTCAAATATACAGTGTAGATTATCATCTGAACTAAATCATTATAAAAATTATATAACTTCCAGATACATGCCAAACTATTTATCCAATGCCCCTACAATCTTTAGATTGTAACATAGAGTGTATCAAATATATTTAGGATAAATTAAAACTCTTATCCATATTTTATTTTCCCAGATTACTCCTTAGGAAATAGTAGTCCACAATGGTGAGTGAATTTTGAATGTAGATTTATTCTGATGCAGAACAAGGAAAGCTTACTATTCGTTTCTAAAATCAAAACATATGATTCATCATTGTTAATTTCTGTTTACTGCTGAGGCTCGGGTAAGAGTCCCTCAAATGTCCATATGTTAAAGATTTGGTCTTCAGGGTGGACCTATTAGGAGATAAGGCCTCATTGTAGTACTAGGACATTAGAAGTATTCTTAACGGTGATTGTGGAATGACAGGTCTCTTTCTTTCCTTGCTCATGCTATGAATAGTTTGCTCTGAACGTGCTCCTCTATTGGCATCCGGCACCACAGTGAATGATCCAAAACAGTGATCTCATGAGATCTCGGACTGGAAATGCCACAATCACTAGTCAAAATAAACCTTTTGGCTCTATAAGTTAACTATCTCAGGTATTTTGTTAGAGTAAAATTAAGGTAACTAACACATTTGCATATAATGAAAATGATCCCCCTATTCCAACAAACTCTCACACAAGATTAAATTGTCATTTAAAAATGTATCAGATTATACTAACGTGATTAAAGCAATAGATTTCAAGTGCGATCCTTTTACCAGAAGCATCTATTTCATTTGAGAACTTATTAGAAATGCAAATTCTCAGGGTCTACCCAAGACTCATTAAATCAGAAGTGCTAGAATTACTTCCTATCAATCAATACTTATCAAGTCCTTCAGAAGGTTCTCAGACATGTTTTAAAATGATTCCCAAATAATAAACTATATTACTAATGCCAAAATACCATAGATAACTCTGGACAGAGCAATGGCCTAGTAGAGCCATGGGAATAAAAATGTTCCCGGTACCCCAGACTCATAAATCTTGGGCAGCAGATCTCTCTTAAGATGCAGGCAAGTGATGGATTCCACCCCAGGAGAGCTGCCTGGAGCTGTGATCAGCACAGCCATGGGGCAGGTCCATCTGGAGCTGTGGGGTCTTAATCCGCACCCTAGTGCCTCTGGAAGGCAGAGCTTCCTGTCAAAGAAAATAACTTTGAAACCTCAAGATTTAATGTGTGCACTGTTGGGTTTGGACTGGGTTAGGGTCTGTTATTCCCTTCTTATTCCCACTTTTCCATTTGGGAATGGAAATATCTATCCTAGGCCTATCACATCACTGTATTTTGGAAAAATATACCTTGCCTGATACAGTTTCCAAGCTGAAAGAGAATTTTCTTTAAGATGAATCATAACTGAAGTTTCACCCATATCTTACTTAGATGATATTTGGATGAAACTTTGTACTTAGACTTTAAAGCTAATGGAGAAATGAGTTAAGCATTTTGTGGGCAATAGGAATGGGGTGAGTGTATTTTGTATGTTGAAAGGAAACGAATTTTAGGAGGAATTGGGTGAATGTTACGATTTGTTTATGTGTTCCCTCAAAAATTCATGTTGAGGGGGGGATCCAAGAAGGCGAACTAGAGGATGACTGCATCTCCTGTCGCTCCAGAACCCAGGATTCAAGAAGGGGAGGCACTGAGAGACTCGGACTAACACAGAGCCACAGGGTGAGTTTCCCACACCGGGTGAGCTCAGCCCGAGGGGCAGGCCCTGACAGGGGCAGCTTCTCAGAGCAGGGCAAGGCAGCTAGAGTCTTCCTCAGGCAGCCCTGCTCCCTCCGGCAGCGGGCTCTTTCCACGGCCAGCTTCTTGGAGCAGGCCACCCAGTGAGAGCCTTTCTGCACAGAGTCAGCTCCAGGTCCTGGACCCAGCAGCGGACCCAGGCCCGCAGGTGGCTTTGGGGACCAGGGCAGGGCAGGCAGGGACTTCCCCAAACAGCCCTGCTCCCTCTGATGGTAGGCTTCTTCCATGGCCAGTGTCTCGGAGCAGACCGCCCAATGAGAGCCTTTCTGCACAGAGCCAGCTCCAGGTCTGGGACCCAGCAGTGAGCTCTGGCATGCAGGCAGCTTCTGGGACCAGGGCAGGGCAGCCAGAGACTTCTCCAAGCAGCCCCGCTCCCTCCGGCGGCAGGTTCCATCCACAGCCAGCTTCTCGGAATCTTTCCGAACAGAGCCAGCTCAAAGCCCCGGACCCAGCGGCGGGCCGAGGCATGCAGGTGGCTTCAGGGACCAGGGCAGGGCAGCCAGAGACTTCCTCAAGCAGCCCTGTTCCCTCTAGTGGCAGGCTCCTTCCATGGCCAGCTTCTTGGAGCAGGCCGCCCAGTGAGAGCCTTTCCGCAGAGAGCCAGCTCCAAGTCCCGGACACAGTGGCAGGCCCCACCCACAGGTGGCTTCTGGGACCAGGGCAGGACAGCCAGGGACTTCCCCAATCAGCCCTGCTTCCTCCGGCAGCAGGCTCCATCCACGGCCAGCTTCTCGGGGCAGGTCACCCAGTGAGAGCCTTTCCACACAAAGCCAGCTCAAAGACCTGGAAGCAGTAGCAGGCTAGGGGCAGCTTTCTTTGGAAGCACTGCATTACCAAGTTCCTCCAAGACTTCAGGCTACTGAAGGCTGGGAGGTGATATACTGGAAATCTACAGGGACACTATAAAACAAAGGAGGGAATCTGCAATAGCTCAGAGTAGCACTGACATCTGACCAATATGAGAAAACAAGGGAAGAAAATGCCCCAAACCAACCCAGATACTATACCAATAAAACCCAAAATAGCACAGCAGAAGAAATGTCAGAAAGGGAGTTCAGAATGTACATAATTAAACCAATGAGGGAAGCAAATGAGGAGATGAAAGAGCAAATGCAGGCATTGAAGGAGGAGATGAAAGAGCAAAGGCAGGCATTAAATGATCGCACCAGTCAACAGTTAAAAGAGCAAATATGGGAAGCAAGAGATCATTTAAATAAAGAGTTAGAGATACTGAAAAAAAAATACAGAAATCCTTGAAATGAAGGAAACAATAAACCAAGTTAAAAACTCCATAGAAAGCATAACCAATAGGTTAGAACACCTGGAACACAGAACCTCAGACACTGAAGACAAAATATTTAATCTTGAAAACAAAGTTGAACAAACAGAGAAGATAGTAAGAAATCATGAACAGAATCTACAAGAATTATGGGATATAATGAAAAAGCCAAATTTAAGAATTATTGGGATTGAGGAAGGCTTAGAGAAACAAACCAAAGGAATGAACAATCTATTCAATCAAACATATCAGAAAATTTCCCAAATCTGAAGAATGAAATGGAAAATCAAGTACGAAAGGCTTATAGGACTCCAAATATACAAAATTACAATAGACCCACACGAAGGCACATTATAATGAAAATACCTAACATACAAAATAAAGACAGAATTTTAAAGGCCACGAGAGAAAAGAATCAAGTTATATTCAGGGGGAAACCAATAAGAATATCAGGAGATTTTTCAATCCAGACCCTAAAATCTAGAAGAGCCTGGAACACCATTTATCAAGCCCTGAAAGAAAACAGATGCCAACCAAGAATCTTATACCCACCAAAACTTACCTTCAGATTTGACGACGAAATAAGATCCTTGCATGATAAACAAAAGCTAAAGGAATTTACAAAAAGAAAGCCGGCATTACAGAACATTCTCAGCAAAATATTCCATGAGGAAGAGATGAAAAACAATGATGCGAATCAGCAATGGGAGGAACTAGCCAAAAGGAATAGCCAAATAAAGGAGAAACCAAATCATGTCAAAAAACAAAAATGAGTCAAATGACTGGGAATACAAATCATATCACAATAATAACCCTGAATGTTAATGGCCTGAACTCATCAATCAAAAGACATAGACTGGCAGATTGGATTAAAAAGAAAAATCCAACAATATGCTGCCTGCAAGAGACTCATCTCATAGAAAGAGATACCCATAGACTAAAGGTGAAAGGATGGGAAAAAACATACCATGTACACGGACACAGCAAAAAATCTGGAGTATCCATCCTCATTTCAGATAATGTGGACTCCAAGACAAAACTAGTCAGAAGGGATAAAGAAGGACATTACATACTGCTTAAGGGAAGCATAAATCAGCAATACATAACAATCATAAATATCTATGCCCCGAACATTGGCTCATCCATGTACGTCAAACAAATCCTTCTCAATTCCAGAAATCAAATAGACCACAACACAATAATACTAGGCGATTTTAACACACCTCTCTCACCACTGGAAAGATCTTCCAAAAAAAATTGAATAAAGAAACCATAGATCTCAAAAACACAATCAACAATTTAGACTTAACGGACATATATAGAATATACCATCCAACAATGAACGAATACACTTTCTTCTCAGCAGCACATGGATCCTTCTCTAAAATAGACCATATTTTATGCCACAAAGCTAATGTTAGCAAATACAAGAAGATAGAGATACTACCTCATATTCTATCAGATCATAATGGATTGCAATTAGAAATAAATGACAGAATAAAAAACAGAAACTTCTCCAATACCTGGAGATTAAATAATACGCTATTATATGATGAATGGATAACAGAAGACATCAGGAGGGAAATAAAAAATTCTTAGAAGTAAACGAGAACAAAGACACATCATATCAAAATCTCTGGGACACTATGAAAGCAGTACTTAGAGGAAGATTTATTTCATGGGGCGCATTCAATAAATGACTTAACACTACAGCTCAAAGCCCTAGAAAAAGAAGAGCAGACCAACACCAAAAGTAGTAGAAGACGGGAAATAGTTAAAATCAGAGCTGAAATCAACGAAATTGAAACAAAAGAAACAATCAGAAAAATTAACAAAATAAATAGTTGGTTCTTTGAAAAAATAAACAAAATTGATAAACCCTTAGCCACACTAAAAAAGAGAAAGAGCGGGAAAACTCAAATTACTAAAATTCAGGATGAACGTGGAAATATCACAACAGACATAATTAGAAAACATAATTAGAAGTTATTTTGAAAATAAATATTCCAACAAAACAGAAAACCTTGAAGACATCAACAAGTTTCTAGAGTCATATGAATTACCTAAACTGAATGAGGACGACATACACAACTTAAATAAATCAATTCCAAGCAATGAAAGAGAAGAGGTCATCAAAAACTTACCAACAAAGAAAAGTCCAGGACCAGATGGGTTCTCAGCCGAGTTCTACAAAACATGTAAGGAAGAGCTCATTCCAATACTCCTCAAAGTATTCCATGAAATAGAATATGAGGGAACCCTCCCAAACTCATTCTATGAAGCCAATATCATGCCGATACCTAAACCAGACAGAGACACATTGAGGAAAGAAAATTTCAGACCAATATCCTTAATGAACATCGATGCAAAAATTCTCAACAAAATTTTAGCAAATCTCAGTGAAAAATATATTTAAAATATAGTGCACCACGATCAAGTGGGTTTTATCCCAGGGATGCAAGATTGGTCCAACATCCGGAAATTAATAAATGTCATTTATGATATCGACAGACTTAAAGTCAAGAATCACATGATTATTTCGATAGATGGAGAAAAAGCATTTGATAAAATACAACACCCCTTCATGCTCAAAACACTAGAAAAAATTGGGGTAGTGGGAACATTCCTTAACATTGTAAAGGCCATCTATGCTAAGCCCATGGCTAATATCATTCTAAATGGTGAAAAACTGAAAGCATTCCCCCTAAAAACTGGAACAAGGCAGGGATGCCCTCTTTCACCACTTCTATTCAACATCGTCCTTGAAACTCTAGCCAGAGCAATTAGACAAACCAAAGAAATTAAAGGGATACGAAGAGGAAAAGAAGAACTCAAACTATCCCTATTTGCTGATGACATGATTATATATTTAGAGGATCCTGGAAATTCCACCAGAAAACTTTTAAAACTCATAAGTGAATTCAGTAAAGTAGCAGGTTACAAGGTCAATGCTCATAAATCCAATGCATTTTTATACATAAGTAATGAATCTTCAGAAAGAGAAATTAGGAAAACTACCCCATTCACAATATCCTCGAAAAAATAAAATACTTGGGAATCAATCTCACAAAAGAGGTGAAAGACCTCTACAATGAGAACTACAGAACATTAAAGAAAAAAATTGAAGGAAACCTTAGAAGATGGAAAGATCTCCCATGTTCTTGCATAGGCAGAACTAATATTGTCAAAATGGCCATACTACCTAAAGTGCTATACAGATTCAATGCAATTCCAATTAAAATCCCAATGATGTACCTTACAGAAATAGAGCAAACAATTATGAAATTCATCTGGAAGAATAAGAAACCCAGAATAGCTAAAGCAATCCTCAGTAGAGAGCCTACAGAGTGGGAGAATATCTTTGCCACTCATACTTCAGATAGAGCGCTAAGTTCCAGAATATATAAAGAACTCAAACACTCTACACCAAGAATACAAATAATCCAATCAACAAATGGGCTAAGGAAATGAACAGACACTTCACAGAAGAAGATGTACAAGCAATCAATGAATATATGAAAAAATGTTCCACATCTCTATAATAAAAGAAATGCAAATCAAAACTACCCTAAGATTCCATCTCACCCCAATTAGAATGGCGATTATCAGGAACACAAGCAACAATAGTTGTTGGCGAGGATATGGGGAAAAAGGTACACTCATACATTGCTGGTGGGGTTGCAAATTAGTGCAGCCACTCTGGAAAGCAGTATGGAGATTCCTCAGAAAGCTTGGAATGGAACCACCATTTGACCCAGCTATCCCACTCCTGGCGTATACCCAAAGGACCAATCTCAAAAAACTAAAGGACAAATGATCTCGCTGATAAGCGGATGATGACATATAATGGGGGTTGGGAGGGGTTAGTGTTAGGGTTAGGGTTAGGTTTAGGGTTAGAGTTAAGGAGGGTGGCAGGAATGGAGGAAGGATGGACTGTATAGAGGGAAAAGAGGGGTGGGAGCGGTGTGGGGGAAGCAAAAAAAAAAAAAAAAAACAGAATTGATCAAACAACATTACCCTATTTAAATTTATGATTACACAAATGGTATGCCTTGACTCCATGTACAAACAGAGAAATAACATGTATCCCATTTATTTACAATAAAAAAAAAGGAAAACAAAATTCATGTTGAAACTTAATTCACACTGTTGGTATTAAGAGTCTGAGTCTTTGGGAAACAGATCATAAGACTGTACCTTCATGAATGGGTTTAGAGAGAGCTTATATCTTTATTGCTGTCTACCTTCTTCTATGTGATTATACAGCATTCTTCACCCTCTGGAAAATGCAACAATAGGGCACTACCCTGGAAGCTGAGAAAGTAGGACTCATAAGACACAAAACCAGCTAGTACCTTAGACCTGGACTTCCCAGATTTCAGATCTGTGAGATATGATTTTCTATTATTAATAAATTATTAAAACTATGATATTTTGACATTGTAGCACCAAAGACTAAGACCATGTGAAAGACATGTACACTGAAAGTGTGAAATAAGTATGATGCAAATTAATTGAAAAATAGCCTGTTTATGAATTTTAAAAATTAATATTGTAAAATGTCCATTTAAGCTAAAGTGCGCTACAGTTTAATAGACTCACAATCAAAATTACCAGGACATTTTCAAAGAAATAGAGAAAACATTAAAATTATTATGAAACTAAAATATACCCCAAATATCTAAAGCAATCTTGATAAAGATGAACAAAACTGGAAGCATTACACATAAGAGTTTGAATAGTATTAAAAAGCTATAGTAATTATAATAGTATTATTATGGTTCAGATATTAGGTGTGCCCCCAAAGTTCTGGTGTGGTGTAATGCAGGAAAGTTTGGTGGTGAAATAGTTGGTTTATCAGAGGTTTAACCTAAACAGTGCATTAATCCACTGATAGGGATTAACTGGGTGGTCACTGTAGGCAGGTAGGGTGTGGCTAGAGGTGGTTCACTGGGAGCATGCCTTTGAGGTTTATATTTTGTTCTTGGTGAGAGAAGAATTCCCTCTCTGCTTCCTGGTGCCATGTTCTGAGCCACTTTCCTCTGCTATGCTATCCCACTATGATGTCTCACCTAGGGCTCCAAAGAATGGAGTCGGGCTGTGTTTGGACTAAATACCTCTGAAACTGTGAGCCCCCAGATAATTTTTTCCTCCTCTAATTGCTCTTGTCAAGTCTTTTGGTCACAGTGGTGCAAAAGCTGACTAAAACAAGTATGCTACTCGCAGTAAAATACACACAGAAATTATGGAAGAGAACCCAGAAATAAAACAAGCATATATAATGAACACTTATTAGAAAGATGGAATTCTCTTCAACAAAAGAGAAAACTGGATATTCACATGCTAATAATATTTGAACTTTATCTTATACTATATATAATAATCAACTCATAAGGACTTAAACTTGTAAAATACCTAGAAAAATGCATGAAGCACAATCTTCTTGACTTTGGTATTAGCAATGATTTTTTTTTTTTTAATTTGACCCCCAAAACACACATGACAAAAGCAAAAATCAAGAGTGACTTCATTACACTAAAATGTTTCAGTACAGCAAAGTATAAAACCAATTAAATGACAAGGAAACCTAGAGAACAAGAGATATGTGCAAGTCATATATTTGGTAATGGCTTAATATTCAAAATATATAAAGAATTCAAATAACAGAAAAAGAAGAGAAATTTAAAATTGGGATAAGGCCCGAATACAAATTTTTCCAAATATGGCAAATAATTGACTAACAGGTTGATAAACAGGTACATAACACTAGTTATCATCAGAGAAATGCAAATCAAGTCCACAAAGAGATACTGCATCACATCTATTAGGATGACTATTATCAAAAAGCCAAAAGATAACAGATGTTAGTCAAGATGTAGGGAAAAATATAACCCTTGTACACTGTGGAATGAAGGGAGATTGGTATAGGTATTTCAGAAAATAGTACAGAGATTCTTCATTCAGTTACTGTATGATTTATCAATCTTACTTCTGGGTATATAGACTAAAGATTAGACTTAGTTTCTTGTGGGCTGGCAGAGCCAAAAGGCCTGCTTGGTATGCCTGGAGAAAAACAGGAAGCTGTTACAATTGGCTACATGTATGCTTGAGCTCCTGATTGCTTGACCTTTAACAGGATTGGGTGGACATATCTGATCAAAATTGCTTATCATGAAACTGCTTATATATTGAGGGTGGGACTGCTTTTTGGGGGTTGTTGTTGTTGTTGGGTTCCGAATAAAGAAAAAGCTGCTTCATGACAATCTGAGGTGTATGTGTCTTTATGTCCCGCTGGATGGCGACAGTTTGTCAAAGAGATATTTTCACAACATGTTTATTGCAGCATTAGTCGTAGTAATCAAGCTATAGAAATAACTTAATGTTCATAGAGGGATGAATGGACAAAGAAAATGTACACACACACACAAACACACACACGATGAATAACTATTCAACATTAAAAAAGAAAACTCTGTCATTTGTGACAAGTTTAGACTTATAACCTAACCAACGCAGAAAAACAAATACTTCATGAATTCATTTATGCAGAATATAAAAAAATAAAACTCATACAAATAGAGAGTAGAAGTGGGCCTACCACAGTTGGGAAGTTCTGGGAAAGGGGAGGATATTTTCCAAAGGGTACAAAATTACAGCTATATTTTTAAGATGTAGGCACCTAACATGCAACATGGTGAATATGCTTAATAATAACGTGTTATATACGTGACACTTGAGAGTAAATCTCAAGTAGTCTCATCACAAACACAATATAACTACATGAGATGATAGAAATTAAGTATGCTGATTGTGGCAATCATTTCACAATTTATACATATGCCAAAATATCACATTTTCCAGTACAAATACACAGTTATTGTTTATTATTCCTCAATAATGCTTAATAAATATATGATTGTAGAAAGTATAAGGACAGTATAATATACATATATAGCGCACACAATACCACAGGGAATAAGGTATATATGTATACACAAAAGAAATGATGAAAGAAATAAATATGACTATATACATGAACATCAAACAATGTACACTGAAAGAAACAAGAGTAGTGTTATCATAAGGAATAGTGATCACCTGTGGGGAGGACAGAGAAGATCACAAAATTAATAATCTAAGGGGCTTCTGAGTCACTAGTAATTATTTATAACTCAGACTGTTATTTCAAAGTCTTTTTTAAATTTTATGATGTGCATTTTGCTGATCACTTACAATTTTTTTCTATTTAAAAATAATAAAAATTAAATGTTAAGTATTTGTGGGGTTCCATGGTTAATTTTTATTAAAAAATGATAAAAAAGTGTTCCACTATATAAAAAAAAATCTTAGAATACAATTCTAAGTGTACTTCCTCATTTACATATCCCAGGTAAATACCTTTATCTCTTATGAAGCACAAAGAAAAATATTTTGATGATACATAAACAGAAAGATTATAGAGAAGTAAGTATATATATATGTGTGTATGGAGAGCGAGAGAGAGAGATACATGAACCATTAAGTCACTGAAATTATCAGAAGCCTGAAGAATATAATTCCACTTTACAAATGTATTTTTCATGAAGGGAAATAGTAAGCCATGTTTTTAGTTGGTCACATCCCAAGTCTTAAGTAACATCTCTTATGAATGTCAAGGATCATATCTACAATATTTCTATTGCATAAGACTTGTGTGCATTAATGTGCATGTTATTTCACAAAATATAAAAAATTAAAGCATTTTTAAAATAAAACTGTGGCTCAGTGTTAGAGCACTTGCCAAGCACACATGAGGCACTGGAACTCCATATAAAGAAATGAATGAAATGAAGAACTATCAACATCTAAAAATATTTCTAAAAAAAAAAAAATTATGTTTGAGGATGTGGTTACTAAGTTGAATGGCCTTTAAAAGAAACACCAAAAATACTTGTGTGTGATAATAGTGTTGGAACTGGATAGATATTGGCAAAATTTTGGAACATAAAAACAATGCACATGTTGCTGACACATTTATTTTATACCTCAAATACTAAAGGAAGTCTTTAATCCAATTTTGATTTTGTGGTAGACGAATTTCTAAGAATAACTCCCAATGCCCCTTCCTCGTGGGTATGGGTGGAACTGTGAATATAAAGAGATAGCACTCCCATGGTATGTTATATTAGGAGGCAGGGCTGCCCTTAATACAGAGGAATTATCTAGGTGTGTCTAATCTATTCAATTGAGCCCTTCAGGAGGCAAGGATATTCCTCAGCTGGTAGCATCAGGGAGGAAGAAATAAAGTCAGAAGATTCTTGAATTATTAGGACTCTATGAAATATTGCTTGTTTGAAGATGTTGGGGGTCAAGTCAGGAGTAGGGTGGGAAGCTTCTGAAATATAAAGCAGGCTATAGTTAGTAGCAAGGAAAAAAAGAGTTATAAATACAGCCGCAAGAACAGAATTCTGCCAAATGGAATGTGCTTAGAAATTGATTCTTCTTCAATGCCTTCATCATATAAGAACCCAGTCCTGCTGATTATTTGATATTAGCCTTGTGAGACCCTGAGCAGAGGACCCAGTTGAATTGCCTGATATTCTGCTCTATAGAATTATGAGACTAAGTTTGTGGTTATTTGTTACATAGCAATAGAAGAATAACGTGCTCATTATAAAATAATCATTGATTCTCTAGTATCTTAACACACACACCTAATTAAGAATGACAATGAGAGATTAATTTGAGAGGTTATGGTAAATGGCTAGCGTTGCTGGACACCCTTTCATGTTCTGGATCTTACCACATGCTGATCGAAGAAATGCATTAACGTAATTAATTAATGTAATTAATGGAAATATCTTCATAAGCCAGGAATAAACTATAAAATTCTAAACAAAATAGTTCAGATTTAGAAATTATACCTTGTTATTCAATGACCACTTTTCAGGAGATCATCTGCCTTAATACTGTTAATTCAGTGGAGAAGACGCAATCAGTTTGTTGATGTTGATAATTATGGTATCACTAAAAAAGAACCAACACAAATTAAAAAAAAAGAAAAAGAATTATGGATGGCCCACACCCAGTTGCCTTTAGAACTTAACATGGTCTGAGACATGAGAAACTTTCATTAAATTAAACCGCTGAGATTTTTAGAGTGTATCCTTAATAGTAGCCAAAGTTTAACTTGAAAACTCTTCCCTAAGGATGGCTGAAGACTGTTGAAATACTCTCCAACGAGCTAAATAAGAGCAACACACTCACATACCACTGTATATAGCACTTTTGGTTGGTATATGTACTATTTCATATCTATCACTATGTTTGCAATTTTAATAAGCAGCCTTGTTGAGAACATTGTATCTATGAATAAGCTGTGTGATTAAAAAGGATAAGGGAAACACCAGGTTATACAAATGATCTGAGAAAATCTACATGAGCGTTAAGAGAAATGAGAAATTTCAACTTGTCTCTTTTATATGCTAAATTAAAACTACATAAAAAATCTAAGTATTTTAAGATGTAAAATCATTTATTTTAAAATTTAGTGAAAATGGTGAGTGAAAGTAAACATTAATGTTTTAAATCCAGGGAGCATAAACCATGAGCAAAAGTTTCTTCTCTTGTTATTTCCCCTTTAACTCCCAGTGCTCTTGGCCTCTTTATGATGTCACCTCTGAACATCACCAAGCTGAATGTACAATATTTAAGTCCTGGCAAGTCATAGGTGGGAAAAATGTCTGTTCCAAGATTGTAAGTCCTTTTGTCAAATTTTCTGATTTGAAATAACTGAAGTTCTCTAACTAGCTTGACACTTATCCTCTGTGGTGTTAAGTGATGTTTACTATATTGTTATTATTCTGTTCATAAGCAAGAGAGAATGTGTTTAAACAGAGACATACATTCTCAAGCAACACCATAGGCTATTTTGATGCAAGGTTTAGATAGTTCATTCACTTCAGCAAAATAGATGTCTTGGGATAAGTCTTTTTTACTGGAGGTCTTACTTGATTTCTTATCATATTGTATTTTGAGGAAGAGAATAAATAAATCATTGTTCTAAGGGGGATTATCACCTCTCTGAGGAGGAAATTGGAAATTTTGGAAACAAGCATCATATATGTCACCGTGACAGAAGAGGGCTACTGAGCTTTAGAGGATATCCATCAGAATGTTAAACCTTTAATACATGGGGCCTCCGCGCAAAAGAAGACCAGTCAATTGTTAATTATATCCCCTTGAGAAACACTACGTATGTGAAAGAATTCTTCAATATTAAGGAGATTATCCAGACCTGGGAAGCAAGTTTGATGATAATAGTTTCCTAATTTATTTTCTGTTAAAATGAGGTAGGAAAAGAATACCTTTCAATTACATAAACCTTTTAACAGAAGGCTGTGAACAAAGGTGAAGGAATGAAATTTTGAAATATAAGAGTGGTTGGGTTTGTTTTAACAGTACTGTTAAAGAGAAGATGAACCATAAATCTTAAAAATAGAATAGGATATCCAAGGGCATTGGTGCTTACTTCCTTATAATACAATCATTATTTTAAAGATAAATCTTTTGTAAGGTTTGAATGTTATTTGTCATGATTACAGTCAAGACTGAGGGATTTGATGACAATTACAAAGTAAACTGTTTTGGCATTTCACATGCCAGAATAATACTATATCTTAATTACTTAAAAACATTTTAGTTCCGCACAATATCAATAATATTAATGTTATCATGAGCATTGCATGACTTCAGAGGACTTAACCATGATTCAAAAACTACTCTGGCTTTATGGCAATTTTTTATAGTGGTATTGTAGTATAATTCTAAAGCTCTGCTATAGAAAATATGATAAAATTCATGATCGGATGCCCTGTAAAGTACAATAAAGAACACTCAAAAATTTTTAGCAATGTATTTCTTTGGATTCAAGTGAGAACTCCCAATCTATTTAACATGGAGAATTTGAGATGCACACACAATAATTTCTATTCTATTTGTCTTTTAATTATAAGAATGATAGGGCTTTAGTTTTAGGCTAAACATTTCTGTGTCCATAACTACCAACTTTCACTGATAAAGAAAATCTTCCTCTTGAGTTCATTTTCCCCCTCCTCACTTATTCTTCTTTACAACCTTGGGTCTATCCAAACCTCAGCTGCTCCACTTGATAGTTTCATCTTTTCTTGCCTTGGCCTCCTGCACCAGCTGTCAGTCAACTCAGTCCTTCCATTTATAATGTTGAATAAGACTAAGTTTTCTCTAGGAAGTGTGAGAGATTTTCACAAACATTTGGTCTCATGTCCACTGTTTATTTTATGTTTTCCCTCCCTTGAGTTGCTTTAATAAAGGCTTCCCTTAGTGTCTTAGTTTGGAGATTCTCCTTGATCTGGAAAAAGGTTTGTCGGTCTGGCCACTAGTGATATTTTATGCCAGATAATTTGGTTGGAGTGAGGGACTGGGAGAGGGAGGACAGCAGTATCTTGTGCATTGTAAGATGTTAAGTAGTATCTGGGGTCTCTACCCACTAGATGCCAGTATCATATCATATCACACAATTATGATAGCCAAAATATCTTCCAATATTGCAAAATGTCCCCTGGGTAAGTAGGTCAAAATAAATCCATTCTAAGAAACTGTTCCAGAAAACGCTAGAGAAAGGAAATCTTCCCACCCAAAGAACCATCCTTCAGCAAGACAATGACTGCAAGGCATTGATTGACCTCTCGAGCAAACACAAGAAGATTGAGAGATTATAGTCAGTCTCTAAAACACATTCTGGCAACACCTTTTACGACCCTATTTTCCCTGTTGTTAGGATATCTGGGGACATGCTTATAAACAGGAGTCTGTGGACAATTCACATTGTTGAAGCCCTTGAACTTTTAATTTATGTATTTTTAAAAGATATACAAGCAGAGGTATAGAAATACAGTAAAAGGAAAGAATAAAGGCAGGTGTATTTTGTGTCTAAATTAAAATTATTTTAGACTATAGAAAACAATTTAAAAAGTTGGTTAAAGTATATCCCTTATAAAACATTTTCTGGTATAAATATAGAAATATATTTTTCTGCTAAAAATTAAAATCTCTTATGTCTCCTACATTAGCACTTCAACTTTTTATTTTAAAAAAACCCTAAATTTAAATTCCTTGTTTAACTCAGAGACACATTATCTTTTGCATTACTAACAGTGGAAAATGTCTTTACACCAAAACTCACAAATATTGAGAATAATTTTGAATTGATTAGATATACAGACCTGAAGTAAAGGCAGACTTGTGGCTTCTATATCCCATTTTATCTTGGCTAATGTGAGGAATTAATTGTTGAGTTTCCTTATGCATATCTGGAAACCTTAAAAATTATTTCACCAAATTGTACTATATTTTTTCCTTATAGGATAAGTGATTAGATTAGAATTTTCTTAGTTTCATGAACTTAAAATCAATTTAAAAAGTTAGAAATATATTTACATTTGTAAAAATTTTTCAAAATAATAAAATAATAGGAGACATACTAATAGTTTACTACTTTTAGTAGAAAATTTTATAAGAAATATCAAAAATAGAACCTGATTTAAAAGAATAGCCCTAAGTGCCAGAGAAGCAAGGAAAAGATCTTCCTACTAGCAGAACTAGATTTTGGGGAGAAAGTAGGAAAATGTTTTCTGATATAAAAAATTGACTTGATTTAATTGCTTATGTCAATGTATATTTACATAATGAGAGGGGACTGAGGTATTCAGTCTACTGTTATTTTGAGGTCCTATAAAATCTCCTAAGTAAAAATGCAAATGATAAAAATTTATTGAATTGTAACTATAACCTAATCAACTGTTAGAAAGCTATAGGGATTTTTGACCACAGCAGAAACTTATGTTTTGCCAGATTTCATTGTGCTTTTCCAGATTTCATTGTGTTTTTTGTTTCTTCACTTTCTTCAGAAGTTGTTTAATTTTTAAATATTTATGCATTTTCTAGGTACTTTTATCATTGATTTCTAGTTCAATTGCTTGGTAATCAAAAAATATGCTCTAGAGGTTATATAAGACATTAATGGACCATGCTTATCTACCATTTTGAAAATTCCATGTTTACAAATTTACTGTTTCATTAACCTGAAGCATTTTCTCTTCCAAACATTTGGAATGAAGGAATTCTTATTCTTCATGGTTGAGCATCAACATTTCTTCAACAGAGTCTAAAATATACGTTAGCTAGATCCAAACTTAGAGACACACACATAATGGCTCAAATAATTTTGGTGCATGTATTCAGTTAAGAAAACATTAGCCTAGATAACTGACAGGTAAATGCATGCTAAATTTCATTCAATTAATTTATTCCTATTTTTATAGAGTAACAAAAATGTACCAGGTTTCATGCTGGGAACTTCATTACTTAATTGAAGGTATCAAGATATTGTGGGGGTTTTTTGTACCTAATATTTTATTTTTTTATATACCATTAAAATAAGACACTGAAAGTGTGCTTGTTCCTGTGTGTATGTATAAGCCTCAGACTTGCTCATGATCAGCAATGGCTCTATGACTAATACAGAAAAATATTTTGGCAACATATCTTACTGTTGGTTTCGATTAAAAATAAATAAAAATTGGATGATAAAACCCCATGGGAGCAAAGTTGTTTATTCGAAAATAAACAAGTGAGAAATTATAAATGGACAATAGTTTACAACGCAGTCTAATTTATAAGATTTTCCTAGAGAAAAAAAAAAAAAAAAAAAGAAATCCCATGTTAATACTTATAGTATACATTGATACACACACACACACATGCACACACACATACATACACACACATTTATCATTTGGTGACTGGGATTTGGTTAACATTTGAGAATAATTTGAGGATGTGCTTTCATTTGAACATAGGGGTTATAAAGTAATGTATTGGCTCAAATTTAATTGCAAGGAAATTTGGTGTGGGAGGTAGGAAAAATAATTTGAGCATAGTTTTTCAATTTAAAAAGATTTAAAATGTATATATTATAGATGTGGCAAGTTGGTTCATCCTCATGGCTTAATTCTATTGAACTCCAAACATCTACACATTTGTTCCTATCTCCCATACTGAAGATGAGCTTATCTTACATGATAATGGATATCTAAGAATGCAAAAATATTTATCAAGTTGCTGGTGGCATGTGTTTATGTATAATAATGATCATCGAATGCAGAATGCAATGGTTTTATAGAAATTAATTAAATTTTTTCCCTTTTATTTTAATAGCCAAAAAATAAACTATGGGACATATGATAATTATATTCCAGGTAAGAAAGAATTCAATATTTATTGTAAAACACACATTATTAATTCTAAAAAATCATTATCTTTTATTCAGAAGGGTAAAGCAAAAACTATCATGGAACATAATTATTAATAAACATTTTATTTCCCAGGGACTCTTTCTTACATGGTCACTGAATACCTTCTCAGTAAATTGTTGTTTTAAATCCAAGTAAGATTAAACAAACACATTCAGTAACACAAAGGTGGACATATTTTCATGTTAGAAATTATACAGTTAGATAATCTTACAACTTCTCACCCAATTTCTTCTAACTTCCTAAAAGATTGTATCCAGTTTATAATTGGCCAAAATGTCATTATTAGATAAGGCAAATGCATCTAATTTGAATTACTTTAATTATCGAGTATTTTTCCCTCATTTACTGAGCTTAAATGTACCTTCCCTTCTGTACAGTTTTCCAAATGATCCTGAGGACATCTTTAGGAGACTAATAGGAGAGATTTATCTTCTCTATACACAGTGATACTGAACATATTTAAACACAGTGACAATATCTCTCTCTGGCCTCATTTTTTACTTAAATATTCCTAATCATTTATATTATAGTTTCAAGGAAATTTCACCCTCCCAGTCACCATTCAGTATTTTTTTTCAATAGTTTTTCATTAAGCATGTCATTAATAGCAATTTGATTCTTGTGCTTTATTAGCATTTACTCTTGTGACTTAGAAAATGATTAACTTAAAGGATTTAAGCCTTCCCTCTCAAGGTTCAATTATCTATTTATTGCATATTTTATGGCAGGCATTGTCTAAACACTTTGGCGGAAACAAAAATAGTTAACACATTTTTTCTTCTCAGAAGAATTATATTCTAACCCAAAAAAACAGAAAGCAAAACCTAGATTACAAGTGATAGTAAGAATTAAAGAAAAGTAATAATGTTTCTTTGCAGCTATTTTATAGATTGTATTAGATTCACAATGACTATTTTATAAAGTTATCCATAAAACTGGTTGAAATAGAAAAATCAGTTTTTGTTTTCCCATGTTGACCAAACAGAATTTTAAATATGATCAAATAAATAAAGCTATAATTTGAATCATTCGTTTATTCATTTACATGATATGTATTGCACCAATTACCATTTCAGTTCTGATGGAATCTAACCATTTAAAAAGTATATTTTGTCTTTCTTCTTTTAGTCAGTGAATTAAGCAAAAAATCATGGAATCAGCAACACTTTTCCCTGGCATTTCCCAAACCACAACGACCAGGAAAAAAAAGGAGATCAATACCTTCCCAGCTACGTGATAATACAACTCCTGTAAGTAGTGGAAAGATCATGTACTTAGTATAGTAAGTACTTACTAGTAATAATCTTGTGAAATTATTTAGATTTATTCTGTTTTATACATCAGAACTGAGCCACAGATTTCTGTGATGATGGAAATATTTTATACTTTGCAGTCAACATGGCTATTGAACACATGAAATAAGGCTAGTATAATGGATTAACATTTTTACAATTAACTTTAAGAAAATTAAGATCATAGACGACTGTTACATAATATATTGAATAACACATTTAAAGATATTTCAAATTCTACTATTTGGAAAAATATAAATATATATTTTATTTAAATTTTACTGTATCACTTAGTTCATATTGACTCTTTGTTTAATAGCCCTACATCATATAAAATGTGTTTAAGAGACAAGAAATCTAGAGACCCTAATTTATGGTTACTATAAATATTTAAGAAATGTTAACCAGCTGGAGAAACTTGATCATACACTCAAGAAATTACACACATTATGCCTTGATGGAGTTCTAGTGCTTCCTCACTTCTGGCAATACAGAATACAGGATTCTAAGCATTAAAAGACAAAAATTTCACAATGTTTCTAGGGTGATTATGGTTATAAAAATATTTAAATGCCCAGCAACTATAATTTATTTTAGCAAATAAATTCCATCAGTAGTGATAAATTTTCTTTTTTCTTTATTCAATATATTTTTCAATTGTTTAACATTCATAGAAAAAAAAATCTTGTTCTTGTCCTTTAGTTTTTTTTTTTTTTTTCTTGTAAACAAATGGGATACATTTTGATTCTCTCTGCATGGAGTAAAGACATACCATTCATGTAATCATAAATTTACACAGGGCAATGTTGTTTGATACATTCTGCCATTTTTTTCCCTGTTCCCCCCACCACTCACACCCCTCTTTTCCCTCTATACAGTCCTTCCTTCCTCCATTCTTGCCCTGCTCCCTAATCCTAAACTTAACCCTAAACCTAACCCTAACCCTAATGCTAACACCTCCCACCCCCATTATATGTCATCATCCGCTTATCAGCGAGATCATTTGTCCTTTGGTTTGTTGAGATTGGCTTATCTCACTTAGCATGATATTCTCCAATTTCATCCATTTGCCTGCAAATGCCATAATTTATCATTCTTTATGGCTGAATAATATTCCATTGTATATATATATGCTACAGTTTCTTTATCCATTCATCAATTGAAGGACATCTAGGTTGGTTCCACAATCTGGCTGTGGTGAATTGAGCAGCTATGAACATTGATGTGGCTGTATCTCTGTAGTAGGCTGATTTTAAGTCCTTTGGGTATAGGCCAAGGAGTGGGATAGCTGGGTCAAATGATGGTTCCATTCCAAGCTTTCTGAGGAATCTCCATACTGCTTTCCGGAGTGGCTGCACTAATTTGCAACCTTACCAGCAATGTATGAGTGTACCTTTTTCCCCACATCCTCGTCAACACCTATTGTTGCTTGTGTTCTTGATAGTCGCCATTCTAATTGGGGAGAGATGGAATCTTAGGGTAGTTTTGATTTGCATTTCTCTTATTACTAGAGATGTTGAACAGTTTTTCATATATCCGATGATTGCTTGTACATCTTCTTCTGTGGAGTGTCTGTTCATTTCCTTAGCCCATTTGTTGACTGGATTATTTGAATTCTTGGAGTAGAGTTTTTTGAGTTCTTCATAGATTCTGGAGATTAGTGCTCTATCTGAAGTCTGATTGGCAAAGATTTTCTCCCACTCTGTAGGCTCTTTCTTTGCATTGCTGATGGTTTCCTTTGCTGAGACAAAGCTTCTTAGTTTGAATCTATCCCAGTTGTTGATTCTTGCTTTTATTTCTTGTGCTATGGGAGTCCTGTTAAGGAAGTCTGATCCTAAGCCGACATGTTGAAGATTTGGACCTACTTTTTCTTCTATAAGATGCAGGGTCTCTGGTCAGATTCCGAGGTCCTTGATCCATTTTGAGTTGAGTTTTGTGCAGGGTGAGAGATAGGGGTTTAATTTCATTTAGTTGCATATGGATTTCCAGTTTTCTCAGCACCATTTGTTGAAGAGGCTATCTTTTCTCCATTGCATATTTTTGTCACCTTTGTCTGGTATGAGAAAATTGTATTTATTTGGGTTTGTGTCCATGTCCTCTATTCTGTACTATTGATCTACCTGTCTATTTTGGTACCAATACCATGCCGTTTTTGTTACTATTACTTTGTAGTAGAGTTGAAGATCTGGTATTGCAATACCCCCTGCTTCGCTCTTTCTACTGAGGGTTGTTTTAGCTATTCTGGGTTTTTTATTCTTCCAGATGAATTTCATAATTGCTTGCTCTATTTCTGTAAGGTACATCATTGGGATTTTAATTGGAATTGCATTGAATCTGTATACCACTTTAGGTAGTATGGCCATTTTGACAATATTAGTTCTGCCTATCCAAGAACATGGGAGATCTTTCCATCTTCTAAGGTTTCCTTTAATTTTTTTCTTTAATGTTCTGTAGTTCTCATTGTAGAGGTCTTTCACCTCTTTTGTGAGATTGATTCCCAAGTATTTTATTTTTTCGAGGATATTGTGAATGGGGTAGTTTTCCTAATTTCTCTTTCTGAAGATTCATCACTTATGTATAAAAATACATTGGATTTATGAGCATTGACCTTGTAACCTGCTACTTTACTGAATTCACTTATGAGTTTTAAAAGTTTTCTGGTGGAATTTCCAGGTTCCTTTAAATATATAATCATGTCATCAGCAAATAGGGATAGTTTGAGTTCTTCTTTTCCTCTTCGTATCCCTTTAATTTCTTTGGTTTGTCTAATTGCTCTGGCTAGAGTTTCAAGGACAATGTTGAATAGAAGTGATGAAAGAGAGAATCCCTGCCTTGTTCCAGTTTTTAGGGGGAATGCTTTCAGTTTGTCACCATTTAGAATGATATTAGCCATGGGCTTAGCATAGATGGCCTTTACAATGTTAAGGAATGTTCCCACTACCCCAATTTTTTCTAGTGTTTTGATCATGAAGGGGTGCTCTATTTTATCAAATGCTTTCTCTACATCTATTGAAATAATCATGTGATTCTTAACTTTAAGTCTTTTGATATGGTGAATGACATTTATTTGATTGCTGGATGTTGAACCTACCTTGAATCCCTGGGATAAAACGCCCTTGATCATGGTGCACTATCTTTTTAATATTTTTTCAATGCGCTTTGCTAAAATTTTGTTGAGAATTTTTGCGTCGATGTTCATTAAGGATATTGGTCTGAAATTTTCTTTCCTCAATGTGGCTCTGTCTGGTTTAGGTATCAGGGTGATATTGGCTTCATAGAATGAGTTTGGGAGGGTTCCCTCATATTCTATTTCATGGAATACTTTGAGGAGTATTGGAATGAGCTCTTCCTTAAATGTTTTGTAGAACTCGGCTGAGAGCCCATCTGGTCCCGGACTTTTCTTTGTTGGTAGGCTTTTGATGACCTCTTCTCTTTCATTGCTTGAAATTGATTTGTTTAAGTTGTGTATGTCGTCCTCATTCAGTTCAGGTAATTCATATGTCTCTAGAAACTTGTTGATGTCTTCGAAGTTTTTTGTTTTGTTGGAATATAGAGTTTTCAAAATAGCTTCTAATTATGTTTTGTATTTCACTCGTGTCTATTGTGATATTTCCTTGTTCATTCCGAATTTTAGTAATTTGAGTTTTGTCCCTCTTTCTCTTTGTTAGTGTGGCTAAGGGTTTATCAATTTTGTTTATTTTTTCAAAGAACCAACTATTTATTTCGTTAATTTTCCGATTGTTTCTTTTGTTTCAATTTCATTGATTTCGGCTCTGATTTTAACTATTTCCCGTCTTCTACTACTTTTGGTGTTGGTCTGCTCTTCTTTTTCTAGGGCTTTGAGCTGTAGTGTTATGTCGTTTATTTGTTGATTTGTACTTCTTTTGTTGAATGCGCCCCATGAAATAAATCTTCCTCTAAGTACTGCTTTCATAGTGTCCCAGAGATTTTGATATGATGTGTCTTTGTTCTCGTTTACTTCTAAGAATTTTTTATTTCCCTCCTGATGTCTTCTGTTATCCATTCATCATATAATAGTGTATTTTTTAATCTCCAGGTATTGGAGAAGTTTCTGTTTTTTATTTTGTCATTTATTTCTAATTTCAATCCATTATGATCTGATAGAATATGAGGTAGTATCTCTATCTTCTTGTATTTGCTAACATTAGCTTTGTGGCATAAAATATGGTCTATTTTAGAGAAGGATCCATGTGCTGCTGAGTAGAAAGTGTATTCATTCTTTGTTGGATAGTATATTCTATATATGTCCATTAAGTCCAAATTGTTGATTGTGTTTTTGAGATCTATGGTTTCTTTATTCAATTATTGTTTGGAAGATCTATCCAGTGGTGAGAGAGGTGTGTTAAAATCGCCTAGTGTTATTGTGTTGTGGTTTATTTGATTTCTGGAATTGAGAAGGTTTTGTTTGACATACATGGACGAGCCAATGTTTGGGGCATAGATATTTATGATTATTATGTCTTGCTGATTTATGCTTCCCTTATGCAGTATGAATGTCCTTCTTTATCCCTTCTGACTAGTTTTGGCTTGAAGTGAACATTATCTGAAATGAGGATGGATACTCCAGATTTTTTGCTGTGTCCATGTACATGGTATGTTTTTTCCCATCCTTTCACCTTAAGTCTATGGATATCTCTTTCTATGAGATGAGTCTCTTCCAGGCAGCATGTTGTTGGGTTTTTCTTTTTAATCCAATCTGCCAGTCTATGTCTTTTGATTGATGAGTTCAGGCCATTAACATTCAGGGTTATTATTGTGATATGATTTGTATTCCCAGTCATTTGACTCATTTTTGTTTTTTGACATGATTTGGTTTCTCCTTTATTTGGCTATTCCTTTAGGCTAGTTCCTCCCGTTGCTGATTTACATCATTTGTTTTCATCTCTTCCTCATGGAATATTTTGCTGAAAATGTTCTGTAATGCCGGCTTTCTTTTTGTAAATCCTTTTACCTTTTGTTTAGCATGGAAGGATTTTATTTTGTCATCAAATCTGAATGTAAGTTTTGGTGGGTATAAGATTCTTGGTTGGCATCTGTTTTCTTTCAGGGCTTGGTAAATATTGTTCCAGGCCCTTCTAGGTTTTAGGGTCTGGATTGAAAAATCTCCTGATATTCTTATTGGTTTCCCCCTGAATATAATTTGATTCTTTTCTCTCGTGGCCTTTAAAATTTTGTCTTTATTTTGTATGTTAAGTATTTTCATTATAATATGCCTTCGTGTGGGTCTATTGTAATTTTGTATATTTGGAGTCCTATAAGCCTCTCGTACTTGATTTTCCATTTCATTCTTCAGATTTGGGAAATTTTCTGATATTATTTGATTGAATAGATTGTTCATTCCTTTGGTTTGTTTCTCTAAGCCTTCCTCAATCCCAATAATTCTTAAATTTGGCCTTTTCATGATATCCCGTAATTCTTGTAGATTCAGTTCATGATTTCTTACCATCTTCTCTGTTCAACTTTGTTTTCAAGATTAAATATTTTGTCTTTAATGTCTGAGGTTCTATCTTCCAGGTGTTCTAACCTATTGGTTATGCTTTCTATGGAGTTTTTAACTTGGTTTATTGTTTCCTTCATTTCAAGGATTCCTGGTTTTTTTTTTTCAGTATCTCTCTTTATTGAAATGATCTTTTGCTTCCCATATTTGCTTTTTAAACTGTTGATTGGTGTGATCATTTAATGCCTGCATTTGCTCTTTCATCTCCTCCTTCAATGCCTGCATTTGCTTGTTCATCTCCTCGTTTACTTCCCTGATTGTTTTAATTATGTACATTCTGAATTCCCTTTCTGACATTTCTTCTGCCGTGCTGTTATTGGGTTTTATTTATATAGTATCTAGGTTTGTTTGGGACATTTTCTTTGGTTTATAGTGTCTCTGTAGATTTCCCGTATTTCACCTCCCAGCCTTCAGTAGCCTGAATTCTTGGAGGAACTTGATGATGCAGTGCTTCTGAAGAAAGCTACCCCTAGCCTGCTACTGGTTCCAGGGCTGGGGGCTGGCTCTGTGTGGAAAGGCTCTCACTGGGCGGCCTGCTCCAAGAAGCTGGTTGTGGAAGTAGCCTGCCGCTGGAAGGAGCAGGGCTGCCTGGGGAAGACTCTAGCTGCCCTGCCCTGCTCTGAGAAGCTGCCCCTGTCTGGGCCTGCCATCCAGGCCAGGCTTCACCCGGTGGGAGAGACTCACCCTGTGGCTCTATGTTAGTCCGAGTCTCTCAATGCCTCCCCTTCTTGAATCCTGGGTTCTGGAGTGACGGGAGCTGCAGTCACCCTCTAGTCTGCCATCTTGGATCACCCTGCCCTTTAGTTTTTACAAATATTTGGTTAGAAGTTGAAAATAAAATGCACCACAACATGCACTGAGTGTTATTGATTTTATCATTTCAGTTACCTCTCTGGTGATCATGAGTTTATATCTTACCAAGGAGGAGGAATGTCAGGCTTTCACCTATAACCACTGGTGATATTCTCATTTCCAGAGACCTGGAAAGTGAAAATATAGATCAAGATATGCCTGAACTTGAAACTATTAAACATTAGAGGCTAACTTGTTTCTAAGTTCATGTAGAAATGAAGGGTAAGCAAAACAGTCCAAGAATGCTCATGAACACAGATTAAAAATACATAAAAAAATGAAAGCTTCCCCTGATTGCAAGAAGAGTTTCTAAGATGTCATTAGTCAATGCTGGTCTCTTCTAATTTTAACATAAAATCTTGAGGGACTTTTGAACATGAGAAATAACAATCCATTAGTTTTAAAAGTGATGAAATCCAAAAAGCAGAATAAACTATGAAATCTATAAATTATTCACTTTTTAATCACAACATCTAAACTTTTTTTATGTTTGAATTTAGGCTATATTTAATGTCTGTTTGTAAAAACTGCATAACTGAAATTTGTTCTTCATTATTCTAACGAATTCAGGCAGTTGATGAAACTAAATTGGAAGGACCAAAACAACCACCACTATGGATGCACCGTTCCTTAATGAGAATTTCAGAGAGACCATCTGTGTATTTAGCCGCTAGGAGGAAGCCTCCACCTAAACCCTCTGGTCCCAAAGAAGGTGAGGAGAAACCATTAGATACGAAAGAAGAGAAAGAGAAACCTGATTCAGAATTAGAAATGAAAGAGAAGAAAGACTCAAAGAAAGAGAAGGATGAAGAAAAAGGATCTAAAGCTGGCAAAAAAGGTAAAAAAGATTCAAAGGAGAAGGATTCAGGTTCAGAATCTGAAGGTGGCAAAGGTGGAAAGAAAGATAAGAAGGGAAAGGGCAAGGGGTCTGGCGGAGAATCTGAAGAGGAAAAAGGTGGAAAGAAAGATAAGAAAGATAAGAAAGGAAAGGGCAAGGAGTCAAGTGGAGAATCTGAAGATGAAAAAGGAGGAAAGAAAGATAAGAAAGATAAGAAAGGAAAGGGCAAGGAGTCAAGTGGAGAATCTGAAGATGAAAAAGGAGGAAAGAAAGATAAGAAAGGTTCAAAGAAGGGCAAAGAGGACAAAGACACAGCTGAAACGGAATCTGAAGAGGACAAAGCAGGCGGAAAGAAAGATAAGAAAGATAAGAAAGGTGCCAAGAAGGGCAAAGACAAAGAGGCAGCAGATACAGAAACTGAAGAGGATAAAGCAGGCGGAAAGAAAGATAAGAAGGATAAGAAAGATAAGAAAGGTGGGAAGGACAAGGAGTCAGCTCCAGAATCTGAGGATGAAAAAGCAGGCGACAAGAAAGACAAGAAAGATAAGAAAGGCGCCAAGAAGGGCAAAGACAAAGACAAAGACAAAGACAAAGACAAAGAAGACAAAGACACAGCAGATGCAGAGTCAGAAGGTGAGAAACCGGAGAGCAAGAAGGATAAAGACTCCAAGAAAGATGCAAAGAAAGGTAAAGGTAAGAAGGGAGAGAGTGAGTCGAAGGATGATGTCAAGAAAGAGTCCAAGAAAGACAAAAAAGATAAGAAAGACAAGAAAGACAAGAAGGGCAAGTAGGTCTTGGAAAATAATTCCAACTGAAAGATCTATCTAAAAGCATGTTCGGTGAAAAGTTTTAGTTGTCTGGAATTGAATTTATGAGTGAAAAAGAAGCCTCAAAGAACTCATTGAATAATTTTTTAAAAGGCGGCAAAGAAGGACATAAGGTGGACTCAGCAAAGATTCATAAAATGTAAGAAAAATTTTAAGAAAAATTAAGGAAAGTTTCTTGGAAGGACTTGAAAGATACCTATGCTAACTTGGGGGATATGAAGTATTGAAAGATCTCTTGAATGATTCAAAGAAGAATATTAAAGTATGTATAAGGTAATGACACTAAGTGGATACAAAAATTTAAAAATCAATGAAGACGTAAAAATTTTAAAAGGCAGATGCTGTATCTATAGATTTAGAAAAATATATCTCAAGCTGCATACCTAGGATTATTAAATAACTGTAAGTATCTGTAAAGAAATGAAAAAACTTTCAGAAAATCTACTCAAAAATCTACTCTACTAAATAAATACAGTTTTCAAAAGAAGGAGGAGAGGAAGAAAGGGAGAAAGAAAGGAGCAAAAAAGAGAGAAAATGAAAGGAAAAGGAAGAGAAGAAATAGGGTTAATGCCCTCTGAATCTACACCACCATCTCTGAAGTTTAAAGAACCACAATTATGTTTATGGTGTTGGATATTCTACTTCCTGACCAAGATGAACATACTTGGTAAGTTAATTTTATTTTAAGTCAAATTGAATTTAAAATAATTTAATTGATTGAAAAATTTAAATTGATACTTACTGCTATTAAGGCAGTTCTTTGTTTGATTTGGATTTTGTAAAATTATATCAAATTTGGGCTTTCTCATTGTAAGAAGTATTTGAGCATGGAGAGATCACAAAGTAAATGAAGTTTTAAAGAGTGTTGATGAAAAGATTAAGAGAAGTAGAACTGTTTATGTTGCAGGAGAGAAGTTTACCTTATGATATATAATTTTAATCTAGCACAAGTTTTATTTTTTTAATAGAAAAGAGTGGTCACCTTGTCTCCACTTTAAAAAGAATGAAAATCAAAATTGTGGAAATTCCCAAGAACAAATTTAAATGAGGTACATTGAAGAACTTCTCCAGAAATTGCTAAATAGATAAAACTACACAAAATTTTAAAGACTAAGATTATCTATATAGTATTATTTAGATATGAAAGCAACGAACTTTATAACTACATTAACTTCTGTTGTGATCCACAAGTCCTATTAATATGAGGGAGGAAGAGTGATTCAAAGCAGAATGTAACACCACTGAACTTCCAAATTAGTGCCAATTCATTCATTTATGTTTCAGAATATTCTCAGATAAACTCAACATTGTTGTAGAACTTGCCAAATGATTTTTCTCTCCTTTTCCTTCCTGACATAAACTCTGGATACAGAATACAGCTTCTCATTGACATTAAAAAGGGGGACACTGTTTTAGTCAGCTTTTTCACTGCTGTGACCAAAAAGACCTGATAGGAACAATTGAAGGAGGAAATGTTTATTTTGGGCTCCAGGTTTCAGAGGTGTCAGTCCATACACAGCTGGCTCCACTCCTCAGGGCGGAAGATGAGGCAGTATATCATGGTGGTAGTGGAAGAACATCTGAATATCATACCAGGAAGCAGAGAGAGAGAGAGAGCTCTAAGGGCATGCCCCCATCAACCCAGCTTCTTCAGCCACATCCTACCTGCCTACAGTTACCACCCAGTTAATCACTATCAGAGGATTAATGCACCTATTAGGTTAAGGATCTCATAACTCAATTGTTTCACCTCTAAACTTTCTTGCATTGTCTCACACATAAGCTTTTGGGGAACACCTCATATCTAAACTATAACAGGTTTCTATTCCCTACACTCTTGAAAACTGGGTTTCTATGAACAGTAAGATATAATTACTTTGCCTGGTCACTGAGCACTGGCTTCTCTCCTTCATGCATCCATTGTTAAGGATGAATCACGGTTGCCTGGCAATCTCTCTTTTTAATCTGGAATGGCTGTGACAGTAACAGTAAAGAGAGTCAAATCCCTCTTCTGTGTGTTCCTCTCCACAATGAGGGACCTCGTTGTTCTTTTTCTATCTATCATATTCTGTGTTCAAATTTTTAAACTTTTCTGGAATTGTTCTCTCTGAGGATTTGATCAATCATTTTGAATCTTCTTTTTCCTCTTAAAAAACAGGCCCTTAAAATAATTTTCTCCCATGAGACTCGAAATCAGGTTTTAGATCAAATTCCATGTATAGTGACAGAACAGTTAAGCTTTTGCCTTTACCATTGGTCTACCACAGTGCACCAAGGGCACAGAGAAACTCCATGTAGTCAAATCCAATAGTGAAGTCTTTTTTCTGCCACCTCTTGTGTTCCACCTATATTATTTTTCTCCATTATTTTATTCATCCTCATATTTTATATGATTTTGTATGATTCTTATGATATTGAATCCTATACTTAAATCCAGTACTGATTTCTCCACTCAGGTACAAACTCACATGTTCAAATATTTAAATTAAGGGCATCTATTGGATTGTCTTCAGGCATCTCAAAATTAATATGTTCTGAAGGGAACTCTTGATATCCCTCCACCGAAACCTCTTCTTCCCAGGTCTCTGCCAATTCAGTAGACAATGCTGATATATAATCTGTGGCTTAGTCCAAAATTGGTGAGTTATCCCTATCCTTTTTCTCTGCCCTGCCCTTTAATAAGTACTGCCCTGTGTCCAAAATGTGTGAATTTGTCTCTTTTACTACACTTCTACTGCTTGATCACACGTACCTCACTCATCAACCATTATATTTCATGTGGAAACTCCTAGCCCTCTTAATGCAGTTGAAGCCACCTGCCTCATGTCTCACCACCACCCCACTATTCTCCACATAAAACTACCATCTTCTTTGGTCAGCTAAAGTCTTTTAATGTATTGTCACATTTAGAAGATCTTTTTTTTTTTTTTTTTTTTTTGGAATCTGGCTTATAGAGCCCCTAATGATCTCACAGGGTACTATTTCCTGTCATGTGACAGCATTATTCCTTTTGTCTGCCATGTTTTTATCACACTGATTTCTTTTTTATGCTTAACCATGCATAACCTAACACTATTAATCTGCACACTTATTCCCTCTGTCTGGAATGCAGTTGACCTAGAACTTCATATTGCTCATTCAAATTATTCAGTCTCAGAATAAATTTGACATTTTCGTTTATTTATAGAGTAGTTTTTAGAGAAATTTTAGGTTCCCCAAAAAACTGAGCAGAAAGTATAGTGATTTCCTATAGACTGTCTGCTCCCAGGTTTACCTAGACTACCCCATTAACAGCCCCCAACAGAGTGGTATATTTGCTAGAATTCATGAGCCTACATTGACATCATTGTAAACTAAAGTTCCTAGTTTACATTTTGGCTCACCCTAGACATCAAACATTCTATGTGTTTGGCAGTATTTGTGATGGCATGTTTCCAACACTGCATAGCAAGCACATGGAGTGGTTTCATGGTTAACACAAATCTGAGCTCCACTTATTCTTCCTTCCCTCCCCAATACATCTTGGCAACCATTGATGTTTTGTTTACTGTCTCTATTCCACTTTTCTAAAATGGCAGATAATTGGAAACATGTGTTGCACAACCTTTACATGTTGGCTTTTTTTTTACTTAGTAATACATATTTGGGTTTCTTTCATGTCTTTTTTATGATAGCTCATTTCTACATTGAAAAATATGCCATTGTCTGGATGTTTCAGATGCTTTTTCTGTGTGTATCTTTTGTTGTTGTTTATCTCTTACCTACTGAAGAACGTCTTGGTTGCTTTCAAATTTTATTAATTATGAATAAAGAAACGATAAATAACTGTGCAATTTTTTCTAGAGACATGTTTTCAAAAAATTTATTTGGTAAATTTGAAGTAATATGCTTGCAGTATTTTTGAAGTATATATGTATGTATATATATAATTTGTTAAAGAAACTGTCAAAGTTCCAAATTAATTTCCCCTAGCAATAAATGAATGTTCCTGTTTTTCCGTATCTTTTCCAGCATTCAGTGCTATCTGTGTTTTGGATTTTGTCCATTCTATCAGGTAAGAGCTTCTATATCATTGCTTTAAAATACATTTCCCTCAAGATACATGATTTGGAACATCTTTAATGTGCTTATTTATCTTCTGCATATATTCTTTGGTGAGATGACTTGTTAATATCTTTGTCCATTTTTAAATCAGGTTATTTGATTTTCTGTCAAGTTTTAAGAGTCCTTTGTGTATTTTGAAGAAGGTACTTTTTAAAACCCATATACCATTCACAAATATTTTTTTCTGCTTTGTGGTTTGTTTCTTGTTTCTTTTTGTACCAGGGATTGAGCCCAGGGGTCCTTAACCACTGAGCCACATACCCAGCCCTTCTTTGTGTTTTATTTTGAGACCGGGTCTCCCTAAGTTGCTTAGGACTTTGCTCAATTGTTGAGGCTGACTTTGAACTTTTGATCCTCCTTTTGATCAGCCTTCAGAGCCCGTGGGATTACATGTGTGCTTCACCACATCCAGCTTTGTGTTCTCTTGACATTACCTTTTGCATAGCAAAATATTTTAACTTTAATTTACTCTATCTTATCAATGCTTTCTTTTTTGGATTGTGCCTTTTGTGTTGTATTCAGGAAATCATTGCCAAAACCAAGGTCATCTAGATTTTCCCCTGATAGGTTCTAGGAGTTTTATAGTTTTAGGGCAGTGAGTAATTAATTAATTTGTTTTTAATTTAGAAATAAACATCATAAATATTTATGTTCTACATGAGAAGTCTTGATATGCTTATACACTGTAGAATGGCTCAGGCCGTTTTAACATGTGTATTACCTTTTATGTTTTGTGTGTCGAGAAAATTTAAATCTACTCTCTGAGCAGTTTTTAAGTATATAATATCTTCTTGTTAACTGTAACACTATATTATACCATAGATGATCTGAATTTATTCCTCCTGAAATTTTATATCCTTTGAACAACATCTCCCCAGCAACTCTCTACTTCCTGGCAACCATTATTTTACTCTCTGTTTCCATGAGTTTAAATATGTTTAGCTTTTTGTCTGGGTGCAGTAACTTATGTATGTAATTCCAGTGGTTCAGGAGCCTGACGCAGGAGGATTGCAAATTCAAATCCAGTCTCAGTAACTTACTGAAGCTCTAAGCAACTTAGGGAGACCCTATCTCTAAATAAAATATGAAAAATAAAAAGGACTGGGGTTGTGACTCAGTGGTTAAGTGTCTCTGGGTTCCATTCCCTGTACCATATATTTTATATATTTATAATATATGTATGTATATAATATGTATGTACATATGTTATATATGTATATCTCTCATATAAGTGAGATCTTGCATCTTGTATCTTTTTAAAATTGTATTTTTAGTTGTGGATGGACACAATATCTTTATTTTATTTTATTTTATTTTATTTTATTTTATGAGGTTTTGAGGATCAAACCCAGTGCCTCACACGTGCTAGGCAGGTGCTCTACCACTGGGCTACAACCCCAGCCCCCATCTATACCTGGTTTATTTCATTAAACAGTATCTTCTCCAAGTTCATTCCAAATGTCAGATTTTTTTTTTTTGAAGCTCACTACTCCATTGTGTATATATTCAATATTGGATTTATCCACTCATCCTTTGATAGACACTTAGGCTGAGTCTGCATCTCTGCAACTGTGAATACTTCTGCAATGAACATGGGAATTCAGATACATCTTTAACATATGAATTTTATTTCCTTTGGATATACACCCAGAAGAGAAACGGCTACTTCATATGGCAATTCCATTTCTTAATTTTGTGGGGAACTCTTTTTTTTTTTTTTTTTTCACATAAGGGAGTTTATTAAGCAAACAGAGTGTCTCCCTGCAGGGTAAGAGAGAAAATGAGAGGAAAAGAAAGGGAAAGAGAAAGGGCGCGCTAGAGAGAGTGGAAAAGTGAGGAGACAGAAAGTGAGTCAGGGGGAGAGAAAAACAAGAGAAAAAAAGATGGTGGGGTAGCTACCTACCCTGAGGCAGTTGAATTCTGCCGGGCTAACAGGGGAATAACAGAGAAGGGTACTTGCAAGCTGACTGATGAACCAATAGCTAGCTAGGATGTTCACAGATGTGGGGAACTATTGTAGTTTTCCATAATGACTGCTTTAGCTTACATGCCTATCAACTGTGTGCAATGGTTCCCTTTTCTCCACCTCTTCTTCAATACCTTTTTCTCTTATCATTTTGAAAACACCCATCTTATTAAGTGTGAAGAGATGTTTTGATTTTAATATTTGCATATCCCTGATAATTAGTGATTTTAAACATTTTTGCCTATACCTGTTAGAAATGTGTCTATGTCATTTTAATAGGTGTATATTCAGGAACTTTGTATTTTTCTTAAATGCACTCTTTTCATGTATTGAATTGTTTTACTTCCTATATATTTCAGGTACTATCTCTGTATGATTTCCATAGCTAACAGGTATTTTTTCCTACCCTGATAAGTTATCTCTTTACTCTGCTGATTGTTCTTTGCCATACAAAAGGTACTGTTTTGTTTTATTTAGTTTGGTGCAATCTTATTTGTCAATATTCATTTTTGTGGCTTGTGTTTTTGGAGTTAAATCCAAAAGTTATTTGCCAAGATCAATGTCATTTTCCTCTGCATTTTCTTCCATTAGTTTCACTACTTTAGGTCTTGCATTCAATTAACTCATCCATTTTGAGTCAATACCTGAATACGGGGTAAGATAATTGCCTGCTTTCATACAGGTGGATCTACAGGTTGCCCATACCATTTGTTAAAAAGATGTTTTTTTTTTTTTTTTCCAATAGTATATTCAAGATGTTTAAGTCATAGATTAATTGACTGTTTAAGTATGGGTTTATTTTCTGTGCTAGTTATTTTGTTCTATTGATCTGTATGTTTTTGTGTCAGTGTTATATTTTATGGTTCCTGTAGCATTTTATTATATTTTGAGAACAGGTATCAGTGTTCCTCCTGATTTGTTATTTTTACTCAAGATTGATTTGCTTCAATGTCTTTTGTGTTTCCTCAGGATATTTAGGGTTTTATTTGCTATTTCTTTAAAAAAAATGTCATTGGAAATCTGTTAGGGATTGAATAAAATCTAGTATATCACTTTGGATAGCATGAATATTTTAACAATATTAATTCTTCCAATCTGTGAATATGAAATATCTTTTCATGTGTTTGTTTCTTCTTTGATTTTTCTCATAAATATTCTATAGTTAGTTGGATATGAGTCTTTCATCTCTTTGGTTGAATTTAGCCTGATAATTATTTGATGTTATTACAACTAATTTCTTGATTCACTGATTTCTTTTTTGGATGATTCATTATAAATGTGTAAAAATGTTACTAATTTTCATGTTGATTTTGTTTTTTGCAAATTTCACTGATTGTTTCTAATAGGTTATTGGTTTTTTCAGTCATTAGGATCTTTCTGTCTATGAGATCATGTTGTTTGGAAAGATAACTCCACTTTTTCTTTTAAGGTTGGATTGGCTTTTAACTCTCTTGCTTTTTCTGGATAGGACTTCCAGTACTATGTTGAACAGAAGTGGCAAGAATGATCATTCCTATTTTATTCAATAATATAATACAGTTGTTTCCTATGCTTGTTGATCCTTTTAGCTTGTTTTCCTGTCTATCACCTATTTACCTGCTTTTCTTATTATTCCATTGAGTAGAATGTGTCTATCTTTTGATTTGGGGAACCTATATTTTCATTCTCACAATAAGAAAATCTTTCCCATAAGGAAATATTTACTACATTCTAAAATTAAAGAAAAAACAATAAAATTGCATTTCTGAACCTTAAGTTAAAAAGAATTCTTATCAGGAGAACCTGGTTTCTCCAAGCATTTTCATTAATAAAAGTTTTGTTATAATAAATGAGTTAACAAAAGAGATTTTCTAACATCTATCCTACAAAATCTTAATGAATTATTTTCATATTCATTTCTATTTCTCTGTAGAAACTTTGCCACTTCATAGCTACTTTTAATGCTTCCTGTATCTTTTATTAGCCATATGCCCCTAGACAAGATGAGTCTTAGCTTTGTTATGTGCAAATGAAGACAGTAATAGTTTCTAACTCCCAAGGCTGCTTTAAATATTAAATGAGATCTTGTATGTAGTGTTTCTTTGAGCCTACAGTAAATATTGGAAAATACCAGCTATGCTAGCTTTCACTGTACTGAACAAATACATATCTAACCTATTGATTTTATTTGGCTATGTAGAAGGTTTGTTCCCATCAATATTCACTACACATGTTTGATACTTGTTATAGTTAATGTTACATCCATCTAATGACCATAAAAATGTCAATCTACTTAATTACAACTGAATGTAGTAGATCTATACATTTAAAACATTTCATTGATCTCTCTTCCTGAATATGTTTGCTAATTTTATCTTTAATTTTCATCCTAAAATATTATTGAACCAATATAAGGTTAATTGAGGTTCATCTTTACCATGAATTCAAAGACATTGTGACATCATATTCAACAGAAGGATTGATTAAAAGACTTATCTTACCTAAATCCAGAGTAAATTATACATTATGACTTTGAGATCACTACAAGAAAAACACCTTGTGGTGAAGCTTCCAAGACATGGGATCATTTCCAGATGAGAATCCACAAGCTACTCACTGATTTTCACAGTCATTCTGAGATCGGTAAACAGATTACTTCCATCAGTATTGAGCCAGGAGTGGAGGTCAAAGTCACCATTGCAAAATACTAAGTCAACTGTTTTCATAAATTGATTATCAGTTGTGAAAAAAAAAAACACACATTAAATGAATATATGCAGGTCAATTAACTAAGCTATCCAATAAAGAAAATTAGTGCTTTCAGTGTTTCATTGCAAAATATATATATAATGGACTTACAAAACTGGAAGAAATAGTCCATGAGGAGTTACCAAAGAAATAAAAAACAAACTTTAATAATTGACTCATATACCAGAGTTTCTTTGTCCATTCATCTGTTGAAGGGCATCTGGGTTGGTTCTACAATCCAGCTATTGTGAACTGAGCTGCTATAAACAGTGATGTGGCTGTGTTACTGTAGTTTGCTGATTTTAAGTCCTTTGGGTATAGGCTGAGGAGTGGGATAACTGGGTCAAAAGGTGGGTCTATTCCAAGTTTTCTGAGGATTCTCCATACTGTTTTCCAGAGTGGCTGCACCAATTTGCAACACCACCAGCAATGTACAAGTGTGCCTTTTCCCTACATCCACGCCAACATCTATTATTGTTTGTGTTCTTGATAATAGCCATTCTAATTGGAGTAAGATGAAATCTTAAAGTTGTTTTATTTGCATTTCTCTAATTACTAGAGATGTTGAAGACTTTTTCATATATTTATTAATTGCCTGTGGAAGAATAATATTATGGCATTTGCAAATAAATGGATGGAATTGAAGAATATCATGCAAAATGAAATAAGCCAAGCCCAAAAAAACCAAAGGCCAAATGTTTTCCCTGATAAGTGGACAATGATATATAATAGGGGGGTGGGGTGGGGGTGAGAGAATAATGGGGAAACTTTAGATTATGTAGAAGGAAATGAGAGGGAAGGGGGTATGAAAAATGGTGGAATGAGACAGACATCATTACCCTATATACATGTATGATTACACGAATGGTATGAATCTACATTGTGTACCACCATAGAAATGAAATATGTACCCCATTTGTGTACAGTGAATCAAAATTCAGTCTGTAAAAAATTAAAAGCTAAATAAAAAATAATAATTGACTCATTTTTTTCAATTATTAATCTAAGCATAATATTCAGTATTTATGTCTTACATAATTGTAAAAAGACAAAAGAATACTAATTGTATGTTTATAATGAATTTAGTAATTTAATTTTTGTTTGAAAAAAAACTTTTTTCATACATGTATATAGGGTAATAATGTCTGTCTCATTCTACCATCCTTCACATCCCCACCATCCCACTCCTCCCCTCACTCCTATCCATATAATCCAAAGTTCCTTCATTCTTCCCTCTCCACCCCATCTATGGTGGCATCCATTTATCAGAGAAAACTTTCAGCCTTTGGTTTTTTGGGGATTGGCTTATTTCACTTAGCATAGTGTTCTGTAGTTTCATCCACTTACCTACAAATGTCATATTTCATTCTTTAAGACCGAGTAATATTCCATTGTGTTTGTGTACTACATTTTCTTCATTCATCTGTTGAAGGACACCTTGATTGGTTCCATAGTTTAGCTATTGTGAATTGAGCTGCTATAAACATTGATGTGGCTGTGTCACTGTCACTGTAGTATATTGATTTTAAGTAATTTGTGTATAAACTGAGGAGTGGGATAACTGGGTAAAATGGTGGTTCCATTCCAAGTTTTTGTAGGGATCGCCATACTACTTTCCAAAGTGATTGCACCAATCTGCAGTCCCGCCAACAATGAAAGAATGTACTTTTTCCCCCACATCCTCGCCAATACTTATTATTGCTTGTTTTCTTGATAATTGCCATTCTGATTGGAGTGAGATGACATCATAGAGTAGTTTTGATTTGCATTTCTCTAATTTCTAGTACATTTTTCATGTTTTTGTTTATTCATTGTGTTTCTTCTTCTCTAAAGTATCTGTTCAGTTCCTTAGCACATTTATTGATTGGGTTACTTGTTTTTTTAGTGTTAAGGGTTTTGAGTTCTTTATTAATTCTGGAGATTAGTGTTCTATCTGAGGTGCCAGTGGTAAAGATATTTTTCCCATTTTGTAGGCTATCTTCATGTTATTGATTGTTTCCTTTGCTGTGAAGAAGCTTTTTTGTTTGAATCTATCCTATTTATTGATTCTTGATTTTACTTCTTGTGCTTTAGGAGTCTTGTTCAGAAAGTCAGGTCCTAAGCCAACATGTTGAAGATTTGGTTCTACTTTTTCTTCTATTAGGCACAGGTTCTCTGTTCTACTGTCTGACTCTTTCATTCACTTTGAGTTGAAGAAACACAATGAATACTTTTGCAGAGTGAGAGAGAGAGGTTTAATTTCATTTTGTTACATATGAATTTCCAATTTTTCCAGCATCATTTGTTGACTAGACTATCTTTTCTCCAATGTGTATTTTTGGCACCTTTGTCTAGTATGAGATAATTGTGCTTATGTGGGGTTGTCTCTGTAACTTCTATTTTTACCTTGACCCACAGTCTATTTTGGTGCCAATACCATGCTGTTGTTGTTTCTATGACTCTGTAGTATGATTTGAGGTCTGATATTGTGATGACTCCTGTTTTACTCTTCTTGCTAAAGATTACCTTGGCTAGTCTGCATTTCTTATTTTTCCAAATTTATTTCATGATTGTTTTTCTAGGTCTATGAAGAGTCTTATTGGGATTTTAACAGGAATTGCATTGAATCTGTATAACACTTTGGGAAGTATGGACATTTTGACAATATTGATTCTGCTTATCCAAAACCTTGTAGACATCTTTCACTGCTTTCAGTAGGTTGATTCCCAAGTGTTTTATTTTTGTTGTGGCTATTGTGAATGGGGTAATTTTCCTAATATCTCAAGCAGTGGATTTGTTGCTGATGTATAGAAATGTATTTGATTTATCTTATTGATTTTATATCCTGATACTTTCCTGAATTCATTTATGAGTTCTGGAAGTTTTCTGGTGGAATTTTTTGGATCTTCTAAATATACAATCATGTCTTCTTTTCCTATTCATATCCCTTTAATTTCTTTCCTCTGATTACTCTGGCTAGAGTTTTAAGGATAATGTTGAATAGAAGTGGTCAAGTCCCTGTCTTGTTCCAGTTCTTAGAAGGAATGCTTTCAATTTTTCTCCATTTAGAATAATGTTGGCCATGGTCTTAGCATAGGTAGTTTTTACAGTATTGAGGTATGTACCAACTATCCCTAGTTTTTCTTGAGTTTTGAACATGAAGAAGTGCTGTATTTTGTCAAATGCTTTTTCTGTCTATTGAGATAATAATATGATTCCTGTCATTAAGTCTATTGATGTGATGTATTACATTTACTGATTTCCATAGGTTGAAACTACCTTGCATTCCAGGGATAAACCCCACTTGATCGTGGTGCACTATCTTTTTAATATGTTTTTGTATGCCATTTGCTCACATTTTATTGAGAATTTTTGCACCCATATTCATCAGGGATATTGGTCTGAAGTTTTCTTCCCTTAATGTGTCTTTGTCTGATTTTAGTATAAGGGTAATACTAGTCTCATAAAATGAGTTTGGAAGGGTTCCCTCCTTTTATATTTCATGGAATAATTGGAGAAATATTGGTGTTTATTCTTCTTTGAAAGTCTTGTAGAACTTGGCTGAGAATCTGTCTGGTCATGGGCTTTTCTTGGTTGATAGATTTTGATGATGTCTTCCATTTCTTTGTTTGAAATTGATCTATTCAAATTCCTCTTGATTCAGTTTGGGAGGATCATATGTCTCTAAAAATTTGTTGATGTCTTCAAGATTTTCTATTTTGTTGGAGTATAGGTTTTCAATGTAGCTTCTAATTATGTTATGTATTTCAGTGGAGTCTGTCATGATATTTTCTTTCCATCACTAATTTTAGTAATTTGAGTTTTCTCTCTTCTCTTTGTTAGTGTAGCTAAGGGTTTATAAATTTTGTTTACTTTTTCAAAGAACCAACTTTTTGTTTTGTCAATTTTTTGAATTGTTTCTTTTGTTTCAGTTTCATTGATTTCAGCTCTGATTTTAATTACATCCTGTCTTCTGCTGCTTTTGGTGTTGATTTGTTCTTCATTTTCTAGGACTTTGAACTGTAATGTTAGGTATTTATTTGTTGACTTATTATTCTTTTCATGTATGAGATCAATGCAATAAACTTTTCTCTCAGCACTGCCTTCATAATGACCCAGAGATTTTCATATGTTGTATCAGTGTTTTCATTTACCTTGAAGTACTGTTTTAAAATTTCCTTCTTGATTTTCCTCCTTCATTTCTTCTTTAATCCATTCATCATTCAATAGCATGCTATTTTAGTCTCCAGGTATTGTAATATTTTTTTACTTTATTATTGATTTCTAATTTCATTCCATTATGATCTGATAGAATGTAGGGTATTATTTCTAATTTTTTTTTTTTAATTTGCTGAGTGTTGCTTTGTGGCATCATAGGGTATGTCTTAGAAAAGGATTTATATGCTGCTGAGAAGTAAGGGTATTCACTCAATGATGGATGAAATACTCCACATATGTCTGTTAAGTCTAAATCATTGATTGTATTATTTAATCCTATAGATTCTTTGTTTAGTTTTTGTTTGGAAGATCTATCCAGTAGTGAGAGAGGTGTGTTAAGGTCACCCAGTATTATTGTGTTGTAGTCTATTTAATTCTTGAAATTGAGAAGGGTTTGTTTGATGTATGTAGGTGCTCCCTTGTTTGGGGCATATATATTTATTATTGTTTGCCTTGTTTGGTATATAATTTCCTTAAACAGGATGAAATGTCCACATTTATCCCTTCTGACTAACATTGGTTTGAAGACCACTTTGTCTGTTACGAGGATGAAACCCTTGCTTGTTTACGTGGTCCAGTGAGTGATGTGTTTTTTCCCAATCTTTCAATCTTTCACCTTCAGTCTGTGGATGTCTTCTCTTAAGAGGTGAGTCTCTTGAAGACAGCATATTGTTGGATCTTTTTTTTTTTTAAATCCAATCTTCGAGTCTATTTCTTTTGATAGATGAGTTTAGGCCATTAACAATCAGGGTTATTATTGAGATATGATTTGTATTCCCATCATTTTAGTTTACATTCAGTTTTTAACTTGACTTAGTTTCTCCTTTGATTTACTTTGTCTTTGGTATAGTTCCTCCCTTTGATAGTTTTCATTTTTCTTTTTCATTTCCTCCTCATGGAATATTTTGCTGAGAATTTTTTGCAGTGCAGGTTTTCTAGTTGTAATTTCTTTTAACTTTTGTTTATCATGGAAAGTTTTTATTTCATCTTCAAATGTAAAGCATAATTTTGCTGGATATAAAATTTTTGGTTGGTATACATTTTCTTTCAGGACTTGATATATGTTATTCCAGGACCTGTTAGCATTGAGGGTCTGGGTTGGATAATCAACTGAGATCCAAATTGGTTTCTTCCATATGCAATTTGATTTTTTCTTCTTTCACAGCCTTTAAAATTCTATCTTTATTCTGTATGTTAGTCATTCTCATTATAATGTGCCTTGCTGTGGGTCTGAAGTAATTTTGTACATTTGGGGTCCTGTTAGCCTCTTGTAGTTAATTTTCCATTTCATTCTTTAGATTTGGGAAATTTTCTGATATTATGTCTTTGAAAAGATTGTGCATTCCTTTGGTTTGTATCTCCATACCTTTGTCTATTTCAATAAAGCTTAAATTTGTTCTTTTCATGTTATCCCATATTTCTTGGATGCTCTGTTCATGCTGACTTACCATCCTCTCTCTTCAATCAACTTCATTTTCAATAGTATATATTTTGTCTTCATTGTCTGAGGTTCTATCTTCCAAGTGGTCTAGTCTGTTGGTGATATTTTCCATTGAATTTTTAATTTGGTTTATTGTTTTCTTCTTTTTGAGGATTTCTGCTTGATTCATTTTTATAATCTGCCTTGTTATTAAAGTGATATTTCTCTACCTGTCTTTTCTCTCCAATACCATCCTTTATATCTAAGATAAATCTAACTATGTATTTTCTAAGCTCCTTCCCTGGCATTTCTTCTACTGTGTTGTCTGGATTCTATTGTTGGAACATATTAGTTTGAGGTGCTTTGTTCCCTTGTCTTTTCATGTTGTTTGTGTGTCTTCTTATCTAGTGTAGTCTTATAGTGTCTCTGAAGGCTTCCAGTACCTCACCTTTAAGGGGGAGACCAATATTAACAGCACCCAATGCAAACAATATTCCACCTTAATCCAAATGGCTCCTAATATCATGTTTACAGTTTTGTCACAATAGACAGAAATAAAATGTTCAATTATTGTCTACACTATAAACAGTATGTTTCCTAAAGGGGTTTACAGTTTCAAATGATGAACAGTGAGGGAACAGAAGTAGTGTCACATGTGATGTTTATGAGGGAGAGGGAGAGAAGATAGAGGTAAAATTTTATATAAGAGCAAGGGAGGAATTAATAGAAGGTTGCTGTTAGTATGAGAAGTGAGAAAGAAAATCCAGGGAGAAAAGTAGGTGAAAGAAAAAAATATGTACAGACTTTTTTTAAAGTAAAATTATAGAAATACACAACAAAGCTGTCACATACTATTGAGACATTCTATTACTCAATAAATTGATGCATAAAAAATATTTGGGTTCAAAGATGGTGAAAGTATGAAAGGACAAAAAATTTAAAAAAAAATGGAGGAATGTCTCATTGGAAAATTGAATGATTCCTCCCATTGGCTTTCAAAATTTTTTCTCAGCTTCCTTTCTATGCCAATAGGTGAGGTTTTCTAAAGTTTAATGTTAGCTCCATTCTGGTGGGTGCTGGATGGGTTAGGCGGGTGAACCAATAGCAAGATGCCCTCTTACCCTCTACTATTCTTCTGACCCATTATAGCTGGTCCCTTCCGTCCCTGCACACTTCAGGACTTTGAAGTGCAGAGAGCTCAGTTTTCTCCAGTTTCTTCAACCTGTGTTTCTCCCGGAGACCTACCCATAGTCTCTAGCTTTCCATAGGCTTGCCAGAACCAGACTGGCTCACACAAACCCAGCTGCAATCTGATGGACCTGGGCTTCAGCTTCCCTAGGCCCTGTCTTGCTACAGTCCCAAGATCATAATGCCCTTTCAACTTGCATAGTGACCACCAGGGATTCACTTGCAGAAAGGAGCAACCCTGCAAAGAGGCAGGCAGATGGCAGCCACTACAATACCAAGCAGAGAGACCTCAGGTGCAACTAGATCTGCAGGTACCCCAATATATCTCCAGGCCATGGCCTGAGTCCCCAGACTGAGGTGTCCATGCCCTGACATGGCAGCAGTAGCATATAACCAAACTTTGGGTTCTGTGACAATGGACTTCAAGATAACAATGGGAAGCAGGTGGTCCACTGGTGGTCTGTGGGCAGTCTGCAGGCTAATGGCAGATGATCAGCTAATGGATGTCAGGCAGTGTGTGATGGGTAAGTGAAAGGCAGGTGATGGGTAGGCAAGAAGCAAGCAAACAGGCAAATGGCAGATGATAGGCAATGGTCATTGAAAGACCTGCACACTCAAAAGGCAAGTGATATGCTGGCAGAAGGCAGTGAATGAATGCAGTAAACAGTAGGGGATCAGTGGATAGGGAGGGCTGCCTTGGGGAGAAACAGTATTTCCTTTGCTTGAATCCTAAGGTACAGAGGGACAAAGAATGCAGCCTCCCTCTAGTCCCCTGATTTACTGACTTGAAAAAAAAAAACAAAAAAACAAGAAGCTAGCTTACAAGAATTATTGATTAAATCATGCGAACTTAGCAAGTTGTCCCGTTTGTGTAAATTCACTAAAGAATTCTAGAGACTTTCTTTTGCCTCATGTCTAACGATTGTGAAAGCATTTCATGTGCTTACTGACAATTCATATCTTTTGCAAAAATAATTTTTTAATACTTTGTCAATTTATTTAAATAGCTTGTCATGTGTTGAGTTATAAAAAGTTATTCTTTAATGGTACATTATTATAAAATATGCTTTATTAAAGTATTTTACTTGGCTTGTTTAGAGGAGAGGGAAGAGGAAGGAGAGCAAAAGGTTTTTTTGACCATAAAGTAAGAGAACTTTTATCTTTTTTTTTGAAGTTAAAATTCCTTCATTGTCTGACTGTGCTATTGAACTGGATAGTGCAACACTGAATCTAGGGGTCTTACAGAGCAAGAAGAGTGAAAAATATAAAAATAGGTACCCTTCTAAACTTCACACATGTAACATACTCTCCAATTACTTATGATCCAGAAAGAAGAGCTATGATTTTGCTTTAAAAATCACACTGAACTTAATCTTATGTATTGACCATAGGATTCTGATACTGCAATTAGAACCAAGCCCTATCTTATTTGGTGAGTTAGTTCATAATGTGATTATACTTCACCCCAAGTGGTTAGCTCAACTTGGAAGTTGTATAATGTAGATTCATACCTTCCTACTTATGAACTGTCACCCATAAGTAGAATTAGTTTATTTCCCTATATTGAAGGGTAATTAAGAATTTTATTTCCTATAAAATCCAGAGGAAAGTAGAGGTAACTTTTCAATCCTTTACTTTTAGCTCTGATTTTTCTCCAAAGGTACTTGATTCTTTTATGAGGACTACTGGAACACATAGATATGACTCTTAAGTTTATACCATAACCTACACAGCACAGGATCTTAAATTTTTTTCAAAAACTGTATTTTATGACCTAAATATGGGTTATGAGTTTTCATATATATATATATATATATGAATATATAGACTCTTTAATCATATATATATGAAGAAATTCAAAGTACAACTCTTGAAATTTGGGTTTTGGTTTATTAAAATTATTATTTCACAATAAAATAATATACAAATTCTCCAAACAATAAGAATGATATCTTTTCTTTAGGAGTGCTCAGTTTTCTAATTTTAATGATTTGCCATAATTCTAATATCCTTTTAATCATATATAGTAACAAGCAGTAGAGATGATTGGTTATAGGTTCTTCTCTGAACTTTGATTGTCTTTCTGAGCATGACAAACACTACCAAAGTCAAAAGTGGAGGTGAAATTGGATAGGAGATCAATTCAAGCATGGAGGTCCATGAAAAGGGCACTCTCCAAATCAATAATTTTGCCATATATATGAAAGTGTACATTTTAATAGTTATTGATTTTCAATTTAGACTTTTCATCCTACAATTTGACCTGGATTATATTTTTCTTCTTTTACTCATTAACTTTCCCTTGAAGAAAATTGAGAGCTGTAAAAATGAAATATAGATATTAAAGAATTGCTGCTTTTGTAGCTTGTTGATCAGTAGACATATGACTAAATCGCTAAAAAGTTTTGCAGTGATGATTGAAAATTTTTCAGATGTGATTAAAATAACAGAAAAAGTGTCACAAAGCAGATCCTTTCTTGTCTTTATAGACATTTATGTGTCCTGAAAGAAGTGCTGAAAGCTCTAGCCTACCTATGTGGAAGATAAAAGTGGTGCATGAGATCTTTATTCAGTTTACTCTGATATAAAATTTTATAAATACTCCCTACCTTGGCTTGTCATCTACATTGATGTCATTTTTTCCGAAGTGTTTTGGATTTGAATTTTCCTGTGTGTGTGTGTGTGTGTGTGTGTGTGTGTGTGTTTGTGAGAGTCTATTTTTCTGCTGTGTTTAACATAGTCAATATCACAAAGCAAGTAAAAAAAATGTGAAAAGTCAGTACAATGAAAGATGAAAAAAACCTGATTGAGTTCAACACTTTATAAAAATCTGATTTTATGTAAGAGAGAACAAATATCCCATTATACCCAATATAAAATATGTATACATTTTTGGAAATTATATGAACCATTAGGTGTTGTTAATTTTATTTAATTTGAATAAAACCACTATCATTAACAACTATAAAGCAAATCTTTAGCAACTACATCTTGACTCAACGCAATAATTTCCACTGTGTGTTTTATGGAGCTGAAAAATGTCATTTCTCTATTGGTAGAAATAGTACAAGCCTTGTCTCAGACGTTTAGCATACTATTTACCATACATTCTACTCATTACATATATTACAATCTACACTATAGTGTGAAGATGGATATCTGAAGATTATTATGACTTACTCATTTCATTGTTTATCTCTGTTTGATAACTGATATCATAGTCTATTTCCTTCATAAGGTCAAACTTTATCCCACTATGTGACCTTAGTATTTTCCACATTAGAGTCTATATAGTGGATAATAAAAGTTACTTTAAAAATGAATAGATGGTACATACATTTTCCCATTCTGTATTTGGTTTTTCAGACTGTTGATTGTTTAATTTGCCATGCAGAAGATTTTTAGTTTAGTGTAGTCCCACCTGTATTTCCTCCTACTGCTTGTCCTTTTGGTGGTATAGCCAAGAAAACAATGCATAGACAAATATTGTTAAGTCCCATGTTTGCTTCTAGGTGTTTATATTCTTATATATTGCATTTGGATTTGATTTTTGTGTATGGTATAAAACAAAGATCCAGTTTTCTTTTATAGCAATTGCTATTCAGTTTTTCTAATACAATATTTGAAATTATCCTTTCCCCCTTGTATATTCTTCGTACTCTCATTGAAGATCAGTTGGCAGTATATGCATGGGTTTTCTATTGTTTCTGGACTTTCTAATCTGTTTCATTTGTCCATATGTCTGCTTTCTGTATTTATGCTAGTCCTATGTTGTTTTAATTACAGTATCTTTGTAGATATATATTTGAAAAGAAGTGTAATGTTTAAACCCTTATTATTTCTGAAGATTGCTTTGGATATTTGGGGTGCTTTGTAATTACATATAAATTTTAGGGTTTGCTTTTTATTTCTGTAAAGAGTGACACTGGGATTTTGAAGGAATTGAATTGATTCTATATATCACTTTGGATATCATGCCGTGTAACAATAGAAAATTTTCCAATCCATGAAGAGAGGCTATTTTTCCAATTTCTTTATTTAATTTTTTCATGAATGTTTTATATTTTTCAATGTAAAAATCTGTTTTCTCCTTGGTTAAATTTATATTTAAATATTTTATTGTGATCAATACTATTCTAAATGAGATTTCTTAAGCTTCCCTTTGAATAGTTTGTTGTAAGAGTATAAAAATATAATTGAATATTGCACCTTGATTTTGTATTCTGCAAATTTATTAAATTTTTGTATTAGTTCGATATTTTGTATTATTTTTGATATTTTGTTCTTGCAGCTGCAATAGAGGTGGTGAAATTGGGCATTCTTCTCTTATTTCTGATTCCACACCAGTTTGAATCACTTGAATATGATGTAAGCCTACATCATTAATATATGATATTTTTTCATATATGGCCTTTATCCTGTTAATGCAAATTACTTCTACACCTAATTTTGGGGGATTTTTTTTCATTAAAGAGAGTTGAATTTTGTTTAAGCTTCTTATACCTCTCTTCAGATCATGTGACTTTTTCATCCTTCATTCTGTTAAAGTGGTATATCATATTTAATGATTTATGTATGTCGAGCCATCTTTGCATGAGAGGGCTAAACTTCACTGATCATTGTGTATAATCCTTTCAGAGTGCTTTTGAATTTGGTTTGCTAGTACATTTGGTCATCCATATCCATGGATTCTATATCTGAGAATTCAACCAACTACACATAGGAAATGTTCCAGAAAAATAAAATGTAACTGTTCTGAACATGTGACTTCTTTCTTGTCATTGTCCTGAAATGATACAGGATAACAATGTTTCATATATCATTTACACTACATTAGGCATCATAATCTAAAAGTCATTTAAAGTATTCATAAGCTAGGTATCATATAAAGTATGCACAGGTGATAGGTAAATGGTGTGCTATTTCATGCAAAAGACTTGAACTTTTCCAAATTTTGGTATTTTGTGGGGCTCTAGAATCACTACTCCATAGATATTCAGGAAGAACCATCTGCTGAGGATTTTTGCCTTTGAATTCATCAAAGATATTGGCTTCTGATATTCTTTTCTTGTGATGTCTTCATTTGGCTTTGGTATCATGGTAATGCTATCTTTGGTATAAGGGTAATGTCTGGAAATGTTTTCTCTTTCTCAATTTATTGCAAGAGTTTAAGAAGGACTGGTATTCATTCTTCTTTGAATATTTGGTAGAATTCATCTGTTAAGGCATCTGGTCTTCAACATTTCTATGTTGGAAAGTTTTTGATTATTGATTCAATCTCCTCCCTCCTTATTGGTCTGTTTAGATTTTCTATTTTTTGTGATTCATTCTTGTCAGATAGCATGTTTCTAGACATTTTTAATTTCCTATATGTTATCCAATTGTACATGTAGTCTTATAACTATTTTTGTGACATTTGTTGTGTATCATCTTTTTTAACTTCTGAATTTACTTTAGCCTTCTTATTTTTCCACAGCCTAGCAGAAGATTTGTCAATTTTGTTTATCATTTCAAAATACCAATTCTCAGTTTCATTGATTTTCTATATTTCATTTATTTCTGATCTAATTCTAGTTATTTTATTTCTTTTTCTAATTTTGGATGAACGTATTGTTGCTTTACTATTTGAGGTATAAAAATAGGTTGTTTATGTGAGCTTTTCCTTTTTGGGGGAAGGTACCAGGGATTGAACTCAGGGGCACTCAACCACCGAGTCACATCCCCAGCCCTATTTTGTATTTTTGTATTTAGACATAGGGTCTTACTGAGTTGCTTAGTGCCTCAATTTTGCCAAGTCTGGCTTTGAACTCGCAATCCTCCTGCCTCAGCCTCCCAAGCCTGGAATTATAGATGCATGCCACCACTCCTGGCTCTTTCTTCTCTTTTAATCTTGGTATTTATCACTATAAACTCAACAGTACAATTTTTGATGCATCACATATTTTGGAATGTTGTGATTTTTTTGTTTGCAATATTTGCTAATTAGCTTATTGATTTATTCTTTTATGTATTGATATTCAAGGGTACATGGTTTTAAACCCACACATTTTGAATATTTTCATTCATATGCAGTCAACTGAGCTTTAATAAAGTTCTCAAGAATATAGAGTGGAAAAAGGACACACTCTTCAACAAGTGATATCAGGAAGAACTGTGTATTTCTTGAAAAAGAATGAATTTGAACTTTATCCCACACATAGAAACAGATTCAAAGTGTATTGAAAATTTGGACTTAGCAACAGAATTCATAAAACTCATAGAAGACATAATGGGAAAATTTCATGATGTCTGTATTAGCAATGATCTCTTGGAAATGCAAACAAATACATAAACAACAAAAGGAAGAAAAGGAAAAATAGATAAAGGGGACACCATCAAACTATAAACTTCTGAACAGCAAAGGAAACAATTGAAGTGCATAGTGAAAATTGAAAATCAAATTTCATTTAAGTTTTGTGCAGGGTGAAAGATAGGGGTTAAATTTCATTCTACTACATATAGATTTCCAGTTTTTCCAGCACCATTTGTTGAAGAGGCTGTCTTTTCTCCAATATATGTTTATGGTGCCTTTTTCTAATATGAGATAACTGTATTTATGGTGTATAAGAATGCAATTGATTTATGGGTGTTAATGTTATATCCTGTTAATCTGCTGAATTTGTTTATGAATCTAGAAAGTTTCTGGTGTTTTTTTGGGGGGTTGTCTACAGAATCATGTCATCCGCAAATAGGGACAGTATGAACTCTTTGTTTCCTAGTTGTATCCCTTTAATTGCTTTCTTTTGTCTAATTGTTCTGGTTAGGGTTTCAAGAACTATCTTGAATTGATTTGGTGAAAAAGGGCATGTTCATCTTGTTCTAGTTTGCCATCTGCACCTCAGATAGAATATTAATCTCTAGAATATATAAAGAACTCAAAATACTTAACACCAAAACAAACAAATAACCCACTTAATAAATGGGCAAAGAAACTGAACAGACACTTCACAGAGGAAGAAATACAATAGGTCAACAAATACATGGAAATATGTTCAACATCTCTAACAATTAGAGAAATGCAAACTAAAACTACAGTGTGATTTCATCTCATTCTAGTCAGAATAGCAATTATCAAGAATACAAGTAATAGTAAATGTTAGTAAGGATGTTGGGGAAAAGGTATACTCAGTATTGCTTGTGGGACTGCAAATTGGTACAGCCACTCTAGAAAGCAGTATGGAGATTCCTTAGAAAACTTGAAATGGAAACACCATTTCACTCAGTTATCCCATCTCTTGGCATATACTCAAAGAACTTATAATCGGTGTACTATAGTGGCACAGCCACATCAATATTAATAGCAGCTCAATTCACAATAGCTAAGCTATGGAACCAACCTAGGTGCCCTTCAATAAATGAACAGATAGTGTTACCAATAGAATACTACTCAGCCTTAAAGAACAATGAAATTATGGCGTATGCCAGTAAATGAATGGAACTGGGAACTATCATGCTAAGTGAAATAAATGACTCCCCAAGAACCAAATGCAAAAGTTCTCTCTGATATGTGAATGCTAACACATAATAAGGGGGAGGAGAGAATAGTAGGAGTTCACTGGGTTAGGCAAAGGGGAATTATGGGAAGGGAGAGAGGATGAAAATAGGAAAGACAGTAGAATGAATCGGACAATACTTTCCTATGTCCGTGTATGAACATATGATCATTGAAACTGCACATCATGTATAACCACAAGAATGGGATCCTAATTAAAATAAGTTATTCTCCCTGTATGTATATGTCAAAATACATTCTATCATGTATATCTAAAAATAAAAACAGAAGAAAAAAGAAAATCAAAGGGCAAAGTGAAAAGTCAAAGTGCAAAATGGATAATATTTGTAAACCATGTATCTTTTAAATAGTAAGTATCCAAACATATAAAGAGCCACAACTCAATAGCAAAAAACAAACAAGCAAAAAAGAAAAAAAAATTAACAAAAAAACTATATCCCAATTATAATATGTTAAAGGTTTTGAATAAACCTTTTCAAAAGACATACAAATGGACGACAAATACATGAAAAAAGACTTCAACATAACAAAATAATAATAATACTAATAATAGAAATGTAAATTAAACTCAATGAGATATTGCCTCACATATAAAATGGGTATTATATCAAAAAGACTAAAGATCAGTGCTGGCAAGGATAAAGAGTAAAGAAAACCCTTGCATTCTTTTGGTGAGAATGTAAATTATTATAGCCAATATAGAAAAAAGTATTGTGGTTTCTTAAAATATTAAAAACTGAACTACCATATGTTCTAGCACTTCCACTACTGGCCATATATCAAAAGGAAATGGAAATGCTGAAAAAACTTCTATACTCCCATGTTAACCATGAAATCAATATTGTGTGTTCATCGACTTAAAACTGGATAAAAAATGTAGTAGATATACACATGGCACACTATTTAGTCACAAAAGCAAATGAAATCATCATTTGCAATAAAATTAATGTAACTGGAGACTGTTATACTAAGTAAAATAGCCAGGAACAGAAACATAAATACCACCTGATATAACTCATAGGTGGAATCTGTAAACGTTCATCTAAGAAATAGAGAATAGAATGATAGTTACCAAACATTGGGGGAAAATAAGGGGAAAGAGTTGGTTGGGGAAAGATTTATTAATGGGTTATAGTGAGACAGGAGTAAGAGATGCTAGTATATATTGAATAGCACAGTGACTATAGCAAACAATTATGTACAATATGCTTCAAAAATTAGAAAAAAGGATTCTGGAGATATCACATATTTAATGAGAGAATGAAATGTGTATGTACATTTAGCATATAGTGAAATGGTATTCAAGAATGTGGTGACGAAATAAAATATTTACTAAATCATTTAGGGCAACAAAATAATTTACAAAACATATTTGATACCAACCCTAAAATTTATTTCAAAAGAAAATCTAGATGGATCAGAAAGTTAAAATACAAATGATAGGAATTTAAAACATGAGCATAAATTATGTGGATGGGGATGTTATTTTATGACAGAAAATCTGATATGACATAAATGGGTATTTTCACTGACTAAAAATTAATAAACCTACTTGGTGAAAAAAGAAAAATTAAAGTTGAAATAAAAATGATAAATAATGGAAATATAATCAGCATAAAAAATGGACAAAGCAGCATAATTTCATAAGCACAAATATTTATTTAAAAAATTGTCACAAATAATTTGATGAGACCAAAGAATGAATGGAAGATTCAAGAAAGAAATGAAAATAGTGAAAGTCAATCAGAATTTCAGTAAATGAATGACTCAATCAATCAAATTAAAAATTTACTGGAAAATATCACCACTACCCAATAAGATTGCATAGAATAAAGAACTTCAGACCTTGAATATGCAATACATGAACTTGAGTACACAGTATGCCATGAAGAAAATAAGATGTAGGACATCATCAGAATATACAAGAATTCTGGGACAACATCAAAAGATCAAATCTGAGAGTCATAGAGATAGAAGAGAAAAATAGAAATAGAAGCTAAAGGCATTAAGAAATTTTTCAATGAGATAGTAGCAGAAAACTCCCCATATAAAAAATGAGATAGACATCTACATATAGAACCATACAGGACCTCAAATAGGCCATATTAGAAGAGATATTCTTCAAGACCTCATAATCAAAATGCTAACATGGAAAATAATTAAGAATACTAAGAACTGCAAGAGAGAAACATCAGCTCACATTTAGAGACAACCAATTAAACTTACTTCCAACTTCTCAAGTAAGATACTAAGACCACTAAAGAGGGCTTGGAATGATATATTGTATTCTCTAAGGAAACAACTGCCAATCAAGATTTCTATACCTAGCAAAGTTATCTTTCAAATTTAATGCAGAAATAAAAACTTTCCATGCCAAGAAAAGTCATGCACACTAGCACACTCTGACACTACCAGAATGCGTGACCACCAAAACAGTGCTACAAAAAATACTCATAGATAAACTACACACAGATTAACCCAAAAACAAATCCCAAAACTCCCATATAAATCAAGAATAAGAAAAGAATAATCAAATAAATGATAATTGAGATAGAATTAAATATAACAAAAAATAAAAATGGTAGCAAATCACAAACATATATCCAGAATAATACTGAATATAAATAGTCTCAAATTCCTGATTAAAAGACATAGACAAGCAAAATGGATCAAAAAACAAGTCCCAAGTATATGCTGTTTGCAAGACACTCATAGGTCAAGACTCTCACAGGCTGAATGTAAAAGGATGGAAAAAAAGATTCCATGCAAATGGAGTTCCAAAACAAATAGGAGTAGCTATTATTATAGCTCATAAAACAGATTTGAAGCAAAAATTAAACAGAATAAACAAAGAGGGTCACTACATTCTGGTAAAGGGAACAATTTAACAGAAAGATATAACAATGCTAAATATATAGGCCCCAAAATACATTTAAAATATACTCCTTGATATTAAACCTCGCATGAACCTCCTGCCCTAACACAATTATATTGGGCAATTTCAACATAACCTTAAACCAATGGACAGGTCATCAAAGCATAAAATCAATCAAGGTATTTCCAAACTGAATAACATAAATCAAATAAACCTGATAGGGATCTAAAGAAATTTCATTCCAAATCAGTTGAATTTACCTCCTCAGCAGTTCATAAAATGTTTTCCAAAATACATATTCTAGGTCACATGTATGTCTTATTAAATTTTAAAGAATGATATAATACTCTATGTCCTGTCTAATCATAATAGAATGAAAGTAGGAAAAAACAGCAAGAAAATTAACAAAAATTACATAAACACATGAGATTGAACTAAACTCTTTTCAATTAAAAGGTCAAAGAATGATAGAAGAAATCAAGAAATTCATAAATATAAATGACAAAAGAGATACAACATATCAAAGTATCTTGGACAGTATGAAAGCAATTCTTTTTTTAATTTATTTTAATTAAAAATCATAAATTTACATAGGGCAATATTGTTTGAGTCATTCTGTTATTTGTTTCCCTTCCCCTCCACCCCTCCAACCCCTCTTTTCCCTCTATACAGTCCTTCCTTCCTCCATTCTTACCACCCTCCTTATCCCTAACCCTGAACCTAACCCTAACCCTAACGCTAACCCCTCATACCCCCCCTTATATGTCCTCATCTGCTTTTCAGCGAGATCATTCATCCTTTAGATTTTTGATATTGGCTTATCTCACTTAGCATGATATCCTCCAATTTCATCCATTTGCCTGCAAATGCCATAATTTTATCATTCTTCATGGTGGAGTAATATTTCATTGTATATATATGCCACAGTTTCTTTATCCATTCATCAACTGAAGGGCATCTAGGTTGGTTCCACAATCTGGCTATAGTGAATTGAGCAGCTATGAACATTGATGTGGCTGTATCTCTGTAGTATGCTGATTTTAAGTTCTTTGGGTATAGGCCAAGGAGTGGGATAGCTGGGTCAAATGGAGGTTCCATTCCAAGCTGTATGAAAGCAATTCTAAAAGGAAAAAATTATACCATTCACTGACTACATGAAAACAATATTGAGATCCCAAATAAATACGCTTATACTTCACCTCTTGGACTTAGAAAAGAAAGAACAAACCGATTCCAAAATCAGTAGAAGGCAGGAAAATATAAAGATCAGAGCCAAACCTGATAAAATTCAGTATACAATAACAATAAACACAAGATCAATGCAACAATGAGCTGGTTCTTTTAAAAGAGAAATAAGATCAATAAGCCCTTAGCCAAACTAACCAAAAGAGAAAACTTAAATAAGCAAAATTAGAGATGAAAAAGAAGATATCACCACTTACACATCTGAAATCTAGAGGATCAGTAGAATCTATTTTGAAAATTCATACTCCAAAAAACTGGAAAATCTAGAAGACAAGCTTCTAGACAAATGTGACCTAAAAAAAATTGAACCAGGAAGATATTGAAAACCTAAATAGACCTATATCAAGTAATAAAATGAAACAACAATTAAAAGCCATTCAACAAAGAAAAACCCAAAAACAGATGAACTCTCAGTTGAGTTCTACCTGACACTTAACAATGAAATAACAATAACAACAAATAATTATATTGAATATATAATATTTACATATTATATACTATATAATATAATAATTTATAATAAAATAATAAATAATTTGAGCATTTCTCAAATTATTTTATAAAATTGAAAGGGATAGAACACTCCCAAATACATTCTAAGCAGCCATTTATGACTCTGATAACAAAACCAGAAAAAGACACATCAAACAATGAAATCAATTGCTTAAAATCCCTGATAAACAGGGATATTCTTAATAAAAAATTCATTCTTATTAAAAAATTAGCAAACAACATTAAAAAACACATTAAGAAAATAATACATGGTCAAGTTGGCTTAATCCCAGGGATGCAAGGTTGGTTCAAAGTATGCAAATCATTAAATGTAATTTTCCACTCAAATAAAATTAAGTACAAGACTCTCTTAATCATTTCAATAGATGCAGAAAAGGAATTTGATAAAATATAGCACCAGTTCATGTTAAAATTACCTAAGAAACCTGCAATAAGAAACTTCAACATTATAAAGGTTATATATGACGATTGCAAAGCCAACATCATATTGATGGGAAAAAAATGGAGAGAATTTTCCTTAAAATCTGGAACAAGACAGGATGTCCACTCTCAATACTTGTATTCAATATAGTCTTCAAACTGTTGCCAGAGCAGTCAGGCCAAAGAAGGAAATTAAAATGATATGAATAGGAATAGAACAAGTCAAAATATCTCTGTTTGCTGATGATATAGCTCTGAAACTATTTAGAATATCCTAACATCCCACTAGAAGACTTCTAGAGTTGATAAATGAATTCAGTAATGTAGTTGAATATAAGATCAACAACCATAAATTAATAGTTTTCCAATACTGCAACAGCAATTCAGTTGAGAAAGAAATCAGAAAAACCATCCCTTTCACAAAAACTGCAAAAGAATACCTGGGAATTAATCTAATCAAAGAAGTGAAAGATCTCAACAATAAGAACTGTAGAACATTGAAGAAAGAAACAGGGGAAGATGATAGAAAATGGAAAGACCTAACATTCTTAGGTAGGCAGAATTAATAAGATAAAAATGGCCATACTACTAAAGCATTGTACAGATTCAACATAATTCTTATCAAAATACCAATGACATTCTTCACAGAACTAGAAAAAAATCACTCTTGAAATTTATTTAGATGAATAAGAGACCCAGAAATATTAAAAGCAAGTCTGAGCAGGAAGAGTGATACAGGAAGCATCACAATATCCAATCTAAAATTATACTACAGAGTTATAGTAGCAAAAACAGCAAGGCATTAGCATCAAGACAGACATGAAGACCAATGAAATAGAAAACACAAAGACAGACCCACACACTTAACAACAATCTGATACTTGACAAAGGTGCCAGAAATATATGTTGGAGGAAAAAAAAAAACTTTTTAAAAATAAGTGGTGATGGAAAAACTGGATATCCACATGTAGAGGAATATGCCAAAGCCAAATCAAAGTGAATAAAAGACTTAGAAACTAGACCAGTAACAGTGAAACTGTTACAAGAAAACATAGGGTCAACAGTCAATTATATGGGTGCATGCACCAACTTCTTCAACACTGAAGTGCAAAAAATAAGACCAAGTATCAATAAGTGGCATCCCTTCAAAATAAAAAAGCTTCTGTACAGCAAAGGAAATGATTAAGAGTGTGAAGAGAAAGTTTACAGAATGGGGAAACCAACCAACCAACCAACCAACAAACATAAAAACCTTTTCAGCTGTTCCTCTGACAGGGGATTCACATTCAGAATTTATAGAGAACTAAAAAATTTTTAAAAAAGCACTCAATGTCAAAAAAATTACATAACCCAATCAATACGTGGGCAGACAAACTTAACAGACATTTCTCAAAAGAAGAAAAAAGACCAACGAATATTTGACAAAATATGGAGCATCTCTAGCAATCAGGGAAATGCAAATAAAAACTACACTAAGATTTCATCTCACTCTAGTCAGAATAGCAATTATCAAGAACAGAAATAGTAATAAATGCTAGTGAGGTTGTGGGGAAAATGGTACACTCATATATTTTTGTTGAGATTGAAAATTAGTACATTTACTCTGAAAATTTGTTTGGAGATTCCTCAAAAAAAAAAAAATTACAGGAATGGAACCACTATATGACCCAGCTATCTCTTTTCTTGATATTTATCCAAAAGAACTAAATCAGCATGCTATAGTGATATAGCTACTTCAATGTTTATAGAAGCACAATTTGTAATAGCTAAATTATGGAATCAGCTTACATGCCCATCAACAGATGAACACATTAAGAAAATGTGGTATATAAACACGATGAAGTTTTACTTTGCTATAAAGAAGACTAAAATAATGGCATTTGCCAGTAAATGCAGAATATCATGCTAAGTGAAGTAAGACAGACTTAGATACTGTCAAGGGTTGAATGTTTCCTCTTACATGGAAATTAGAGCAAAATAAAAAAAAAGGAAGGTGCTGGCAGGGGTGGGGGTGAATCAGAGTAGAAAGTAGAGAGCAGAAGTGAGGGAAGAAGGATGGGGAAGGGGAAGAAATATGGGATGAATTTACCAAAATCATGTTACATATATATAATGTACTAAAAAGAATTTCACCTTAATGTATATGTAGAAAGTACCAATCAAAACTAAATAAAGGAGCAAAAGTAGACCCGCAGAGAAGAGGAAATTGCCCCTCATGTCAGATTCATAGATTAAAACAAGAATATCCTTCATTCACATAATTGATGTTCAATAGTGTACTGATTGGAGGTCATATTCAGAGCATAAAGAAAAAAAAAAAGGAAAATCAAAACCATATGAAAGTAGAGAAAATGAAATATGTTCAAATACCTATGAATCACAGTAGTGCATGCTTAAAACTTAAGTAATCTGTACATTGTTGTAAAAAGAGAATTAACTGGCATTAAACCCAAGGTCAATATGGAAAAATACCTTGAGGGATATATGTAGAGAGAAACCGGCAACAGACAAGTAGAAATGAAAATACTCTATCACTTCTCCAGTTGCATCAAAAATCTCAAATAGTGGGGAAGTTGGGGGATATGTTCTGGTATTTCTCTGCCAGGGATGGTGTAGGGAGGGAATAGGTAACTATGGGAGGTGTGAGTTGGCTGGAAATAAAAACTAGAGAAGAAATACTAAGAAATAAACACAGAAGATGAGAAATATATTTGCAAAGCAGGGACATTGACAGGTGGAAGAGACCTGATGAGTCTGATCCAAACAAAGGGAAAAGGCCTGGGGGAACACTTTATTTATAGTGAAACATACCAAAGGAATTTATGGTGAGGAGGTGTTCTCACCTCAAGGTAAAGGAGAATCCAGAAGCTTTGGGGAAGTTCCTCGATTGGGACTTATCACTTGCAGTAATTCTTGCTCCTCAAGGCAGCTGGCACCATAAGGCTTGTTGGGGCACTGGTCTCTCTCTACCTCCAGGGAATTGCTTTTGAACTTAGGACTGTCTGAGCCAATAAATTCTGCAGTATCACAGAATTCTCTCTGAACAGGGCATCTGCCAAAGCAACAGAGCAATCTCAGATTGGTGAAATTGCACCAAGAGTTCTCCAAAGTACCTACCTCTGCTTTAGAATTGTCTCAGACATGCCCACAGTTCCATTGTGGTTTCCAACAGGAATCCATCAAAAATAAAAAATCATAGTTAGAAGGAATGAGTTCATGCGGTCTCTTGAACAATATGGTGAACCCAAATAATGAGGATACCTTATATCCTGGAAAACACTAATTGGATGGTAAGAGTTCTTATCACAAAATGATAGCTGTGAAATAATGAATATATTAAGTAGCTATATTTGACAATGCTGCAATGTGTACATATTTTTTTTAAAAAATCATGTTGTACACAATAAATACATATAACTGCATCTTTTAGTATAAAATATTTTAAAATACCACAAGAGTAGGGATTAACATAATGACTGTAAAAATCTACTATAAGAGAAACCACAAAATTTTGAGAGAAAATAAAGAAGTCCTAAACAAATGAGGAAATATACCACATACATGTTTTATATTACACTATTTTAAAGGTGCTAATTCTACTAGAATCTATAGACTCGAAGCAAACTCATTTGAAACCCCATTTAGCATTTTGAGAAAGCAAGTCATATATGTTACAGAGGTTACATCCAGAAGTGGAAAGAAATGGTAATAACAGAGGGTTATCTGGTACTTCTCAGTGCTGGGAAAATTGTCCTATTTATTATAACACATTATGATATTCACTTATAATTTATGCATATAAATTTTTAAATTAAAAAAGATTAAGAAGATATAAAAAGAGTTACAGTTACAGAGTGAAGTCTGGTAGTGGGATGTCTCTAGCTTTGGTCCTTTTACTCAAGATTGCCTTTTATTTATTTATTTATTTTTGTTGTTTCCTTACCATATAATACAGCACTTCTACTTCTAGATATATATCCAAAGGATTTAAAGTCCGTATGTTGTGGAGATATCTGCACTCCCATGTTAAGTGCAGCATTAATAACAATAGCCAACTTATTATGGAAGCACATAAGTGTTCATCAATGGATGAATGGGTAAAGAAAACACGGTATACATACACATAATGGAATACTATTGAGACACAAAAAAGAAGAAAATATTTACCAAATATTCACCACTCCTGGATATCTTAATGAAAGGCCCTTAATCTAAAAATATACATATGTTTATTGGCACATGTTGTAGATTCAGTGATTTGTATATGTAGTGATTGCATTATACATATAATGATTTACAAAGAATAATTATTGTAATAAAATAGATATAGCTTTTGAATGCTTTGAATTTCTAAGTCCTACAATTAACAATTTCACTTTTTCTCTAAATTAAATGATGTCTTTATTTTACGAACACTGCTGTTAGACAAGACTAAGGAAGAGAGATTTAACAGTTAATAACCCACAAACAGCACATCAAGTTCTAATTTTAGAAATATAGCTGTGGTGCTGGAAATGTAAATTTGCCTTTCATTAACACTGGATCTGAATTTATTACTAGCATAAACATTAATCATGTCTCCACACTGCTCTATCATTTAGAAAATGTCATAAGAAAAGAAGATTCTAAACAGCATAAAGAAAATTGAAATGGTGAGCGTGGAAAACAAGGAGAAAAGATCACAGAGAAAGGAAATGTATAAAGGTCATATTGGGAGCACAATTGAACCTTGGCAATGAACTGCATTGTTTCACTATTCAAAGTCTATGGTATGTACTGAATTTTAATTTTGCTGAATTTTAATAGTGTTCAATGGGAAGATAGTATATGTTTGCTTATCAGTTATCTCTTATGTGATTCTTCTTCATTGTACATTCAAATCTCACCAAAATGACCTTCTTCCAATCTTTGTAAACTATGCATTAACTTTTGTGAAAGAAAATATCTAAAAATAATAATTCAGTTATATCAATTTGGAATGTGACTAATTTTTGGTACTACAGAAGCAAATTTAAAATAGTGAAATTATTTGCCTGGAAAAAATCATAGATCTGCATTTTAATTGCAATTAATTATGTTACTAGAGTAGGACATATTCATATCATGTTCCTGAAAATTATCTTCTGGTATATACTAATTAAACCAGAGGTAGTGGTGATATTAATTAATCTATATTTTATTGCTAAATCTCTGAATTTGTCCCCCATTGATAAAAGAGAACTGTCTTCTATTTTTAGTCATTTTTTATTGTTAATATGATTACATTTTCTGAAAGAAAAGGAATGCATGAGTTCAATCAATTCAGCCTAGCACTTAACAAACTGTATTCAAGCTTTTCACAGTGAATTATACCAAACAGAAAGACAAAGAAATAGTATAGCTAATTATTATCCTATGTTTTAATATTTCTGTTTCTCATATTTTACACCATATACTAAATATTAAATTGCCAAAATATTATTTTGTGATAAAACAACAGAATATTTCTTCTATACAGATTCAATATTAAAGTTAATGCGAATCATTAAAAAACCTTTATCATTACATATCAAAACCAACACTATCTCACATTTGGAAGTATGAATAAACATGATATTATAAATTAGTGTAAAAGCCTATTTACTGCAGGGCTTTGTGGCTCATTCCAGTAATCCCAGCAACTTGGGAGGCTGAGGCGGGAAGGTCTCAGGTAGGAGGCCTACTTCAGCAACTTAGCAAGATACTTAGCACCTTAAAAAAGACCCTTTCTCAAAAAAAAAAAAAAAAAAAAAGAACTGGGGATGTAACTTAGTGGTAAAGAACCCTTGGATTTGATCCCCACTACCAAAAAAAAATTATATATATTTCTAATTTAAAAGCCTATTCATTTCAATTGAATAATAGAAGAATGTATGAGATCTGTTTTTAAACCTGTAATTCTGATTCCATATCAGAAATGTGAACAATAATAAAACAGAGCAAAATTACTAAGTTAAAAATACTAACAGCTATACTTGATATAAATACCACTAACTGATGTCTACTTATTCAATCTTCCATGAGGAATTAAGAACCATTAATGAAAAAAACAAACAGCAATCACTGAAAATTGTTGGTAAATTTGGAAGTCATTTGCCAAATTAGTCATATACCAAGTAAGGAGTCATACACCAAATTACTTTATAATCAGGAAAACATTTGTTTTGTAAAGCAAAAACAAAATTGAAAAATATTTTAATTATTATAATCATATTTCAAGTCCTCTATCAAAAATCTTTTTAAAGGTGAAATAGCAGCCAGCAGCAAATCAAATATCATTCACTCACTGCGATTTGATAAACATTGTCCTAGTATTGTTGCTTAATCTTCACAAAAATTTTAATGTGTTATCTTTATTTAATTGAATCTTACAGAGGTTAAATAACATGAAAAAATTTGCATCGTTAGTGTGAATATAGAATCTGAGTCTAAATTTGAATTTCTCTGCCACCAACATTTGGACTACAGTTTTGCGGCATTCCAGGAATTTTTGCTATGGCTCTGTAACACTTAAGCCTGTTTCCTCACAGCCTCTCTTCATTTACCTGAAAACATATCCTGTTATGTTAAAATGAAATGGAATCCTATCATTTATATAAAGATCCTAATTCAGAATTGGTTAAAAAAAGTGACTACTGAACCCATAGTTGCTCATCTCCAACTTTTCAGAAAGGAATCACTCACTCTCCTGCAAATATGATTGTCCCTCTCTATAGCTTTTACTGTGTCTGCTCAGGAAGTATTGCATTCTACTTGATGATTTATGTAGTTTGCATTTGTGCTAATGTGCTATACAGAACAACTATGGAAGTCGAACATCTGCATTTGGATCCTAGCTCAACCATCATGCAATCATGAAAGAGGGATAAGAAGGAAAACAAATAGAGGACACGGACACAAACCCAAATAAATACAATTTTCTCATACTAGACAAAGGGGCCAAAAATATGCAATGGAGAAAAGATAGCCTCTTCAACAAATGGTGCTGGGAGAATTGGAAATCCACATGCAACAGAATGAAACTAAACCCATATCTCTCACCATGCACGAAACTAAACTCAAAATGGATTAAGGACCTCGGAATCAGACCACAGAGACCCTGCAGATTATAGAAGAAAAAGTAGGTCCAGATCTTCAACATGTCGGCTTAGGATCAGACTTCCTCAACAGGACTCCCATAGCACAAGAAATAAAAGCAAGAATCAATAACTGGGATAGATTCAAACTAAAAAGCTTTCTCTCAGCAAAGGAAACTATCAGCAATGCGAAGAAAGAGCCTACAGAGTGGGAGAATATCTTTGCCAATCAGACTTCAGATAGAGCACTAATCTCCAGAATCTATAAAGAACTCAAAAAACTCTACTCCAAGAATTCAAATAATCCAGTCAACAAATGGGCTAAGGAAATGAATAGACACTTCACAGAAGAAGATCTACAAGCAATCAACAAACATATGGAAAAATGTTCAATATCTCTAGTAATAAGAGGAATGCAAATCAAAACCACCCTAAGATTCCATCTCACCCCAATTAGAATGGCAATTATCAAGAATACGAGCAACAACAGGTGTTGGCGAGGATGTGGGGAGAAAGGTACACTCATACATTGCTGGTGGGGCTGCAAATTAGTGCAGCCACTCTGGAAAGCAGTGTGGAGATTCCTTAGAAAACTTGGAATGGACCCTCCATTTGACCCAGCTATCCCACTCCTTGGCCTATACCCAAAGGACTTAAAATCAGCATACTACAGAGATACAGCCACATCAATGTTCATAGCTGCTCAATTCACAATAGCCAGACTGTGGAACCAACCTAGATGCCCTTCAATTGATGAGTGGATAAAGAAACTGTGGTATATATATACAATGGAATATTACTCAGCCATAAAGAATGATAAAATTATGGCATTTGCAGGCAAATGGATGAAATTGGAGAATATCATGCTAAGTGAGATAAGCCAATCTCAAAAATCCAAAAGACAAATGATCTCACTTATAAGCGGATGATGATACATAATGGGGGGGAGGGAAGGGTTAGTATTAGGGTTAGAGTTAGGGTTAGGGAGGGGGGCAAGTATGGAGGAAGGAAGGTCTGTATAGAGGGAAAAGAGGGGTGGGAGGGGTGGGGGGAAGGGAAAAAATAACAGAATGAATCAAACAACATTACTCTATGTAAATTTATGATTATACAAATGGTATGCCTTTACGCCATGTACAGAGAAACAACATGTATCCCATTTGTTTATAATAAAAAAAAATGCCAAATCTTAAAAAAAAAAAAAAAAAGAAGGAAAACAAAACCTTAAAGTCAAAGCAGTAGAGAGGAATACAATTTCAATAGCATTAATTCTAGAACACTAGACAAGTGAATTTATCTTGAAAAAAGAAAGATCCATTTACTTATTTATGTATAATATTATTAAATAATCAGCTTTGGGTAATTCAACGTCTTCTTGAATATCTCATTTCCTCTGTAACTTTTCACATATATATGTGTATGTACATTTACGTACATATATACATCTCATCAGGAGGTATTAGTGCTATTCCTCATTCTTCCTTACTTTTTACATTCATCAGTTTGCATTATTGTTCATTCTTCTAAGATAGCAACAGACCAACAAAGACAATTGATAGAATTATTTTCTATTTTGGTGCCAATACCATGCTGTTTTTGTTACTATTGCTTTGTTAATAGAGTTGAAGATCTGGTATTGCGATACCCCGTTTCATTCTTCCTGCTAAGGATTGCTTTAGCTATTCTGGGTTTCTTATCCTTCCAGATGAATTTCATGATTGCTTGCTCTATTTCTGTAAGGTACATCATTGGGATTTTAATTGGAATTGCATTGAATCTGTATAGCACTTTTGGTAGTACGACCATTTTGACAATATTAATTCTGCCTATCCAAGAACATGGGAGATCTTTCCATCTCCTAAGGTCTTCCTCAATTTCTTTCTTCAATGTTTTGTAGTTTTCATTGTAGAGATCTTTTACCTCTTTGGTTAGATTGATTCCCAAGTATTTTATTTTTTTTTGAGGCTATTGCAAATGGGGTTGTTTTCCTCATTTCCCTTTCAGCCGTTTCGTCGCTTGCATATAAAAATGCTTTAGATTTATGCGTGTTGATTTTATAGCCTGCTATTTTGCTGAATTCATTGATGAGGTCTAGAAGTTTTCTGGAGGACTTTTTTGGATCCTCTAAATATAGAATCATGTCATCAGCAAATAGTGACAGTTTAAGTTCCTCTTTTCCTATTCGTATCCCTTTAATTTCTTTGGTCTGCCTAATTGCTCTGGCTAGAGTTTCGAGGACATGGTGTCCTAGATGTCCTTCAATTGATGAATGGATAAAGAAACTGTGGTATATATATACAATGGAATATTACTCAGCTATAAAGAATAATAAAATTATGTCATTTGCAGGCAAATGGATGAAAATGGAGAATATCATGCTAAGTGAGATAAGCCAATCTCAAAAATCCAAATGACAGATGATCTCACTGATAAGCGGATGATGACACAAAATGGGGGGTGGGAGGGGGGCAAGAAAGGAGGAAGGAGGGACTGTATAGAAGGATAAGAGGGGTGGGAGGGGTGGGGGGGAGGAAAACATAACAGAATAAATCAAACACCATTACCCTGTGTAAATGTATGATTACGCAAATGGTGTGCTGTTACTCCATGTACAAACAGAAACAACATGTATCCCATTTGTTTACAATAAAAATAAATTTAAAAAAATAAATTAATTTAAAAAAATTAAAAAGGTTAATGATAGGCTCAGCGGTTAAGCACCTTTGGGTTTAATCCCTGAAACCACCCTCCCAACTCACCCAAATATTTTTTGAGACACCTTTTAAAATGGACTCTAGCTGGGCATGGTGGTGCTGGTGGTAATTCCAGCTACTTACGAGGCTCAGGCAGGAGAATCCCAAGATCAAGGCCAGCCTGGGTAATTTAGCAGGACCCTGATTCCAAATAAATAAAATGTGAAAGGTTGGAGATGCAGTTCACTGGGAGAGCACTTGCCTAGAATGCATGAGGCCTAGGTTCAATCCCCAGTATTACAAGAAAAAAAATTCAACTCAGAAAAATTCAAATGTCAAAAATCATAGATTACACCACCTAAAAACCAGATAGGACGTGGAATTAACAGTGAGCAGAATAATGTGGCAAAATAACAACAATATAACTACTCAGCAAAAAAAAAAAAAAAAAAAAAAAGAACTACTTTCATATGAACCACATACAAATTTCATAAAGATCGCTAGAAAATAGTGCTTCATGTATGATTTCTGAAAGTTCAGTAGTGAATGTTAATAATAAGAAAATTGTTTCTTCATTGTTTTACTAGGGAATTTTATACTTTTAGAAATAGTCACACTAAAATCTACAAAAGCACAAAACAATATTTCAAAAAACAAAGACTTGTATGTTAAGTGACATGTAATTACAAATCCATGTAAAATTATGCTTACAGATTGTTGAAATAATCTAAATGGGAGGAAATTGTGGCTGCTAACTTGTAATTAGAGACTGAGGTTTAAGTCTAAGGCTTTTCTGGGCAGGAATCTAGTTATTACTAGATTACAGTTTTTCTTGGTATCATGAAAGTATTGGAATATATTCTAATATCCCCAAAAGTTAAATTGCATAATTTTAAAACTCAATAATAAACTGAAGCAAATATTTTAAACAAAGGGCAAGTGATATAGACCAAAATCAATCTTTCATTGTGGTGAGATATTTTAATTCACAGTAATATATAATACAAATGCCAGTTACACAAAATGATGACAGATAAGAGATTTATCTTAATCTTTCATGATTATCATGTTAAAACTGAAAATTATAAAACGGGACTAAACACATTATTTCTGACAGAGAGAGAGAGAGAGAGAGAGAGAGAGAGAGGAGAAAGAAAAAGAAAGAAAAGTTTCATATCACCAGATATCTTGCAGCTTTCCTAGCACTTTAGCAGCGACCAGCACAACCAAACTCTCTGGTCCAGTGAGGGGCAAAAGGGGATTGGAAAATAAATATTCACAAACACAGATTTTGAAGATTAACCTAGGATCAGGTGGAGCTCTCTCTCTGATGGAGATGCAGATCTAAAGAGTTATGCCAGGAATCTCTATTTATGTATGTCTCATTATCAGATTAAAGACTATGCAACCATTATTTTTTGTATTCAGGAAAGTTATGGAAACTAGGACATCCTATGTAGCTTTTCCACAGTTGCAATCCATAGTTGCAAAGTACAATGTTAGGAGCTTTGTGTAGCTCTCAAGGAAGCCCATTGTTTAACGTTACTGTAAGGTGGGCAGGAACTGGAGAAGCAGAGCTGGTGAAGCATTGTGGTTGTCTAGCATAAGAATTCCTTCCTTCCCAGGAGCTGTGTGCCTGGGGTCAAAGCTGATAGGACTCTTGCACAGAGACTCCTCATGCAAGGCATTGTACAGCAGCTATGCATCCTGTGTCCTGCATAGAAACATTTCCAGGCACCGGATGCCACAGCCATGAAGTCATCAGGGACCCCCAATATCAGTCACTACTGTCCCATCCTCTGTCACACAACTTTAGAACTCTGAGACCCAAGATTCTGTATTTGGTAAACTTTAAATACCAACATGTTGTCTCTGTCTTTTTGTGTATTTTGAATCCAGTTGCTTGTATTTAAGAAAAGAATGAAATTGAGCTTATTTTAAAACAGAGCATTCTGAAATCATTACGGGACAAAGTCAAATTGGTAGAACCCAAAGATTATCATAGTCTAGTATGGATTTAGGGAAATGTAGTTTTCTTCATACTAATTTATCTTAAGACATATTTATTATGATCACATGGTTTTACTCTTTCTAAATTGTGTCTCATGTGTGCCCAGAGTAAAGGTTATGCATTACAGGGTATTAGGAAGAACTTTAGAAATCAGGGTGTTAAATTGCAGGAAAGAAATCTTAAAAAGCATATTTCCTGAAGTAAACCCAACTATGTACAACAGACATATGTATTAATTTTAACAATTCTAAGAATTACTGATTATAGTTTTTGAAATTCTAATCCAGAAAATTCTATAACTGAATTGGAAATTAAATCTTCTGTTTTAATATTATGTCTGTAAAAGTATATGAAGTTAAGTAAAATAAAATTAATGATAGATGAATTTAGGGCACAATGGAAGTCATGCACAGAAATATTTATATAAATGTTTAGAGTACTGACTTTATTGTTTTGTTAAGAAGGTTATAGAATTACATTTTATTTTGTTTCTCATTTATGCAATCTATTTTCACTCAAAAAATAGATTGTATATGATTTAAAAAGCATTTGGTAAATTTAGGTTAATCCATGTATAATACATATGTGTGTGTCTTTAAAACTGCCGTGTTAAAATTTTATGGGGCTTTCTTGGAAGCTTTTCTCTAGAAATACAGTGAAATGTAAAATATTGAATGTGTCTAAGTTGATTCCTAAACCTGGAGCAAAAACCTGCCAGTAGAAACATTTCTAGATAAATTTCTAGTAAGCTAGTAAGTACTTACAGAGCAGACAGCCACTTCTCTAAATTAAGATATACTATTCAGAATAACACTGTGTTTAAGTACTCTCCATTTACTTCTTTAGGTGTCTCAATGATGTGGCAAATTGAATGGCATTTGTTTTAGAACACGGTTATTTTTCTTAAGACTCTTGGATGTCTAGACTTTTGGGGAAAGCTGTCAAACTGGGAAGTTTGACAGTCTTTAAAAAATACATATCAAAGTCCTTTCGGTGGTTTATTCTATCTACTGAAATTGGGATCCAGGATTCCAGAGATAGAGATATGTCTGTATCCCCATAGCACTTCTATTTTTCTTTATGGTTACTATTTGTAATTTGACATAAACAAATATTCTAAAAATAATTAAAGAAAGATATCCCTATACATTATTTAGTGAAAATGTTATACATCAGGCTTAAACAATAAGTGTCCTACATAATAAATTTTCAACATCAAGGAAAACTGACAGAAAAAAAAAAAGAACAGATTTTAAAAATTGTAGGAGAAGACTGAAATCTTATAGGCATTAATATTGGAAAAGAAATCAAAAGAATCACTGTGTTGGTCGGCTTTTGTCCCCATGATCAAAATATCTGAAAAGAACAACTTAAAAGAAGAAAAGCTTATGTGGGGTTCAAAGTTTTCTGAGGCTTAGTCCATGGTCAGTCAGTTCCATCACTTTGGGCCCCAGGTGAGATAAAACATGGTGGAAGGGTGGTGGTGAAGGAAAGCTGCTCAGCTCATGGCTGGTGGGAAGGATAGACAGCAAGCGGCAGTGGCTGCTGGGAAGCTGAACCCTCCCAGGACATGCCCTCAGAGGCCCACATTTCAGGCCACCCCACCCACCTGTGATTACCACTCAGTCCATTCAAACCAGGATGGACTGATTAGGCTACAGCTTCCAGAGTTAAATCCTTTCACCTCTGAACATTCCTGCATTAACACAGGAGCTTTTGGAGGACACCTCACATCCAAGTCATAGCAGTCATTAAGTGGGGAAAAAAAAAAGCTTTGAAATAAAAGAAGAATCACCACCAGTAATATGTGTTCTAATTTATGAGGAAACGATAATGATTTCAATCTTTAATATACTCAATAATATCATTTCAAAGTCCATGAAGCAAAATTGACAGAATTCAAAGGAGTCATGATAAATCCATCATTTTTCTGACAAGAATTAATGCACCCCCTCAGGAAGTTCGTCTCTGTCCCATCTGGTGAACCTCCACTCCTCTCTTCCCTCTGCCTATTGTGAGTTAGCATCCTCATATCAGAGAGAACATTCAACCTTTGGTTTTTTGGGATTACTTTATTTCTCCTAGAATGATAGCCTCCAGTTCCATCAATGTGCATGAAAATGCCATAATTTCATTCTTTTTTAAAAAATATTTTTAGTTGGAGATGGACACGATTCCTTTATTTTATTTATTTTCTTTTATATGGTGCTGAAGTTCAAACCCATTGCCTCTAATGTGCTAGACAAATGCTCTACCACTGAGCTACAACCCCAGTCCTCATTTTTCTTTATGGCTGAGTAATATTTCATTATGTATATGTACTACTTTTTATTTATCCATTTACCTATTGAAGGGCACCTAGATTGGTTCTATAGTTTAGCTATTGTGAGTTGAGCTGTTATAAACATTGATGTGACTGTGTCACTGTAGTATGCTGATTTTAAGATATTTGGGTATATGCCAAGAAGCAAGAAAACTAACTGGGTCAAATGGTGGTTCCATTCCAAGTTTTCTGAAGAATCTCCATATTGCTTTCCAGAGTGGTTGCACCAAATTGCAGTCCCACCAGAAATGTATGAGTGTAGCATTTTCCCCACATCCTTCCCCAAATTTACTGTTACTTATGTTGTTGATAATTGTCATTCTGATTGGAGTAAGATGAAATCTCAGTGTGATTTCACTTGCATTTCTCTAATTGGTAGTCCCGTTAAACATGTTTTCATATATTTGTTGACCATTCATATTTTTTCTGTGAAGTGTCTGTCCAGTTCCTTTGCCCATTTATTGATTGAGTTATGTGGGGTTTTTGTGGTGTTAAGTTTTTGAGTTCTTTATATATTCTGGAGATTAATTTTCTCTCTGATGCAGGTGGCAAAGTTTTATTCCAATCTGTAGGCTCTCTTTGTATTCTTGATTATTTCCTCTGCTGTTAAGAAGCTTTTAGTTTGATAACATCCCGTTTATGATTCTTGATTTTACTTCTTGTGCTTTAGGAATCTTGTTGAGGAATTCAATTCCTAAGGCAACATGATGGAGATTTGGGCCTAGTTTTTCCTCTAGTAAGGCACAGAGTCTCTGTTCTAGTGCCTAGATCCTTGGTTCACTTAGAGTTGAGATTTGTGTAGGGTGAGAGCTAGGGTTCTCATTTCATTTTATTACATATGGATATCCAGTTTTCCCAGAACCATTTGGTGAACAGGCTATCTTTTTTCTAAGGTATGTTTGTGGCACCTTTGTCTAGTATAAGATAATTGTATTTATGCCAGTTTGTCTCTTGTCTTTTATTCTGTTCCATTGGTCTTTATGTCTGTTTTTGTGCCAATACCATGCTGATCGTGTTACTATAGCTCTGTAGTATAATTTAAGGTCTGGTATTGTGATGCTGCTTGCTTCACTTTTCAAAGGATTGCTTTGGCTATTCTGGGACTCTCATTTTCTCAAATAAATTTCATGAGTGCTTTTTCTGTTTCTATGAAGAACATCATCAGAATTTTAATAGGAATTGCATCAAATCTGTATAGTATTTTTGATAGTATGACTATTTTGACAATAATAATTCTGCCTGTCCAAGAGCAGATTGTTTCTAGGGAGATTGTTCCATCTTCTAAGGTCTTCTTCAATTTCCTTGTTTAGTGTTCTGTAGTTTTTATCATGAAGGTCTTTTACCTCATGTGTTAGATTGATTCCCAAATATTTTATTTTTTGAGGCTATTGTGAATGGGATAGTTTTCCTAACTTCTCTTTCTGTTGATTCATCACTGATGTATGGGAACACAATTTATGGATATTAATTTGTGGATGTTAATTTTATATGCTGCTACTTTGCTGAATTAGTTTATGAGTACTAAAAGTTAGGAAATGATAGACTTAAACACAAGTAAGACTTTGAAAATTTAACATACTTAACATTTGCATATTTTGGATTGAATATATAACTTTACTAAAAAAGTGTATACCACTTTCTTTTTTGTTTTATTTCAGCAGGAAAAGTTCATGCATGAAAATTGATCTCACACAGAATGTAAGGCAGGTCCTTAATGTTTTCTTAAAAATTAAAAAACAGGGGCTGGGGCTATAGCTCAGTTGGTAGAGTGCTTGCCTCATGAGCACAAAGCTCTAGGCTCTATCCCCAGCACTGCAAAAAAATAAAAAAATTAAAAATAAAAAAAAAGAAAGAAGAAAGAAAAAATAGTTACAAATTAAATAAACTGCAAATCAATATAACACATAATTTAGGGAGATTCCTATTATTGGAAATGAATAAATATTTGCATATAATCCAAGGAATAATTTTTAAGCCAAAAATAGATAAAACATAATAAAACATGTACATCTAATTAAAATTGTAGTTGGAAATTTTCAATGAAACAACTTAGCAAATTAGAAAAATCTAAGTAGAATGAAATCATTATTAAAAAGACAAAAGGGAAATGATAAGAATAAGAAACACAAAATAGAATCAACTAAAGTGAGTTTCTGTGAAGAAAAACAATCTTTGTAAACCTCTTAAAATTACAAGCTAAGAATGACAAACAAAAATAACAAAAGGGAAAAAAAAAACATTGTAGGAAAGCAGAAAATAAAAATAGAAGACACCAATAGTTTTAAATAACAGATATAAATTTTGAAGACTTTATACAATAATTTTGTGATTACACCTTTCTGAGAAGATATACTAGCACAGCTTACTCAAACCTAAATAATGCTTGAAGCATTACAAAAAAAAAATTGCTATATATTATCTATCAAAAAATCAGGCACTGGCAGTTTTACCTACTAGCCATGCAAGAAAAAAAATAATTAAAATTGAATGTAAACTATTTCAAAGAATGAAAATGAATGAAACACAGGAACCTGATTTTAATCAAATTCCCTGAACTTTGCTACCAACTCTATTAAGAATGATAATAGAAGGTAAAATTGTAAGAAAATCTCACACCATAAACTTAGGTGCACACACCCTAAAACAAATATCCTCAAACTAAATAAAAAATGAATAAAGATAATATTTTAAAGGATTTATTTATTCCAGGTTTTTGGTATTAGAAGTTCTTTTTAATTTTAGAAAATAAAATTACAAAAGTAAAGCAATTAACTTTATTACAAAATAGTTAACAAATCTTCTCAATTCTTGAAGATTAAAAAAAAGTTATTTATTTACAAAAGATCTTTGCAAAATATGCAGAGAGTGTTCTCATCCTGATTATTCTTTAACTATTATAAAATTTAAAGCAACACTACACTAACTATGAAGCAAAGTGCTTCATTCATGACCAGAGTCAAGTAAAAGACATCCACACTCACAAATATTATTCCACAGTTTGCTACAGTCATTAAGGAGCATACTCACTGAGAAAACAATAGGAAAAGATAGGCCAGATAAACCCTTCAGTTTTACAAATGATACAGAAAAATGAAATATACAGTATTATAATTAATGATAAAACATACCAAAGTATATATATCAAATTAATAATTGAAATTTAATTTTCTTTTTATACTATAGTCATTAATGATTTTGAATATCTAATTAAAGTTAAGTATTTTGAATATCTAAGTAAAATATATCACTTACCACAGTATCAAAAATTATAATGTACCAAGTGAAAAAAATAAAAGGAAATATGGACAACATTTTACACAACAAAAATATATTTACATTTGTAATATTTATTGTAGTTTATAATTTAGTTATATGTGTGACATATTTTATTATTCATAAAATTTACTAGCATACTTTGAATTTACTGGCATACGTGATATGAAATCATATCACATACACATATGAATTAGAAAGAATATCTCATGGTGCCATCTTTCTCAAATGTGAAATATAAATTCAGTGTATCTCTTATCAAAATTCCAATAGATTTTGGCAGAAATTGACAACCATATTATGATCTTTGAATGATATCTTAAATAGACCGAAATAGTCAAGAAACTCCAAAAGAAGAATAAGATATGTGTCTGCCACATACCTTTCAAGTATTATTTTTAAAGATGCAATAATATTAGCAGCAGCATATGACAGTTCTAACAAGTCAATGATATTCTCACCACATGTGATGCAAAAATTTAGATCAAGATTTTATATAGAATTCCTATAAATCTACAATAAAAACAAAGCAACCAGAAGATAAATGGTTATACACTTAAAGGAACATTTTTCAGAAGAGAGAACATGAAGGCACAATAATCATTTGAAATAGAATGAACAGGGAAAGGTATGTATCATTAAAACCATGATACCAATTCATAAATACCACAGGTAAAACTTTAAGTCTGACATTAGTAAGAATTGACAAAGAGGGTAGATCAACTGGACCATTTACCTATTTACTACATGGGCAGTCATTTGGTTCATTGGGAAAATAATTTAGCATTATGTAGTTAAATTAAAAATACGCATGTCTTGAGATCCACCACCTTACAACTAGGTAAGTACGCTAGAGAAAACTTTGGACACATTCATCTTCGAGATATGTACAAGAATAATCATACCATTTTTGTGGGAATAAAGCATAGAGGAAGAAGATCCCACTGGCTTTCAATACTACAGTGAAAAATAAAATATTTGTGTGATGGACTACATCAGTTAGCAGGAAAAAAAAAAACTCACAAAACAATAGAAAACAAAAAACAAACACAAAAGCAAAAAAGTCAGGTATCATGAATGTTATGGTTCCAAACTAGGGATGCCACCTGAAAAGTTCATGTGTTAGATCATGCAGCCATGTTCAGAGATGAAAAGGAAGTATTTATGAGAGCTATAACTCATCATGAATATTCCACTAGGTGGTAATTGTAGGCAGATGGAATGTGGCTGGAAGAAAGAGGTCACTGGAAGCATGCCATCGAAGACTCTTACCTAATCTCTGGCTCCTCTCTTCTTCTCTGCCATGAGCTTTCTTCTGTCACACTCTTCCACCATCACTCAGGCCCACAGCAATGGAGTAGCTGACCATGGACTGAGACCTCTGAAACCATGAGCCCCAAATAAGGCTTTCTTCCTGTAATTTTTTCTTGTCAGGTGTTTTCTTCACAACAATAAAAAGCTAACAGAAATACATTGATATAATATGACACCACTTTACATAAGTGTCAAAAACAAGCACTTTTAAAATGAAAATTTAAGGAATTAACACATATGTAATGAAATTCTAAACAACAACAACAAAAAGTGGCAAAATGTGAACACAGAATTTAGGCTAGTAAAGTTTCTTGGGAGGAAGAAGAGGGGCTTATGGTTAGAGGGAGGGCACTTGAGATTGTATAAAGATCAGAAAGTTCTGCATTACAAATGTGCAATGAGCCATGTATTACTAATTAGGACAAATAATTTAAAAAACTGGTTGATGGACTTACAAATATTTACTAATTCTCTGTGTCTCACAATCTTATATATATATTTTATTATATCAAATGAAGTTGCAAATTTCAATAAGCATCTTGAGAAGTTATTTAAAAAGTTAAAAAGAAGAAAAGGCAATATTAAAAACTTCTGAAGGGTCTGGGCATGGTGTCACATGCCTGTAATCCCAGCAGCTAGGGAGGCTGAGGCAAGAGAATCTCAAGCTCAAAGCCAGTCTCAGCAAAAGCAAGGCGTTAAGTAACTCTAAAATACAAAATAGGACTGGGGATGTGGGTCAGTGGTCAAGTGTCCCTGAGTTCAATCCTGGTACCCACCCCCAAAAAAAGGTCCAAAAAGAATAAACATCTACATTCAAAATAAACATAAGTATCACAAAATTTTTACCAAAAAAATCTAATTGACATCAAAATTTAGTATCCAGTGGAATGCTAGAGGTCAATGACTACATATCAATCAGAATAGTAAAAATCTAGACTTTAGCAAAGCATCATCCTTCTGAGGGTAAAATAAAAGCAATTTTTAAAATGTAAGCATTTGACCAATAATGACCATCTAAGAATGAAATATTATTAAATGTGTTCTTGGAAATGATGAATTAATCAACAAAAAAAAAAAAAAAAAAAAAAAAACAAAAACATGAAATACTAAAAAAAAAAATAAGAAAGAAAGCCAGTACATCAGACAGGTTAATTCTAACAATTATTGACTAAAAGTAAACTTCAATGAAACATGGGCCTCTGACTTTAATTGTCACGCTTTAAAACTGATAATCTTTGTTTAGCCTCTCTTTGTGTGTGAACTGTTACTTTTAATTTTGTTTCCTTACCGTTGAGTGAAGCAAACTTTCATAAGATCTGAGGATTTATCTCTAAAGTACAAGAGCTCATTGTTTCTCAGTTTTAAATACATTAGATATTTTGTTTGATTAAGATTACTTGTGATTAATAAACCTTCATGGGAATTTATAAATTTTCCAAATTGTTCCTATGTAAGTATAATATATTAGAATAATTTCTGAGTTGTAATCAGAGAGATAATTAGATATAAGTTCATGGCAGAAAAAGTGGCATTTAGACATTGACCATTTAGCTCAGACATTACATACAGAGACTGAAATTTCCAAAGTTGACCTTCCTTCCATGGTGCTGTGAATTGATTCTCCTTTACTTCTTGTTCTCTTGGTATAATTGCAAAAAGTCCATGTCTGGGGCCTGAATTTTTTTTCAGGGATTGTTATCTTCTTTTTTTCATAGGTTCCACTGAGTTGCTTTAAAGTTTGTGATTGCAAAACTTTTATTCTTATTCAGAGAAGAGTTAGTCCTCATTGAAGTCTATAACACGAGATGTATTTTTCACTGCATATTCTGCAGGAGAATCTTTCATTGATGATTTATTGATGGTTACTCAAATTAAGCATGCATATATGATATGTTTACACACACATACTAGTGTGTGTGTGTGTGTGTGTGTGCGCACGTGGCATGCATTTTACAAATCCTGAAGGGCCAAGAATCCAAGCAAATGACAAACTCAAATCCTTAACTCAGAGGTGCTATGACTGAGCACCCATAAGTATGCACACTACTTTTAATATTTGCTACCTCCATGTCATGTGGGAAGATGAAAAACCTGTTGATCAAACTGTGCAATTGATTTTATCATCTCTCCCCTTGCCTGGATTTAGTATACACAAGCGAACTGCTGATGTAGTTTTGTCTATCGTTCGTAAGCACAAGACCACAAAAAGATTCAGAAAATAAAAAATTCATCTGGGGATCAAAATGTGGTTTATTAGCTAGAACCTCAAGGGGCAAAGATCTTTATATGGACAGAGGTAAATAGATGACTTTCCTGAGATGAGGAGATTCTCTACCAGCAGAATTAGCCTATGGCCAAATGTTTTCTCTGATATGTGGAAGCTGAGCCATAATGGGGGATGGGTAGGGAAGAATGGAGGAACTTTGGATTGGGCAGAAGGGAGTGAGGGTAGGGGAGAGGGTGTGGGGGTGGGAAGAATGGTGGAATGAAATGGACATTATTACACTATGTACATGTGTGATTGTACAAATGGTGTGACTCTGCATTGTGTACTGCCAGAGGAATGAGAAGTTGTGCTCCATTGGTGTACGATGAGTCGAAATGCATTCTGCTGTCATGTATAACTAATTAGAACAAATTCGAAAAAAAAGAGAATAAACACGAGACTTCTTTCCTCCAGATATTTCAAAGTATTAGTTGAGAGTTCAAGACCCTTTCCAGAACCAAATAAATACCTCACATTCAACCTACCTCACATTAGCTTTGGCACTAAATGGTAGGTAAGGCCCAGCTCGTATATTCGGCAAAATTTCTTTGGAAGAGATGAAAGCCTAAATTATGTTTCTAAATACTTTTCTCCCTTTTGTTTTACTGATGAGATGCCTATTTAGGATAATAATAGCTAATAAAAGAATTGAATTTTTTTGGAAACAGTGAAGTTTCACCAAGGTCCAGTTTATGTAAAATATGAACAATATAAAATTATGAGAAAGAGCACAAAAGCTTGGGGAATGTGCCAGTCGGTACTGAATTCTACTGAGGAAAAAAAATCTTCATTTTTGAGTATCTGCTGCTATATTTCTGCATTTCGTTAAGTGTAGTGTTGCTGCTATAGTTATGCAGGTGCTGAGGGTGAATGAATTACATTTCAAGATGACCCAATATTTAGTCACTGTAGAAAGAAGTTAATGGGTAAGTTGACACAAAGTTCTGGGAAGGTGGGGGTGGGAGAAAGCTACCAAGCTTAAATTTGAGGCAAAAAAAAAACTTCTCTTCTGTCCTTTGCCATATCCTCTATCTGCATTTTCCCCAGAGAAATGCCTGTCGACATTAACTTAAGTTGGTTATTTGTATTCCATTATCTAGTCACCTATTCATTTAATGCTTATAGGTCAGAATCCTGTAGAAGAGGAAGGGTTAGTAGTAGAATCCATTTAGTTCTGAAAGTGTACAATAAAAAATTTCTTCTGCTGCTCTCTGTCCATGACATCACTCTTAACTGCTGATTCTCCCCACAAAGAAATCTGCTCTACCAAGTCCAACATCTCTCTGCTGGCTACCTCTACCATATCTCCCTGCTGTGTTTCAGTTTAAAGATATGCCACAATTCTCAGGCAAAGGATGAGTCCTGGTTCCTCATGGTGCTCTTCCAAGGAGACAGCTTTCAAAATCATTCTTTCCTTTCTTTTTTTTTTTTTTTTTAATTGTTTATACTCAGGAGCACTTAACCACTAAACCACATCCCCAGACCTTTCATTTATTTATTTTTTTTATTTTTGAGCAAAATTCACAGTATATTGCTTAGGGCTTTGCTTCATTGTTGAGGCTGACTCTGAAATTGCAGTCCTTCTGCGTCAGCCTTCTGAGCCACTGGGGTTACAGGCTTGTGCCACCATGCCAGAACTTAAATTCATTTTCTTGAAGCTGGGTTACTCATTTGACACTGCCACTGTTTAAAAAATTTTAAAGATAGATTTTTGGTTTGCTCTTTGACTTGGTAATGTTACCAGAATTGTCTTTTCCCCTGATACTGGAGGAAAGGGAAGAGAAGGGAAGGATATGGCTGCAATTACTTTTTATTCTAACATACATACCCAGGCATGTCTCATGTATGTCAATATTCCATTGCTGGAATTGCCCGTATATTTTATCCTTGCATAAAGCCGGATAGAACAGAAAATTCTGGTAGAGTAGAAAATTCCTGCATCCTCTAATCCAAGTGTTGCCCTCATATTGTGGCCTATTACCCAGTATGACTAAGAGCCAGAACTTCCATTCTCTTCAGGTGAAATCTTTTATTCCAAATGTTTAGTTTGTCCATTAAAGATTTCAGTAGGAAAAAATGAATACATTTCTCAAGGGTAAATTTTATAATATTTTAGTGTAGTTGAATCTATTTAAATAGATATTAACCTATTAAATATTTTCCTTTAGAGATGTATTAAGAAAGTTCAACTTTATCTTTTTTGGGAAATATATTTTAAATTCATTTTTATTGTAAACAAATGGGATACATATTGTTTCTCTGCTTGTACATGAAGTAGAGGCATACCATTTTTGTAATCATATGTTTACCTAGGGTAGTAATTTGTGATTCATTCTGTTATTTTTTTTCTTCCCACCACCCCTCTTTTCCCTCTATACAGTCCCTTCTTCCTCCATACTAGCCCCTCCCACACCCCATTATGTGTCATCATCCGCTTATCAGCGAGATCATTCGTCCTTTAGTTTTTTTGAGATTGGCTTATCTCACTTAGCATGATATTCTCCAATTTCATCCATTTGCCTGCAAATGCCATAATTTTATTATTCTTTATGACTCAGTAATATTCCATTGTATATGTATACCACAGTTTCTTTATTCATTCATCCATTGAAGGGCATCTAGATTGGTTCCACAATCTGGCTATTGTGAACTGAGCAGCTATGAACATTGTTGTCACTGTATCTCTGTAGTATGCTGATTTTCAGTCCTTTGGGTATACGCCAGGAGTGGGATAGCTGGGTCAAATGGTGGTTCCATTCCAAGTTTTCTAAGGAATCTCCACATTGCTTTCCACAGCAGCTGCACTATTTTGCAACCCCACCAGCAATGTATGAGTGTACCTTTTTCCCCACATCCTTGCCAACACCTATTGTTGCTAGTATTCTTTATAATCACCATTCTAATTGGGGTGAGATGGAATCTTAGTGTAGTTTTGATTTGCATTTCTCTTATTACTAAAGATGGTGAACATTTTTTCATATATCTGTTGATTGTAGATTTTCTTCTGTGAAGTGTCTGTTCATTTCTTTAGCCCATTTGTTGATTGGGCTATTTGTATGCTTCATGTAGAGTTTTTTGAGTTCTTTATATATTCTGGAAATTAGTGCTCTATCTGAAGTATGAGTGGCAAAGATTTTATCCCACTCCGTAGGTTCTGTCTTCGCATTGCTGATAGTTTCCTTTGCTGAGAGAAAGCTTCTCAGTTTGAATCTATCCCAGTTGTTGATTATTGCTTTTATTTCTTGTGCTGTGGGAGTCCTGTTAAGGAAGTCTGATCCTAAGCCAATATATTGAAGATTTGAACCTACTTTTTCTTCTATAATATGCGGGTCTCTGGTCTGATTACAAGGTCCTTAATCCATTTTGAGTTGTGTGGCGGGTGATGCCCGGGGTCGCGCCACAAAGACCAAGCTAAGACCAAGGTAAAATGGCGGCTGGCACTTGTCTCTCACTGTAAACAGGAAGATGAGCACATTGGCTATCTCTGCCTGACCATGCCTAAGCTACCAATGATGATATTCCAAGACTTACTTCCCCTTGGCAACAAGTTTCTGTTTGGTTCCTTAACTGTATATAAGTGAGTGTTTTTCCTGTTATAAAGGTCTTCCACCTAAGCAAGAAGAGAGTGGTGCATGTTTTACTTTATGTCCTGCTGGTCGGTGACAGAGTTGAGTTTTCTGCAGGGTGAGAGATAGGGGTTTAGTTTCACTCTGTTGCATATGGATTTCCAGTTTTCCCAGCACCATTTGTTGAAGAGGCTATCTTTACTCCATTGCATATTTTTGGCACCTTTGTCTGGTATGAGAAAATTGTATTTATTTGGGTTTGTGTCTGTGTCCTCTATTCTGTACTATTGATCTACTTGTCTATTTTGGTGCCAATACCATGCAGTTTTTATTACTATTGCTTTGTAGTATAGTTGAAGGTCTGGTATTGCGATATCCCCTGCTTCACTCTTCCTGCTAAGGATTGCTTTAGCTATTCTGTTTTTCTTATTCTTCCACATGAAGTTTATGATTGCTTGCTCTATTTCTGTAAGATACGTCCTTGGGATTTTAATTGTAATTGCATTTCATCTGTATAGCACTTTAGGTAGTATGGCCATTTTGACAATATTAGTTCTGCCTATCCAAGAACATGGGAGAGCTTTCCACCTTCTAAGGTTTTCTTTAATTTATTTCTTTAGTGTTCTGTAGTTCTCATTGTAGAGGTCTTTTACCTCTTTTGTTAGAATGATTCTCAAGTATTTTATTTTTTTCAAAGCTATTGTGATTGGGGTAGTTTTCCTAACTTCTCTTTCTGAAGATTCATCACATATGTATAAAAATGCATTGGATTTATGAGCATTGATCTTGTAACCTGCTACTTCACTGAATTCACTTATGAGTTCTAAAAGTTTTCTGGTGAAATTTTGGTTCCTTAAATACATAATCATGTCATCAGCAAATAGGGATAGTTTGAGTTCTTCTTTTCCTATTTGTATCCCTTTAATTTCCTTGGTCTGTCTAATTGCTCTGGCTAGAGTTTTGAGGACAATGTTGAATAGAAGTGGGGAAAGAGGGCATCCCTGCCTTGTTCCAGTTTTTAGGGGGAATGCTTTCAGTTTGTCACCGTTTAGAATGATATTGGCCATGGGCTTAGCATAGATGGCCTTTACAATGTTAAGGAATATTCCCACTATCCCAATTTTTTCTAGTGTTTTGAGCATGAAGGGATGCTGTATTTTATCAAATGCTTTTTCTGCATCTATTGAAATAATCATGTGATTCTTGACTTTAAGCCTATTGATAATAGTGAATTACATTTATTGATTTCCTATTGTTGAACCCAACTTGCATCCCTGGGATAAAACCCACTTGATCGTGGTGCACTATCTTCTAAATATATTTTTGAATGTGATTTGCTATGATTTTGTTGAGAATTTTTGCATCAATGTTCATTAAGGATATTGACCTGAAATTTTCTTTCCTCAGTGTGTCTCTGTCTGGTTTAAGTATCAGGGTGGTACTGGCTTCATAGAATGAATTTGGGGGGTTCCCTCCTCTTGTATTTTTGGAATACTTTGAGAAGTACTGGAATGAGCTCTTCTTTAAAGGTTTTGTAGAACTTGGCTGAGAACCCATCTAGTCCCAGACTTTCATTTGTTGGTAAGTTTTTGATGACTTCTTCTATTTCATTACTTGAAATTGATCTATTTAAATTGTGTATGTCCTCCTGGTTCAGTTTAGGTAATTCATATGTCTCTAGAAACCTGTTGATGTCTTCGAGATTTTGTATTTTGTTGGAGTATAGATTTTTGAAATAGCTTCTAATTATGTTTTGTACTTCAATTGAGTCTGTTGTGATATTTCCTTGTTCATTCCAAATTTTGGTAATTTGGGTTTTCTCTCTCCTTCTCTTTGTTAGTTTGGCTAAGGGTTTATCAATTTTGTTTATTTTTTCAAAGAATCAACTATTTTGTCAATTTTTTCTGTTATTTTTTTTTTTTTTTTGAATTTCGTTGATTTCAGCTCTGATTTTAATTATTTCCTGTCTTCTTCTACTTTTGGTGTTGCTCTGTTCTTCTTTTTCTAGGGCATTGAACTGCAGTGTTAGGTTGTTTATTTGTTGATTTTTTTCTTATTGAATGCGCTCCATGAAATAAATTTTCCTCCAAGTACTGCTTTCATAGTGTCCCAGAGATTTTGATATGATGTGTCTTTGTTCTCATTTACCTCTAAGAATTTTTCAATTTCCTTCCTGATGTCTTCTGTTATCCATTCATCATACAATAGTGTATTATTTAATCTCCAGGTGTTAGAGTAGTTTCTGGTTTTTACTCTGTCATTTATTTCTATTTTCAATCCATTATGATCTGATAGAATACAAGGTAGTATATCTTCTTGTATTTGCTAACAGTAGCTTTGTGGCATAAAATATGGTGTATTTTAGAGAAGGATCCATGTGCTGCTGAGAAGAAAGTGTATTCGCTCTTTGTTGTATGGTATATTCTATAAATGTCCATTTTGTCTAAATTATTGATTGTGTTATTGAGATCTACGGTTTCTTAGTTCAATTTTTGTTTGGAGGATCTGTCCAGTGGTGAGAAAGGTGTGTTAAAATCACCTATTGTGATTGTGTTGTGGTCTATTTGATTTCTGGGATTGAGAAGGATATGTTTGATGTACATGGATGAGCCACTGTTTGGGGCATAGATATTTATGATTGTTATGTCTTGCTGATTTATGCTTCCCCTAAGCAGTATGTAATGTCCTTCTTTATCCCTTCTGACTAACTTTGGCTTGAAGTCCACATTATCTGATATGAGGATGGATACTCTGGTTTTTTTGCTGTGTCCATGTGCATGATATTTTTTTCCCATATTTTCACTTTTAGTCTATGGGAATCTCTATGAGATGAGTCTCTTGCAGGCAGCAAATTGTTGGATCTTTCTTTTTAATCCAATCTGCCAGTTTATGTCTTTTGATTGATGAGATCAGGCCATTAACATTCAGGGTTATTATTTTGATATGATTTGTATTCCTGGTCATTTGGCTCAATTTTTTTTTGACATGACTCGGTTTCTCCTTTATTTGGCTGTTCCTTTAGGGTAGCTCCTCCCTTTACTGATTTATATTATTGTTTTTCATCTCTTCCTCATGGAATATTTTGCTGAGAATTTTCTGTAGTGCCAGCTTTCTTTTTGTAAATTCTTTTAGCTTTTATTTTTCATGGAAGGATTTTATTTCATCGTCAAATCTGAATGTAAGTTTTGCTGGGTATAAGATTCTTGGCTGGCATCCGTTTTCTTTCAGGGCTTGAAAAATGTTGTTCCAGGCCCTTCTAGCTTTTATGGTCTGGATTTAATAATCTGCTGGTATCCGTATTGGTTTCCCTTGAGTGTAATTTGATTCTTTTCTCTCACTGCCTTTAAAATTCTGTCTTTATCTTGTATGTTAGGTATTTTCATTATAATGTGCCTTGGTGTGGGTCTATTGTAATTTTGTGTATTTGGAGTCCTATAAGCCTCTTGTACTTGATTTTCCATTTCATTCTTCAGATTTGGGAAATTTCCTGATATTATTTCTTTGAATAGGTTTTTCATTCCTTTGGTTTGTTTCACTAAGCCATTCTCAATCTCATTAATTCTTAAATTTGGTCTTTTCATGATATCCCATAATTCTCATAGATTTGGTTCATGATTTCTTACCATCTTCTTTGTTTGGTCAACTTTGTTTTCAAGATTAAATATTTTGTCTTCAATATCTGAGGTTCTGTCTTCCAGGTGTTCTATCCTATTGGTTATGCTTTCTATGGAGTTTTTAATTTGGTTTATCGTTTCCTTTATTTCAAGGATTTCTGTTTGTTTGTTTTTTTTTTCAATATCTCTAACTCTTAATTGAAATGATCTTTTGCTTCCTGTATTTGCTCTTTTACCTGTCGATTGGTGTGATCATTCAATGTTTGTATTTGCTCTTTTATCTCATCCTTCAATGGCTGCATTTGCTCTTTCATCTTCTTGTTTGCTTTCCTGATCTTTTTAATTATGTACATTCTGAACTCCCTTTCTGACATTTCTTCTGCCATGCTGTCATTGGATTTTATTGCTATACCATCTAGATTTGTTTGGGACATTTTCTTCTCTTGTTTTCTCATATTGCTCAAGTATCTACCCCTTTAGTAGTGAAACTCTGAGATATTGCAGATTTTTCTATTGACTAATATTGTCTCTGTAGATTTCCGATAACTAACCTCTCAGCATCTTGTAGCCTGAAGTTTTGGTGGATCTTGATAATGTGGTGCTCCACTAGGAAGCCGCCCCTCTAGGGGTGGTGACCTTCTGGTGGGGTATATTCCCTTTCAGTGGAGAGGTGCCTTCACTTGTTGACTGATGGTCAGTCAAAGGGGCACATCTGATCTGGGTCTGTGTCTCTGATTCTCCTGCCCTGATGGGAAAGCCTCCCCCAGCAGGGAATACTTACCTGATGGGGAAGTTTTGCTGGCAGCTCTCCTCCGAAGAAGTTCCCTTTGGTCCAGGACTATCACCTGGACTGGGAAGCCCTCCTCTGCGATGTTCCCAGGGGTCCTGACCTACTGCCTGGGCTGGGGAGCCTGGCCCTGCAAGGGATTCCCTTCCTGAGCCGCCCTCCTCTGCTATGTTGCCTGGGGACCGGAGCTACTGCCTGGGCCTGGGACCCTCACTCTGCATCGAAGCCTCTTGCAGTGTGGCCCTCCTCTGCCAATACTCCTGTTTGACTGGGTACTCGGCTCCAGCCAGGGAAGTCTCACTGGGCCACTCTACTCCACGAAGTTCCCTGCATTTTGGGATTACTGCCCCATCTGGGGAGACTGACTAGTGGGAGAGATTCACCCAGTGGCTCTGAGTTGGTCCCGAGTCTCTCAATACCTCCTCTTCTTGACTCCTGGGTCTTGTCAAAGGTCCTCTAGTCTCCTGTAGGTGTCTCAGGAAGGGAGTTGCCCTTCCAATAATGATGGCCACACCCTCAGGAATAATTCAAAATGCCTGCACCAGCCTATAAAAAAAGCTCTAGCTAACTCCATGATGCAGGCGGGCTGGCTGGTCTGCCGGCTTGTTCGCAATGGCGACAGACCTCTGTGTGGTGGTGAGGTGGGGTCCCTCAGTGATGGCGTCTGTCTTTGGCCTGGTGGCTGGGCGGGTTGGCTGCCTGCTGCCTAGCTCCACAAGGCAGGCGGTTCGGGTGCCCACCTGCTACTGTTAGGGTTCCATTCCGACTAATCCCGGGAGAGTCAAAGTGAACACACGGTAATGCAAACCACACGACGAGGTTTTATGAAAGCAAGCTCGAGCCTGGACCGCAACCAGCCCCTCAGACCGATACAATGGCTGGGGGAAGGGAGCAGCCCCGAGGGGTGAGAAAGCCCTCTATTTAAGAGATTTCCAAGCATTCACACACAAAGACCTGTACGTTATTGGTTAACATTTGAACAGCTAAACATTAGTCCTCCTCTGGTTGGGTCCTGCCAATTTATTTGATTCTCATTGGGTCCCGCCAGCACTGAACGGTCCTAGAAGAAGAAGGGTGGAGGGAAGGGGTGGACTGTGCAGGAGATGGGTCAGGGTTAGGACCCCCTGTCCTTGATAGATACGGTTTCTAGGCAACTGCACATTCCTCAGACAAATATCTCCTAACAACCTCGGTAAGCACGGGGGCCCAGCAGTCCTGTTTGCGCTGTATTGGCTCTTGAGGGTGCAGTCGCCACTGCCTGCATCCTGGTGCTTAAGACAGCTAGCTGCACAGATATCACCCTGTTCCCAACACTACCTCCGTGATGCACGCGGCCTCACTCACCCACCATTTCGCTCCGTGACTGCGACCAACCAGTGATGGCACCATGCTCCGTCTGGGGAATATTTTATAATGTATACATATATTCAAAATTAGCTTAGGTTGAAAACTTTAGAACTCTCAGAATCCTAGAAAAGAAAGGCAGCTGGACTCAATGAGTCTCTGGACCAGGAAATTGAATGCTGGGAACATAGGCTGTGCATTCACCTGGAACTACACAAATTTTCACCACCACTTTTTCACTTTTGTCTTTGGAGGGTGGGTGATATGTTTCTGAGGGAATGCTGAAATGGCATAGCTTCCCTAAGTCGGTTTTAAATGGTTTCTCTGTACAAGTAGACAACATTAGAGCATCTTGATTCACCTATAATTCCTGGGAGATAGATTCCTGTGAGTTAATAGAACATTATATCATAATGAAGTGTGTGTGTGTCTGTGTGTGTGTGTGTGTGTGTGTGTGTGTGTGAACATGTGCAGATTAGAGTAATAAGAATTTTATTATCCTTTCAGTGATTAATAATGAAAATAGATTTAAGGGTTACTATCACATTTATTAAAATATGATAGAGCCCTGAAAAATAATTGGCAGAAAGAGTATTGGTAATTTCAATGCACTATCTTGAGCTATCTTGTGCTTGACATTGTTGTTATTATTTTATATCACTATCTTATTTATGATTTCATAATTTTGCATGTTTAAGTCTATTTAGAATTTATCATGGTACAAAAAAATGTAGGCAAAATTTTAAATTTTACAATTGCTAAAATCAAGCAGTCATGAGGTGAAACAGGTGAATATTATCAATATTAACAAAACAAAATGACAATGAAATTCACACAAAATATTTATTGCCTTCTCAGAAATAGTCACTAAATATATTATGTATATGCTTTAATTTAATATTTATAATTACCAAATGAATACATTTTATTTATAATTATTATTCAATTTCATAAATGATGATACTGAAATTTCATCTAAAGTTTTTCTGTATTTAGCCAGAGCTCATATTTAAAAAAAAAAACCCATCATATTCAAAATGTTTTCTAATATTATTTATTTTTCTTTCAAAAACAAACCCAAACTTTATCATTTAAAAATAATAAACAATACAAACATCTATTTTTGTTCATTAAATATCAAATTTCAGAGGACTTTTTGATAAATCACCAACAGGAAGAATAAGTTTAAAATAGTTGGTTAGTAGAGTAACATGCTTCAGGAAGAACTGAAATTATAGGTATTTATTATCTGGACAAAACCAAAGAAATCTGCAAAACTCTTTGTCTAAACCATATGTTTAATGTAGTACTCTATTATGAAGAGAATTTATCTAAAACCATGCAGTGAAGTTTTAGGCTAGAGGCAATAAACTATGTCTTCTGCAGAGCTGTGAAAGTGATACCAAAGCAGAAAATATTTATAAACCTTCACAAATTTCAAAAGCAATTTAAAAGACAAAATGAGTTAATTCAACCTTCTAGAGTCATTGAACAGATCTCTACAGTAAGCACTGAGAAAAACTGAAAAAATAGGAATTCTGATATACATTTGTTATCTTCTACTATGAAATGCAGAATGACACATCTCTAAGGAATCATAATTATAGATACTGGAAGCTTGTGAATAGTGTTATGGTGTTTCTAAAGTCATTGAGAATAGTTCAGCTGCTAGTGAATCAGAAAATAATACAGAACCAGGTAGGTTTGTCACATAGGTATCATATGGTATGAAAGCATAGCAATAAGACCAGCAGATAATGATCAATAATGCCCTCTAACATATCTCTTTGGTATACATGAATTTATGTATTGGCAGTTAATCCCAAAATATCCACACATGCATACCCTCACATACAAGTAATTGGATGGATTTAAAATGTTTCTTCTCATGAATGTGCACCACAAAAACAGTATGTATTGTCCTCATTTATGTTGTGTACATTGGAAAGTTGTTTGGGTTTTCTTTTGTTTTGATTTAACTTTCTGTACAACTTTGATAATATAGATTTGCCAAGTAATAGGAAAAACAAAATAGTTAACTTCTCATCAAAAAATGTTTCAGGCCTAACATGGACACATAGGTGTGATGGCTAAGTAACATCCTTGAACTTTGGTACTTCAGAAGGTTAGGGGAATTTAAGCTATTTCTGTTGAAGAAGTTACAGTCTTTCTTTTATGGTACTTGAACCCTGATGAAACCACATGAATGATAAAATGGGGTCCAATTGAAGCTAGCCAATTTTAAAAAATGGTGAGGAATGATGGCTAAGAAGATAAAACATCATGAGTACTGTTCTAAGAAAAACTCAATTTCACAAGAGATGTTGAAAACCCAAAGCCAGTGCCTTGTAGGATTATATAGTAAGGCTATCTAGTATTTTCATCACATATAAGAAAAAGCGTTCTTTCAGAGAAAGAGGTATTTGCCTAAAGTTTATAGACAACCCAAACTCATATGCAAGTTTTGTACCTACTTACATTATATTTTTTGCAAAAAGTTGGTCCTCTGTAAAGAGAACTAGTTCAGAGAACATAAGAGAGCAATTACTCAAATTCTCTTGCAATGTATGTATTTGTCAAATCTTGAAGCAACAACTTGCTAAAACCTGCATCATTTGCTTTAAAAGTAGTGATAAAGAATTGCTCTGAATGAGGGGAATATATGTATCATTGGTCCTTCGTCAGTCATTTCATTTTTTTTTTTTTTTTTTTTTTTTTGTAGCATGTTTCTTCAGGCCAATTTTTTCCCCCATTGGACAATAACTCACTAGTATACACCAGGTGGTTGAATTCTAGTATTTTCGAGATCATTAAATATGACTTCTGAAGAGAATATTTTCTAAGGAAGCCCAGCTTCCATATCAAGCCACTAAAACTTGATATTTACCATAGGATAATTGTCCATTATTTCTTTTTTGTTAAATGATTTAAAAAGAACTTCTGACCTCATCATAATATACATCTTAATCCATGATAAAATAAAATTACCTGTGAAAATAAGTTATCATATGTTCTGAATAAAATACATTTTGGAAAAGTGTCAGGTGGAAATATCTAGTGAATGACTGTTTTCTTATCAGTCTGAAGAATTCATGGAAAAACTTACCATAAATCTTCAGGTACTAAATCTGTTAAAGAATTAATTTTATAGTTCTCAAAAAGTTATGTAGGCTGATATTTTTACACTTATTCAGTTATTGCATGTAAAAAGAAATAATTGCCATAGTCATCACATTGCATTTTTATGGTTGTCAAGAATGTTTCGGGATGTGTAAAGAAAGGATAAATGAATAACAAATCAGGGTGCTGCAACTCAGCCTTGAAATAAAAGAAGTTAAATTAAAAATTTACATGAACCCTGGAAATGCTCTTTTGTTGATTAGAGAAAAAGATAAGGTTGTTACTTTATTCACAGCAAGATTGAAACCCTCATAATATATTTAAGATCTGAAGATGCATATTCAATAATAGAATTCTTGAAAATTTTTTACATGAATCATCCCTGAACTATTTTTCATACATGTTCCTTGGCACCTCCATTTAGATATGCCAAGTAATACAATCACTGTACCTTTCAAAGTATCTCATTTCTTGTATTTGAGTAGTTTGACTCTAATAAAATAAATGTCTTCCTTATATCCTGTTATAAAATCTGCCTACGATTCTTTTACACTTTTAGTTTTAATATTTTTCTTTTACCTCCCCAATACCAATATCTATCATGCTTTAAATGCACGTGAAACAAGACAAGATTGAAAGAGGGACAATAATCTCTACTTCTGGTTTCCAGTCCAAGCTCTGATCTAGAAGTGATAGAGATTTAGCTATTTGGATATCTAATTCTAGAAAGATGATTTATATAGATATATAGGTATGCAATGAATATCAATTTGATCAATTGTTAATTTTGTCTAAGTTCTTCACAATTATGTATCTTTATTGATAGCTGTTCTATTAGACATTGCTGCATGAGAGGAGAAGCTTCAGTACCTAATTTGACTTTCATTTTGTTATATTCTAGGAATACCATGAAGATGCATCAGACATTGTACTACACGGGAGGAGCACAACTTTCCATTCAGTTGGTGATCTGCCATGTGGAAGTTGCTTGTCAACTACAATTTTGAATTGAACACATTAAACCTCTGGTGAGAATATCAATGAAAAGCATCTGCTATCCATTGCTATATGTGTCTCTGTCTCTGTCTGTTATAACCTAACTCGTGATCATCCACACATAGTTGTCTACAGTTTTCGTTTTGCCAAACTACTGAAGTAATCTTAGTTAAAAATCATCTATTTTTCCATTGTCTCTACCTTACCTTTGCCTCTAGGTTTCACACCTCAGGTTAAGGGAGACATCCTGCTCTCCCTTACCACAAAAGGTCCTTGTCAGAAGAAGTAGGTCCTATTGTCTTAAAACTGGGTCAGGCAAAAATGTACAGTCCAGAGTCAGTCTTTGCTCAAAGTTTTCAGTTATGTGTATGACATTATTGTCTAAGGTTGGCAATAATATTTTTCATTTCCTGTTTGCCTACTCTTAAAAGTAGTTTGCCTCTTATGTGGATTTGAAATTTTGCACCTCCTTTAAGCTATTATGCTGTGGAATTCCTTCTTTATGAGCTTTATTTCTACCTGGATGCTCTAAAGATTAGTATTCAGGTCCACAACCTACTTTCTGCTACTATGTCACATCTCTCTTGACAGTTTGAAATTTAACAAATACATTTTGTGAACATGTAAAGCTCTTTAAGTTAACACAAAACCATCATCAGGCAATGCAATTTTTGTCAAGAAAATTAAAGCATGTATCAACCAATCAATCTCAGGCCATATCCGTATCATTTTTCATTAATGGATCGCTTTAGAGTTTTATTATTCTTTTAAGAATTCAAACGATTTACAATCTAGCCCTACCTTATTGTTCAGTCTTTCCATTTTTTTCCATTAATCTTTCACCTTTCTTCTCTCTCTTTTTAATTTTTTTTTTTTTTTTTTTTGAAGATGGGGTTCCAAGGATTGAACTCAGGGGCACTCAACCACAAAGCCACATCTCCAGCCCTATTTTCTATTCTACTTGGAGACAGGGTCTCACTGAGTTGCTTAGTGCCTTGCTTTTGCTGAGGCTGGCTTTGAACTCATGATTCTCCTGCCTAAACCTACCAAACCTCTGGGATTACAGCTGTGCACCACCATGCTTGGCTCACCTTCTTTAATCCCACGAAATATGTAAACGTTCTCTTTCTTAAAGAGTTTTATTGAGGTATAATTGACATTTTTAAAACTGCGTGCTGCATACACTTAATGTATATTATTTGATGAGTTTGGTGTATGAATACACCCTGAAGCCATCACTGCAGTGAAGGTAATAGATACATCCATCATCTCCAAAAGTCTTTTTGTGTCTTTTTGCTGTTATTGTTTTGTTTTGTGTAATTACACTTAATACACCATCTATCCTCCATCCTCCTAACAACATTTTTTTTTTTTTTTTTTTTTTTTTTTTGTCCCGAGGATTGAACCCAGGGGCGCTCAACCACTGAGCGACATCCCCAGCCCTTTTTATTTATTTTTTAATTTTGATTCAGGGTCTTGCTAAATTGCTGAGACTGGCTTTGAACTTGTGATCCTCCTACTTCAGCCTCTGGAGCCATTGGGATTATAGGCATGTATTACCATGTCTGACTCAATTTTCTTTTATTAAAGCTGTCAATCATTTTATATTCCCCTATGTTCTTATTTAAACATTTAGCTTCAAAACAAGTTTCCAAGTGCACTCCCATAATCTGGGCCCTAGTCCTAAACTGGGCACTTACCTTAGAAAAATATAGAGAGATCCTTATTTTCATAGGCAAGAGTCAGGGAAAGTATTAAAAGCATTTTAATTTTTCCAAGGACCAGAATTTAAATCTTCTATAAATTTCTCTAATTAGGTTGGCTTCTTTGCAATACAAGCAGTGAAGTTGCATAGGGTCCAGGACCCAAAATACCCAACACCTGGGTTTTAATGTTCTGCAGTTACCATTGTGAAATTCTTACTGTGCTTACCTTAGAACTTTTGTTTTATAAATTTAGTCTTATTCCTGTGGGCTGGAAGTTGGTAGGATCAGATTCCAGTGAGGGTCCTTCAGCAGCTGGAAATGGGTAAGATGACAACCATCTCCAACTTAAGTGGCCAGATCCATGATGCCTTCAAAGAAGATTTGATGGGGCCTCTTGCTCACTTACCACCCAGATACTGAGGCTAGCCCATGTAGAATTTGCAATCCCTGGGGCTGCTATGGTTTGGGGTGGTAGGTTTTGGGGAAAGGGAAACTGACTTTCTGTCACTAGAGTTTTTCATTTCAGTTTGCAGTAGACCCCTCAAATTATATAGCTGACTATGCTTCCAAGAATCCCCTAGAAAAGATCATTTCTATACCAGTTTTGTAAGTTAATAGGAGTTTTTTCTTTGCCCAGATGCTAACATGGTTTAAAACTACAAATAAAACAAGAGCAACACAAAAGGTAAAAGACACTCCACAGTCATTGAATGTATTCATTTTTCTCTTGGATGGATTCAAGAAATAAAATTATTGAGTTAAATTGAATTCGTTCCATTCTGAGAGCAAGATTTATATGTATCTAAATAATTAGATAAAGCACATGTAAGTGTTACCTGAGAAAAAGAGAAGTTCTAGATTTCAAAGTTGAAAAGGAGTATTTCAATATATTGTAGTACATGGAACACGTGTGTAAATTCTAGACCTGTTAGATTTCAGTTGGATATTTCTGCAACATTATTTGTTTTCCAAAACACGTATTTTAACTTTTTTCTTATTTTTATTTTATTTAAACTTAAAAATACCCCTGAAAAAATTAGATACTCAATAAATCTTAATTACCTTCTCTCTCTAAAGCAATTATCTTCTAATATTAACTCAGAAAAACACATTAAGCTGCTAATTGGTTCTAAAAATATACCCCATAGGACATGGCCTGGAATCAGAACACTGACACAAAAATAACACTAATCTACACAATTAAGTGAGAAATTTAGAGGATCTGAAGAAAGAGTAGATGAGGCCTTAGAGGGAAGATGAATGAAAGCAAAAAGGAAAACAATGAGGTAATCATCATAAGTGTGGGATAAATTGTCATCTTACAAGCCGAACGGCAGGAAGACTTTAAGTACATGAGTGAAGTCTTTGTTATATAAATATGGCGTACACTATTCCTTAATAAAATATCCCCCAGTTCTTAGTTAAGTAATAACTCCTCACAGTAATAACTACTCCGCTCTGCAGAGTGACAGAATGTGGGGCAATCACTGAAGTGTTCCACAGTGGAAAACAATGACAACCTGAAACCTGGCAGGACTCATCAACCAGATCAATTCACCAGGAGTAAGAATGCAGCCTAAACCACTTTTGCTTCTTTGCTGAAGAAAATGCAGTATAATAAACTACCACTAAAAATATTAACAAACACTTAGTGTTAAATATGAAACAGACAAAATTACATATGACGCTGAGTTGTTATTATGCACATGCCAGAATGGAACCTGGGGCAAAGAGATTTACCCACTATCACCCAGATTATGAGTGGCAAGACCAGGATCTGAATCACCATGCTTCATCTTCAGAGCATGAGCCCCCAAGCTCCACATGTCATAGGATCTTTCCACACTGATGCTTAGTTCCCTAAAATAAGTGAATGCAATTTCAATCTTATCTCTATTTTCTATAGATAACATCTAGATTATACTAATGGGGATCCCCCACTTTTTTTTTTTTCTCAGTTAACAGGGGAAAATAAGTAGCCAGAAGTATAAAACCATCACAGTTCATTTTTTTCACAATATACTAAGTGTTAAACCACCACTTTTTTTTTTTTTTTCCCCTCTCTTTTCTCTCAACTGCTTGGAACAGTGAAGTACATTTATCTTATCTCAGCAGCAATAAAGTAGTAGACTTTTAGTTTATACTATACCTATTTTATCTCTATGTTAGCCTGAGATTTTTATTTTTGAGGTAGTGTGGTTGATATAGGATGGCTCAATATAAAATATTTTTTAATTAGATAATTGCCTTAACTTCTACAGCACCTTAGATCCCACACATTTTTTTCATGATATGTTGACTAAATAAGGGTAAAAATATCTAGATTAGATTTGCTCATATCACTGAGCCTGCTGCTGAGGATTGGCTGACTACCTTACAACACACCTTTTGACAGACGGTGATTATTTGACAAGATGGCACTATACAAGGCAGAAAAAACAAGCTGAGATAGAGATGGCAAATGATGTTTCACTCTTGAATTTAAGTTTGTTTTCAGTGACTTTGGCAATTGAAATAAAAGAAAGCTATTATCTCCGCTGAATGGTTGGTTCAAGTATTCTTTCTACCTACCCTGGCACTGAGGGCTTGCTGAGTGTTCTCAGTCACAATAAGCCAAGACAAAGTTGCACAAGATGCAGGAAACGAGAAAATGCATAAACTACTTGTTTCCATGTATGTGAAGAAAGAAGAAAGCATAAATTTTCCTACTAGTATATGCTAAAAACAGCTAAAATTTATTAAATATCTATTACAAGTGAGGAAATGAGAGCCTTCACATGACTCTATTTCTCTGCTTAAATCATCTTGATATATTTTCCTGAACTACCTTTAAAACACTTTACGTCATTCTGCTATTTATTTTCTCTGTTCTGATATTATTAACATAATAATCTACTTTTACTTGAATTCATGGTTTTATTTAAAAATTGCTGTTAATTAGTCACCTTTTTCTCTATCCCTCGAGTCAGACAGCTTGGAAGAATACTTGGTGGTCATGTAAAAGCACAAGAATGGAAAGTTAGACTTCATATATGTACGATGTGTCAAAATACATTCTACTGTAATGTATAACTAAAAAGAACACCAACAACAAAAAAACTTGATGGAGCATCTTTTTTTAGACTCTAAATTCAATGAGGACAGGCTCTGTCTTTCTTTGAAGAGTGAAGTTTAAAACTTCAGAGGAGGCATGCATTGTTAGATCATATGCAAATGACCTGCGGACTGCTCTGCTGGCTTATACAGTGAGCAGGACATTTGCAATGCAAGATATTTAATTGTAGTCATGTAAATTTATCTGGAGATGCTGAAGCAGAATAAAATCTTTATGCATTATTTATTTCTTTTTATTGCAAAGCTGTTGATTTGTATGAATGCCACACAGCAGTTATGTGTCATCTTCTAACTTTAACTCGTTTGTGGCCCTAGATAGATAGGACTAGATAGGTTGCCCCAAATTACATTTAGGAGTCAGAAAGGGAACAGGAAATATTCACATTATGTATATTTGGTTGCTCTAGACACAAGAATTAGGGTCATATGTGGTCTCAAGCTGATTTTAGGTATGAATTATATCTGAGATTCAAGGAGGAGTTTTCCCAGGAAAGGGTAGATCTTATTAAAAAAAAAATGGTGGTTCTTACTGTGGTGAAAATGTGACAATTTTTTAAATCCACTTAGTGAAAATACTCATGAAATTATTGTAAACCCAAAGGACAAGAAAGCAATTTAAAGAGCTCGAGATTGGAGAATTGCCTTTGGAAATCAGGTTTGCAAGTAAATCAAAATAGAACTAAAGTGAATTCTGCTTCACTGTCAGAATCAAAACAAAATAAAGAGAACATAATTAAGCTGAAAATGGAGAGAAGTTTATTGAAGAGAAATGAGAAGATATTAAGGGCATATTGGATAAATATGAAACAGAAAATGAGATACTAATGGCCAGAGTAGATAAATTTAGGAGAGTATAGGCATACCCAGATCTGTTTCTAAGGAGAATATATAACAATGTGTCTTAATTATTAATGTGTCCAGAATTAATCATGCAGCTTACCCTCAAGTTAACTCTCATTTGGCAGAAACACGAGGTTCAAAAGGAGAATAGAAAGTAAGAGGTTTGATTATTCCAGATTTTTTTCACTTTTTAGGAGACAGTTTGCATATTGAAAATTTTCTTCTTCAGATAGTTGAAAGTTCCATAATAAACATCAAATGTTTAAGCCAACTTAGTTTAAGTACAAAGGTCATGGATTCTAGAATATATTATTATTTTAATGACAATAAACATTAGATTATTTTTCTATTCATAATCCATCACTCAAATATCATTGAGTCTCTGATATTAACCTCAATACCAATGAATTAATATTTTTAACATAAATTTTCCTGAAAAATGTTTTGGGAGCTAGGGTTTAGCATATTTTTAAATTATTTGATGTTATGGGGCTACTATTATTCTAATTTTATTTTACCTATCTTGAACTCTTTATAAACAATTTTTACAAGGGACTTGATATTGAAATTAAAGATCACCTGAAGTCATAAACAACTTCAGCTGTGTAGAGAAGGAACTGATATTGAAGCAGGTTTTTGAACATCATCTCTACTTAGATTCTTCTCAAAAATAATCCATGTTCGGAAAAAAAATCTAAATCTTTGTCTGTTAGGCTAAATCCATCATTTCATTCTCCACTCTCTTTAAGTTCTAACAATGAGAGACAGATCTGTGGCCTGGCTTCAACTCTGCTTCATCACAATCTGGTGGGAAACCCTACCTACTCACAAGCACATGTTTATCTGTACCTCCACAGTGAGAACCTGCAGATCTAGATAAAAATCTGATATGACCCTGTGACTCAGTTCATAGTCTACAAATTAAATATAACCCCTATTAAAATACTAATGGTATTTTTCACAGAAATTTTTAAAAACCATAAAATTTCTTGGAACTGCAAAAGAGCCTGAATAACTAAATACAAACTTGAGAAATAAGAATAAAAGCTGTAGGCGTCACATTTCAAATTTGAAACTATATGACGAAGTTTTAGTAATTAAAAGGTGATCATACCAGCATAAAAACAGAAAGACGGATATAATAGAGAGCTCCAAAACAGACCCAAGAATATATAGTCAATTAATTGTTTAACAAAGTTACCAGGAACACACATGGAATAGAAAACTTTAAAGTACATATGACTGAAAAATCTGAATATCTACATTCAGAAGAATAAAATTGAACCCTTATCTTACACCCTGCTAAAAAATTAAAAATAACTCACAGTAGATAAAAGACTTAAATGCAAGACCTGAAACTAGAAGCTCATAGAACAAAACATAGGAAAAAAATCTTGGCAGCAATATTCTGGACATGATGCCAAATACACCAGCAAAAAGAGCAAGAATATAAACTTTGACTATGTCAAACTAAAAATAACTAAAGATTCTTCATACGACATGAAACAACAGAGTGAGAAGGCAACCTATTGAATTGGAGAAAATATTTACAAACTAGATATCTGATATAGCATAATATCTAAATACATAAAGAACTCATTCAACTTAAAATTTTAAAAATTAAAAATAAGCAAAAGTACAAGTGGACATTTCACTGCCCCAAAAATGTACGAACAATTAGCATATACATGAACATGTGCTCAACATCATTAGCATGAAAATGCAAATTAGACCCACAATGAAATAGTACCTTACAGATGACAGGATGGCTAATATCCAAAGGACAGAAGATAACAAGTATTGGCAAGGAGGAAGAAAATGAGAAACCTTTGTACATTGTTGGTAATAATGTAAATTGATACAGCCGTTATGCAGAAGAGAATGGAGCTTCCTCAAAAACATCAAAACAGACCTATCATTTTACCCAGCAATTCCAATTCAGAGAATATATCAAAAAAGACATGAAATAAATAATATTGAAGAGACACCTGCATACCCATGTTCATCCCAGTCTTATTCATAATAGCCAAGATACAGAAACAACCTAATAGTCCATTAAAGGATGAATGGATACAGAAATTCACACACACACGCACACACACACACACGAACCTTATTCAGACTTAAGAAGGAAATTATGCCATTTGTGACAGCATGGATAAACACAGATAATTTAGCAATAAATGGAATAAGCCAGACACAATAAAACAAATATTGTATGATCTCACCTGTACGTGGAATGTAAAGAATTCAAATTATAGAGGCAGAGTGTAGAATAATGGTCACCAGGGGTGAGGAGTTAGGAGAAATGGAGAAAGATTGGTAAATGTGTACAAAATTTCAGTCCTATGATGAATGAGTCATGGGGACACAAAATTCAGGATAACAACCCTAGTTAATAACACTGTATTGCATTTGTGGAATTTTCTAAGAGTAGATGTTAGACACTAAGGTTTTTCCCTTAAGGGAAAATGAAACCAACGTGAAATGATGGAGGAGTAAATTAGCTTCATTGAGGTAATACTTTCACAGTGTATTCATGTATGAATTCATCACATTGTGTACCTTAAAAATGTATAATTTTCATTGTCAATTATACCTCAAGACCTTCTCTGATTCTAACCGCTCATCTGAGTCTTAAATCTTAAAATTTGTATAAATGTGCAGAGAGATAAGCTGCAAAGCATTGCAAGCATCCCTGGAAAATTCTGGGCTTCAAACCTTGACCTAAAATGGCAAGGATTTGAGTATTTTCAGATCAATACCAAAATCTATAAATTCCTTTCTGGATGGTTAGGGTGATGAGGAATAAAACATAATATAATGAATCTAATGTTTATCTAAAAAATAAAGGATGATGAGAATGGTGACAATTTTAATAAAAGTCAATATTACAGGAATAAACAGGTTAGTGGTTTCCAGAAGATGATGGAAGGTAGAGTGCTCAACGGCAAAGAGTTAAACAGGATGATGAACTGTTCATTATGGTTCTGGGACACAAGATACATGACTTTAGGGATGTATCCAAATCCATAAAATAGCACATCAATAAGAATAAGACTGAGTTATGCAAACTAAAAGATGCACACGCATGCACACACAGTCACACACACATTCACACATACACACACAGGAAGGCAGGATGCATCTGTGAAGCTTAACTCTAAATACATTCCAGTTCTGACACAACTGTATCTAATGGGTTGGGGGGAAATGGGAGAGCTTATATGACATTGGAAAATAGTATTTTTACTGGAACCTATAAAGCTAAAGACAAATGAAACTCTTCATAAACTGTACTCAAAATTTAGTTGGTAAATTTTTATTTTATGATAATGATTCTGATTTATGTGGAGATGGGGGCTGAACAAATAAATGAACAGTGAATGTTGGCAGCCAGTTTTCTCACTCTGAGAGGAAATTTATTGGTAGGCAAAAAGGGAAGTTTTGTCTGACCATTTTGTTTCTGAATCAGAGTTGGAGGCAGCAGACTGAACTCATGCTTAACTAGGTGTAGATAGATGAACAGACAGTTGGATAGACAGATAAAATTATATATTTGTGTATAGAGATGAGTTAGTATACATACACTAATTACCTGACTCTGCCCTCTAAGTGAGGTTGGATGCAACAATACTCCAGTAGCAATAAGCATACCTAACATTCAGATCTTGATTTAAAGAATCAGAGTTCTTGGCAAAGCAGTCCATTCTGGGTGGTTGTGCAGGGATAATACAAGATGATAACAACCTATAATATGTGTTAGTAAGAAAGTGTTCAAAAATCAAAGGATGAGGATATTTCAAAGTGACATATTAATCAACCCTGAGGATTCCCCAGTGGGAGCCTTTTCTCCTTAAACAATTTCAGCAACAAATTAAATACAGAACTACATTACAGAGCATAGAGTAAATATATATTGATGAGTTCATTCTGATGAAAATTATGCAATAACTAAGTAAGTGTGAAAGGAGATCTTTCATACAGAAATTTCACAAATATCACAAACTTGTCTGTAGGAGTGGTGGAATTTAAACTCTATCCCTGAATGTGACAGGACTCAGTGAATCACATTCTACATATCTGAGTTCAGTGTGACTAAATATTTACTCTGTAGAAATGAATGCATCTGTCATAGTTCACTTTACAGTTTTGTTTTAAAAAATCCCATTGTAATAGACCAATACTTATAATTATCATTTGCAAAAATATTTTAGAAAAAAGCCTTCATGGGAAAAAAAATCACTTGCCTACATTGTAACTACTGTAAACTTATATAGAAATAATCTGAATATTGTGAATTTAAAATATGCTGACTCTAAAGGGAAAATTCCTTCAGTGTCATTCCATTTTAAATTATACTCAATAATTTTACACAAAAATCTTTTCAGAAGAATTATAGATTACATTAAGTTCTATGTAAATTTTGTTGTGTTCTATAATAAGAAAGCATAGATTGTATTTAAATTTAGAAAGATTTAGTTGATTAAAAAATACATAATTTCCTACATGTGAGTGCAAGTAGTGCATGAGAAATCTCTCTACAGAGTATAGTCTTTAAAAAGCATAGCTCCTGAATAATTTTTTAAAGTCTTTTCATTTCTCTCTCTCCTTTGTATTTTTCTCACTGCTGTGGGTGAGAGACATATTATTTCACAATACTTCTTAAATATCACTTTGGTACAAAAGAATTTTATGATATATATTCATGCATTTCCCCACAAAATACTTAACTGAAGCATTTATTATTTCTGATATTTGGTCAACTTATTATCATATTAGTTTTCATATTAATAATCTTATCACTAAAAATCTTTTAATGATTTAATGATTATCTTTTAATGATAATCTTATCATTAAAAATCTTATTTTTTTTTTGAAAAAGCACTCTTCATTTCTAACACTTAAAACTAATGTAATTTTCCTTGATAATGCATTGCGTAGAATTCAGAGAACACAGCAACAATAGTAGCATTGCCACTTGGTTGTAGTTCTATTGTGAACTTACATGTGGACACCTTTAAGGCCATATGATGTCAAGGAAGTTTGTTTTTCTCTGCCATCTATGGTTCAGGTAGATTACCAAACAAGAACCTAACTGCTCATTCTATCAGTGGATTTCACAAGGTTTTGCTTTGACCTGTCATCAGTTTACCTATTAATAGGTGCTGGGAGTGGAAGTGTGGAATTCATGGACCTCCCACAGTGTCTCCAGTTCAGAGTCAGCTGTGTTTTCTGACCATTTCTTCTTTACCCTATTTCCCTCTGCCAAACCGAGTCAGTGAGTATGACATGGTATCTGCTTTGGTTTTGAGTTTATTCTAAATACATTGAAAACAAAACAAACCATGGGGAACACAGAAATTGTTGAAATTTTTATTGCTAATTCTCGGTTTTATTGGTATTTAACAAGGGATACTAAAAACATAAACGAGATTTCATTTGGATGGTACACTGGAATATTTTACACAAAATAACTTTTAAGTCAGTAGGTCCACTTGAAGCATTTAGTTCCTATATTACTTGACTTGACAGTATTAAAAATGAGCATGGCTTTCATCTAAGAGGCTTCTCCCCTTAGTTACTATAAAACAATAGTTTTGTGCTGTTTACTGTGTATGTGTGTGTCTTGGGACTATGCCAGGTTTTTCTATTTTCATTGCTGCATCCTCCTCCCTTAGCTGTTCTTCAAATATTGAAATACTTTTCTTTCTTTTTAACCCCGCCCATTCTTTTCTAATTTCTTCCTTTGTGTGTGTGTGTGTGTTTGCATTGTGTGTATATATGCATGCACTAAAAGATGCTATCTACTCCCATTCTTTGAACTCCGTTAAATATTCAAATTGGGTTTTGAGCTCTTTTGAAGTTTATATCTGAATATTTAACTGGTTCCTCATTTCCTCAGTGTGTCACCTTTCAGGCATCTGAAACTAAAAATGGCTTGTAATTTTCATAGGAAAAAAAATTCATCTTTGAAGATTCTCAAATTCTTCCACCTACACATTTCATCACCTCTCATCTGATAAACTCTTTACTGATTACCTGTGATTCATTTATGATGAAGCTTTGTTTTCCTGAACGTAGCATTTTCTCCCTCCAGGTTAAGATATGTCTTCTTATAGCCTCCCATGACATTTTATGCTCATATAGCTTCCTGTGTCTTTGTATTTATAACATTTGTGATACTTAGTGTTTTAATATCTATCTTTTCACCACTTAGATCTTATTTCACTACAGCTTTAAGCATTTGATTTAAATTCACTTTTATAATATTTCCAGTTGTATTCCATTCTTCAAGAACACTTCTCTAATTATTATTCACACATGCACACACAGGAACACACACTCTCCTGTAGAGTTTCATGGACATTCTCATATTAAGTTTTTATTATAGTTGTTGCTTATTGGTTATTCCAATTTTTATAATAACCTATCGCAAAATCAATAGCTGGTCTCTAACCATTACAAATAAAATGATGCTGTGCCAAAATACAACTTGCTTTCTACCTTGAATGAGACCAGCTAACAATTATCTGAGTTAACTTTTTTGCCTAAGAGAAGTGGTAAACATCACAATGTGATTTTTCATTATCATTTCTGTTGTCCCTTTCCCCTTAATTTCATATAAGATGCATTTTTGGTGATTTTCATGTCTTTAAATGTAGTTTTTGTTGGGAGATATATTTATTGGCTGATAATTATAGTAGGTTTCATTATACATATTAGAATTGGGATAGTACCAAAACCGTAAGTGCGACTTGCCACTTACACCTCCAGATCCATGGGAATTGCATGTATCCATTACCATGGGAACATCGATGTGCTAGAGATCTCGCATTTCAAAAGTTATGATCTTTTTAAAGAAGATCTTACTTAGAGTTTCAAATACAAGCTATATTTTGCACTAAAGTTTTAGAAATTTGCCACTTTTCCTGGTCCACTAACATTGGGACAAAAGAGAATTGCCTACACTTCACGGATATTTCTTCCAGAAATAATTCTTCCAGTGTTGTATCTACATACTTTAGTTTGTCTACTCAGAAACCATTTTTCAAAGGATTGATGAAAAATTCTCTAGAGGGATGGAACTTAGAGAATGGGAGTAGGTGGCGTGCTCTCCCTTGATTCGACATCTATGAAGTTGTTCAAAATTTGCAAATGTAGTCATTAAAAGTTTCTACAGTCTTCAAAGAGTTTGTAACAATTTGACAAAATTCGAATCTACAGAATTTAGTGGGGGCAGCCTTGGCATTGAACCTGGGGTTGTACCATTCACTCATGTCTCTGTCTTGAGAAAGAACTCTTCCAGTACATTCAGCAGTTAAACAACAGTTTTGCCTCTCTCAGGACCTGAAGTGGAAGAGCTCTTCTGCATCAAATAGGCTAGAAAACACAGGCAGATCCCATTTTCCCAAGTTCCTTCTTGTAGAAGGCCTTTATGGAGTGAGGGGTGGTAATGGAGCAATGGTGCCATTTTCCTCCCACCTCAAATCCCACCAGCTAGTAAGAACCTGGTGAGGTGGCCATTGAAGACCAGAATCTTCTTTTGGAGAAAGATACTCCAGTGGGTTAGTCAGTCAGGTGTCATCTCTAATTTCCTTCAGCTTCTTATGGCAGAATAGTTAATTCTTACTATTTTCAGCAGCCAGTAAGCATGGCAGATCCCATTTTCCTGGTTTTGGTCTGCAGAAAGACCATATTGAATAGTTCTCAATATCTCTCCCACACAAATATGCTTCATAAGGGAGATAGTATTGAAGCAGATGGGGCAGATCAAGCTCCTCTCTAAAGCTGTCAATCATAGTTCAACTGGGTGGTTCAGAGTGCTTTCCCAGGGAAAGTTGGGAAAAGTCTAAAAAACTAGCAATATCTGAACACTTGCCAAGTGATTTAGCTTTGCTTGAATCAAGATGTATAGCAATTTATCCTCAGAACATGATCCCTGACAATAAAATAATCAGCCTGCACTTAATGGAGACTAAAATCTGGACTTGATACCAAGAGGAGCAACTTAGAAGATTAATAAGAGATCAAGAGAAAAGACATAAATACAAAAAGCTTGGATTTGTCATTTCAAATCATCCTTGAAAGAAGAAAAAAACTGAAGGAAAAAAAAAAAAAAAACAAACTAAAAATCAATTGCTTGTGTCCATCAGGGAACAACTTCAGGGTAATTTATCTGTCAAGGGTCAAGAAAGAAAGGTGAATCCAGGGAATCACAACTGGGATATGCTTAATTGAAGTGAAAGAATCTAAAACAATAAATACAGGACACTTAAAGAGAATTTGAAAAAATATTGCTGAGCCTTGACTAGCATTGTAGAAACTTGTATAATTTCTTGGAGGCTGTGGTCTTAAATAAGACCTCATGATTTCAGAAGTATCTGCAGAAACTTCAGCTGGTTCTTGTGGTTTGAACAGTGGTGAGAAAGATTCCCTCATGTTTCTGTCAGGTGGAAGAATAATCACTGTGATGCGTGACCAGTCTTCTCTATTGTAAAGAATTACCCTCTCGGGTAAAAAATGTCCCTTGTGCCTTGTTAGAAGTTGTGGGGAAGGGGGATCTCTCTGACCCCAGCCATCTCTAGCCTTCCTGAATCATCTGAGAGAAAGGGAATTATACAGTAAGAAAAACTTGTAAAGTTCACAGGCTAGAAATACAGACCCATTAAAAAACTGATACTCAACTGGAGAATTACAGAATTCACACATATATACTGTACAACCATATCAAAAACAATAAAACAATAGTGGGTTATAGTTGAAAGAGCTGAAAGGCACAGACTCCTTCTGTGTGTGGAGCATTTACAGAAGCTTGGTCAAGATAGAAGACAAAATCAGATATTATTATTATATAATATTAGAGGAATTTAAAGCCTCTGATATCTATAGCTACAACAAACATTTAATACAGCCAAACTCCTAGCTAAGTCAATATCAATTCTCATACTAGTGGCCTGTTTGCCTCAGTCACTATTGCCTTCTCAACATGCCCGGACTTCAGTAAATTATTACAAGGCACAGTAAGAGGAAATTTTAAAAAATTAAGGAGACAAAGCAAAGACCACAATCAGACACATATATGACAGGGATGTTAAAATCGTCACACCAGGAATTTAATATAACTGATTAAAACAATAATGACTCTGATAGGAAAAAGCATACAAGATACAAGAAAGAATATATAAGAGATGGGAAATTTAACTAATGATCAAAACAAATACTAAAAAAGTTTAAAAATTTTTAAAATGTACCAGATGTCTTTGATGTGATGAATAGTAGATATAAAACATAGAAGGAAAGAAACAGTGAGTTTGAAAATAGGTTAATAGAAACTTTTCAAAGAGAATTTCAAAGAGAGAAAGAAAGAACAATGAAGCAAAACATGCAAATCCAGGACAATTAAAAAGGAACAATGTTTGCAAAATTGGAATACTAGATTAAGGGAAAGAAAACAGAGATAGAATATTTTTATGTATTTTGAAATAATGATGGCTGAGGATTTCCAGAAGTTAAAAATGGAGACAAAAACAGAAATCTAGAAAAATCATAGACTAATAAAACAGCAATACCCACCATTTACTTAGGCATGTCATTATCATGCAGAATACAAAGGACAAATAAAATCTTGGAAAAAGTTGCGTTAGAGGTATTGAATAGAAATTAGAGTAATTGAGATGGAGTTCTTATCAGAAACTAAACAAAAAAGAAGAGAATGAGTAAAATATTTTAAGAAGAAAATAACAAATCTAAAATATCCTACCTAGAGGAATTATCCTTCAGAAAAACTGCAACAAAAAAAGCCATGACTTGATAGGTAGGGTATATAATTTTCTTCAGAGGAAGTGATTTATGTCAGAAAATTGAAACGTGTCAGGGAGGGAGTAAAGTAAGATAAAAGAGTAATTTTTCAATTAATAATCAAAAATATATGTTTTTAAGAGTGGTGGTAACAATAAAAGCATATGAAGAATAAATTGAACAATAACATTATCATTATCATGAGGGATAGGACAAAGGAATTGGGAATACTGTTACATAATACTTCCAACACACATGAAGCAGGATACAAATATTTCAAGGTGGAACTTAAACAGTTCTAATGCATTTGTAAATTCTAAAGTAATTACTAATTTAAGAAAACAATATACTAAAGGAAGAGCTAAAATGGAAATGCACAAAATGTTTAATCAAAATCAGAGAAAAGAGGAAGCCACTGAAAATGATCTGAAAACTGACAAAAACATATCTATCTTTAATCCAAATGTACCAATGATCACTTTGACTGCAAATTGTTTAAAAACACCAATTAAAAGCCAGAGATTGTCAGAGTGGATAAAAACCTCCTCTGTGTGTAAGATGCCAATGTTAAATTCAAAGTCACAAAGCAAAGGATTAAAGATATATCATAAATCTAGAATAAAACAAAAGATGAGAAAACAAGATTAATACAAAAGAAAATATCAAGTATTAAGAGTAATATCATTTAATAATGCATTGCTCAATTGCATAAGAAGGCAAAACATTCCTCAAGTTTATGAATCCTAACTACCGTTAGATGTATCAAAATACAACAGACAGAACTGACAGAACTGCTAGAAGAATCCACTATTACAGTTAAAAATTTTAATACCTCTCTATCAGTAATTGATAAAAAGAAAAAAAAATGTCAGCACATATTGCTAACTTTAACAGCACTATTAGTCAACTTGATTTATTTGATATGTGCAGAATAGCCCGAGGTAGATCTCATTCTAGGCCACACACATATTTTAAAAAGTTTAAAATAATTAAAAAAAAAAAAACTTTACATGGGGTTAAACTGGAAGTCAATAACTAAGACATCAGGAGAAATTCAAATACTTGCAAATTAACCACACATATGTGAGCAGTACATGTGTGAAAGACAAAATAAAAGTGAAAAATATTTTGAACTAAGTGAAAATAAAAATGTGACTTATCAACATTTGTTGGATATAGTAAAAGCAGTGTGTAGAAAAAAATTCAGATTGTATACATCAGAAGTAAAGAAAGATTAAACTCACAATCTAAGATTCTATTTCTGGGGAATTAAAGAAGAGCAATTTAAACCCAAAGCAAGTCAAAGAGAATAAATAATAAAAATTATAGCAGAAACAAGTACAATTGAAAAAGGAAAAATAGAGAAAATCAACCCAAACAAAAACTGATTCTTAGAATAAATAAAGAAGTCATTTATTAGCAAGTTAGAGATGAAAGAATTCTTCTGATGGAACCTTCAGGTTCTAAAGTATAGGATCATATCATTTGGGAACAGATAATTTGAATTGTTTCTTTTCTATTTTTGTCACTTTTATTTCTTTTTCTTGCTAATTGCTCTGGCTAAAACACAAGTACTATATCGAATAGAAATGGTAAATTAATCTGGTTGTTTTTTATTGTGACATGTTGAATAGGAATAGTGAGAGTGGACATCCTTGTCTTGTTTCTGATTCCAAAGGAAATGCTTTCTGATCTCCCTCTTCTATATGATGTTAGCCTTGTGTTTGTTATATCTGACTTTTATTATGTTGAGGTAAGTTCCTTCTATTCCTAATTTCTTTAGCATTTTTATTATCAAGGGATGTTGAATTTTGTCAAGGACTTTTCCACATCTATTGAAGTGATTATGTGAGATTGTTTTCCATGATTCTATTTATGTGGTGAATTACATTCATCGATTTATACTGAATCATCCTTGCATCCCTGCATGAGGAAGACTTGATCAAGATGATCTTTTTAATGAGTTTTTTTTTTTTTTTTATTCAATCTGCTAGTACTTGATTGAAGATTTTTCCCTTCATGTTCTTTAATGATACTGAGTTGTAGTCTTCTTTCCTTGAAATGTCCTTGTCTGGTTTTGGTATCAGGGTGATACAGGTATCATAGAACAAATTCAAAAGAATTCCCTCCTTTTTGATTCTGGAATAATTTGAGGAGTATTGGCACTTATTACTTTGTAAAGGTTCCACCAGAAGATTTCTAGTGTTGATAAATAAATTCAGCAAAGTAGCAGAATACAAAATCAACAAACAAAACTTAATAGCTTTTCTATACGCCAGTAATGAATCCACTGAATAAGAAATCAGGAAAACATTTCAATATATTTAGAACTCAAGGAAATACTAATCTAAACTACATTGTGATTCCATTGCACTCCACTTAGAATGTAAATCATTAAGAATACAAATAAAAATAAATACTGGCTAGGATACAGGTGAAAAGGAACTTTCATATACCATTGGTGGAAGTGTAAATTAGTATAGCCACTATGGTACTCAGTGTGGAGGTATTTCAGAAAAATAAAATAGAAATACTGATTCAACTCTGTCAGTCCTTCATATTTATCTAAAACAAATTCAGTACACTTCAGAGATATATGCATAATCATGTTTACTGCAGGTACAATTCACAACAGTAAAGTTATAGAATCATGTTAGCTATCCATCAACAGATCAATGGATAAAGAAAATGTGATGTATAAATATATATACACACACAATGGAGTTTTATTCAGCCATAAAGAAAAATGGAATTATGTCATTTGCAGGAAAATGAATGCAACTGGAGATCATAATTTTGAATCAAATAAGTCAGACTTGGAAAGAAAACTATATGCTTTCCCTCATGTGGAAGCTAGAGGGAAACAATAGAAAACAAAGTGCCTTCAGGAAGGTAGAAGAGAGATCACAAGGCAGAGGAAGGGGATCAGAAAGAATGAGGAAAGATAGAAAGGCATTGGGGGGATCAAAATGTAAAATGAAATTTTACATTTCACCTATGTAAAATTAATATGCATGAATTTTAAAAAAATTGAAGGAAGAATCATCACAACAGCTTCCATGAATATTTGAAGAAATACTTCAGACAACTCAATGTCCAGAAATTAAATAATTTTCATGAAATGGGCAAATTGCTTGAAAGATACAAACTAAAAATTTCACATAAGTATTAACAGATACTCTCAAAAATCCTATAGCTAAGAAAATTTTCAAATAATTATTTATAACTCCAAAAAAGATAGCACCAAAAGCAAATGGTTTCTCTAGAATTCTGCCAAATATTTGTGGATTTTTCTCCAGAAAATGGAGTTTAAGGGAGAGCTTCACAATTCATTCTATGAAGACATTTTCAATGTCATTGTCAAATCCAGATAAAAATAATATAAGGAAGAAAAACTGTAAACTAACCTATCTCATGAATATAGCTACAACATCATGAAAATATTAGCAAATAAAGTCTACAAATATAAAGTAAGTTATATCTTACAGTTGACATTTATTCAAGTTTACATTAAAATTTAATCAATGTAATTTATCATATTTTATGAGTACATCCATAGGTACAGTAAAAACATGGCAAAACCCAATGTACATTCACAAAAATACTCAGAAAATTAGCAAGAAAATTAGCAAGAGATAGTCACTTTGTCATTTTGAAAAAAAAAATCTGAATAATAAGTTACACTTATACTGCAAATTGAATAATTCTCCTCTAAACACACATTCTTCTGTCACTACTTCTATTCAGCATCACATTGTAAATTCTTGTTTGAACAAAAAAGACAAGAAACAAACATAGGAATTGCATATATTTGAAAGGAAGAACTAAAATTGTCTATTTTCAGATGAATGTCTGCATAGAAAATACTACTTACAAACTTTGTAAAATAATAATAAAAATAACTGAAGTAATGAGTACATGCAATGTGAAAAGATAGAAAGTTAATTTAAATCAGTTGCTTTCTTATGTAAAAGCAATGAATGAGAATTTGAAATATTAAGACTCATCTCTTGTAGTAATACCTCTTTCAAAATATATACCTAGTGTAAGGCCCCCAAAAAGGAAACCCCAACTCTGTCCCATGGAATGACGGCAACCCCAACCAACTGCAGGAGGCGTCACTTGATGCAAACCGCAAGAGGTGTTTATTCCAGCGCGCTGGGACCCAACTCCAGGAGTCGAGTCCCTAGCAGAAAATCTTGTAGGTTTATAAAGGCAGAAACCACACATCGGGAGGGGTCGCACATGAAAGGGGGAAAAGGGGGAAAGAAAAGGAAAAATGGGGAACAAAGCTGCCAGGAAATTTCAAAGGGGGTCTGGGTTTGCTGACAACATGTTTCACAATGTTTTACAACAGGTGTAGATTCTGGTCAATAGTTTCTGGTAATCCTACTGTTTGAGCACTATCTAGCTATCTGGCTCAATTTACTCTTTTATTCTCTATTTGGGGCTGTTTCCTGGAACAGCTTTAAGGGCTTTGTTCCCATTACTGGGAGGGAAACCTTAGGGAGTTGAGATAAAACAGACAGCTTAAAAAAATGTCCATTCTTTCACTAGGTAAAAACATAAAAAGGAATGTGTACAGAATTTCCATGTGGGAATCTGAAAACAAAGGCAAAGACAGATAATGATGATGATGATGATAATAATAACAATAATAATAAATAACATCTAAATAAATGAATAGTCCATGTTCATAGATTAGAAGATTCAATATTTATAAGATGTTAGTTTTGATGTATACTTAGCAACATTCCAATCAAAATACCAGCAAACTTTTTTTTTTTTTTTTTTGTATCAGTAAACTGCCTAACAAGTTTATGGAAAGGAAAAGGTCTATAATACCCCATATGATACTGAAGAAAACAAATCAGGAGGACTCAAACTACCTTTCTTTATAGCTATACATAATATACAGCTATGCTAATCAAGGCAGTGTTGATGTTGGCAGAAGGAGAGACACATAAAGTCTAGTTTTTCCAACAAATGGTGCTGGAAGCATTAGATATCCATATGCAGGGGGAAAAAAAAAAAAGCAAAAAGAACATAGAAACAAACCTTACACCATACACAAGAACTAACTGTGTGGTTCATACACCTAAATGAAAAATTCGAAACAAAACAAAAACCTTTAAAGAATGGATTTCATAAAGCTAGATGATCATAAATTTAATGATAAATTCTCAAGTATAACAATATCACCACCCATGAAAGGGAAAAAGATAAATTGGATTTCATTAAAATTAAAATTTCTGCTCTGTTAAAAATACCCTTGAGAAAATGAAAAGATAAGCTACAAACTGGTAGAAAAATATTTTCAAATCATTTATGTGGTAAAGGGCTTATATCTAAAATATTTTTAAACCTCTTAAAATCACAAGATTTAAATAAATAACTTCAAAAAAAGCTATACAAGTGGCAAATAAACATAGGAAAGATGATCAACATCATTTGTCATTTAGGGAATTTAAAATTAAAGCAGCAACGTATAGCATACCATTATATAACTATCAGAAATTTATGACGAAAAAAAAAAGAAACTGTCTACTGCTGGCAAGGATATGGACCATAAGAGCTCTTATTTATTAATATATTTATTAATAATGGAAATGCAAAGTGGTATAGACACTTAGGAAGAGAGTTTGACAGCTTATAAAATGGAACAGTCTTACTTTGCCATTCACTAATTGCACTTCCAACTTATTTCAAAAGTTACGTCTGTACAAAATCCTGCACACAGCTGTTTATAGCAGCTTTATTCAGAATGTTAAAAACTGGAAACAACCACAATGTCTTTTAATCGGTGAATGGATACACAAACTGTCTTATATCCATGGACTACTATTCAGTGATAAAAAGAAATGAGCTATCAAGATATAAAAAGACATGAAAGAATCTTAAACACATACTACTAAGTAAAAGAAGTGAGCCTGAAAAATTTGCACGTGTGATACCAATTACATAACATTCTGCGAAAAGGCAAAACTATGAAGATAATAGAAAGATCACTAGTTGCAAAGGGTCAGAAGTTTGTGGGAAATTTGAAAATGAGGCACAAAAGTGAGGCACAGGAGACATATAAGAACATATAACCACATTGTAGGATAGAGTAATGATGAATAGAAAATGTTGAAATTTTTTAAAAACTTTTAAACTTGCAGCACAAATAGTAAAATTTCATGTAAAACAATTTAAACAATATTTAGGTGATTTGAGTTCAGAGGATGGAATGCAAAATATAATAAAAGGAACTTAGTTTATTACATTTCCCTGAAGAATCTTTTCAGGGTAATAAGGTGCTAACCTGTGAAATTTTGAAATGAATGTAGTGTGTAAGACTAAAGACCAAAGGAATGTTTTATACTGTATATATTTACAACTGCATTGTTATAAAGATGTTTCTCATATGGGTATGGACTAATGATTCTGATTCTACTGTATGTACACACTTGAAAAGTTAAGTAAATGACTGACTAAAACTTTACTGTTCAAGTGGGAGGTTAGAGATAAGCAAAAGGAGAAGGAAGGAATGAGTATGATAATAATAGATTACAGTCAGACATATCATCATAAATGTATGCTTACTTTATTTAGTATATGCAGACAGCCACATGTACAAATGTCTATGAGCATACACACAGGTCAGTAGACACACACGTGTTCTCTTGCCTAGAAGCAACAGCATTGCAGTAGCAATGAGTATACATCGCATATAGATCTCATTTTCTAATCTTTTCACCAATAAAAGGCATCAGGGTTCCTTGGAGGAATGATGGATTCTAGGATTAGAGCAGAAAATATGCAAAAATCAATGTATCTGGAACATACTACTCTGTCAGAAAGTAAGAAGATGCTCAAAAACAAAACAAAATAAAGCAAAAGTCAATCAAGTATGTCAAAGAATACAGGATCTAATCAAAGAGCTCCCTTCGACCAAAATTGGAATGATGTAAGCAACACAAAATAAAATAGTATGGGATAAATATCCAGAATGTATATGTGCTTATGTATTTATATATATATATATATATGTATTTGTATGTATTTGTTTATATATGTGTGTGTGTGTATATATATATATATATATATATATATATATATATATATATAAAATCTCCCCATTCTGGTACAAGAATCAAGTAAATAAATTAGAGATAGCTGAACCCCCTACAAGAATTCCAAATCATTTATGTAGATATTATACCTTCAGTGAAAAAGTGTAACTCCTCCTCTTTCAGTGTGGGCTGCATATAGTGGCTATCTTTCAAAGGATGCAGTATAGAAAGGGAGAATTTTAAAAAGGGCAATCTTTAGAGAAATCTGTGAAATGCTACCTTATGTTAGCTGATCACATTAGCAATGATAAATCATATCAATAGTAAGCACCCTTAATGTGATGCAATAAGAATATCAATTTACTTCTGTGTTCTTTTTTCAAAAACATATTTTCCCAACCTAATTGACTACTAAATGTCATGTTATGTCAAGGATGGAATTCTAATGTGGCCATTAAGGAAAAATTCAGAACCTCTGAAAAAGTATGAATTTCAGTTAATGACAAGGAAATAATTTACCAATATGGGTTCATTAATTGTGACAGGGCTTTTAGAAAATGTTAATAATAGAGAAACTGGGTGTGACAGATATGGGAACTCTACTATATTTGCAATTCTAAAACTGTTCTAAAGCAAATATTTATTTAAAAACTATACCTAAAAAGAATGCAAAAGAAAAATATTCTGAGTACGACTTTATTTATTAAATGAAGAATGGTGGTACAACTAGAAGACTGTACTCAGATTTAATATTGGAGTGTATAATTGTTGTCAGGGAAGATTTAACTGTACACTTTCTACCTCCCCTTTGTCCCATGAGTAAGAATTATGTATCGCTCCCTGCATTCTGAATTAGCATTCCTTTTAAAGAACCTCTCATCGTACTAAGCGTTTGGGCTGCAGGATAAACAGAGGGCACAGCTGGACTGACCCATAAGCCAGGAGGCATTTTGCCCAGAAAACTCTCTGTGGAGGAGGCTTTGTGAAGAAGATAGGGAAAGAGAAGTAGTCCTCTAATCATATTTTTTCAAGAGCTACATTTACCATTCAGTTCATCTCTAATGCAGATTTAAACTCTTAATTAAATTCATTAGATAAAATGTTTGCTCAGCTGTGCAGGTTGATCCAAAGTTACAAATATGCCTTAGAGCACAGCTTTTGATTTATGGAAGAAAAAAATGTGCTGAAAGTATTTTTTGATGGAACCAAATTGCAAGAGATGATATTTTACCAATGCTCTGTACATTTCAGTTTGTAGAATTTAAGATCAGTGAAGCCAGTCATTATTATTTAGGAGGAAAAAAAAGATTTCATGTTATCTTGTTTCAGGATATCATAAATATGAATATGTTTCAAATTTTTTAACAAAACTACAAGAATATCCATTTGTCTGAATCATTGAAAGTAAAATGCTGTAACATCATTTGCATGCAAATTATAATCTAAACAGTTATGAAAATCTTGGAGTCATTTGCCAACAGGGTATGATTGTTTTTTAAAAACATGTTAATAGAGGAGCTAAATTTAAAAAAAAATTGTTTTAGTTGTAGGCGAACACAATACTTTTATTTTATTTTTATGTGGTGCTAAGGATCAAACCCAGGGCCCCACGCACACTAGGCGAGCACTCCACCACTGAGTCACAGCCCCAGCCCTGCGGAGCTACATTTTAACTTTTGATGAGTTTACCTGCTTTTATCACAAATTTAGCTAAAATTTAAATAACTCCTAGTTTGCATAAGATGTCAAAAACTTCAACATTTGTTTTTTGTTGTTGTTGTTGGTACTGGGAATCAGACCCTGGGCTTCACATATGCACTCTACTCCTGAGCTATATTTCCAGCACTGCTTCAACATAAGTCTATATAATAATGACAAACTTAGATAGTAGGTCAGAATATTTTTCAAAACACTGCAGGATATCATATACCTTCAAAATTTTGCCCACTGCATTCTTTCATGGTCACTTTTCATGGTCTTGAATTCATATTCATATTTCTATTCATATTTCTGCTTATAAGCATGAGTTTGTGTAAATTCTTTCCTTCCTTCTAAGAGATGAGAGTTGATAAGAGAACTAAATGAAATTTTTTATGGAATCACTTATTACAAGAGGGGCCACACAGAGCCCTTCAGTAATATTAGGAAGTAGAAGGGAAATGAAAGGAATTTAAGGAACACAAACGGGACATCTATTTCATCTGAAGCAAAATAGAACCTGAAGATAGGCAAGATATATATTCTATTTTGCAAAAGATCATGGTTCAGTGGAGGAGAGAGTAATACAAACTAGCAATTTCAGTAAAGCCTACTAGGTCTTACAGGAGACTGGAAGAAGACAACATATCCATGCATGGGAATACAGAAAAAGAGTTAAAGACATTGGAGAACTTCATGAATTTCTATTGATATCAAGTTGAAGTCTCAACCTTGATTCAAATTTTAGACCAGTGTCAACTGGAGGCAGAAAATCATAAAATTTGCCTTAATACCCAATTTTCAATAACAACTTATTTCTATCTCTTCTTCCATGCTAGTCTGACCTCCTAAATTCACATTGCAAGTGGACACTGGCTCCATAAATACTTGGAGATGACAGTTTATTGCACTGATTAGGGTTCTAAGCATTGTATTCACCTAATTCTTTTTTCACTTTTCTGAAACCAACTGCTAAAATTTCAATTCCTCACCTTGAGAGATGAGAAAATAGGATCATTTTTACATATTGTAGAGACTAAATGTATTACCAGATACTTTTGTGTATCTGGGAAGCAGCAACTCACATGAGACAAAATAGAAAGTGAAACATTTGGTTGGAATATATATAAATATATATAACAAGAATACAGAACCTTATTTAGACTTCTCAGTAAGTTAAGCATATTCTAATTTTGAATTCTATGGCTGCTCATTAATGTTCAAAATACTTGTTTTCTGATAACAAAAATAAAATATAACAATTTTGGAAAGTAGAAAAGAACATTAAGACCTTAAGAACTACACATAATTTGACCATCCATTAAAAATTCCATTAATGGATTTTGCAATATTTTTAAATTTTTCTGTATCTCTAACCTATTTCTAACACTGGTTAAAATTACAATTTTTTTCCTTAAAATTAGAATTTTTATCTTAAATAAAACCTTATCAATTAGGCCTTCATAAGATCTATTGTACTGATATATAACTTAACCATGTTTTAATTTACTTTATAGTGTTTGTAACCTTAAGTTATGATATATTAAATACAATTATCATAACTGGATGTAGTTTACACCTGTGATCCAACCTATCTAGGACTCTGAGCTAGAAGAATGGAGAGTTCCAAGCTAACCTCAGAAATTTAGTAAGACTCCATCTCAAAATGAAAAACAAAGAGTTGGGGTATAGCTTAGTGGTAGAGTGCCCTTGATTTCAATCCCCAATACCCCCTAGCACATATAATATACATATATATATAAATATATAAATATATATAAACATATATGTGTATGTATAAATATATTCTCACAATTTCAATTTTTGCTTGTTCAAAGTACTTGCAGTGTAAAAAATAAATAAACCTCATCAAATAATACAGTGATATTGAAGATGTCAATACAACTTAAAACCTGTCTAACAATGTAGGGAAATATTTAAACCATACAATTATGACTGTTTGTTATTCTTTTCTAAATATCTGCAAATTTGAAGAATATGTTATTAATTTCATTTTATACCCTTTATTTTTACTAAAATTGAACTGCTCATAGTATAGTTATTAACAATTTGAGTTCTTTATTTATTTATTTATTTTTTAATTTTTTACAGACTGCATTCATTGTACACAAATGGGGTACATCATTTCATTTCTATGGTTGTGCATGATGTAGATTCATACCATTCATGTAATCATATGTGTACATAAGGTAATTATGTCTGTCTCATTCCACCATTTTTCATACACCCTCTCCCTCTCATTTTCTTCTACGTAAAATTCCCCCATACTTCTCTCACTCCCCACCCCCCCACCCCCCATTATATATCATTCTCTATTTATCAGAGAAAACTTTCAGCCTTTGGAGTTTGGGGATTGGCTTATTTCATTTAGCATGATATTCTCCATTTCCATCCATTTATTTGCAATAAATGACCCAGTTATGCAACTTCTCAGTTTATACCCAAAGGACTTAAAATCAGCATACTACAGTAACACAGTCACATCAATGTTTATAGCAGCTCAATACACAATAGCTAGATTGTGGAACCAACCTAGATGCACTTCAACAGATGAATGGATAAAGAAACTGTGGTATGTCTACACAATGGAATATTATCCTCTTTCAGTAATCTGTACTCTGTATTTTCTTTGGTGAACAATATGTTCTTAGGGTGTATTAAGAATATTGAAGCATTGAAGTGCTTTTTTTTTTTTTTTTTTTTTTTTTTTGTACCAAGGATCAAACCCAGGGGCACTTACCACTGAGCAACATCCCCAGCCCATTTTGTTTTTATTTTGATACAGGGTTTCATTAAGTTACTGAGACTGGCTTTGAGCTTTGCTAGTCCTGCCTCAGCCTCCGGAGCAGCTGGGAAGCCAGGCATGGGCCATGGCATGTGGCAGCATTAATGCTTTGTCATATTATGCGTAAGTATTTTTCCCAATTGTTGATGGTTTTATTACTTTTGATCTTTCATTCTTTCTGTTTTTTTTTTTTTAACTAAAAAAATCATTATTTCTAGGTGTTTTGATCATTTGAAGTTTTGATCTTTTGTTTTCCTTTCCTCTTAATAGAAACTCTTTCCCAACATCTTAGATACTCAAAAGTATTTGTAAAAATTTGTTGCAGATTTGAAATTAAGCCAATGTGGTACAATTCTAATTTAAATTAGTAGTAATTCCTTTGATTTTTCTTTTTTCTTCTGAATGCTACCTGTTGTGCTACATAGGGCATGTTGAAATCTCAGATGGGAGGGAAAAACTAATGAGGGCTGGAGTTGAGAAATTATCTCAAAAATCGTTTCCATACTTGAGAGGCCTGACTTTTGCTTATCACTATAGTCTTTGAGTCCTATGGTTCTACCTATATATTAGAAATGAGTCAGTACTTTAGACTTAATTGAAACTAGCTCTCAAATGTTTCAGTAAATATGTCACGTTTTTAGTTCAAGAATACACTTTATTTATTACTTTCAAAATGATAAGTAGAAATCGAGTCTATGCTTTTTAAAAATTGTGGTAGGAAACAAATGATACTTATCATTTTAACCATTTTTAAATATACAATGTAGTTAAGTGTATTTGTGTTGCTGTCAACCAATCTTCAGAACTTTTTCATCTTGCAAAACTGAAACTCTACAATATTTTACCATTTTCCCCTCCTTCAGTGGTATGTTGGAAACCACCATATACTTTTTTTCTAGCAATTTAGCTACTATCATAATTCATATAAACATAATCACATTTATAAATCAGTCTTCCTGTGACTGGTTTGTTTCACTTGGCATAATGTTTTCAGTATGTATCCATGTTGCATCATGTGTCAGAATTTCCTTCTTTGTTTTGGTTGAATATTATTCTCTATATTGTCAATAGCATTTTTTAAAAATCCATGCATCCATCAGGGTTATTGAGAGTAATGCTGCTATGAACACAGGTAAACACATACCTCTCTGAGACATTGCTTTTATCACTTCTTTCATATATATTCTAGGAATGCAATTTATTGGGTCACATTGTAATTCTATTTTTTTAAATTTTCTTTTAGGAACAACCATAATGTTTTCAATAGCATCGGTATCATTTTATATGCTCACCAAAATGGAGCCTATACAATGGAATATTTTCTCTCATCTTTTATTTATAGTACCAGCTATTCTATTTTATTCATTTGTTGTGTATCTGTATGAATACAGTAAAACTCCATGATTAAGTTCCTAAATAGTGATATGTACAGTGAGATTTTGACCAGGGATTGCCCTACCCAGTTCTCCAGATTGAAGGTTAAAGTTCTTCTTTTCTTTCTTTTGTACATTTTCAAGAGTTAAGAAATTAGGAAAAGTTGTTCCATTAATGCAGACTTTCTCAGATTGTTTGTTCAGCTAGGTTATAGAGATTTTACTTTTGAACTTTATGTAATAACAAAGACTAAAAATGTGGTTTGTCACAAGCATGCAATAACCCTTCCACATGTTACATACATTTTAATTTTAGACCTATAGCATCAGAGAGACTCTTACATTTTTGTACTTTGGTTATAGGAACAGGTATATTTGGTAGAGCAACTATCATATTTAATCAGAAGCTTGAGATTGATTCATGTTATGCCAATTGCCCATTATACAGTATTGGGTTTCTGCAACTCTTTAGTCCCTAAAGTTTCTTATAGAATAGGATTTATAGCAATGGCTTAACTGATTCTAAAAATGGTCCTTAACCTGAATTAGTGATATTGTCACTGGAAGCTAAATAGTATGAAGTCTTTTCTGACTAATTCGTAGAATGATAAAAACCTTAATATGAATTATGATTTCTTCTCAATTATACCTCTCCAAGTAGAGAAGTCCAGAGCTAAAGCAATATTCAGGATAGCAAAGCAATCACCACGGCAGTTCATATTTCCATGTGGAAATTCCATAGTTGAGAAACTAAGATAACATGTTTCGTAGTAAATATATGAGAAGTATTCAGAATTAGATCAGAGAATCTTGTAAGAAAACTGAAATCTGACCTACAAATAAGGAGAACCTTGAAACAAGTGTTTATTCATCTTTTACATACTTAAAATCAAGAATTCTTTTTCTATTTTGTGATTATGATAAAAATCAACTATGTACTTGACTGTTATAGCAATGTTAGGAACCTGGCATGTTTTAAAAGGTCTCTGCTAACAGCCAAACAGAAAGTCTAGCTAATGAATAATTATGCAAGCAGCCACTAGCCTGGACTTTAGGGTTGTAATCTGAAAATATTTGTATCAATTTATCCAGAGGTAATGATTATTAAGTAAATTCTACAGGGACTGCTATTTATAACAAAAGTATATATTTATGTGTTCTATTACTTTATGCTCTAACAAAATATCAATTCCCATCCTTAATATAATGGAATAGCTAACAAATAAACAAGAGATCAATAGTCTTAATTTTATCATAAATCAACCCAAGATTCCTAAATCCAAGGAAATTCCAAAAGTAGAGTAATTTCATTTGGTATTCAAAAACAGGAAACACCCTGACAAAGAAGTAGGTCTATCCACTCTAAATAAAGACATTCACAAACACTATAACTCCAAATTTCAAATGGACTATCATCAATTCAAAGCCCAATACTGTTTTAAATTCCTAAATCCACTGTAGTGAGCAGATGAAGAAATTTTACAGGATTTAGACATGCTCCTGCACTACCTGTTTTTTTAAACAGTGAAGTCTTACCTTGTTCTTAAAAAACGAATATATCATTTTAAAAAAATGCTTTGTTCAACACTGAAAGGAATTATTCAAATGAATGTTTATGTTGTTCTTCAATTTAAGAAGTTATCAGACATTTGATTCCTTATTTTATTAATTTATTTCTGTTAAACTTAATCTCCCTTAAGTCCTACTTTTTTCTTGATAATGAAGCATTCAAATACATAAAAATATTTAAAAATACACTTTACACTTTTATACCTACGTGACAGAAAATAGGAGTAATATTTTGCCATATTTGCTGCAGATATATCTCAATCATGTAGATATTGCTAAAACATTATTCTGCAAATTTTTGACATTCTTCTTGCAGAGATAACAACTTTATTAAAGTTGGTATGTATTTTTCCTATGAATGCTTTTCTTCATGTGCATGTATTCATAAATAATATATACTAAACTTTCACACAAAAGATATTTTACTGTGCTAGCGAATTTCAACAGCTCATAATATTTTGCAGGATTCAGGAAATGTTAAATACTATGATAACCATAACATCTTTGTTTCTCTTATGTAGTAAAGTTGCCTTTCTCACTTACAGTCCAGAGCAGAGAGGTTCTGGTCCATGCAGATATTTGGGTATCTATAGTCTTTTCATCTTAAAGTTACATACTCCTCTATGTTGAAAAAGTTTTCTCTATTCAACTGGTAAGACAAAAGAGTAGAGGATTGTTGTGTCAGGTATAGAATCCATAAAAAACATTTTGCTTAGTGAGGATTATTTGGTACAATCTCTGGGAGATGACATGATGATAGAGATGGAGAATAAGTTGGATGTATTTATTGTAGAAGATTTTAAGAAACTTTTAAAAACAAAACTTAATACTTGTAGATGGACACAATAACTTTATTTTCTTTATTTGTTTTTATGTGGTGCTGGGAATTGATCCCAGCGCCTCACACAAGTGTTCTACCACTGAACCACAACCTCAGCCCTCCAAGAAACTTTTAATACAATAGATTAATTCAGTATAGATTAAAGAGGGGTATTTGCACGATATAGAGATTAAGTTATGCTTAGCTGTGCTGCTGGAGGATAATCAAATCTAAAGTAAGCATGTTTATTGATTTTAAGAGACAAAGGTAATATATTATTCAGGGAAGGGCAAATTATACTGTGATAAAAAAGCAACCATTACAACATTGGCAGCATAAAAAGTAAGACCTTACTTACAATCTTGATCACGATGGAGTAGTGTGTATTTGATTGACTTCTCATGAAAAAATATAAATTGAATAAAATAATAAAACAATAATTTGAAAGCATTGGAACAATTTGAAGGCAACCAAAGTAAGATAGGATGGGTCCAGAGAAGACATGCACATCTAGGGGTATCCACATTCATCCTGGATTTTATGCTTCAGAACTTTTATTCTTTTCTGTCTTTCTTTCTGATGTATTAAAGTCATAAAATACATAAACCATAAAAAAGATTATTTTGCTTTGATTTCATTAAAACTCAGTGCTTATAGTAATTAAAACTCTTCATGATGAAGTACAAAGCAAATGACAGAGTGGTGCAACATTATATAATACGTATTTCTGACAAAGGACTTATGCAGTACATGTTAGGAGCTCCTAAACATTATTGGTGATGTGAGAGACAGTTTGCAATCTGACCATCCTATTCCTAACAAAGGCAAAATAAACATGTATATAAATAAAATAATGAGAGCCTAGGAGGAATGCTCAGAACTTACTTAGGTAATATGACAGGAAAATAATGGATACTTGACGACAGTTTACTTGGACTAAAGTCCATAAAAGCAGCAACTGTACAATAAACAAAAAACAAAAAACAAACAAACAAAAAAAATCAGGGAGGAAAATTCATGAAAATAGGAAAGCCAGAATGTGGGAAAGGCAGGTCCTAAAGAAACAAAAGTATAAACAATTATCAAGACCACGTTATCCTTTGTCTCGTTGTACTTTGGAAACAATAGATGAAGAAGCAAAATATTTTATTATATTCCTAAAATCCAGCAATTGATTATTTTGTGACCACTCTTATCTCTTTGTTTGAAAAGCTGATCCTAAATTTATTTTAACAGCACTTCATTATTTCATGCATTTAAAAGACAGATGGAAAATATTGCCAGATTATAAAGGTTTACTTTTCCTGTTTCTTCAAGAAAAAGGCTAGAGTTATTTTCTTACGTAAGTGTGCACATAGTCCTAAGTACAGATTTTCTAAGAATAAAGACAATAGGTTTTGTATTACACATCTTCTTAAGACTAGACTTGGCAGGTTTTCAAAACAGAATATAGCTCAAAAGATATCTTGTAAATAAATAAGATTATTAAAGAAAAAGTAAGGCAGCTTTCAGTTATAAAATTCATCAAGTTTCAGTTGTTGTACTACACAATTTCACAAGCATATGGGCTAACAATATGTCAGATATGTTACCAAGTTCTGTTGAATGATAACCCAGTAAAGAAAATAATTCTGTTTATAGGATAAATAAGGAGCAAAAATATTGAAAAAACAATGTGACTAGCTGTACCCAGAGGAAACCATTCAGACTCAATTTAGCCTTCTACTTCTGAGAACATTATCCATACATTCAATCTTGTGACTGGAATCAAGAGAAAATGTTATGTGTAAAACTGAGAATATATAAACACTGCCAATTCTCCAAGTGTTGGCAAGTAAAAGAGGAAGCAGTAATGGACTGATCTCAGTAGTTCTGTGCCCTGAATAGGATGGTGCTTCTCACCCATGGCATCAACTGGCTCTGTTGAATCGTCACAGCTCACTCTGCTAATGTCCCCCAGTAGAGTAATCCCCTGGAACTACATCATAGTAAGTGACCTATAATTGGAACTTGGAATGAGGCATTCAAAGCTTGAGAAACAAGAACAAACACAGATAAACTTAAGCTGGAATTAGAGTTATGTTAAGGCAGAACTAAACCTCCAACAACTTAGGAAAACTGGCAGAAACAGATGGAAGTATGGACAAGAAAGAAATATCCAACATAGTTATAAGGTATGTGCAATTAGTGAAACAGAAAGGACTGACGGAGATGAATTTCAATGGTCTAAGGCAATCAAGAAGTAGGTTCCACAACCAACCTAATTGCCTGTCAACAGTTGAATGGATAAAGAAACTGTGGTATATATACACAATGGAATGTTATTCAGCCATAAAGAAGAATAATATTATGGCATTTGCAGATAAATGGATGGAATTGGAGAATATCATGCTAAATGAAATAAGTCAATCCCAAAAATCCAAAGGTCAAATGTTTTACCTGATAGGTGGATGATGATATATAATGGGGGTAGGGGTGTGGGGGGTGAGAGAAGACGAGAGAAACTTTAGATTACGTAGAGGGAAATAAGAGGAAGGGGGTGTATAAAAAATGGTAGAATGAGGCAGACATCATTACCCTATATACAAATATGATTACATGAATGGTATGAATCCATATCAGGCACAATCATAGAAATGAAAAGATGTATCCCATTTGTGTACAATGAGTCAAAATGCAGTCTGTAAAAATAAAAAAAATTTTTTTTTAAAAGAATAGGGCTAGGGAATATAGCTGAGTTGGTAGAGTGCCTGCCTCACATGCACAAGGCCCTGGGTTCAATCCCCAGCACGACAAAAAATAAAAATAAAATAAAGTAAAACAAAACAAAACAACAACAACAAAAAGAATAAAAATTGGGCTTAACCATTAAAAAAAAGAAGCAAGTTAAAAAGACCCTGATTCTCTCAGGCTATCAGTCTCTTCTCTCACCCCAGGTTTGTTTCAATTGCTATGAAGATGATTGAGAAATTAGACTTTACCTGAGTTACAAAAAGACATATGGATGCTATAAGGTATCCTGTTGTTTGTCCACCCCTTTATGGGTCAGTCCAACATTTGAAACTGTACTTTAGTCTGATTCTTACTGGTGCTTTTACATATTCCTGAAGTCTCGACTTGCTTTACTGAGTACTGTGTGTGAATCAAGACAATAGGGTATTTATAACCCTGTGTCAAACTGTAATTACCTAATTAAATTGAACATTCTTGGAAATGAAACTAATAGAATTTTAATAAACAGGACTCAAGAATGTCAGGTCACTGTTCAATCATAACTCCTGAGCATTTCCCAGCCAAGCCGTACACAAGGAACAATGAAACTGATGACATTTGAAGTGTCTTATTTAGAGCTGCACAAAGGCCTGAAACCTAATTAGTGTTTTCTAGAAAAGGTTAATTTGGAAGAAGCAACCTTCTTTCAAAGTTTAGGTGAAACTCCCAACTCTCTTAGATTCTTAATCTCAGGATGTTATCAGCCCCTGATTATCTACATTGTAAGAAAATAAAATATGAAGCATAGCTTTCACTTTCCAACAGAAAAGTTGATCCACACACAGGCAAAGGAAGATTTTAAGTACTAAAATATTAAGACTTTATGATTCAGTGCTATAGAGCAAGCTTACTATTTCCAGAAGAAAAAAAATTATGAGATTATTCCTTGTTCACTTGATATTATTTAAAATATATATATATGCATATATATATTCCATTTTCATCATAGCCCTAAGAATCAACAAATTTTAGAGATGATATCATGAATGCATGGTTGACAAGGCCATAGATTTGCATAGAAGCAAATTTAGAATCAGACAGAATTACTCACCTATTAGTAGTTTCAAAATATTCAAAGGACTTAACATTCCAACCATGACTGAGGTATACTAAGGTGGTTATTTCAACGATGGGTTTGAAGGCTTATTTATATAAAATGGGAATAAAGAATCATCAGTAAAGCCTGAATAATTCTTGGAGGGTGGGGTGTATACATACATTTTGAAAAGAAGTTAGCAGCAATATGTACATATTTAAAAACTCAACAATAAAATAAAATGTCTATTTAAAAAGAAAATTGGTTCAAAAATAAGACAAAAGTACTTCTAATATAAAAAATACAAATAACTTTGAATATGCTAAAATAAAATTGTCACTTAGACGAATGACAAAGATTAGAACCAGTAGAAAATTTTAATTCCTAATGATGGAGTGGCTATAGGACTATGTGTATATTTTATATTTGGCTGCTTTAACATTATAACTGCTCTGGTGCACAATGTAGAACTAAGGATATTTGTTTTATAGACTAATCTGACAATGAAACAAAGGGAAATGTAGTTTTATTTTATAGTCAGGAAAAAATGTTTATATTCCTGTATTCATTATTGTGTAAATATCTAAAGGCTTTGACAGATTACTCTGTAGCCAAGAGGAAATACTTCTTTCATTCCTTTAAAACCTTCTTCAGTAATTGAATCCTCAATCCAGCATTTAGTACTTATATTCTTAACAAAGTTAAACTAGTTATCATCTGAAACATTTTGCTTTTCCATTCTATTACTTATATACTTGCCTCATAGTTCTTATTACTAACTGAAAACATTTCCTATTTATTGCTAATTTCATTATTTGTTTGTTTTTGTTCTTGTTTCTACAAGCAGAATGCAAACCCTTCTATCAAATTTTACTGCTAAAGTTAATTAGAATTTGTTTCTGCTCTTTGCAACTAGGAAAATCAATGGACTGGTTTATATAGGCATTCGAAGATATGTGTCACTTGATTTTAAATTGACAATTATTGGTATCAAAATGAATAGGTCTACTATTGTGAAAAGAGAATTAAGGACCTTGCAAAACCAAATAAACAGATCTAAAAAACTCAAGTACTGGAGTTCTAGTGGAAAACAAAGAGGATACAAATTGAAACTATTTGCATAGGACTACCATAACTGGAATAATCTCAAGTCAACATTTCTTTCACTACCTAGGAACCCACTAACAACTATGTGACTCTAGATACTACTAGATTTAGCTGTCACATTTTATCTCAAACTGACCATGAACATATGCCTGACTTCAAAATTAAACATCTAGGACAAAAACACCTAGTTAGTGGTAACTTAAATAACATGCTAACAATCTGTCAGAATATCAGAAAAAAAAAAGATTATTTGCTTTTCTTTTAATTAATTGGACATCTGGATTAGAAATATACTATTGTTCATTAATTTTTTGTTATGTTTTCTTTTTCACTTTTCTTTGGAATAATTGATTTTTTTATGCTTCAGTATTAATTTGGGGGACCTATCTGCTACAAATGTTTTATTATTTTAGTCATTTGGGGACATATATTTTAAAAATTTTGGTATACTTTCTTATAACACATAGATAAATCTTATCCTGTGAAATATAGTATTATGTATAAATTTCTCCCTGCCAACCTTGAACTATTATTTTCACACATTGTATTTTATATGTTATAAATGCCTTCCTGCATTTAAGTTTTCAATAGTCAATCAATTTTATAAAATATTTGAATTAGCCAGGAACAGTGGTGCATGCCCTATAATCCCAGCTGTTTAGGAGGCTGAGGATCTCAAGTTCAAAGTCAGCTTCAGTAACTTCACAAGGCCGTAAGCAACTTAGCAAAACTCTGTCTCTAAATAAAATATAAAAAAAGGGCTGGGGATGTGACTCAGGGGTTAAGCACCTCTGGGTTCAATCTCTAATACAAAAAAAAAAAAAAAGTTTTTGAATTAAAAGAAAATCTTAGCTATTTACAGCTACCAATTAAGGGAATATTATTCCAAAATCTGTATTTTTGTCAGATAACCAAATAATTTCCTTGTGCTTAAAGAACTTATCTTAACCTTTTTTTTTTTTTTTCTTTTTCTTTTTCTTTTTCTTTTTCTTTTTCTTTTTGGTAGTGGAAGTTTGCTGGTGATAACAACTTTCAGCTTTCTAAATCTGAAAAAGCTTTCAGTTTCATTTTCATTCCTTAAAGATGCTTTTCCACAGTATTCTCACTTATATTGTTTATGTTGAAAAACCTGCTGTCATACAATTTGTTTCCACTAAACCTACTGAGTCATTTTCCTCTGGTTTTTTTTTTTAAGACCAATTTAATTACAATGTGATTTTTTTGTTTGTTTTTCTTATACTTTGTGTTCATGAAATGTGGGACACTCCTTGTATTTGAAGGTCTAGCGTTTATATGAAATTGGGAAAACATTTGGTCATGATTTTTTGGAAATATGCTTTTCTGTACCCCACTTTGACTGGGAACTCCAATTTCAGGTATTTTTGCTATTTAAGGGATTTTCATGCTCATAAGAGTGTGTGTGTGTGTGTGTGTGTGTGTGTGTGTGTGTGTGTGTGTTAAATTACAGGCATTCTAGCAGATGTGAAGTATTTTCTCACTTTCTAATGATGATGCTGAACATTTGTTTGTGTCCTTAGTAGCCATTCATTTTAGAAGAAATATCTATCAGACTTTTTCTTTTATTTGAATTATTTGTCTTTTATTATTGAATTGTAGCATTTTTATATACTCATGATATTAGTATATTATTAAACATAATTTTAGAATATTTAGAATATTTTTACACTCTCTTTGCAGTATTATTTGAAGCAAAAACGTTTTCTAACTTTGATGTAATCCAACTTATCATTTTTTTTCTTTTGCTTCTCAAGATTTTAGTGAATTTCTAAGACTCTAGTATCAAGATGAGGTCATGAAGATTTAATCATATATTTCCTTTGGAAAATTTTATAGTTTTAGTTCTTATACTTTGATTTTTGGCCCATTTTGCATTTAATTTTATATATTGTATAATAGGCAAACTTCATTATTTGGGATCCGCCTCTTTTTTGCCATTTTCCCTGAGGATGATCTTAGAATACTTGTCAAATGTTAGTTGGCCATGAACGTGGTTTATTCTGGATGATGAATTATTTTATTGATCAACCTATCTATCTAAATAACAGTAGCACACTGTCTTGATATCAGTACTATAATGTCTGTGCCATTATAGTAAGTTTTAAAAAGATGGAATTTGATTACCTTTGAATTTTCTTCTTTTTAAGATTTCTTTGTTTATTTTGAGCCCTTTGCCCATCTGTACGGATTTCAGAACCAAACTTAATATCCAAGGAGAAGTCAACTGGCATTCTGATAAAAATGACCTTGAATCTATGGATTAATTTGAGAGACTATTTCCATCATAACAATATTTAGTCTTCAGATCATGAACACAAAATTATTTTGTTTTTATTTCTATTTCTTCATATTTTCTTAAAACTCTTTTAATAACGTTGTATAGTTTTTAGTGTATAAGGTTTGTACTTTTATGAATTTACTTATATATATTTTATTTTCAACTGCTATTGAAAATGCAATTATTTCCTTAATTTGATTTTCATTGCAAATTGATAGAAATGTAATTGATTATTATAAGTATTCTCTATGCTACAACTTACTCAGGAATAGTTTATAATCATAATAAACTGCTTTTGATCTCTTCTGTCCATCATTGGGTTTCATATTATCAGCCATTCCACAACCTTAGGGCAGAAATCCCTCTTTCACTAATGGAATGAACAGGAGGTGCTTAAAGCAATCTATAAATTAATTCTACACTGATATAAATTGAAAACAAATTGAAAGAACAACAGGTATTTCATTGTACCTAAACAGAAATTCCTTATACCTCAAAGAAAAATTTTAATATAAAACAAAAATATTTCTCATAATGTTAACCTCTGATATACAGAAATTCACCTACAACCCTTTCCTGCCCTAAAAGAACTAAATAATTAGTGGTATAAGGTTCTTCAAAATTTTTTGACAACAAATATATGGAATAGGTATTTGTTTCAATGATTTTTAAATTCCCTTACTTCACAAACAATTACTAGAAACTAACTCTCATGAGATCTTTACTCCAGGCATCCTATATTTCCTTTTAGCAACATGACCAAAAAAACATAGAGTATATTATTCTAAATTCAGAAAACAGTTCTTTAAGGGACAACCCAAAGGGAATTACTACCAAACACCTCAATTGCCATGTTGTAGATACTGGGAGCTGTTCTATACAGAAAACAAAATAGTAATAATAATACTTAATGATAGGCTAACCACAGTTCTAATGACTAATAATTATTTAATAAAACATTCAGTAAAATAGGTTGTATTAACATTCTCGTTTAAGAGAAGAAGTGGTTCAGCCACAGAACATTTAAATGAATTGTCAAGTGATAGATCTGGCATGTTATAGTAGGATTCACACACAGCCAGTGGTTACAGAATCTGTGTCCTTATTCATCACATGATGGAAAATAGATACACTAAAGGGAAAAGATTATTCATTATTTTTTCTAACAGTTCTATGATACACTAATGCATGCATCCTGTAATATATTCTGACAATAATTTCGTCATGTAAATTCAAATCACATATGATTTCGCATTGTTTTTATTCTTCTCGAAGTAAATATCTCTCTGAAAGTGAAAGTTCTCTTCATGGGCAATTGATGCAATACTCAATTTATTTTTTTCCATAGTGGCTCTAGTCTCAAAAATGAAATTTAATATGAATCTGAAGTCCGATGTTATGGTAAATAAATACATTGTTCTTATGATAAAATTATTTGTACTTTGAATTTTACACATACTTACATGCATGTATTGAAATCTATAGAACTTTGTGAGCAAACAATTGTAGTTATAAGATGCTACTTAAAATAATATCATTAATAGAACTTCTGAAATATTTAGGCACATAAAAAGTATACAATATTCTTTAATTTTAGCTCTTTGGCTTTTAAAAGCCTTTTTGTGTGGTAATACAAAAAATGACTAAGTGAATATAATGATTAAATAACCTTAAATTTAAAAATATTTCATATTAATATTCTTGAAATATTCCCATTTTAGATTCTCAGACTTCTGAGCCATCCCGTCTCTTTATCAATTTTTAAACATTGTTTCACTAATCTTGGATTCAGCAACTACTTAAAGTCTTGCTTATTTAGAAGCTAGGATACTGGAATAAATATGAATAGTCCCAATTCTCAACAAGTTATTCATAGAGAAGTACATTCAAAGGGGACAGGATTGCTTTTGGACTTAACTTTTGAGACTGAGATGAAAACAAAAAGCCTAATTACTCTTTGCTATTTATCTACAGATTCAATTGAGTTATTAAGCATCAAGTTAAACATGAATTTATTGATCTTCTGATTAGGAAAACTAAAAAATAGGCAATCATAATTTAGGCAACAAATGCATGACACCCAATTGAAATAGAGGTGTCAGAAAAATTGATGCCAGAACCAGAGTAAAATAGGCAGCATGATTTCCCTCTTACCTTGGGTGACTTGGGAATCAATAATCTCATCAGTGCTCTCTCTGGCAGCCCAGGGGGTGTCTACCTTCTGCCTTTTCAATTCACATAGTGATCCTCTTCCACCTCTAACCGGTTTTGTCTCAAGGCTTATTCTATGTGAAAATCAATGCCTGTGGTAAAATATTGCATGTCTAACCACATTTGGCTCAGTTGAAATTGTTTATTCAGGGATTGTTTTCCCCACAGGAACCATCAAGAAATGGTTAATACTTTTCTTAATACTTTGTTTGAATATTCTATTTATAAGTTTGTATTTCCTGAGCTTAGAAGGAAAATGAAAAGAGGTAAAACCAGAATAATTATTTCAGTACCTTACAACATAAGACTTTGTTTAGATGCAGAGAGCTACACTGATTTTTTTTAAAAAGGCATCCCAACAACTATTTTCTGTATCTGGAAGCAGATTGCCAAGAGATATGTCATTCTCCATCCTCAAATTCAATTAGAGTGATATTCAAAACACCTATGGCATTATTGAAGACATGAACTGAGAGTTTTAATTCTGTATCAAACTCTAAAATATAAGCTTATGTTTGCAGCACATACCTTATTACTTCCCAAGAACATTTTTTTTTTCTACATTTTCTTCATAGCTTTCTTGTGGCACTTTAGATAACCAATTTAACAAATTGAAGATTCTGGGGTCACTTGATTCCAATTTTTAAATGAATGCCTGCTTTCCGCTATTACTGTTTCTTTTTACTATCCTTGGATCTGTAGTTTAGATGGTGGGCACCAGTTCTTTGTATGCTAATTACTATTCAACTTTCTCCTTTTATTTCTTATTTTTTTATTTTACTATTTAACTTTTGAGAAAGGGTTGTAAAAAGTATCCTGAGGAAAATTTCCCTTAATCATTGCACTTACTCATTAAAGAAGTGAATTTCTAAAGACCTGCTTTGGAGTAGTAGTAATTAAAACTAATTAATTCCAAATAAAGATAACTTTAAAAGTCCTCCAAATTCTTTCAAGTCTAATGAATAATTCCACCTTCAGAGCTTTTGTATTTGCTATTGTGTCTGCTTCACATTCCGTTTTTCCAGGTCTTTCAAATAGTTAAGTTTTTATTATCAAATATCAATTCTCCAGAGTTCAGTTCCAAAAATCACCCCCTCAGTGATGTTTTCTTAGAACAACCTGTCTGGAGGAGTCATTAATCATCTGTTATGGTCTGGATATGAAGTGTTTCCCTAAAGTGCTTTTAATGCAGGAATATTCAGAGGTAAAATGATTAGATTATGAGAGCTGCAACTTAATCAGTCCATCCTAAGTTTGAGTGGACTGACTGGGTGGTTGCTGTTGCAAACTGGGCATGTCAGGAGGAGGTAGGTGGGGAGTGTCCTGGAAGGGTGCATCCACCTTGTGACCCTTTCCTCTACCCCTACCCCCACTCTCTGACCCTGCCATGAGGTGAGCAGCTTTCCTATGCTGAATCCTTCCCTCGTGATGTTCACCTTGGGCCCAGAGCAATGACTTCAGTGGTCTATGGACTAAGGTCTCTGAAATTGTGATTCCCAAATAAACTTTTCCTCTGCAGGGTTTTTTTGTTTTTTTTTTTGTTTTGTTTTTTGTTTTGTTTTGATTTTGGGTTTTAGATTTTTATCAGGTCCTTTGTTCAGAGTGATACAAAAGCTAACTAAAATATTATCCTATTTTAGTTTCATGTGATTTGAAAATATCTTCAATTATGATATGCACTATTTGTTTGCATGCTTATTATCGGCCTCCCATTGTGAGAGTACAGAGCTCCTTGAGAACAGTAGTCTGCAGGATTAATAGATCCCCACCACCTACAGCAGTGCCTGGAAGAGTGGGTGCTTCAAATGTTTTTATCAGATGTGAATAGTACAGGATTATATGTAATCATATAAATTATGTGGTTTTTCAGAATTTTATTGGCCTTGATACCTATATTCAAAAGTAAAAGAATTTTCCTTGCCCTAAGCAGCTATCAGTACAATGGAGAAAAGATATGAACTGATATCTAGATACAAGAGGGGCTCTCGGAGATGGTATATAAACTGTTAAAGGCACACAGATAAGGCAGTTCTCACAGTTCTGGACTGTGAGTCAAAGAAGATGCCAAGTAGGTTACCTTGCACTGAATTTTATAGGAGAAAAGGAAGAGTAGATGTTCAGTGGGCATTTGGACAAGCAATACAGTAAGATCTTATAGCACAAGCAGAAACCAAAAGATGAAATCACATTGTATATATAGGTTCTGGAAAACATTCCAGGAGTGGCTTCAACCCTGAAAATCAGTTCAATGATACTGGCAGTGATATTAGCTACGGAACGCCGCTGCTTCCTAACCCGGCTGCTCCAAGTGGCTCCGTCACTGCTTCTTGCTCTTATGGCCCGACCAGCAGGACGAAAGACACGTACACTTCAGAGGTTCATGAAGCAGCTTCCTTTATTCAGATAACACCCCTCAATATATAGGCAGTCTCATGCATAAGCAATTGTAACCAGGTATGTCCATCCAATCCTGTTAAAGATCAAGCGATCACTTGCTCAAGCATACATGTAAAGTATATCTGTCCACACGCTAGGCAGCTGAACTGATTATCTTACAGCCAATTGTAAACGCTTCCTGCCATTCTCCAGGCATAATCAGGATGCCGTTTGCTCTCTGCCAGTTGCCATCTTTAGATGCACGGGGCGTAACCCTGGGCCCCGGGCTTCGCCTGCCACAATTAGCACTGTCTTTTCCTAGGTTATCATCTTTTTATATGCTCTCACATTTAACACAACCTAATGGATTGATTTTATGTTTCTTATGGAGCTCAGTGAACAGTCTTAGAATGCATTTGATACCAAAAAAGTATTTACGACCCTACATTTTTTAAGTTTTCATTTGTACTTGCTCTTTAGAAGGGAGTGTATAGAAATTTAGAGCTTGAACTGGTTTATTAGGTCTTTCATTAGATTTAAAAATTTAATGTGATATAGATCAAGATGAAATTGAACTATTATATGTAAATATAAGAGACTTTGGCATGATATTGTCAGTTTTTAAATTTTGCTCTAATTATTCTTTCATATACTGGAACTTATAGTGTATGCTATATGCATTTTTTAAAATTGAAAGTCATTCTAAGATAGTTAAATAATTTTTAAACACTGTATTTTATACTTATTTATTCATTTATTTCTAATTTTAGGTTATACATGTTTGCCATCAAAATATTAGTAATAAATGAGTCCATATCCTAAACTTATATTTAACAAAAGAAAAGCCTTGACTATAAATACACTTAAAATTATCTGTAGATTATATAATTTAATACCATTAAAACAATAAAAATATTAAAACCAAGAAAATTGTAAACATAGGTGTTGCAAAGTAACAAGAGACTAATCTATTCTCAAATATATTAATTAGGTAAAAATATTCTGCATTTTATTTAAAATTTAGGAAATTAGCAACAATCATATGTCACTTTTGCTTCATTTGGAAGATAAACTTTAAATCATTCGCTTTAACAGCACAATAAAAGAGCTGATTAATAAGTTTATCATTGAATATTTTACATTAACGTGTAAACTTATAAAAGATTATCAACTTTGCACTAATCCTTCTTTTATATAATTACTTGAAAAGATGCTTAACTAATTTGAAATAAATATATAAGGAATCTTTGACACCCTGAAGGGAAAAAAATGAAATATGAAGAATTTAACACTAAAAATCATTCTTTCTAGGGAAAGTTTTTTGTAGCATAGTGAGGAATGAGTACACGTAGAGAGAGGCTGATAGAATTCACACGTTTTCAAACTTTTTCCCTTCTAATCATCATGATTTTTTCTAACAAGCGTGCTCATTCCTGGGAAGGTTATCATGCTTAAGGAGAAATTCAGCTTTATCATTTCATTCATTCTTCAATTAAGAAACACTTCAGTAACTGCCATTTGGGGATCTTTTGAAATTCAAACTAATCAAACCTGTTAAAAGGAAATTTCATATGATGAATTTACTTTTATTTCTATTGATCCATTATATATTTTCATTTTACATATTTTCATAAGGACCTTTATTATATTTTAGTGATGTAACAAAAATTATTTTATCAATAGCATTGCTACCTGCTCATAAGCTATTATTGCCAATATTGAGACATGATATGTTGCTTTATTCTAAATTCTTCAATAAGTTATTAAATAATTATTACAGATCTCGAATTCACTCTGATAGAATTTGGTGTATTAAATTGTCTCTTATTATAATGTGTATTTTCTTATGTGGAAAATATTGATCTTATGAATAGTCTTCTCTTAATGGTATATGAAATATGAGAACAAATCCATTCAAAATATTGAAAGAAGCTTAAACTTTGATGTGTAAGAAAATACTTTCTTTGTAATCTTTGTATTTGCTGAACACAAAAATGAAATTTTTATTTTGTATTTGCTAAATACTGAAGAGCAGTAATTAAATAGATGTATTATTTTAGCAGAGGCCTTTTTCTCCTCATAGGGTATTGGAAGAACTAAACAAGTTTAATTATTTAAGCTTAATTTACACCCTATGTGTCTACATACTATGCAGAAAGAGCTGGCAATAACTAATTGCATGATTGCTCATTGTTATAATGGCATTCCTTAGTGACATTCATTTAAAAATACATCCTTTTAGAGAGAAAAGAAGATTTTAGTGCAATTACATTGTATTTACATCATTGGGTAGATCTCCAGCAAAGCTCTTAGCCATCCAGTGAAAAATTGATTGCCTTTCTTTAAGTATTAGACAGGTAATTACCAGCTTTACTGTTTTAAAGTTGAAGTCCAGGACTTGATTTCTAGGTGACTAATAGCCTAAGTTGAAATGAAACAAGTGAGTCAAGAATTGGGAACAGCAGAACATGTTCCATGAAGTAGACCTGCCAGAGGACTAAAACTTTTGTAAAACAGGATGAGTTGGGGATTTCTGACCTTAACATTGTGTTATTATCTTAATAATGTGGTGTCTCTGACTGATATCTGATAGTCTTATTTGACCTTTATGGCATACAAAATTGCTTGACAAAGTATCCCTTAGTGAAAGAAGAATTGCTAATATTGGGAAATATTTTAATTTTAAATTATGTAGTAACTAAATTGCCATCAAGTAGAGTAGAAATTGAGTGTCTTATTTAATATCTAAGAGAAAAGATATTACATTTGGAAGTTTATTTTCCTATATAATATGGTTGCATTCCTAGATAAGATACTGTTTTATAAATTAACCTGGAAATTTCCACTCTTCCATCATCTTATAGGGTTTTGAATGTCTCAAACATAAAATATTATCTATTTAGAACATGTCTGTTGTAGTGAAGTATTCTTTATATTCTGGTTAGAAATATATCAATATGCTTTTTTCTTCAGATTTCCAATTTAATGTGCCTTCATTATTCAACTCTATATTTACATACTCTACATATACATAATACTCTATATTATTTGAGTATATTTTATAATTTTTAAAAGGTAAAATTATTAGTTTTCTTTTTATTATTTTTTAAAAATTTTTTTCAGACACATATACAGGGTAATAATGTTCATCTGTCTCAATCCAACGTTTTCCCTCCCCACCCACCCTACCCTTCTTCTCACAATCCAAAGTTCCTTCATTCTTCCCTATACACTCCCCACTATGGATCAGCATCTACTTCTCAGAGAAAACACTCAGCCTTTGGTTTTCTGGGATTGGCTTATTTCACTTAGCATGATCCAGTTTCATCCATTTACCTTGCAAATGCCATAATTTCGTTCTTCTTTAAGGTTGAGTAATATTCCATTGTGTATGTATACCACATTTTCTTTATCCATTCATCTGTTGAAGGGCATATAGGTTGGTTCCATAGTTTTGCTATCAGGAATTGAGCTGCAGCAAACATTGATGTGGCTGTGTCACTGTAGTCCTTTAAGTCCTTTGTGTATAAACTGAGGAGTAGGATAGCTGTTTAGGAACATACCTCAATATTGTAAAAGCTATCTATGCTAAAAGCCCATGGCCAACATCATTCTAATTGGAGAAAAATTGAAAATATTCCCCCTAAAAACTGGAACAAGACAGGAATTCCCTCTTTTATCACTTCTATTGAACATTGTCCTTGTTACTTTGGCCAGAGCAACCAGACAGATGAAAGAAATTAAAGGGATATGAATAAAAACAGAAGAATTCAAACTATCACTATGTGCCAATGACATGATTCTATATTTAGAAGATCCAAAAATTCCACCAGAAGACTTCCAGAACTCATAAATGAATTCAGCAAAGTAGCATGATATAAAATCAATACCTATAAATCAAATGCATTCCTATACATAAGTGATGAATCCCCTGCAAGAGAAATTAGAAAAACTACCCCATTCACAATAGCCTTAACAAAAATAAAATACTTGGGAATCAATCTAAACAAAGAGGTGAAAGACGTCTACAATGAAAACTACAGAACACTAAAGAAAGAAATTGAAGAAGACCTTAGAAGATGGAAAGAGCTCCCGCGCTCTTGGATAGGCAAAATTAACATTGTCAAAATGGTCATAATACCAAAATGTTGTATAGATTCAACGCAATTCCAATTAAAATCCCAATGACATTCTTCATAGAACTAGAAAAAGCAATCATGAAATTCATTTGAAAAAATAAGAGACCCCAAATAGCCAAGGCAATTATTAGCAAGAAGAGTGAAGCAGGAAGTATCACACTACCAGAACTTAAACTATACTACAGAGCAATAGTAACACAAATGGCATGGTATTGGCACCAAAATAGACATGTAGCTCAATATGCTTTTTATTTTTTAGAGAAGACATTTTTATCAGGGCATTAAATTAAAACAATAGAATCCTATGATATTTCTACTTTTTGTGGACATCATGCTGCTTTCCACAGAAGCTGCAACATTTTACTTGTGCACAAGTGTGCTAAAATCCCAATTTCTTCACATCCTTGCCCAGTACATTTTATACTTCTTTTCCTTCATAATATCCATCCAAACAGTTGTGAAGTAACATCTCGGCATGATTTTGTTTGACAATTCCCTGTTGGTGATACTGAGCTTCATACTTTTTGGCAATGTATATGTCTTTTATAAAGAAATGTCTGTTCAAATTCTTGCTCCATTTTTTTCATTCAGATTCCTTGGTTTTATTGCTATTGAACTACTGTATGACCTAGCAATCTCACTTTTGTTTGTTTATCTGAAACAATTTAAAACGGGATCTCAAGGATATATTTGCACTCTCACATCTATTGCAGTGTAACTTACAAAATCCGAGATCTGAAAACAACTTAAATGCCCATCAAGAGATGAGTGGCTGAAGAAAGTGGCATGTAGGTACCATGAAATATTCAACCTCATACAAGAGGGGGGAATTCTATCCATGATAATACAGATGAATTTGGAGGACATAATGTCAAGTGAAAAAAGTCAGTCAGATAAATACAAATACCACATGAATCCACTTACATGAGATTTCAAAAGTATCAAACTCAGTGAATCAGAAAATGGCATGGTGATTGCCAAGGGACTGAGATGGGGATATGTTAAACTGATGGATGAAGTTCCAGGGTATATAAGGTGAATAAGTTCTAAAAGTTTTCTCTATAACATTGTAGCTATAATTAACACCACTGTATTTCACACTTATTTATTCATTTATTAATCTATTTTTTTACTGGCACTGGGGATAGAACCCAGGGTTGCTTAACCAGTGAGCCACATCCTCAGCCCTTTTTATTTTTTCTTAATTTTGAAACAAGATCCCAGGAAGTTGCTTAGGGCAGCTCTAAGTTGCTGAGGCTGGCCTCACAATTGCCATCATCCTTCCTCAGCCTCCCGAGTCACTGGAATCACAGACATGCAGCATGACACTTGATTTTTAAGGTTGGGTATGGTGACTCATGCCTATAATTCCCAGCGGCTCAGGAGGTCCAGGTAAGAGAATTGTTGTAAGTTCAAGGCCAAACTCAGCAACTTAGCAAGGCCCTTGGCAACTTAGTGAGACCCTGTCTCAAAATTAAAAATAAAAAGGACTGGGAATGTGGTCAGTGGTAAAGCACCTCTGAATTCAATTCTCCATACCCAAATTAATAATAATAATTATAAGAATAATAATTTTTAGGAGTCCTAATGAATGCTGTGTTCCTACCAAGAAAATATCATTGTCTTTCATGTTTATTATTTTCAGTGCTTTTATTTAGCTAATTTTAACAAACTGTATTATTTATTTTATTTAAATGTTCTATTTATACCAACTTGGCTTTTGGAATGCCTTTAAATTATCTCATTCATTGAGGGGGATTTCATAAATTATGAGGAAATCTTTGCAATCTAAAACAAAAAGAATAAGTCACTTTTTAGGAAACATTGGTTATTTTGAAAGGAAATTATTATTCAGAAATAAAAATACATATAATATTGATGTACAGCATATATGTACATTGAACAAAGTGCTGCTTTAAAATCATCCTTATAACAAGTTTTAGAAAAAATACAGACACTTAAAAGCAGGTCTTTCATTTTTGATATTGTAATTTATTTCAACATTGCTTTATCAGATGCTATGCCTATTCTTTTAATTATAAATCATTTATACTGTAGTATTTCCTTTGCTGTTGTTTGTAAATCATGTGATATATTTATGATACACTTATCAGAAATAAAAATATTACTGATGTAAAATAAAGTTTGAACAAACTTATTTACCATCGCAATATGCTTTATGACCATATTTTGAATATACTCAATTTATTCTAAATTTTAAATGAGGTTTGAAGATGTGGGCATTTTACAAGATGTCATTTATTTCTTGGTAATAGCTTTGTAGGTACTGTGTTAAAAGCATAATTTATGACCTCCCTAAAAAGTCAATTTAATTTTTTTCATTGTTTATTGTTTACCAAGTAGTTCTCCTCTAATTGTGATACAAGTTTATAATACATGATATGTAAACAGAACGCTGTGTGTATGGTAATGGAGACTGAACCCAGGGACTCCTGCATACTAGGTAAGTGCTTTACCACAGAGTTGACTCACCAACACATTTCAAAATTTTAGTTTGAGACAGGGTCTCTTTAATTTTCGAAGGCTGTCCTCAAACTTACAATCCTCCTGTCTCAACCTCCAGAGTATCTGGGATTACAGATAGGCATATACCACCATGCTCAGCTTTTTTTGATAGACAGAATCACTGATGAAATCTACCTTAAAAATTATCCTGTAAAGAAACTGTGGTATATATATACAATGGAATATTACTCAGCCATAAAGAATGATAAAATTATGACATTTGCAGGCAAATGGATGAAATTGGAGAATATCATGCTAAGTGAGATAGGCCGATCTCAAAAAGCCAAAGGACGAATGATATCGCTGATAAGTGGAGGATGACACATAATGGGGGGGAGGGAAGGGTTAGAGTTAGGGTTAGGGAGGAAGGCAAGTATGGAGGAAGGAACTACTGTATAGAGGGTAAAGAGGGGTGGGAGGGGTGGGGGGAAGGGAAAAAATAACAGAATGAATCAAACAACATTGCTCTATGTAAATTTATGATTACACAAATGGTATGCCTTTACGCCATGTACAAACAGAGAAACAACATGTATCCCATTTGTTTACAATAAAAAAAAAAAAATAATCTGAATAAAAAAAAAAAAAATTATCCTGGTATGAAAATTTTCCATTTCATCATTTATTACATTTTTCTTTCCCATCTTTAATATACATATATGGTTGTACTATGTTCATTATAACATCATGCCAGTTATTAAAACATATATTAAGAATAACTAAAATTTATTAAAAATGGAGATAATGCCAATACATAACTCATTTGAATTTAGGTTTTCAAAAATCTCAATATTGTTTATGTGTAAAGAATATATGGCTGGCATTAAAGACAAAGACAAAAATTTAGGTGAGTGTTAGGACTTAGAGGAAACCTTGAAATTGAAATTCATTTTGTTATTCATTATTAAGAATATGCTTATAATAAAATATCATATATATTCATAAAAATATATATATTTAGCAAAACACAAATAAATTGATGAATTAGTCTTGATAAAAGCTAAAAACCTCTATTAAAGGATACTTGTAAAGAAATCAAGTAGTATGGTAGAGACTGAAAGAAAACATTTGCAATACATATATTTAGGAATGGATTCATCTCCAGATTATACATGTCTGTGTGTGAACATATCTATTTTATATTTATGGAATTTGGGAGTAGGTAGAAGTCAGTCTATGGTTCACTATATATGCTGGTTGCTGGAAGGGATCAACTTCAAGGGAGCCTGGGGGAACATTTAGGAAATGAAGGAAATCTTTTATATCTTGATCATCATGGTGATTACATTGGTGAATAAATTTGCCAAAATTCATTGAGCTGAACTCTTAAAATGGTGCATTACTGCAATTAAACTAAATAGTTATTTGGCTATTTATAAAAGGAAACTGAAAAGAAAATCTGAACTCCAGAAATATTCACACAACATATAAACAGCAAAAATGTCCCATCTAAATATATAGACCATTGTTAGGAATCAGCAAGTAAAATATAAACAATATAATATTAAGATATGTACAAGACCCAAAGCAATATTTTTTCTAGAAAAAAATCACTGTAAGTATGAAAATAAAATCTCAAACTCACTTTTTGGTCAAATTTAAACCACTATAGGATACATTTACTTGCTCATCAACATAATAAAAAATAACCTGGTGGCACAAACTACTGGGAAAGTAATCAAAGACAAACTTTCCTTATGGGAATGTAAACTGATAAAACTATATTGGAAAATAACTGGAGTCACCTTAGAACACTGAATATTTAAATATTTCATGAACTAGGAATATCTCTCCTAGGTTTATTCATGAAATGGGTTCCTGCTCATGTGCACAGAATGGTTTGTGCACAAGTGTTCACAGTAGCATTGATCTGAATAGCTTAAAGCTTGGCAAAATTCCATGCACCATACACAAAAGACTATATGAAGTGTCAAAAGTGATAGAATGAAATATAGCAATGTGTTTTTATATGGATAAATCCTCCAAAAATTGACCAAAATAAATGAATCAGAGAAGCATAAAATCATACATACATTCAGGTACATTTGAAGTAAATGAAAATCTATGTAAATATATTCTCACTAAATTTCTAAAGAGTGTAAAAAAACAATGTTTTGCCCAAATAGGAGGGTAGTGACACTGGCAATGGACAGACAAGAATAAAATTGAAGAAGACCACACACATAGTTCCAAGGATGCTAATCTGAGTGACCTAACATTTTTTTCATAAATCATCATTCTTAAAATGTTGTTTGTCATGTACTTTTTCAATAATTGTGTTGTACAATTAAATATTTAAAGCATAAAACAAAATATTAGGTTCTAATGATATATTTATTCACTCCTCATTTAAGAAAATTTACAGAATAGATTATATACATTGATTGTCATAATTCATCGAAATCACATGAAAGAAGCATATCACAACTCTTTCAAACACTTCTTCAATGGTCTTTACCAACTTTCTTTCTGTTCATTCTTAACTTTATTTTAAAATTATTTTATTTTCAGCAGATTTTATTTTTTTCCTAGAACTTTAAATTGTTTTCAGATTGTAATGTCAAATATGAATAAAGGAGAATTGTTTCAGGAGGACATTGCTTCCCTGAGAAAGGATATATTTAATTACCATGTAGAGATGCTGGAGAGATCATTTATGCAGAGAATTTCTGTGTTTTTTATTTGATGTTCCTATTCAAAACTTCATTATTAATGAAACTCAGAAAATGAATACTTGAATAATGAGATGACTTGAACTATAAATAGCAAAAACATTAATATGAAAATGATTAGGATGAAATCCTTCGTCAGAACTCCATCTCAACTTGAGTGATAAAAGAAAATCCACTCTGGAATTTTAGAACACAGACATTATGAAAACTCATGTTATTTCAAAGAAGAAGTTAAATTTAGATATTCTCTAAAATAAAATATGCATTACTTTATAAAATACATGGCATATAACTAAAACATTTAAAGAACAGTATGAGAATGTTAATGTTTTTATGTCAAGATACCAGAAAATCAAATAAAAATTGTTTCAATTAAAATTGCTTAATATTCCAAATTAAAATGTCAAATGAATTAATTAAATCACTATTATTCAAATTTGTCTGGAAGATTTAACTAAGAAAATCAGTTAACAGATGAAATCAGTGTATGTATTAGAAAACAGCTGCAATTTTCTTATTTATATTAATAAAATGATCCTAAAATTTCTAAGTAATGCTAATAAATAGTTTATTTGAATAGTTGCCTGGATATGGAATAAATTATTTGATAATTAGCTGAATATATTATTGATATTTAAATAACGTGAAAAAATTAAAAATGAATAAATGCAAAAAGAGCAAAAAACAACATTTAAGATTGCTTAAGGTTGCTTTTATCCTGAGAAAAATAGAACTTATATGAAGAAAGTAAAAACGATGCTGATATACTAAGACCTGAATTAAAGAATAAGTTTAAGAAAAAATGATAAACTTAACAAACTATTTATCATATAAATTTATTACCAAAGAGAACAACCATGGCATTAGATAACCAACTTTATTTTAAATTGCAAATGAAAATTAAAATATTGGCAATTAGCTCACACAAATTCTGATATATCATGTATGCTTTGTCAAAATGTATTAATGCATTCCTACTGTGATTTATGACATTAGAACAAATTCAAAAACTTTTTTAAATAAAAGAATAATACTGAGAGGCAATTTTTAAACTTATCATAAATTTACCATAAGAAAATCACATCATATTATAATTGACAAAGTACAATAAGCTCAAAAATGCTAGAGATTTTAAATGAGAAGTTAATATGAAAATGTAGGATTTTGGAAGAATTGTCAAAAGCAGCAAGTATAATTTGAAGTGTCACTGTAAAACTAATATGTTGAGAAACTTCTACCACTTTTCTGAAAAAAGAAAGAATAGGAAGAATAGGAAGAAAACTGTGGACTGCCATGTATTTGCCCAACCATACAAATGTACAGTTACAAGTGCATAGATCGAACATACATGTGAACAGAGTATTAAACCTGATACTGTTTTATTGCCAGAGTAAATAAGAAATGCACATTACTTTTTATTTGATGTAGGCAAATTCACCTTTATGTGTAGATATATTTGTTTAGTTTTATTTTCTAATTTTAATAATATCTCATTTATCTTTCAAACCTGGGAAAATTGTCAAATGTCCTATTATTAAAAAAATGCAATATATTTTAGACACTTCTATACTAAAGGAATTTGTTATATTCTGCTTAAATCCTGTTTGAACTTAATGTTTTCTAAGCAAATTATTAAGGTTGTTATTAATGTTATTAAAGTTGTTATCAATGCTCTACAATTTATTTGTAAGTGATACACTCTTTCTATTTCAGAAATTTTATTAAAAAACAGCTTGTGTTTTCGAACCTAAATAATTATTAGAAATAATCATTATTTGAGTAAAAATTAAAGATTTTTCAAAATATTTTATTGGAAACAAACAACAAGTGTGGTTTAATGTGGCCTCTCTGTGTAAAATTTCATTTCTATAAATAGAATTGTAGTTCATTTTACTGATTACTTAGAAGAAACAGAAGAAAAATTTGGGGAGAGCTGGGCAAAGCCTGGAAAAGAAATCACTAGTTGAATATTTTTGCCTGTTTAGATCTATACATGATACCAAGTCAGACATTTAGCCTGACTTTTTAAAAATATATATAACATATATATGTGTGTGTGTGTGTGTGTGTGTAAAATACAAAATATAATATGATCTTATTTTCTTATAATGAATAAAATCTAGCCCATTAGACAAAATATTAAAAGTAATTTGAAAAGACAAAAATCCCCTATCCTTCATACTTTCTCCCAACCCCCTGTATATATATTCTTAAATTTATCTCTGTAATTTTGCTTCTTGTATTTATTTATATGCAATTTATATTTTAATGCAGTTCAGATTACAAAATAAAATATGCATGATGTTCTAGAATTTAGAGGTTCAAAACAGTCATGAAGATCATGTTTTGTATTATACATCATTGTCAATAGAATCTCTGTAAGTCATCTGTTAATGTATGGTAGGTTATAAAAATTGTAACATTTTAACTTTGTAAAAATGACAATATTTTACTTAGTTTATTAATAAATTTCAATTGTACCAATGCCTATTTTAAAGAAAATATTAAAATAGAATCAATAGTCATTCTAGCTTGAGTAGTAAAACAGCATGCAGAATTGTATTCTATATCTATATTATTTTTGTTTCTCAATTCTTAATGCTTTTTTCTTTAAAATTTGTTCTATTAGTTATACATGACAGTGGGATGCATTTTGACATATCACACATAAATGGAGTATAATTTCTCATTCTTCTGGTTGTACATGATGTACCAGTTGTGTAATTATATATGCACATAGGGAATAATGTACGATTCATTCTGTGATCCTCCAGCCCCCATATCCCCTCCCCACCCTTCACTCTCATCTGTCTAATCCAAAGTACATCTACTTCCCTAGGCTCCCCCAATGCTTTTGTGAATTAGCATCCACATATCAGAGAAAACATTCAGCTTTGGTTCTTTGGGTTTGGCTTATTTCCCTTAGCATGATAGTCTCCAGATCCATCCATTTACTAACAAATGCCATAATTTCATTCTTCTTTATGGCTAATATTCTATTGTGTATATACCATATTTTCTTTAAAAATATACCATATTTTCTTTAAAAATATACCATATTCTCTTTACTCATTTGTCTCTTTAAGGACACCTAGATTAGGTTCCAGAGTTTAGCTGTTATGAATTGAGCTGCTATAAACATTGATGTGGCTGTGTCATTGTATTGTGCTGATTTTAAGTCCTTTGGGTATAAACTTAATGTTTCTTTTGTGCTTAATTTTTGTTGTATTTTGTTTTGATTCTCCCATATTTTCTTAATTACTCTTAATTATTTTCTTAGCAGTTTTTAAGGATTACAATCAACACATTAAACTTAAAACTTACATAACTTTTAAGTAGCCTGATTTGGCTACAACATTTTACACAAAACACAACACACTTAAAACATTTTTCCCACCCCTATAAGTTCTAATTCTTCAATGGTCAGAACCATGTGAGATCAGTTTGTGTTATGACTTAATTATGCCTTACAAACTACTGGAAGATGTATTTCATAGTGATTGAGAATGTACCCAAAGGAGAGAAGCTAATTGTGATATCTTCTTGTACTCTTACAAGAAGTTTCTTAACATCTCTGTGAAATTTCATTAATTATAAAACCAAGAAAACAATTTAAATGGTTTATGTGATTGGATTATATGAATAACTCAGAGAATATAATATATGATTAGTAAGGCATCTAGAATAAATAAGTATTCTAAAAATAATATTTCATTTTGATTATCATTACTACAATTATTACTATTATTAACATTTCCATTTTTCCTTATGACCTACGCATAGATCTCTCCAATTCTGGTGACTGATTAGCAATTCCCATAATTTTAACTGGATCCTCTATACCTATTATAAATTCTAACATGTACATTCTCAAATCTGTAAACTCCTGACTTCTTGATACAATTTATTGCTGCTATTGGACTTATTTATTTTGGGCCATGTTAGTTTGAGTTATCTTTTTGAAGGAAGTTTTTTATCCCATTTATCAACTAGTATTTAAAGCCCAGTGTTGCTAATAACCTTACTTTGTAGAGTTATAGAAATTTGGTGTAGTGAATACCTCAAAAGAAGAAAAAGAATATTTTGCTGAAGCCTTTTAAGATATTTTACCATCCTACGCAGTCAAGAAGCTACTAGATAGAAGAGAGGCAAAAATGTGGGTTAAAGCAAGGTGGAGGTTCAATGAGTGTGGTAAGGAGGAATGGGTACCAGAAGGAGGTAGCAAAGGAACACCTATCAGAAAACAGGAAGCAAATAAGCTTTCCTTTGCCCTTCGATCCGATTTGATTTTTCCAATATTATCATATCAATATTATTATTTCCTAAGGACTATATGACTTTATGTCCAGAAAATGACAACATACAGGCCTAAAAATGGAAACTGGAAATAGGAAATAAAATCTAAGAAAATGTCTTAAGACTGCCATGACCTGCACAGCTGTTCATTCAGGTAACGGGGCAGGGCAGAGGGCGTGAAGACAAGACAGACACATAAACAGAGAAAATGTCGGGACTTGGTAGTTGACTAACAACCCTGATAGGGAGATAGTGACCACAAGCAAGCTCAGCGCCTTTATTATATAGGTTTTAACATCAAAAGGATTTACTGTGAGAAAATGTCTTCAAGATAAACAGAACTAAAGTTGAGGGTATAAACAGCCCAATTAGAATCATCAGTTTGCACTCATAATTCTCCACCCCCAACAGTTGACTTTTGAACTTAGGTCATGAACTGATAATTCCGTGACTGGCACTGAACCTCCTCCTTTTGACAAGGGCATCACCACAGCAGCCGGCACTCTCGAATCAATTGCTCCTGGATTTCCCAGGAAGGGCATCGCTTCTGTCTCTGGACAGTTCAAGGACCATAATTCATTCACTGCTCCGACAAAAGACCATGCATAACCTGGTGAAGAATCAATTAAAAAAAAAAAAAAAAAAAAAAAAGAAAACAGGCTCTTTGGCTGCAATAAAAGGTTGTATAAAGCAGCCAAAAAATAAAATAAAAAAACCAAACTCTAGATGCTTCAAAGGTATTTCTAAAATACCCTTCTGATTCTGTATGAAGATAGCTTAATACTCAGTCAAACAGAATTGCCTTGGGGAAGAGGGCAAATATGAAGAACAAGCAAACAAAAATTTCTAGTTTCTGAGGTCTGTATTTTTCTTCTTCTCTGAAAATATTAATGATGGATAATGTTTATTACAATCTCGCATGTGTTTTTATTTAACATTCCTAACCACATTCTCAGCTTCCTAATGGTAAAGAGAGTTTCTATGGTTTTTTGGGGATTGACTTATTTCACTAAGCATGAGACAGACATCATTACCCTATTTACATAGTATGAATCTACATCATGCACAACCATAGAAACAAAATGATGTACCCCATTTGTGTACCATGAATCAAAATACAGTCTGTAAAAAATAAAAAAAAAATAATTTTTTAAAAAAAGTGTTTCTATGGTATTTTCAACTATATTAGTTTAGAAAAAAGTGAGCACTTTATTATTTTTCAATTATAAGTTTAAAATATTATTATACACTTGCTGAATTTCATTTTGACATGTCCTATTTACTTTCCCAAATAATCCTATTTTTATTTGATTAAAAATTATTTGCACAATAACACCATATTTTATGTTTCCACAAGATGTCTTTTCATAGTTGCTATGTGGGTTTTAAAAAACAGAAGTAATTAAAATGTGATTTACTGTATAAAACTCATATATGTACATTCACAGAAAACTGGATGGAGTTTGGAGATAGAACAGCTGAGTTTGAATCATTTATTTGGGCCTAATCTGTCTCCACTTTGGCAAGTCATTTAACCATTTTGAGTCTCATTTTTCTCTTCTCAAGTTTACATGTTACAATGACACTTATCTCACAAAGTTACAGTGAATATTAAATATAATGTACAAGAAAGTAGTTTCTGAGCTATAAACTTCCACTCAGATGTTATGATTTAAACCATGGCATATAAGAAATTCCTTTACTAAAATTAGTTTCTTGCATCTGTCAACCAACCACAGCCAATGCCAGTTTTTAAAATATAGGCCTTTAAAATCATTTCTTCTTTAAGGACAAAAATATACATCTCCCTTGGTGACCACAAATAGGTCAGATATTAACTAACTATTAGACAACTCATTAATTTCATGCTGCATCCAGCTCTTCAGAGAAAATAAATAATCTGGAGTTGTTTCTAAAAGTATAAGGGAAAATCCATTATATTAAAAGATAGATATTTCATGTTATGTCATCATCATTCATTCCTGTTAAAACCTGGCCTTACAATGAAAATGTAAATTAACCATGTGTCAAATCATGGCCACAGGAGTATTTTTAAATAACTCTTCTTACTGCCAACATTTTAAAGTTCCATAAAGTGGTATATGCTCTTACTTTGTCATTCTTCTTACTTTATCATGCTCTATTATTAGTTCAATGTCATTTTAGGAGAGCTTTTAATTTATGACAAAACCTATGTTTAGAGAAGCATTATTTTTAAGAAACTTTCAACTATTCATTAATCTTATAAAATTGAATGGAAAGTTTCTTTTTTTATATCTAGAAATAATAACTTAGAATTTTTCCAAACTATCTAAATAATCGATTATAGTACCACAAGCATTACAATTCCTGAAATTTTAGCATTATGTTATCATACAATTAGGAGAAAAGGCAAATTAGCTATCTAAATAAACAGAAGTGCAGCCAAGAAATGCTACTAACATTGCGACTTGTTCTTGGAAATTATTTTGTAAGCAGCAGCTCAATTACTCTCTTCCTCCTCATCAAAAACAGCTTATGGCACATCATTTTAGTCCTTAACAAATATCAAACCAAGTAAACCTCCTAAATAACTGGACTCCAACTTCCAAGGAGTAGCACTATGGAAAATAAAACATGTCCTTTAGGATGCTATCTAAGAGAACAGAGCAGCACAGGAGAATGTTAATAAAGGTTACTGACACAAATTGCCTTAATCCTAGTAACTCAGTAAGATAAATTCGGCCAACGTCAAATAGGCCAATCCACCTTTCCATTTGGCACTTTTCAGTCTGTTTTCCTCTTCTCAGTGATTCTTTTTTCTTGAAGAAGTTTTCTCTTCTGCAGATCTTTAGAAAACTTATCAGGAATTAGATAGAAAAAAGATATCTCGAACAAAAGTGCTTATGCCAACGATTGCATGCTCAGCTTGTTAATAAATCCTGAGGACCACAGAAGTGACTGTCTAGCTTCTAGATCAACTCCATTGAGTTAGGTGAAGTCTTACAAAGAGCAAGGCTACCCCCTTGCATTGGTAAATGATCTGTAGATAGAACTCATCTTGTTTGTCTTAGAATTTCTCAGTGCAGGCTACCTAGAACAATCTGAGATTCTAGAATCAACTATACTTCTGATGGAGAAAATTTCCACAGATAGAAAAAAACTCTTGGATCTTGACACTTTTATTCTAATTAAAGACATTTCAGTATTTGTGTTTTTATTCCAAGGAATTGGAATAGGGGTTATTCCTAACAACTGAAGTTTTTACTTATTTCTTTTACTGATGTCAAACAGGGGAGGTGAGAATGTCTACTACCCAACTTCTATTATTATCTTTCTCTTTATTGGATTTCTCAACCATTTGGGGGGAATACTTCTCAGTGACCTTCTAATGCAACAAGAAAGTAGGCAAAGGAAATTATTCTGCAATTAAGAAGATTAGGTAAATGCAAGAAAATACAAGTTTTGGTCAAACTATAAATGGAAACTTATGCCTACTCTTTGTGGGTTTGTTTTCTCGTTTGCTTGTTTTAGTTGTGCATTAATGGGAAAGACTCATGGATCCATCACGAGCTATGATGAAGCTTTGGAAAGAGAAGACTTTAGAAGCACAATAAAGATGATAAGTTTTTCCAATTCAGCTTTTATGTTTGTATTTTATCATTTCACAATGTTTTACTTACATAACTATACATTTTACAGAATACATTTTAGTAAGGTTTATGTGGAGCACCCAAATGAATTATAAAAGAAAACTCTCCTTTCTCATTCCTATCTAATCTCACTACTAAACAGTAGCTATTAATAATTTGGTATATATTCTTTCTTATATTTAAAATATATATAATAATATCATTCATTTTGAGAGCCACATTGTCATATATTATATAATCAATTCTTTTTCAAAATCATTGAATTTAGACCATTTTAATTGAATAAACTATGATTTGTTAAAACAAACAACTTGGAATTTGGTATGTCTTCAAGAAGACAGTAACTAACATGATGCTCTGTGTTTATAATACTAAGACACATGAGAAACAAAGGCCCAAAAGAGCTAATCAATTCTGATAGAACGATATTCAGTTTTATTCTAGTTGAGACACAATGGCAAAGACCAATTCTTACTAGTTCAACTGCTTTTAAAAGGTGGATAGCTTTAAATAAAAATAATGCATGCATATTTTCTAAATCTTTAAACACTTCAGCTCCCAAATTCCCAAACTCAATTTACTTTTAATTTCACAGGTTATAAACTTGAGAAAACTAGTAACAATTGACAGACATTTTACTGAAATTATAGAACAAGAAAATTTTATCTTCTAGCTTCTATTTTCTCTATCGTTTCCCCAAACATTATGAAGTCTTTGTAATCATACCTAGTTACTAATATAAATATGAAACTAGATTATAGTACATATTGTCTTCTCTGGGCAACACATTTGCCTGGTAAATGACTGTTTATGAGAAAACAATAGTAGTCACTTTAGATTTTAGGTTTATGATTGTGTGCTAAATTTTGTGGCTACAAGGTTGTTTCTTTGGTAATACTATATGCCATATTGTTTTTCTTCAGTATTAGCAATATTGAAGGAACTACAAAAATCCTATTGGAGGGCAATTATAACTGCTGAAGAGAAAATTAAAGACACAGGAAATTTTACCACCTCCTATTTGGATTTTAGTTGTTATTATTTTCTAAAGCACATTACATAATTCCACTTGAATTTATTCAAATACCCAAACTGAGTAAAATTAATAAAGATAATTAGATCTGAATTCTTAGTCTAGGGTATAATGTGTCTTCATTGAATTAATGCAGTTTTGTAAATTTCACTAATTCTATTGAAAACATCAAAGTTCTTCCATCCAGACTTTCAAAGGTCAAACAGTCGACTTCAGTAATCTTAAGTGCAGGAGCAAATTTAGAATTATGGACTAGAGCAAAGACCCTAAAAGACCTGGACAGAGATTCTAAACCTACATATCCCCTTCTCTCCATGGAAGAAACAAGATGCCTATTTGGTCATGGATGGGCTAAGTGCTTTAATACAGATGAGAGCCAGTTGCTTCAAAGAAAGCAGTAAGAGCAGAACCACAAGGTAGTGGACAAGAGGAATCTCATAGCTGTCCTCTTCTCCACAATACCTGGAACTCAATGGCAGAGAGTATATTTGTTTGTTTGCAGTACTGGGGATTAAACCCAAGAGTGCTTTATCACTGAGCTACACCCCAGTCTTTTTTGTTTTTTAATATTTTTTTAGTTGTAGATGAACACAATACCTTTATTTTATTAATTTACTTTTATATGGTGCTGAGAATAGAACCCAGTGCCTCATACGTGCTAGGCAAGCACTCTACCACTGAACCACACCCCCAGACCCCCACCCCAGACATTTTATTTGAGACAGGTTTTCATTATATTCTCAAGGTTGGCCTCAAACTTGTGGCCATTGCCACTGCCCCTCCTCCTGGCTGGCCCCAGTATCTTAGATTACAGGCATGCACCAGCTGGAAAGGAGTTTTTGAAGACATTAATATGTATATTTATCAGAAAGTAGAGATGAAAGGATATATTGGGATTAAGTGCATATCTGATTCAGTTTTCTACCAATCTGTTGAAATATATAGAAATATTCATATTCTCAGGGAAAGTCCAGGCATTTCTCTTGACCATCTCTCCCTTTTTAAAATTCTGCCATTTGCATCCTCTGGCAACATTTTGTCCCATGAGTTCAGAAAAGTCAGGTAGTCTCCTAAGAATTTGCTTTACCTGGTAAGTCCAATATCAATTCAGAGGCAAGAAAGGAAATAAAAAAATCTATTTTACTGTAACTCCTTCACTCTATAACATAATTGTTTGTTAACCTCACTGTGTGTTGGGGAGCCCCTACTATGCTGAGGTAGAGAAGACAGAGCATCATTGTGAAGCTGGAGAAAAGACATCAAGGAGTTATTTGTTACTGGTCATTCCATCTTTGTGGTTGTCTTCAGAGTGGACATTAGTAGTCCATGCTGGTACCAGAGTTCATAAGGCGATTACATTAGACTTTGGAATTAAAACCTCTGAACACTGCAAGGTGGTCATTGGTCTGAACTTGATTTCCATACATATGCTTCCATGTAACATCAAGGAATGGTTGATTAGTAGTTGATCGCAATCAGGGAGCAGAATATGAAGCCTTTTGGGGAGAATACATTTAAATTAATATGTAGAAGGGAGACTTGGCACTAAAAAAGGAGTAGCCAAAGGTATATTCAAAGTTCTGTGAAATAATTCATGACAAAAAGTTTTAAATATTAGGTACTTTGAAATTAAAATAGATTTTTCAGAATAAAAAAAAGTGCAAACCAAAATGAATCACATAAATAATATTAAGTTAAAATTATTTGATTTAAAAATATATCACTGAAGTATGAAGAACTTTTTTATATTTCAACTTCTAGATTTATTGTTCCATTATCCCAGATACTAATGAGGCAATCTCATGGTGAATATTATGGCAGATCTTTTGTTATTTTAATTTTATTAGATTCTGAATTTAGAATTCTTTTCCAACTCCAAAATAAAAAATAAAATAAAATAATATTCTCAGTAGAAATTTAAAGAACCAAATCCAAGTGGATTTTGTTCTTACATATTAGGGAGATGCATGGGTATATATAAATTTAAAATTCAAGTCATGGGGTTCACTCAAAATGTTGACCCACTTAGGCAAAACTAAAAGTTTGGTCTTTTTTTTCCCTAAGACCCATTTTACCATAAAAATTTTCAGCATAATTTTAGAAGTGTGATTTTATAAGAATTATGTTCACCTCGTAAAAATGTCTCCAAGGAACTTTGTAAATTAATCACCAAACTTTATGATTGCATCCTATTTTTCATTATCCAGTTTATATAGATTTATATAGATATCTGCTTTGTGATTATAGAAAATCGAAAGTTAGGTAATTAGTAAAAGTGGCTCAGAAATAATGCTAGATTTTCTTAGGGAGTGTTACAAACTTGTTATTGTCTTTGAAAATAATTTTGAAGATGACAGGCTATAGTTTGCAAAAGTATATCTTCTGTAATTACATTGGATTGGATAAGAGAATGCAAGCATAATGCACTCTCTCCTAGATGGTAATTTTAAGTGTGTTACTATGTGTAGGAAAGCACCAGCACTTGATGTGAAAAATACTAGAAAATAAATAAAAATTCTCAGAGTGGTAAAAATAAGTGAATTTATCTGGTAATAAATGCACTAAGCCAGAAAATAAAAATAAAGATCATAAATGTAGGAAAGATACGAGATTATCATTATTTGCTGATAATAGCATCATATACTTACAAAACCAAAACAATCAAGAAAAACATAATAGAAATACAAAAACAGTCCATGCAATTGAGCATGGTCAGAAAAAATTGGAAAATCAATAGTATCCTTATACACCAGCAAAAACCAGATTGAAAAATATAATGAAAACACACTATTCCTTGAAAGTACTAGGCGAGGGTTATATAAATACACAGGGATTACCTTAATAAAAATGTGCCACATCTAGATGAATGTCTAAGTAATTTTCATGAAAGATATAAAAGACTAGAATATATTGAGTTTATTCTATATTTCAAGATAGAAAGCCCCAAATGGTTATTTTTTCTTTATTATTGGCTAATGGGCACTAAGCAATAGTCAATTGGCATGTATTTTAGAATTCAATGTATTATGAAGTTCATATATGAAATATTTTATTTTATGCCTTTAAGATACATAACTTTTCAGATAACTAAAAACTAGACTGTGTTGCAGAATTGATAGAATGCTATAATGCACATTTTTTCCCTTAGTTCTACATAATGTAAAAGGTTGTATTATCAATGATAGTATATTATATACAAGAAGATATACAAATATAGTTAAAAAGCAAGTTAGAAAATATTTTCCAGAGGACAAACAATTATTGGACTGCTATAGTGGGAGTACAAGCACTATTTAGCAAAAATTACAAGCTGGAAGATCAAAAACAAGTGTCAGGTTATACTAGATAGCATGCAAAACTGAATACCAGGAGCATATACAAGAATGCTTAGCCCAAATAAAAATGCATTACAAATTAACTGAATAATAATGGTTGCTTCATAGGATGTGTTGAGTAAGTGGTTTATTAACTTACAAATTATATGTTTGGCATCTAAAATATACCACAGATGAATTAAAATTATAATATATAAAGCATATCAAGTACAGAAATGAAGATATAAGTAGTTTAAACCTCAATAATGGAAATAGTTTTTTCTATCTTAGAAGTTAACAGAGGGAATTGCAGAAGAAAAATATGATTTTGTCTATTTACAGATTTTTTTATGTATTAAATGTTTTTGTCCATGATGAAACTTGAATTATTGAGAATGTATAAAATATATTTCTGCAGTTTAAATAATAATAATAATAAAGACAAATGTTTAACTTACCACAACTTAATAACTAGTATATTGCCAGGACCCCAAATTCCCTGGATTTTCTAGATCTCACAACTGCCTCGGAAGCAAAGACTTCCCTAAAGGTCTAAGGATCTATTCCTTTTCATTCCTTGGTAGTCTCACCTCTACTGTCAATTCTCATTGTTCACAGATTTCGGATCTGAAAATTCACTAGCTTGCTAGCATTTGTTATTCACAAAACAAATCTAAAGATTTATTTGGGGTTAATAGCAGAATCATCTGACACTTATTCCCAGGTGATGTTGAACAAGATAATTGTTTACCTCCTGTTTCAAAAAGCAAGTGTCATTCTCAAGATCTATTCAGCACCATGTCTTTCACATTTAGATTTTGGTTTTTTTGCTTGTGTTTTACGGAGAAGCAGGTGTCAGTAGTGATGCTGGTTTCACCATTGAAAATGGTCCAAGAAAAGTACTGAAGTCACATTTACTGTTCTTAAACACATGACTGTGTTGTGCATGTGTTAGGTAGGCATTGTTCTGCTGTGAGTTTTAATGCTGTTGCCCAGGAGTTCAATATGTTAAGTAACACCTTGCTTAACATATATAAAACAAACATATATTGACTGGTTGACAAAATATGGGAAACAGGGTTCACAGAATCTTAACCCTATACTTCCCTTACCAGCAATATCTCAGTAATTGTTAATTCATTGTTTGTGGGAACTGCATAGAATATAGTTGCTATGAAGAATATAACACAGTGCTGATAGGACTGTTTTCTTATTTTTATATTTATCTCTTTATACTATATATATATATATAGTGCAACTTGCTAATTTTGCTAAATATTGTGCTTGTGATATTTGTCAGTATGGATAGATGGAAGTTGTTATTCATTAATTACTTCCGCTTAGAACATTTTGATTCAATATACTACATTATATGCATTACCTTACATCTACTTGTATGCTTTTAGCCTCTGGGTTATTTCCAAATTTCTGCAAATGTGAAATAATATTGCTATAAAAATTGTTGCATATGCTATAAATTTTTCTGTGATTTATATCTAGGAGAGGAACTACAAAGTCAAATATTTTATCAATACTTGGTGCCAATAGTTGGTGCCAATTTACCAATAGTTCATCATAGTTAAAAAAGGCAATTAAAATTAAGTCAATAAAATTGCAAAGCCCATGCTATTTTCCTTAATTTATTACTATATTGATGTAAATCCTAAATCCTTGCTACTCAAAGTATGATTCAGAGACCAAGATCATCAACGAGCTAATTAGAAATGAAGGCTATCAAGATCATAGTGTCGGATCAGAATGTGTATTTTTACATGCTCCCCATTCTGACACCATCCCCATGTGATTCATATGCACATTAAATTTTGGGAAGCATTGATATGCATGACACTCCCAATTTTCTTTGAAAGTTTATAAGATAGGATCCATACTATATTTAATACTATATATAAATAGCATGAAAATACTTAATCATCAGTAATTACTCCCATAAAAATATTTTCATGTAATATACCATCATTGGTATATTAACATAGAAACTGATGTTGCTATGTTATAAGCTACGTGTTATATTTTAAAAAATCATACTATACTTTTATTGTTTTCTTACTAAATGTGCAAATATTTTCTGTTCATCAGTGTTTTTGTGTCATTATGATGTATAGGCAATTTTTCCTACCCTATAGCATTAGGACTAGGATTAAGTTTTATATTTTTGCCATTTACTAGTTTGTGACATTTAGTAATTTACTTAACATGGATGCATCCCAACTTCATTTTTGTAAAAATGGTTATAATGTCTACCTCATGGGGCTGCTGTGTAAAAAAAGAAATACATTATATCAAAAGCATTTAGCACATAGTAGAATATATATATGTATATATGTATTGTATGTATTTGTGTGTATTATATATATGCCACATTATATCAAAAGCATTTAGCACATAGTAGAATATATATATGTATATATGTGTTGTGTGTATTATATATAGGCCATTTTTCCCTGATTTACTGAACACAAAACTCAGGAGGTTACCTATCCTTTAGCATACAGTTGAAATTGCACTAATGGCATTATTAAAATTATACACTGCCTTGAATCCTCAGACTCTCCTGAGTTACATTTTCATAACTAATTGATACATTTAATAAAAATGTAGAAAAGCAAAATAATAACCAAATAAAACATGAATTTCTTAGTATATTGTCTTTAATTTTTTTTAAATGTCACAATATCTTCACAATAAAATTAGTTATAATTTTTGTGATAGCAAAAGAAAACTGATTTAAGTTTTGTTTGTTAAGTGAACAGGCAAAGGTGAAAATAAGATTTTTTTGTGATAAAAGTCCATATAGGGAAGAGTTTCATTATGTTTTATAAAGAATTATAGACTAGCCAAATATTTTACAAATATCCTTTTGACACAAGTTCTGCCTCTCATGCTTGTCAGTCTGGTGGCAAATGTCAAGAAAATACTGTAACATATTGGTTTAACATTGCCACTACTTTCAAGTGATAGGGCATGAGGTTGGCTAAACAGAGTAATTAACATGTCTATTATAACAGCATTTAAGAGGATGGCAATTTCTTGCAATTTTCTTATGTCCATACTATGAATTTCTATATCTGCAGTTAGAAATATCAAGTAAGCAAGGCAAGGTGGCACATTGCTGTAATCCAAGCAACTCAGAAAACTGGGGCAAGAGGATCACAAATTCCAGGCCAGTCTGAGCAACTTAGTGAGAATCTGTCTCAAAATAAAAACATAAAATGAATTGAGACATAGCTCAGTGGTAGAACACACACACACACACACACACACACACAGAGTAATGCAATGTTCTTCTCAATCATTTGACCAGTGTGATATCATGTTAGCAGAAGCACTATTTCTGATCTCGATATGGTTTTATAGCTATGATATATTAAACTATTCTCCAATTTTAAAAAACCTATTCAAAAAATCAAACATGGCCCATATCTAACTGTATTTAGTTCTTCAAAGGAAAGCATCCACCTATTCCTGCTCTACTACAATGTTTCTAAAAGTGTGGTCCTCTAACATCTGAATAAGAAGCTGTAACAAGCTTGCTAAAAATGTTCTTTCCTGGACATTAGTTCAGACTTTCTGAAATCAAAATGTTGAAGATTTACCCATGAAGTAAACACTTAAAATAAATTTCAAATCCTCACTAGTGTGATAGTTTCTTAGCAACACAATGTGGAATCTTTTGTTACAGTACACTGAGATGATTTAAGCAAGCCTGTACTGGTCCCTCTGTTAAATAATCTCAATGGCTATGTGAAAATACCATTAATTGCACTGATTGAATTTGGATTAAAAGAAGCAGCATTATCTCTGTGAGTTCTAATTATGCTGCTCTAAATAGTTATTCCAATTAAATTTCTTATGATACTTAGGGTTTTATTATTGAAACTCCAGATTTTATTTTGTTTCAGAGTGGAAGAATTGCAGAAATAGTGAAAAAAAAAAATTAGAGAATTTCCCATTGACAGCCTTCATTGGAAGACAAATATTAAAAACTGATGAATTTTGTTTATTTATTTGTTTCCAAGACAGGGATGTTTGGGTGTTTTTTCAAAACTCCAGAATTGTAGGAAATATACCTTAAGTCCTTAATTCAACCAGTAGAATTTTCCCCTAGAAAAATTGATATGTATAGTAGGAAATAGGAGTGAACTTTCATATCCCTATTTTTGTCCTTCAACAGTCTCCAGAGGCAAAAGTTGTTTGTGTCTCATATTGGATTTTAAAGGTCACTTTTTATTTTATAGCTTGAGGTTCGTTTTTATTCCTAGATACTTTACATGACCCATGGTAAATTAGACTCTAACCTGTGCTGAAGGACAAACCATAACTGTGTCTAATATCCCAGAACTTCATTTTCCCACTACTGAGTGAATACTTTAAAACTGCCTTACTGAAATACTGTGGTAATTCCTTTTGATTGACACTTAGGCAGTATATTATAGTTTTTAAAATTTTAGACTTGAGGATAAAACAAATAATAGTTGGAATTTTAAGATACTTCCCAGCTGTTTAAAATTGGTGAGGTTATTTAATCAATGGTAACCTGATGCATTTTCTGTAAAATTGAGACAAAATGGCCCTATATTTTCGTATTATTTCAAGAATTAGGTAGCACATTTAAGACATTTTGCTAAATGGTCAATATATTAAAATCATCAATAAATATTTGTTATTAAATTGGTTAATAATCTTAAAAATTATTAACCATATAAATACACATGTTGCTACAAAGTCAATAGAAGAATTTTGTTTCATCACATAATCATATAGATGATAAATTTCGGAATATAAGATTTTAATTAAATAATAAATTTAAAGGTAGGAAAAAAATCTCTAATTTCATCTTTCAGAAAACAATTGAAATTAAACTGTATGATAAACGTTTACCTACTATTTGAGTACATAGTTTTAAAAAAGCACATAAAGCCTAGTGCCTTATTGTTAAATCGATGCTAAAGTTGCCATGTGAACAGTGACAATATCTACTGTAATTTCCAATAGTTTGTTCATATTTAACTTAATGATGAAAGCATGCCTGGTACTCAGTAATTGCTATTTTTCAATAATTAATGATTTCATGAGAAAATCATTTATCACTGTACAGGTATGTGTAGTGAGATCTTAAAATTTTATGTTGCCTTGACATCCATTTTTAATGAAAATTCAACTTTCTTATTCAAGAAGTAGGGCTCAGTCTACCTTCATACAATTTCCAGTTTTATATCACACACAATTGACTCAAACTAGTTGCCAAAGATAAGAACTTAGAGCCAACTCTCCCACCTAGCAGACAAAGCTCCCTGATTTTCTTACTTCTTTTAAATAGACCATTCAGACACTTGCCTTGGAACTTAAGGTGACAACATCTTCTCTTTAATACACTACTAGTTGACAGTTGCCCCCTCCCTCTCTGCCTCTACATTCCCTCTTGTTTGACCCATGAACTGAGGACTGCCCTCCCAACTCATTACTTCCTCAATGTCCAGGATCTGTGAGTAATAAATCTCTGATTTAATTTCCTGCTATGATGGCACATTGAAGTTGCATCTTCCAAGAACCAAGAACTAAGAATCAAAGAATATCCCAGCCTGGATATTTCCCAGGAAAATAAAAGTTGGGCTTCCAGTATGAGAGGAATGTTCAGGCAGGCAAAGACTGTATACAAGCAGACAGAGTCCCAAAGCTCACATGTGAGGGAGTCCTTGGTCAGGGGAAGGATAATAGGCATGGGAAGAACAATAGGCATAGGAAGAACAAATAGGCATTAGAGCATACACCAAATAAATGAAGAATCCCCTGAAGGATTCACTCTAAACACTCGTATCCAGCTTCCTCATTCTTCTGCTAGGGCAGAATTGCCAGCTGCTTTATTTCTGGAATCCCCACTTAGCTTGGGGTTCTCAACATAGCATGTGACTTTGGATAACTATCTTAACTTAAAGATTGGACATATTTTTATCATTCTAAGTAACTGTTAAAATAAACCAGGAAACACTTTTTTAGTTATGACTCAAAAATAAAACTAATGAAAATTTCTAGCATAAAATATTGAAAGTACCATCAACTCATAATAATATAAAATCTCATTCAGTTTATTTGTTCCCTATTAAAGCATCATAAACCATATATTGATTCTTTTTTTTTTCCAATTAATTATTTTCTTGTCTCTTTATTTATTTTTTTTTTAAAAGAGAAATGTGAATAACCTTGTGCCAACTGAGGCATTCAGTTAGCTGGCAAACAATACAAGTTCCTTACATTTGTGTTTCTGCATTGAAATTGATATTAAAACAATGTTTACCAAATACATCAAAAAGAAAAGAGTAATAAAAGTGAAAATTTACTTAAAAGGACATAGATTTATGTTGATGATATTAACTTCCAGTCAAAAAAAGAATATTGACCAGACATTTCTTCAGATATCATTACAATATTATTTGAAAAGTTGAGATAATGATAATGAGTTTACGATGAAAAATGTAAACTTTGGATAAATGAAATAGTTTTTAGATTGCAATAAGTTACTTTATCAGAAATTTGTATTTTATTGCTCATGAGCAAATGTACACACACATGTGAACACACAAATGACTGAAATTTGTAAAAAGGTTTACATATGATCAAAAACAAGTGCATGGAAATAATTTCTAACATACATGAACATATCAACCACTAGGAACACTCCATTTGAAAAGAGAACAATCAATTTGATTGCCAGAAATGAGCAGCATGCTTATGTTTTTCAGTTCTTCTGTATTAAATACAACTAAAATCTATACACATTTTAAACAATACAATGATAACAAAGTTTTGAAAGTTCCATAGAAAGCTATCCAGGGAAGAACTTTTGGACCCCAAAACAACACAATGGTAATTTTTCTGGGTTTTCATTTTATCTCATATAGTCCAGACTTAGACTAGAAACACTGAAGGATATGACCAAACAAACAAACAAACAAACAAACAAAACAAAAACCTCCCAGAAGGCTAGGGAAGAGGCAATCTACAAAGAAAAATTTTAGATAGGTTTCATAAACTTGTCAAACACCATGGAGAGCTCCGTAGCCTCCCTCTACCAATGCCAGCAAATGACATCTTCAAAATTCCTCACTTTCTTCACTACTGGGGTGAGGGCAGAGAGTCCTAATTAGGAAGCTCAGGTATTCATGCCCACTGGGTTGTAACAATCCTGCATCAGTGGAAATTAAGGAACCTGTATTTCTATTCTCATCCAGCAGTAAGAGGTGCCCCTCCACTATTAGGCTGGGTTGGTTTCAGAGAAGACCTAGTAGAAAGTCAATACTTTTCTACCATCACACAGTGATAAGGAAAATATCTTAGTGTCATTGAAGCCACAAGGGGAACAGTGGCAAGCCATTCCTACCTTCCATTCAAGGTGGCATCTATGGAGGTCTAATGGTGAGCAAGGTCTCTCACCTCCTTTGTTGGAGAAGAGAACTCTAAAATCAATAATCTGTGTTTAGTTTTCCACCTTAGAAAACTAAAAAAGGAAGAGCCAATTAAGCCCAAAGTAGGAGGAAAAAAATAAATCATACAAGTTAGAGCAGAAAATGATGAAAATGAAAACAGTAAATCAATAGAGAAATTCAATTAAGCCAACATATTGGTGTCTGAAAGCATAAATATACTCAATAAGTCGAGGAAAAAAAAAGACACAAGCCTGGGGTTGTGGTTCAATGGTAGAGCCCTTGCCTAGAATGCATGAGGCACTGGGTTTGATCCCAGCACCACATAAAAAACTAAATAACCAAAATAAAGGTATTGTGTCCATCCACAACTAAAAATATTTTTAAAAAAGAAGAAAAAAAAGATGCAATTACTAATATCAGAAATGAAAGAAGAACATCACTAAGATACCACCTGTACTGCAGCCATACCTGTGGACACTTCTAGGGACTGCCCTTCAAGGGATTCCGAGAGAAAGAGAAGGAGGAGGAGGAAGGGAGGAAGGGAAGGAAGGGCTGATCAGCTGTGTGGGTCCATGCTAAAGACAAAAGTCAATCAGTACAAATGCAACACACAGACAGTGCCACAAAACTGGTAGAGCACACAGTTGAAACATGAATTTTCATAGCAAAAATAAATGCTTAGGGAGATTTAAATATAACACTTCCTAGAGATAAATATATGAATTTGTCACTCTACATTCTATAGATAAATGAGAGTGACTTGCCTAAAGACATAGGAATATAAAAAGCAAAAATATTTCTTAAAGTCCTAAAGCAAAATAACTTGAGAAACAATATACAGGAGAAACAATACATAAATAATGCATATCAACAATAATTAAAACAATTGTTACAGAGAATACGAATTAAGATAAAAACCTCAGTGTAAAAACTGAAAGGGTTTGGAGAATTCCAGGCTGCTTTGATTGGAAAATGCGCACATCTACACACAAACATGCTCACAAAAGCACACGCAGACACACAGGCACACGTATACCCCACACATGCATACAATGAAGAGTATTCTTTTATAATCCCTTCATCTTTAGTATAAAGAAAAGGCTATGCATGCCTTTGTGTTCAAAGACAGGAAAATTTAGGAAGCAGGGAACTCCTTCCATGGAATTGACCATATGAAACTTCTTATAAATATGAAATAGTTCTTGCCAGTGAAGGCGCTGGGAATTGTCTCATTTATTTCTATCACTTCTTAAATAGTGATGACATGGAATTACTTGAGAGAAAGAGTCCTCAACAATTTCACAGCACTGTCCTCAGATCTTCCTTTTTATATCTTAAAACTCTATTAGAATAATCATTAGGTAGCTCTAACTGAATGTGCATCATAGCAACAAATACTTCTAATTATAGAATTTAAAATAGCATTACATCGTTTATATATTTAATTTTCAGTAATTTTATAATGCTTCAGCAGTACAAAAAATGCAGCTCTTATTCAGGAAATTTGAAAGATAAAGACAAAGTTCTGCTAGAACTTGTCCTCATGACTTAATTGGAATCTTTGAATTTTGAAATTTAGAAATAACCTGAATTTTGAAAATTAGAAGTAACCTGAATTTTAATAATCCAGCAAAATAAATAAATACATATCATATTTGTAAATGTATATGCATATTTGGGAACAAATACATCTTTCGTTCAACCCAGAAATTCTCTCCCTAAAAAAGGTAGAGAAAGAAAATTCTTCTATATATTAAGCACTCTTTAAACCAGAAGGTACTGCATACCCTTGTCAACCTGATAAAAAAAATTGAAAAATCAAAATAAATTCTATCCATTTTACATAACTTAGCAGGTAAAACCCATATGCTTTTAAGATAAGCAATAACTTAGTCCTCAGATAAGAGGGCTTGATAGCACCATTTGTCACATGTAGTTTATCCTAAATTGATGTGTCCATTGGGTTGATCATCATTGTTAGCTAACTGGTTTCATCCAGAAAAGAAAGAAACTTCTCAATAACAAGAGGTTGTTCTGTACCATGAAGGAAGGGACCTCCAACATTAGACTTCTAGTCCCCAACAGAAACCTGGAGATAGGAATGCTACTTCCTTGATATTTACATTTCAAGGAAATGGCTCCTGAGTTCTTGAAAAAGACATTAACCAGGTGGTAAAGCTAACTAAAGATCCATTTAGTTTCCAAGAGAGTTTACATATATATCAAAGAAAGAGAAAGTATTTATAGTTACAAATTTTCAAAAGTAAGTGCTCTATAAGAATATAGAAAGAAGGGGAATCTCCTGCCTTATTTTTGACAGGGAGAATTCAATCTATTTAAAATCTTTGTCTTAAAATATGAAAATGCACATCCATATGCATATGTATGTGCTCCTAGTCTTCCTCTTGTCTTTATTTCCTGGACCTGTTAATCACAGCTGTATCCTACACCTTGACTTTTATCAACATTTTTATTATCAACATCAATATCATCAACATCACTATAGAATTTTGTCCTTTTTCTTTAAATGAAATGTGCCACCTTAAGTGACAGCTTTTTCAATTACACATTAATGAAGTTGCTAAATATGTCTGATGCATGTGTCATAAAGAAATATTTAGGAATTTAAAAAAACCATCCTATTTATTGTCTGGCTTCTTTCATTCAGCACAATCATATAGCACTTCATTAATGTTGTTTCATGTATTGATAATTCACTGGTTTTTGTTCTGAAGAGTATACCATAGTACATACATTCCCTGATAGGTTTACCCACTCATTCATCTGTTAAAAGACTTCTGGATTTTATCCAGTGCTTGACCATTACAAATAATACTACTGTGAACACCTGGGTGCTAGTATTGATGTGGACATATACTTTTATTTCTCTTGGTTATATATCAGAGAAGAATTTCTAGATAACTTTTTAAAAACATTTTCCCAATAAATACAATTTTATTAGCTTTAGTTCTCATGTCATACATTAGATCTCTAGCTTTATCGAACCTACATATCTGCTATTTTGTTTCCTTTGAGTTACATCATTTCCATTACCTGCGCTTCTCCACCCACAATATTCAGTACTTCATTTTCCATCTCTGTGCATTGGGGAGACATATGTTACCTCATATTTTACATATGCATACATATATATACACATATATATATGTTCATATATTTCACCTATAGATTAGATAATGTATTTAGTTGTGTGTTTGACTTATTTCACTTTAAAATGCCCTTCTATTGCCATCACTTGAAATTTACACATGATCTTACTGGCTTCAGAGATCCTTGTCCATCTTATATGTCTCATTAGAAAAATATCCACATTTGGCAGTAACAGTGACCAAGGGAGTCATGTGATATTAATTGTTGAGATTCAATTCATTTCCCACAAACTTTTTTAAGCTTTTTAAATACACTCCCCATCCCAGAGTAAGATCAGCAGAGCAAGGGAGAAAACTGAACCTAGCACCCAATTACCCAATTACCTTTATGGTTAGTGATCATCCATTCTTCTGCTATAGGTTTTATTCCATAGTGCTTTTTAAATTTTTGTAGGTCTGTTGGTCAAAAACTATTTTTTCTCTAACAACCAGTCTAAAAGGTTAAACTATAAAATACAATAGAACATTACATGCGTTTCATATATTAATGGCAGGTAATATTTTAAGGTTAATTTGTGAGTCAGATTCAACAATGATTTAAAAATTTTAGTTATAAAATCCCAAATTAAATAATGATTGACAAAAAGTTTTTAATTTACTTTCCCCTTTATTACCATGGTCCTAAAGTTTGACAACTATTCTATAAATGTATTGACTAAAAGAATGAATGATGATATTGGTGCAAATCCAAAATGTCATGAGAGGAATTTGTTAGCTTCCTAACATAAAATTGCCAGAATATTTTCATCTCTTCAGTCTTCCAACACTAACATTTGCCTTCATAGGTGGAGGAAAAAATGAATCATTCATGAAAACTTTCTGGATTTTAAATAAACAAAATGCTTCCAGATGCCTAAAAAGTTCAGAGTATCAAATAAATAAATAAATAAATAAATAAATAAATGAATGAATAAACAAATAAATAAATAATGTGTACTTTTAAAAGTACTAAGCATGAAATTACCTGAATATCTAAAAATCCTCATATATCAAAAGCAATTTAATATCAAGGACAATAAAGTTTTAGTTCAATATTATGACTACTTTCCCATCCTTTTGTTTCTCCCTAGTAATCAAGTTCTTTAATGTCTGCCATTTAGCAGTTTATCAAGATGCTTTAAAAAAGTGAAGTTATTCTTTTAAGTCAATTACTTCTGATCTTGACTACCTGCACCTCCGAGACTGTCAACTAGGCCTAATAGAGGGAGACTATTGAGCTAATTGAACTTCATCTCTAATGGCTGCTAATGACTTAATGTGCTCATCTTCCCAGATAATATATTTGCATTTTAACAGGAAAATGAAATCTTTTAGTGAAAGGAGTGAGTACTGGGATGATTTCAGATAGATTATTAATATTAATGCACTTTAAGTGAGGTTTTCTTGGAAAAGACATAGTTGTGTATTGAAGAGGAAAATGTTACTATTAATTATTTCAAAAGTGTTTAGGGAAATTCATACCTTTGTGTTGTCAGTTTAATCCAAAAGTTGGTTCATTTGGTCATGTTGGTGCCTGCCTGTAACTCCAGCTACCTGAGAGGCTAAAGAAGGAGGAGATTTGGAACTTTTTAAGGCCAGCCTTGACAACTTAGAAAGACTCTCTCTTAAAATAAAAATAAAAGGGCCTAGGGATGTAGCTCGGTGGTATGGTAGAGCACTCGTCTAGCATGCATGAGGTCCTGGGTTCATTTCCTACTCTATAAAAAAACAAATAAATGTTGATCCAAAGGCCTGGTCAACATGGCGACCATAGTCAATGATGATGTATTGTGTCCTACAAGCAAACAGAGTAAATCCTAAGTATTCTCGTTATAAAAAGTAGTCCATCCATCCCAATATGAAGTAATGCATTTGTTAATTAGGTAGATTTAATCATTTCACAATAATATTGCAGAGGCTCCAAAAATGATACCACAAAGATGTGTTCTTTGACATGCTAAGCAACCTTGGAATCACAATTCCTTTGACTTTCCCTTGTCTCTCCCTTCCCAGGGCAAGGGCAGGGAGAAACTCTCTAGAAAGTTCCCTTATCTACCAAAGAGAAAGAAATTCCCTCTGGCCCCTTCCCTGAGCTTTCAGTGGCTGATCTCACATCACAAGAAGAAAGACTGAAATCTCACCACACACCAAGCCAGACTTTCCTCACCAATGTTCTCTACTTTAGTGATAATGAGAATCATTGACAAACTATCATCTGATCTATTGGGTACCTTACATGTTCTTTCAGACCATTGAGTCCCCTAAAAATCATTTACTGTACCCATCAAAATTGTCTATATTCCCCATTCTCCCCCTCCCTTACAGAGATGAGATATATAAACATCTGAATAATTTGGGGCTAGTGGGTCCTATGGATGCCCACCCTGTCCCTACTTCTGTGATATTACCCCTTTCATTTAAATAAATTTGCATATGCAATTTCTCCTACTTAATCTCTGACATTTTATTCCTTCAGAGGGTGGAGAAGAAATTTCCCTACACTTCAACCACATACACTTCAAAAACATCATGTTGTTCATAATAAATACATAAAATTTTATGTGTCCCTTAAAGAAATAATAAATAAACAATTAGTCTATTTAACATAAGTCAAAGAACATATAGAAAGTGAAGAACTGGAGAGAGTACAGTTCTATTCTAAGTAATTACTAGTTGAAAAGCAATTTTAGTTATTTATTACAGTTATAGTTTAATTCATGATTTTGAGTTTTACTAGTTCCTTTGCTTCAATTTTTATAGACTCTTTGGGAATATAATTGACATGCAATAAGTTTCACACATTGAAAAGTTATAATTTGATATGTTTGATATATCTATAAACCTTTGAAATCACTCTCACAAATAACATATTCCATCACCTCCTAAAATGTACACTTGCTCTTTTACAATCTGTTCCTGTTGTGTACACAACACTCTGATAGCAACTGACCTTCTTTTCACTAGAGATAAATTTGCATTTTTTCATAATCTGCAAAATAAAATCATATATGTTATGTATTTGCCTGAATTATCTCATTCAACAGAAATATTTTAAAATTAATCCATATTATCATATGTTCCAATACAATATTCCATTTTGTGACTGAGTTGTATTGCATTTTATAGCTAGACTACAGTTTGTTTACCCATTCACCTATTGATAGACAAGTGGGTAATTTTCAATTCTGACTATTTTAAGTGAAGCTGCTGAAAGTTTCTAAGACTTGAATGATTGAATCATATGGGAGATGTGTTTAAATTTTTAAAATTTGACTTTTAATTTTAAAAGTCTTAAATTTACAGAAAAATCACAAATTACTACAGAAATGTTGCAAATACCTCACACCCACTTCACCTATTACTAGTGTTTCACTTTGGAATGATACACTCAACACAATTATCCAACAAATATGCTATTCATTACACTACATGCATGTTATCATGATAAATTGTAACTAGTCCTCAGGTAAGAAGACATAAGAACACCGCATCACACATAGTTTTATTATAAATTCACCTGCAGCCATCTTTATTTACCACTTAGTTTTATCCTAAGGAAAAATAAACTTTTCATATCTTGCTAACAAGGGATAGCTTTGCAATTTGGCATTTGATGCCTGTCTACGGGTTAGGTTCCTGCATTCCCATAGACACTGGAAGGTACAGGGGCGCTCTCTCCTTTGTAGATTTTATTTCAAAAATGCTCCTCAGGTCCTTAAGAAAGATGCTGTGGGGTTGTGAAAATGTTTCCTCCTGTAAGGGAGAGATCAAGGAGAGGATGTTTGCCAGGTTCAGAGCCCCTGGCAAGAGGCTTAGCAAACTGTTAAAAAAGATTTACATATATTTCAAAGAGAAGGAAAGAACTTAAAATTAGAAGTTTGCAAAAGTAAATGTAAATGTTTTTAGCTGGGGTCTCTTCCTATATTTCCAATAGGAAGAATTAAGCCTCTTATTCTAAGTTGGTATTTGCTTTTACAATCCTGATACTCTCCCTTATGTTTTATCATATTTTTGAGAGAAGGGTATTGAAATCTCTAACAAAAATTGTGGATTTTTCTCTTTGAGATCTACCAGTTGTGCTACAGGTATGTTTAAGCTTTGTGATATGTGAACGCTTAGTTTTATGTCATTTTTTTGAATTGACTTTTGTGCACACAAAAAGATAACTGTGACATGTTAGATGTGTTAGTCTGTGTCACTGTGATATACATTTTAGTATGTATACATATACCATAATACCATGTAAACTTCAAATATAAACAATAAAATTTAACAAATGATAAATTAATGTGTAAATGAATAAAGGGCCACAAGAGGCAAAGGGGATGGGGAAAAACTGGCTCTTAACATAAGAAATTACATTGCTAATAATTTTTTTTCTCTGAAGTATGCTTTGTCTCTTCTTAATATATGTATTCTAGAATTCATTTGATTAATATTAGGATAGCATTTTTCCAAATTTTTCCTTTTCATCATATCTTCATATTTAATGGAGGTTTCTTATAGGCACCATTTACTTGAGATTTCCGCAGGACTCTGAAAATCTGTTTTTTTGATGTGATGTTTAACTAATTGTTAGTTAATTGACCTTTAATGTGATTGTTGTTGTAACTAGTTTTAAAGGTTTATTTCTTTTTTGTTTGTTTGTTTGTGTTGAAGGTACTGGGAAATCAAACCCAGGGCCTCCCACATGTTAGGCTATACCCCTATCCCTTTAATTGTTTTAAATTCACCAAATTGCCACGTTTATCTATTTTTGTTCTACCATTGTTCCCTCCTCCTCTTTTTGGTTTTACTTTTTTAAATTAACTGTGTATTTAGAACATTTTGTTTTAACTCCTTTGCTAGTCTATTAGCTACTCCTCTCTTTTGGCTATTTTTGATTTCTAGTAGTTTACAGTTAGCATCATTAACTTAGAGGAGCATACTTGAAGTCATGCAAAACTTAATCTGCATATGCAAAGCTTAATATATGTCACACCTAAACTCTTCCATTCTTGGCTTTTGGGCTGTTGGTTTTATTTCATTTCCCCAAACAACATGAATTCCACAATGGATTGCTGTTGATTTTGCTTTAAATACCTAATGATCTTTAAAAGAAATTTTCAAGATAAGAAAAATAGACTTTAAAAATTAGGCAGCTATTTATCATCTCCACTGTTCTTCACTGTTTTGTGCTAGAGTCAAATGTTCCTCCAGTCTCAAATCTTCTGACAGAAAAACTTTTGTCATTTCAAAAAAGTGAGGTGCTGCTACTGCTGAAGTATTTTATTTAACCATATTATGTCTGAAGTAGTATTCTCATATTTAAAGGTACTTAGCACAAACTTCAATATTTCTTCTTGTTTATAGTTGTTAAGAGTATTTGGCCTTTGCAAATCTGTAGTTTAATGGTTTTAATCAAATTGCAAATTTTTTCCATCATTTATTCAAATCATTGTTCTATCTTCTTTCCTCTCCTTTAGTAATTCCAATGACACTGACATTAAATAATGTGGAACTTCCCCATGACCCACTGATTCTGATTATTTTTGTTGTTGTTGCTGTTTTGAGTTTTTTCTTCCCTTCTGTGTTTTTCCTTCTCTTTAAGGATAACATTTTCCTATATCTTTGCATCCTGGTATTTTTTTATTACATGCCCAAAATTATGAATTTTATCTTATTGAAAACTGTATGTGTTCTATTTTATATTCTTTACCTTCATTTTGGAATTTTATTGTTCCTTGGAAATCAGTTTTTGGGTTTTCTTTTTAAGATTTGTTAGATAATACCAGTAGTCTTCGGTTCAATTTTTTTTTTTCTCACTCCTGAGTCAAAGCCCTTCCAATTATTATTATGCTCCATGAAAAAATTTTTTTCACTTTTGCTGGTGGGAATAAGAAGTTTTTGTAACTGTGCTCCCGAGGTTTTTCTCTGTTCCTCATTCTCTCGTCACTTCCCAGCCTTGAGAAGTTTTCTTGCTTATGCTCATTGATTCACAATCAGTTCGATGAAGTCTTTGAAGGACTTTGGAGTTCACAGTCTGAGAAACTTTGTCCTCTCATATATTCTGTCTTGTAATCTCTAACTAACACGGCTTTACTGCATCCCCAGCTTTGTTAACTTTACGGAGTTCACTGGATTTTGCAAGTCTTTCCTATACCTGTGGTGTACCCTAGAAACCCCTTTCGATGAATAAGCCTCCCGGACACTAGAGATGCAAATGTGTATTTTCTGGTAGAGGTACTATTGATTCAACTCCACCCCAACCAACACAGAAAGTAGCCAAGTTTGAACATATTAACAAAATAATTTCAGCATTTTTTATTATCTCACTAATTTCCCTTTTAATAAATCAAATCAAATATTTAGAATATGTTCATTTTATATTTGAAAAATTTATGATGTTATCTATTCAAAATTATACTTTAAAAGTATATGTGTATAAGAATCAAGGACAAAAACAACATGATTACCTTAATAAATGCAGAAAAAGTCCTTGACAAACTCCAGCACCCATTCAATTTTAAAACACTGAAAAAATTAGGGATATAAGGAACTGACCTCAACAGCACAAAAGCTATATGTGGCAAACCCAAAGAACAATGAACAATGAACAATGAACAATAGAATGAATAATCTATTCAATGAAATAATATCAGAAAATTTCCCAAATCTGAAGAATGAAATGGAAAATCAAGTTCAAGAGGCTTATAGGACTCCAAAACACAAAATTACAACAGACCCACACCAAGGCACATTATAATGAAAATACCTAACATACAAAATAAAGACAGAATTTTAAAGGCTGTGAGAGAAAAGAACCAAATTGCATTCAGGGGGAAACTAATACGGATATCAGCAGATTTTTCAATCCAGACCCTAAAAGCTAGAAGGGCCTGGAACAACATTTTTCAAGCCCTGAAAGAAAATGGATGCCAACCAAGAATCTTATACCCAGCAAAACTTACCTTCAAATTTGACGATGAAATAAAATCCTTCCATGATAAACAAAAGCTAAAAGAATTTACAAAAAGAAAGCCAGCACTACAGAATATTCTCAGCAAAATATTCCATGAGGAAGAGATGAAAAACAAAGAAGCAAATCAACAAAGGGAGGAATTATCCTAAAGGAATTGTCAAATAAAGGAGGAACCAAGTCATGTCAAATAAATAAATAAATAAATAAATAAAATTTAAAAAATGAACCAAATGACCAGGAAACTAAATCATATCTCAATAATAACCCTGAATGTTAATGGCCAGAATTCATCAATCAAAAGACATAGACTGGCAGATTGGATTAAAAAGAAAGATCCAACAATATGTTGCCTGCAAGAGACTCACCTCATAGAAAAAGATACCCATAAACTAAAGGTGAAAGGATGGGGAAAAACATTCCATGCACATGGACTCAGCAAAAAAGCTGGAGTATCCATCCTCATTTCAGATAATGTGGACTTCAAACCAAAGTTAGTCAGAATGGATAAAGAAGGACATTTCATACTGCTTAAGGGAAGGATAAATCAGCAAGATATAACAATCATAAACATCTATGCCCCAAACAGTGGCTCATCCATGTATGTCAAACAAATCCTTCTCAATTTCAGAAAGAAATAGACCATAACACAATAATACTAGGTGATTTTAACACGCCTCTCTCACCACTGGACAGATCTTCCAGACAAAAATTGAACAAAGAAACCATAGATCTCAATAACACAATCAATAACTTAGACTTAACGGACATTTATAGAATATACCATCCAACCAAGGGCGAATACACTTTCTTCTCAGCAGCACATGGATCCTTCTCTAAAATAGACCATATATTATGTCACAAAGCTAATGTTAGCAAATACAAGAAGATAGAGACACTACCTTGTATTCTAACAGATCATAATGGTTTGAAGTTAGAAATAAATGAAAGAGTAAAAAACAGAAACTATCCCAACATCTGGAGATTAAACAATATGCTATTATATGATGAATGGATAACAGAAGATATTAGGAAGGAAATTAAAAAATTCTTAGAGGTAAATGAGAACAAAGAAACATCATATCAAAATCTCTGGGACACTATGAAAGCAGTACTTAGAGGGAAATTTATTTCATGGAGAACATTTAATAAGAGAAGTAAAACTTAACAAATAAACGACCTAACACTACAGCTCAAAGCCCTAGAAAAAGAAGAACAGAACAGCACCAAAAGTAGAAGACAGGAAATAGTTAAACTCAGAGCTGAAATCAATGAAATTGAAACAAAAGAAACAATACAAAAAATTGACAAAATAAATAGTTGGTTCTTCGAAAAAATAAACAAAATTGATAAACCTTTAGCCACACTAACAAAGAGAAGACGAGAGAAAACCCAAATCACTAAAATTCAGAATGAACAAGGAAATATCACAACAGACAGGATTGAAATACAAAACATAATTAGAAGCTATTTTGAAAATCTATACTCCAACAAAATAGAGAATTTTGAAGACATCAACAGGATTCTAGAGACATATGAATTGCCTAAACTGAACGAGGAGGACAAATACAATTTATTTATTTATTTATTTATTTATTTATTTATTTATTTTTTATTGTAAACAAATGGGATACATGTTGTTTCTCTGTTTGTACATGGTTTAAAGGCATACAATTTGTGTAATCATAAATTTACATAGAGTAATGTTTTTTGATTCATTCTGTTATTTTTTCCCTTCCCCCCACCCCTCCTTACCCTCTATACAATACTTCCTTCCTCCATACTTGCCCCCCCTCCCTAACCCTAACTCTAACCCTAACACTAACCCTTCCCTCTCCCCCATTATGTGTCATCCTCCACTTATTAGCGATATCATTCGTCTTTTGGCTTTTTGAGATTGGCTTATCTCACTTAGCATGATATTCTCCAATTTCATCCATTTGCCTGCAAATGCCATAATTTTATCATTCTTTATGACTGAGTAATATTCCATTGTATATATACACCACAGTTTCTTTATCCACTCATCAATTGAAGGGCATCTACGTTGGTTCCACAGTCTGGCTATTGTGAATTGAGCAGCTATGAACATTGATGTGGCTGTATCTCTGTAGTATGCTGATTTTAAGTCCTTTGGGTATAGGCCAAGGAGTGGGATAGCTCGGTCAAATGGAGGGTCCATTCCAAGTTTTCTAAGGAATCTCCACACTGCTTTCCAGAGTGGTTGCACTAATTTGCAGCCCCACCAGCAATGTATGAGTGTACCTTTCTCCCCACATCCTCACCAACACCTGTTGTTGCTCGTATTCTTGATAATCCCCATTCTAATTGGGGTGAGATGGAATCTTAGGGTGGTTTTGATTTGCATTTCTCTTATTACTAGAGATGTTGAACATTTTTCCATATGTTTGTTGATTCTTGTAGATCTTCTTATGTGAAGTGTCTATTCATTTCCTTAGCCCATTTGTCGACTGGATTATTTGAATTCTTGGAGTAGAGTTTTTTGAGTCCTTTATGGATTCTGGAGATTAGTGCTCTATCTGAAGTATGATTGGCAAAGATATTCTCCCACTCTGTAGGCTCTTTCTTCGCATTGCTGATAGTTTCCTTTGCTGAGAGAAAGCTTTTTAGTTTGAATCTATCCCAGTTATTGATTCTAGCTTTTATTTCTTGTGCTATGGGAGTCCTGTTGAGGAAGTCTGATCCTAAGCCGACATGTTGAAGATCTGGACCTACTTTTTCTTCTATAATCTGCAGGGTCTCTGGTCTGATTCCGAGGTCCTTAATCCATTTTGAGGTTAGTTTCGTGCATGGTGAGAGATATGGGTTTAGTTTCATTCTGTTGCATATGGATTTTCAATTTTCCCAGCACCATTTGTTGAAGAGGCTATCTTTTCTCCATTGCATATTTTTGGCCCCTTTGTCTAGTATGAGAAAATTGTATTTATTTGAGTTTGTGTCCGTGTCCTCTATTCTGTACCATTGATCTACCTTTCTATTTTGGTACCAATACCATGCCGTTTTTGTTACTATTGCTTTGTAGTAGAGTTGAAGATCTGGTATTGCAATACCCCCTGTTTCACTCTTCCTGCTAAGGATTGCTTGAGCTATTCTGGGTTTCTTATTCTTCCAGATGAATTTCATAATTGCTTGCTCTATTTCTGTAAGGTACGTCATTGGGATTTTAATTGGAATTGCATTGAATTTGTATAGCACTTTAGGTAGTATGGCCATTGTGACAATATTAATTCTTCCTATCCAAGAACATGGAAGATCTTTCCATCTTCTAAGGTGTTCTTTAATTTCTTTCTTTAGTGTTGTATAGTTCTCATTGTAGAGGTCTTTCACCTCTTTTGTGAGATTGATTCCCAAGTATTTTATTTTTTTCGAGGCTATTGTGAATGGGGTAGTTTTCCTAATTTCTCTTTCTGAAGATTCATCACTTATGTATAAAAATGCGTTGGATTTATGGGCATTGATCTTGTAACCTGCTACTTTACTGAATTCACTTATGAGTTCTAAGAGTTTTCTGGTGGAATTTCCAGGTTCCTCTAAATATATAATCATGTCATCAGCGAACAGGGATAGTTTGAGTTCTTCTTTTCCAATTCGTATCCCTTTAATTTCTTTGGTTTGTCTAATTGCTCTGACCAGAGTCTCAAGAACAATGTTGAATAGAAGTGGTGAAAGAGGGCATCCCTGCCTTGTTCCAGTTTTTAGGGGGAATGCTTTCAGTTTTTCACCATTTCGAATGATATTAGCCATGGGCTTAGCATAAATGGCCTTTGCAATGTTAAGGAATGTTCCCACTATCCCTATTTTTTCTAGTGTTTTGAGCATGAAGGGGTGCTGTATTTTATCAAATGCTTTTTCTGCATCTATTGAAATAATCATGTGATTCTTGACTTTAAGACTATTAATATGGTGAATTAAATTTATTGATTTCCTGATGTTGAACCAACCTTGCATCCCTGGGATGAAACCCACTTGATCATGGTGCACTATCTTTTCATATGTTTTTGTATGCGATTTGCTGAAATTTTGTTGAGAATTTTTGCGTCGATGTTCATTAAGAATATTGGTCTGAAATTTTCTTTCCTTGATGAGTCTCTGTCTGGTTTAGGTATCAGTGTGATATTGGCTTCATAGAATGAGTTTGGGAGGGTTCCCTCCTCTTCTATTTTATGGAATACTTTGAGAAGTATTGGAATGAGCTCTTCTTTAAAGGTTTTGTAGAACTCGGCTGAGAACCCATTTGGTCCCGGACTTTTCTTTGTTGGTAGGCTTTTGATGACTTCTTCTATTTCAGTACTTGAAATTGGTCTATTTAAATTGTTTATGTCCTCCTCGTTCAGTTTAGGCAATTCATATGTCTCTAGAAACCTGTTGATGTCTTTGAAATTTTCTATTTTGTTGGAGTATAGATTTTCAAAATAGCTTCTAATTATGTTTTGTATTTCAATCCTGTCTGTTGTGATATTTCGTTGTTCATTCCGAATTTTAGTGATTTGGGTTTTCTCTCGTCTTCTCTTTGTTAGTGTGGCTAAAGGTTTATCAATTTTGTTTATTTTTTCGAAGAACCAACTATTTATTTTGTCAATTTTTTGTATTGTTTCTTTTGTTTCAATTTCATTGATTTCAGCTCTGAGTTTAACTATTTCCTGTCTTCTACTACTTTTGGTGCTGTTCTGTTCTTCTTTTTCTAGGGCTTTGAGCTGTAGTGTTAGGTCGTTTATTTGTTGAGTTTTACTTCTTTTATTAAATGCGCTCCAGGAAATAAATTTCCCTCTAAGTACTGCTTTCATAGTGTCCCAGAGATTTTGATATGATGTTTCTTTGTTCTCATTTACCTCTAAGAATTTTTTAATTTCCTTCCTAATATCTTCTGTTATCCATTCATCATATAATAGCATATTGTTTAATCTCCAGATGTTGGAAGAGTTTCTGTGTTTTACTCTTTCATTTATTTCTCACTTCAATCCATTATGATCTGATAGAATTCATGGTAGTGTCTCTACCTTCTTGTATTTGCTAACATTAGCTTTGTGACATAATATATGGTCTATTTTAGAGAAGGATCCATGTGCTGCTGAGAAGAAAGTGTATTCACTCTTGGTTGGATGGTATATTCTATAAATGTCCGTTAAGTCTAAATCATTGATTGTGTTATTGAGAACTATGGTTTCTTTGTTCAATTTTTGTCTGGAAGATCTGTCCAGTGGTGAGAGAGGCATGTTAAAATCACCTAGTATTATTGTGTTATGGTCTATTTGGTTTCTGAAATTGAGAAGGATTTGTTTGACATACATGGATGAGCCACTGTTTGGGGCATAGATGTTTATGATTGTTATATCTTCCTGATTTATGCTTCCCTTAAGCAGTACGAAATGACCTTCTTTATCCCTTCTAACTAACTTTGACTTGAAGTGCACATTATCTGAAATGAGGATGGATACTCCAGCTTTTTTGCTGAGTCCATGTGCATGTATGTTTTTCCCCAACCTTTCACCTTTAGTCTATGGGTATCTTTTTCCATGAGGTGAGTCTCTTGCAGGCAACATATTGTTGGATCTTTCTTTTTAATCCAATCTGCCAGTCTATGTCTTTTGATTGATGAATTCAGGCCATTAACATTCAGGGTTATTATAGAGATATGATTTGATTTCCCGGTCATTTGGTTCATTTTTTAAATTTTATTTATTTATTTGTTTGACACAACTTGTTTCCTCCTTTATTTGAAAATTCCTTTAGGATAATTCCTCCCTTTGCTGATTTGCTTCTTTGTTTTTCATCTCTTCCTCATGGAATATTTTGCTGAGAATGTTCTGTAATGCTGGCTTTCTTTTTGTAAATTCTTTTAGCTTTTGTTTATCATGGAAGGATTTTATTTCATCGTCAAATTTGAAGGTAAGTTTTGCTGGGTATAAGATTCTTGGTTGGCATCCATTTTCTTTCAGGGCTTGAAAAATGTTGTTCCAGGCCCTTCTAGCTTTTAGGGTCTGGATTGAAAAATCTGCTGATATCCGTATTGGTTTCCCCCTGAATGTAATTTGGTTCTTTTCTCTCACAGCCTTTAAAATTCTGTCTTTATTTTGTATGTTAGGCATTTTCATTATAATGTGCCTTGGTGTGGGTCTGTTGTAATTTTGTGTATTTAGAGTCCTATAAGCCTCTTGAACTTGATTTTCAATTTCATTCTTCAGATTTGGGAAATTTTCTGATATTATTTCATTGAATAGATTGTTCATTCCTTTGGTTTGTTTCTCTAAGCCTTCCTCAATCCCAATAATTCTTAAGTTTGGCCTTTTCATGATATCCCATAGTTCTTGTAGATTCTGTTCATGATTTCTTACCATCTTCTCAGTTTGTTCAACTTTGTTTTCAAGGTTAAATATTTTGTCTTCAATGTCTGAGGTTCTGTCTTCCAGGTGTTCTATCCTAGTGGATATGCTTTCTATTAAGTTCTTAATTTGGTTTATTGTTTCCTTCATGTCAAGGATTTCTGTTTGTTTTTTTTTCAATATCTCTAACTCTTTATTGAAATGATCTTTTGCTTCCTGTATTTGGTCTTTTAATTGTCGATTGTTGCGATCATGCAATGCTTGCATTTGCTCTTTCATCTCATCATTCAGTACGTGCATTTGCTCTTTCATCTCATCGTTTGCTTCTCTGATCATTTTAATTATGTACATTCTGAACTCCTTTTCTGTCATTTCTTCTGCCATGCTGTCATTGGGTTTTATTGATGTAACATCTAGATTTGTTTACAGCATTTTCTTTCCTTCTTTACTCATATTTTTCAGTTATCAGTGGACCGCTGATATATTGCAGATTTCCTCTATTGACTTACAATGTCCCTGAAGGTTTCTATATATATCCCCCCTTAGCCTTCAGTAGGCTGAAGTCTTGCAGGAAGTTGATGATGCGTTGCTCCACAAGGAAGCTGCCTCTCTAGAAGTGGTGGCCTTCAGGTGGGGTATAATCCCTGCTAGTGGGCAGAGGTGCCTCTACTTGTTGACCAATGGTCATCCAAAGGGGACCTAGGCTGCGGGCTGAGGCAAGGCCTGTTTGGGCCTGAGTCTCTGGTTTTACTGTCCTTGTGGGGAAACCTCACCCAGCAGGGAAGACTCACCCGGTGGGGAGGTCTCGCTGGTCAGTTCCCTCCTAGAGGTTCCCCTCAATTTACAGCTACCACCTGGGCTGGGCTGCCTTCCTCTGCAAAGTTCCCAGGGGCCCGGCCCTACCTCCTGGGCCTGGGAGCCTCACCCTTCGCAGATGAATCTCCTTAGGCTGCCCCTCCTCAGAGAATTTGCCCACAGGCCTGGAACCTTCGCTCCGCCCTAAGCCTGTCTCTGTGCGGCTCTTCCACCCAGAAGCCTCCTAGATCCTGGGACCCTGCTCTGCACCTAATCGCTTGGCTATGTGGCCCCTCCTCTGAGCAGCCACCTGGGGCCCCGTACAATCGCTCTGAGTCCCAGAGACCTCCTACACGCCTCTTCCTCCAGACAGCCGCCCAGTATTCCAGTGCGGTCACTAGGAGTCCAAGAAACTCACTGCGTGCCTCCACCTCCCACGAACCACCCGTAGCCCTGGGCAATCAATCACTCCGTGTCGAAGTGACCCTCCCCATTCCTCCTCCTTCTCCAGATAACCCCCCGGGTGTTCAGGAGCGGTCGGTCTGAGTGGCTCTGAATCCACGTGACCCGCTGCACGGGTCCTCTGGGCAACCGCCTGGAGCTCTGGTGCGGCCACTCGAGACCAAGCGACCCACCACGCTTCTCCTCCAGGCAGCCCCAATGTGTTCAGGAGCTGTCATTTTAAGTCCAAACAACTCACCACTTGCCTTCTCCTCTGAGCAGCCACCTGGAGCTCCAATGCAGTCACTGCGAGTCCACACCACCCGCCGCACTCCTCCTCCTCCTCCTCCTACTCCTCCGGGCAGGCCCCGGTGTTCAGAAGTGCTCTGAGTCCAAACAGCTCGCCATGCAGCCCCTCCTCTGGCAACCGCCTGTAGCTCTGTGTAGTCACCCCTAATCCAAGCGGCCGCGCTCCTCTTCCTCCTCCTCGTCCTCAGGGCAGGCCCCGGTGTTCAGAAGCAGTCGTTCTGAGTCCAAACAGCTCGCCCCGGAGCTTCTCCTCTGGCAACCGCCTGTAGCTCTGGTGCAGTCACTCCGAATCCAAGCGGCCACGTCCCTCCTCCTCCTCCTCAGGGCAGGCCCGGGTGTTCTGAGTCCACACAGCTCTCCTCGCCACTCCTCCCCTGGGCAGCCGCCAGAGCCCCAGTGCTTGCTCCGAGTCCCAGCACTGTGCTGAGCGGCCTCCTTTATGGCGCTCCCAGTAGTCCGAGTTCACTGCTTCAGCAGGGGGAGGGGCGTCTCCTCGGCAGCTCTACTTCACAAAGTTTCCTGGGTTCCGGGACTACTGCCCCATCCGGGACGCGTTCCCAACGGGTGAGAGTCACCCGGCTGCTTTGAGTTGGTCCCAAGTGTCTCAATATCTCCTCTTTTGAATCCTGAGTCCTGGAGCAACATGAAATGCAGCCACCCTCTCAGCCGCCATCTTGAAACCTCCCAAACACAATTTAAATAGACCAATTTCTAGTACTGAAATAAAAGAAGTCATCAAAAGCCTACCAACAAAGAAATGTCCGGGACCAGATGGGTTCTCAGCCTAGTTCTACAAAACCTTCTAAGAGGAGCTCATTCCAATACTTCTCAAAGTATTCCATAAAATAGAAGAGGAGGGAACCCTCCCAAACTCATTCTATGAAGCCAATATCACCCTGATACCTAAACCAAACAGAGACTCATCAAGGAAAGAAAATTTCAGACCAATATTCTTAATGAACATCGACGCAAAAATTCTCAACAAAATTTTAGCAAATCGCAAACAAAAACATATTAAAAAGATAGTGCACCATGATCAAGTGGGTTTCATCCCAGGGATGCAAGGTTGGTTCAACTTCAGGAAATCAATAAATGTAATTCACCATATCAATAGACTTAAAGTCAAGAATCACATGATTATTTCAATAGATGCAGAAAAAGCATTTGATAAAATACAGCACCCCTTCATGTTCAAAACACTAGAAAAAATAGGGATAGTGGGAACATTCCTTAACATTGCAAAGGCCATTTATGCTAAGCCCATGGCTAATATCATTCGAAATGGTGAAAAACTGAAAGCATTCCCCCTAAAAACTGGAACAAGGCAGGGATGCCCTCTTTCACCACTTCTATTCAACATTGTTCTTGAGACTCTGGTCAGAGCAATTAGACAAACCAAAGAAATTAAAGGGATACGAATTGGAAAAGAAGAACTCAAACTATCCCTGTTCGCTGATGACATGATTATATATTTAGAGGAACCTGGAAATTCCACCAGAAAACTCTTAGAACTCATAAGTGAATTCAGTAAAGTAGCAGGTTACAAGATCAATGCCCATAAATCCAACGCATTTTTATACATAAGTGATGAATCTTCAGAAAGAGAAATTAGGAAAACTACCCCATTCACAATAGCCTCGAAAAAAATAAAATACTTGGGAATCAATCTCACAAAAGAGGTGAAAGACCTCTACAATGAGAACTATACAACACTAAAGAAAGAAATTAAAGAACACCTTAGAAGATGGAAAGATCTTCCATGTTCTTGGATAGGAAGAATTAATATTGTCACAATGGCCATACTACCTAAAGTGCTATACAAATTCAATGCAATTCCAATTAAAATCCCAATGACGTACCTTACAGAAATAGAGCAAGCAATTATGAAATTCATCTGGAAGAATAAGAAACCCAGAATAGCTAAAGCAATCCTTAGCAGGAAGAGTGAAACAGGGGGTATTGCAATACCAGATCTTCAACTCTACTACAAAGCAATAGTAACAAAAACGGCATGGTATTGGTACCAAAATAGAAAGGTAGATCAATGGTACAGAATAGAGGACACGGACACAAACTCAAATAAATACAATTTTCTCATACTAGACAAAGGGGCCAAAAATATGCAATGGAGAAAAGATAGCCTCTTCAACAAATGGTGCTGGGAAAATTGAAAATCCATATGCAACAGAATGAAACTAAACCCATATCTCTCACCATGCACGAAACTAACCTCAAAATGGATTAAGGACCTCGGAATCAGACCAGAGACCCTGCAGATTATAGAAGAAAAAGTAGGTCCAGATCTTCAACATGTCGGCTTAGGATCAGACTTCCTCAACAGGACTCCCATAGCACAAGAAATAAAAGCTAGAATCAATAACTGGGATAGATTCAAATTAAAAAGCTTTCTTTCAGCAAAGGAAACTATTAGCAATGCGAAGAAAGAGCCTGCAGAGTGGGAGACAATTTTTGCCAATCAGACTTCAGATAGAGCACTAATCTCCAGAATCTATAAAGAACTCAAAAAATTCTACACCAAGAATACAAATAATCCAATCAACAAATGGGCTAAGGACATGAACAGACACTTCACATAAGAAGATCTACAAGCAATCAACAAACATATGAAAAGATGTTCAACATCTCTAGTAATAAGAGAAATGCAAATCAAAACCACCCTAAGATTCCATCTCACCCCAATTAGAATGGGGATTATCAAGAATACAAGCAACAAGAGGTGTTAGCGAGGATGTGGGGAGAAAGGTACACTCATACATTGCTGGTGGGGCTGCAAATTAGTGCAGCCACTCTGGAAAGCAGTGTGGAGATTCCTTAGAAACCTTGGAATGGAACCACCATTTGACCCAGCTATCCCACTCCTTGGCCTATACCCAAAGGACTTAAAATCAGCATACGACAGAGATACAGCCACATCAATGTTCATAGCTGCTCAATTCACAATAGCCAGACTGTGGAACCAACCTAAATGTCCTTCAACTGATGAATGGATAAAGAAACTGTGGTATATATATACAATGGAATATTACTCAGCCATAAAGAATGATAAAATTATGGCATTTGCAGGTAAATGGATGAAATGGGGAATATCATGCTAAGTGGGATAAGCCAATCTCAAAAAGCCAAAGGACGAATGATATTGCTAATAAGTGGAGGATGACACATAATGGGGGGAGGGAAGGGTTAGTGTTAGGGTTAGAGTTACGGTTAGGGAGGGGGGCACGAATGGAGGAAGGAAGGACTGTATAGAGGGAAAAGAGGGGTGGGAGGGGTAGGGGGAGGGTAAAAATAACAGAATGAATCAAACAACTTTACTCTATGTAAATTTATGATTATACAAATGGTATGCCTTTATGTGCCAGGTACAAACAGAGAAACAACATGTATCCCATTTGTTTACAATAAAAAAAAAAGAAAGAAAGAAAATAAAGTGGCCCAAAAGAGAAGATGGTAAGAAATCATGAACAGAATCTCTAAGAACTATGGGACATCATGAGAAGACCAAATTTAAGAATTATTAGGATTGAGGAAGGCACAGAGATACAAACCAAAGGAATGAACAACCTATTCAATGAAATAATATCAGAAAATTTCCCAAACCTGAAGAATGAAATGGAAAATCAAATACAAGAGGCTTACAGAACACCAAAATGCACAAAATCACAACAGGCCCACACTAAGGCACATTATAATGAAAATGCCTAACATTCAAAATAAAGATAAGATTTTGAAGACCGCGAGAGAAAAGCATCAGATTACATATAGAGGGAGACCAATACGGATAGCAGCAGATGTCTCAACCCAGACTCTGAAAGTTAGAAGGGCCTGGGACAATGTATTTCAAGCTCTTAAAGAACATGGTTACAAACCAAGAATCCTATACCCAGCAAAACTAGCCTTCAGATTTGAAGATGAAATAAAATCCTTCCATGATAAACAAAAGTTAAAAGAATTTACAAATAGAAAGCCTACGCTACAGAATGTTCTCAACAAAATATTCCATGAGGAGGAAATGAAAAACAACAATGTAGGTCAGCAAAGGGAGGAACTACCTTAGAGAAAAACCACTCAAAGGAGAAACCAAGCCATAAAAACCAAAAATAAGCCCAAATGACTGGGAATACAAATCATGTCTCAATAATAACCCTGAATGTTAATGGCCTAAACACATCAATCAAAAGACATAGACTGGCAGAATGGATTAAAAAGAAAGACCCAAAAATATGCTGCCTGCAAGAGACTCATCTCATAGAAAAAGACATCCACAGACTAAAGGTAAAAGGATGGGAAAAAACCTTCCATGCACATGGACTCAGTAAAAAAGCGGGGGTTTCCATCCTTATGTCAGATAAAGTGAACTTCAAGCCAAAGTTAGTCAGAAGGGTAAAGAAGGACATTTCATACTGCTTAAGAGAATCATAAATCGGGAAGACATAACTATACTAAATATTTATGACCCAAACAATGGTGCATCCGTGCATATCAAACAAATCCTTCTTAATTTTAGGAATCACATAGACCACAATACAATAATTCTGGGTGACTTTAATGCACTGCTGTCACCACTAGATAGATCTTCCAAACAAAATCAACCAAAGAAACCATAGAACTAACACAATCAATAACCTAGACTTAATAGACATATATAGAATATTCCCTTCATCAACGAGCAGATTCACTTTCTTCTCAGTAGCACAAGGAAACTTCTCGAAAATAGACCATATTTATGCCACAAAGCAGCCATTAGGAAATACAAAAAAAAATAGAGATACTGCCTTGTGTTCTATCAGATCGTAATGGACTGAGAGTAGAAATCAAACAAAATAAAAAAAACAAATTATTCCAACACATGGAGACTAAATAATATGCTATTGAATGAAACTTGGATAACAGAAAACATCAGGGAGGAGGTAAAAAAAAATTCTTAGAGGTCAATGAGAATAACAATACAACTTATCAAAATCTCTGGGACACTATGAATGTCTTACTAAGAGGAAAATTCATTGCATGGAGCGCATTCCAGAAAAGAATGAAAAGTCAACAATTTAATGACCTAACATTACAACTCAAAGCCCTAGAAAAAGAAGAACAGAATAACAGCAAAAGTAGTAGAAGACAGGATATAATTAAAATCAGAGCTGAAATCAATGAAATTGAAACAAAAGAAACAATTCAAAAAATTGACGAAATAAAAAGTTGGTTCTTTGAGAAAGTAAACAAAATAGACAAACCCTTAGCCACACTAACAAAGAGGAGAGAGAAAACTCAAATTACTAAAATTTGTGATGAAAAAGAAATATCACGACAGACATCACTGAGAAACATAACATAATGAGAAGCTACTTTGAAAATCTGTATTCCAACAAAATAGAAACTACCGAAGACATTGACAAATTTCTAGAGACATATGCTCCTCCCAAGCTGAACCAGGAGGACATACATAATTTAAACAGATCAATATCAAGCAATGAAGTAGAAGAAGCCCTTAAAAACCTACCATCCAAGAAAAGCCCAGGACCAGATGGATTCTCAGCTGAGTTCAACAAGACCTTCAAAGAAGAACTCATTCCAATACTTCTCAAAGTATTCCAGGAAATAGAAAAGGATGATACCCTACTGAACTCATTCTATGAAGCTAATATCACCCTCATACCCAAACCAGGAGAAGACACATCAAGGAAAGAAAATTTTACACCAATATCCTTGATGAATATAGATGCAAAATCCTTAACAAAATATTTGCAAACCGTATCCAAAAACATATTAAGAAAATTGTGCACCACGATCAAGTGGGGTTCATCCCTGGAGTGCAAGGATGGTTTAACAACCGTAAATCAATAAACATAATCCATCATGTCAAAAGACTTAGGATAAGAATCTTATGGTTATATCAATTGATGCAGAAAAAGCGTTTGACAAATACAATACCCCTTCATGCTCAAAACACTAGAAAAAATAGGGATAGTAGGAACATACCTGAACATTGTAAAGACTATTTATGCTAAGCCATGGCCTACATCATTCTTAATGGAGAAAACTGAAACCATTCCCTTCAAAAATGGGAACAAGACCTCTTTCACCACTTCTATTCAACATTGTCCTTGAAACTCTAGCCAGAGCAATTAGACAGACTAAAGAAATTAAAGGGATATGAATAGGAAAAGAGGAACTTAAGCTGTCACTATTTGCTGATGACATGATTCTACATTTAGAGGATCCAAAAACCTCCTCCAGAAAACTTCTAGACCTCATCAATGAATTCAGCAAAATAGCAGGCTATAAAATCAACACACATAAATCTACAGCATTTTTATATGCAAGTGATGAAACAGCTGAAAGGAAAATGAGGAAAACAACTCCATTTGCAATAGCCTCAAAAAAAAAAAAAAATAAAATACTTGGGAATCAATCTAACCAAAGAGGTAAAAGATCTCTACAATGAAAAGTACAAAACATTGAAGAAAGAAATTGAGCAAGACCTTAGAACATGGAAAGATCTCCCATGTTCTTGGATAGGAAGAATTAATATTGTCAAAATGGCCATACTACCAAAAGTGCTATACAAATTCAATCCAATTCCAATTAAAATCTCAATGATGTACCTTACAGAAATAGAGCAAGCAATTATGAAATTCATCTGGAAGAATAAGAAACCCAGAATAGCTAAAGCAATCCTTAGCAGGAAGAATGAAACAGGGGGTATCACAATACCAAAACTTCAACTCTACTACAATGCAATAGTAACAAAAACAGCATGGTATTGGCACCAAAATAGACAGGTAGATCAATGGTACAGAATAGAAGACATGGAGACAAACCCAAATAAATCCAATTTTCTCATATTAGACAAAGGTGCCAAAAATATGCAATGGAGAAAAGATAACCTCTTCAACAAATAGTGCTGGGAAAATTGGAAATCCATATGCAGCAGAATGAAACTAAACCCCTGTCTCTCACCCTGCACAAACATCAACTCACAATGGATCAAGGACATTGAAATCAGACTAGAGACCCTGCATCTTATAGAAGAAAAAGTAGGTCCAAATCTTCAACTTGTTGGCTTAGGATCAGACTTCCTTAACAGGACTCCCATAGCACAAGAAATAAAAGCAAGAATCAATAACTGGGATGCATTCAAACTAAATAGCTTTCTCTCAGTGAAGGAAACTATCAGTAATGTGAAGAGAGAGCCTACAGAGTGGGAGAAAATCTTTGCCTCTCATACTTCAGATAGAGCACTAATTTCCAGAATATATAAGGAACTCAAAAAACACTACACTAAGAATACAAATAAAGCAATCAACAAATGGGCTAAGGATATGAACAGACACTTCACAGAAGAAGATCTACAAGCAATCAACAGATACATGAAAAAATGTTCAACATCTCTAGTAATAAGAGAAATGCAAATCAAAACCACCCTAAGATTCCATCTCACCCCAATTAGAATGGCGATTATCAAGAACACAAGCAACAATAGGTGTTGGAGAGGATGTGGAGAAAAAGGTACACTCATACATTGCTCTTGGGGCTGCAAATTAGTGCAGCCACTCTGGAAAGCAGTGTGGAGATTCCTTAGAAAACTTGGAATGGAACTACCATTTGACCCATCTATCCCACTCCTCGGCCTATGCCCAAAGGACTTCAAATCAGCATACTACAAAGATACAGCCACATTAATGTTCATAGCTGCTCAATTAACAAAAGCCAGATTGTGGAACCAACCTAGATGTTGTTCAATTGATGAATGGATAAAGAAACTGTGGTATATATGTACAATGGAATATTACTCAGCTGTAAAGAATAATAAAATTATGGCATTTGCAGGCAAATGGATGAAGTTGGAGAATGTCATGCTGAGATAAGCCAATCTCAAAACACCAAAGGAAGAATGATCTTGCTGATAAGCAGATGATGACACATAATGGGGGGGTGGGAGGGGTTCAAGAATGGAGGAAGGAGGGACTGTATAGAGGGAAAGGAGGGGTGGGGAAAAGGAAAAAATAACAGAATGAATCAAACATCATTACCTTATGTAAATGTATGATTGCGCAAATGGTATGCTGTTACTCCATGTACAAACAGAAACAACATGTATCCCATTTGTTTACAATAAAAATAAATTAAAATGAAAAAATAAATCAACAAAAAGAATAAAAATATTACATGTAAAATATCAGTGAGTAGACTTTATTCATATAGCACTCAACTGATTGATATTTTAATATTTCTGATTTTACTACTATAAATTTATCACATCTATTTTTGTGGATATGTCTTATTTATTTTTCTGTTTCAAACCTTTTTTTCCTCTGGCAGTATTAGGGATTGAACCCACATCCTTGCACATGCCTGGCAAGGGCTCTACCACTTAGCTACATCCCCAATCCCTCATCTTTTAAAAATTTTGGACTGGGTCTTGCTAAGTTGTTCAGACTGACCTCAAACTTGCAATCCTCTGGCCTCATCTTCCCACGTAGCATGGATTATAGGTATGTGACCCATGCCCAGTTTTATTTAAAAAATAAAAAATCTTATTTAGGAAAAATCCAAACTCCATTCAATAAACAAATGACATGATCATGATCATTTTTAAGGCTCTTGATTCAAATTGCTTTATTGAGGCCTTTGTTCTGGGTATTCAAATTATTAATATCACTAAGCACTTCTAGTATAAGCTCTTGGGGACAATAATTTTGACTATACTGATATTGAATTTTAATATTTAGTCATCCTGTTATAGGGCTTCTAAGATAAAGATTTTAAAAGCATATGAGTATTTTAATTCCCAATTTTTATTAATAATAACTGAAAATCAGAAATTTAACCAAAGTCCAAGCCTTCTGAGTCAGTATGTTTGAACTCAGTAGTTTGGTGGACCCTACCAGCATTGATTTATATGCTTTCGCTAAGGGCACTTTCTTTATGGCCTCATTTAAGATGATGTAAAGCCACCAAGGGCATGTGTGGCATAAAGACTCATTTCTGAAGTTAAAAATAAATAGTAAGTGCTGCCAAGTGAGTTCCTGTGCATATGTGTTTGAGTGTATGCATTCAGGATTTAGTAGAGAAAAGTTTCCCTGAATAAAAAGTAATTCTTTACCTTTGCTTCCTGGTGGTAGGTCAGAAAAATCACAAGAAAAAAAATGATCTTCAGGGTCAATTAATTGCCTTCCATTTCATAGCCAACACCTATTGATTTGAGATAATATGATTTTGAAGCTAATTTCCCTTTCACAATAACTTAAATTTCTTTTATTTATATTTCTATCAATATGTGCAGGTCTAATTGAAACTCTGTAATTGCAGTATTGCTATTTTGTTACTAGGCTGAAATCCAATTCAAATCAAGCAGAACTGACAATTCGTGCTTTTAATATAAACTTAAGAATTGGTATTTGAACTTTAACCAAATTTATAAATGGAAGCATGACACTGAGTTGTACTTTAATGTTAAGAAACAGATTTATTTATAAACTCATGGAGGTACAGTTAATTGTATATTCTTCTGCTAATGTTCATATAAGTTTATTAAAACGATTGATTGTCAGAGCATGTCAGGTTGAATACCAAGAGCTGGAAATGAAAATATAAATATGGCATTTTGTTTGCCTTGATCACACTTCAGAAATGCTGTGCTAAAGAAGTCCCACAGAATAAGAAAATGGGGCAGACACTTTATGGAAGCATTAGAGAAAATAGTTCAGAATTAAGCACACATTGGAGTTGGTCTATAAAATAGATTAACATTTCTTGAAGTCCAACAGAAGAAAATTTCAGAAGTGTGATATTTACCCTATTGTTAGGGAATAATTCCAGGTATTAGCTACATAAGTTTTGTAGCAACACAAAAATTTAATAGGGTATGATACATGGGAATTAGATTTGCAGAAATCATGCAAGATTTGAGTTGGATATTATAATACTTTGTCTTTTTCCCATTGACTATTTTTAGAGTTGAAGAAAATAATTAAACCTGCAGGTCTAATTGCAGAGGAGAAGTTGAAGCAGCTGAATCAATTTAGAGGATTTATAATAATCTTGATAAAATTACAGTATTTAGAATTAAGATGTCCAGATAGATCAAGGAACTTTCATACATGGAATTTTAGAATGAACTGTGAATAAGAATTTTCTGTGAGTTTGATGATTAATACCAGGCCTCCATTTTCATCTTGTTTATCAAGCATAATTTCACTAAAGGTCAAATCTTTTTTTTTTTTTTCCATATCTTTTATTGGTACATTACATTTGTACAAAATGGTGGAATTTGTTGCTACATTTCTGTACACACAAACAATATAATATAATTAGACTGATATCATTTGCAGTATTTCCCCTTTTCCCCTTTCTGTTTCCTTTCCTATACTTTACTGATCTCTCTTTGATTTTCATGAGATTCCTCCACCTCCACCTTTCTTTTCACTTTTTCTCTCTAGCTTCCACAATATTCTGTGACTCTGTATTCTCTGCAACAGGGAATTCTAACCATCATCATTATTTAGTGTTCTGATGAGCAGGATTCCTATGTCAAAAATTATTTTGACTTTTAATGTTCAAAGGTTCAAAATGCTTTTAATATCCAAGGTTAGATATTGCAAAATTCAATATAGCATCTAGTTACAGAATTTAGAAAATTAAGAACAATATTTCTCTGATTCTTTTCCAAATAATATTCTTTTTATTTCTCTAATGGAAGAATTCTTTTAAGATTTATAAAGAAATAATAAGGCAATGGCAATTATCCTGGATGTTGAGTTTTCACTGGTAACAAAGATTACAATAATGAGTTCTAGTGTTTCTCAGTTTGATTGCCATAGACAGTAATAACATTACTCCTACATTAGAAAAGAACCAGTGGTGGCTATAGAATTAGTAGCTTCCCTAAATTTCAAGGTCTGTGTGTTCTTAAAATCATATGAAAAATCCAGAATGCAATTTGTTTCTATTATATCCAATGATTTTGAAAAGTCTTTGAATTTTTATTTGTACCTCTTTTTGTTTAAAATGGTTGTGATGGTATCTGTTGATTAGCCTGAACTATGATTGAAGCAGTTTAAACTTAGCATTCTTGTAAAAATTTACCATGATCTACCCTCTCAAAATTAGGTTTATGTAAAAATACAAAAACTTTTATTGGAATATATTTAACATTCAACCACATTCATTATTTTAATAAGTAAGGGTTTTTCCTAGTATATTTATAAGGTTACAAAAATAATCACTACTATTGGGCTGGGGGTATAGCTCAGTGGTAGAGTGTTGGCCTAAAATGCTCGAGCTCTGGGTCCAATTTCCACTACTGAAAAAAATTTAAAAAATAAAAACAACTACTCTTTCATTTCAAAATATTTCATAATCTCAGAAAGAAATTTTGTATGTATTAGTCATTTCCCATTCATCTGGCAACCATTAATAGACTTTTGTTTATATGAGTTTACCCATTCTGAAAATCTCGCATAGATAGAATCACATAAGATGTGGCCTTTGTGTCTGGCTTCTTTCCTTTAGCATAACAAATTCAAGGCTCATTCATGTTTAGTGTGTGTTAGCTATGTCTGAATAATATTCCATGATATGTGTAAGGAATCCCACGAAAACCACGCTGGACACAGGAAATCACATAAGGGAGTTTATTAAGCAAACAGAGTGTCTCCCTGCAGGGTAAGAGAGAAAATGAGAGGAAAAGAAATGGAAAGAGAAAGGGCGTGTGCTAGAGAGAGTGAAAAGTGAGGAGGAGAAAGAAAGTGAGTCAGGGGGATAGAAAAGATGGTGGGGTAGCTACCCTTAAGCAGTTGAATTCTGCCGGGCTAACAGGGGACCAATAACAGAGAAGGATACTTGCAAGCTAACTGATGAACCAATAGCTAGCCAGGATGTTCACAGACTGACAGTAGTTGGGAGGCGGGGAAATGGCTGCAACGAAAAGGGTGAGGAGAGCAGATTTGTACATTACAATATGTGCACATTATTCATTCATCAGCCAATACACATTTTCATTAGTTTTTTTCACTTTTAGGCTGTTATGAATAATGCCACCATGATCATGTTTTTGTGAAGCATATTTTCATTTCTATTGTGTATATACCTGGGAAATACAGTTGCAGTATAATATAATTACTATATAACTTCCAAAGAACTGCCAAACTGTTTTCCAGAATATATATAACACTTTAAATTTCCATGTGCAATGTATGAGGTTTCTAATTTCTGACCATTTTTCAATATCAAAGTTTATTATTCCTCTCCTTATATGGAAACTTTATAGTAGATATGAGCTTTACTTCTGACAAGAGCTTACTATAAATAGATGAGTATCTGATTTTGAAAAGAAAAGTTGATGAATGAAAGACAATGATATAAAAAAAAGACAACAGAGAAGTCAAAGATTAAAAAACTGGAAATTGTGGACTTCTAATGAAGGAGTTAAAATTTAAGTGCCCATAATTAAAGCACAGAATCTGTAGTCTAGCAAATGAACTTAGGAAAAGAAACAAAGAGGGACAGGCCTGAGGCCTGAACATACCTAAACAAGCCTAAAATAAGACTGCCAAAGCATCAAAAACTAACTGGCCATGGAGGATAAACAATCTCCACAAGGCCGTGGACCATCTGGTGTCACCCACTTTCCCCCTTCTTCCCTTTAAGGTTAACTTGACCGCCTGCTAACCAAAATAAACTGCCCTACCATATTGCTGGAATGTCAATTTGCACATACTACTTGCTGATGTAATCAATGTAGTCATGTGCCCGCTTATGTTTGAATCAGCCAATTATGTGTACCCGCGCCAAACTCCCTAACTTTTCCTATATAAACCCCTGATTTCTGTGCCTAGGGGTCGACTCCTCTATCTCCTGCGTGAGATACGTGTTGGCCCGGAGCTCCATTATGAAAGTGCCTCGTGCTTTTGCATCAAGCCGGTCTCTCGTGTTTCCTGGAGCGCGCCATCCTGAGACTTGAGTAAGGGTCTTCCTTTTGGGGGGTCCTACACTAATAGTATTCAATTAAGTAAAACCATTACATTTCTTTTGCCTGTCAATTTGGGGGTAATATTTCATAGAACCAGAGATAATGTAGAAAGAACAAATTTTTTTAAACAAATGATTAGAAATTATAAAAATCTATCAGAAAATTTAGATATATTTTAACAAGATTTGAAGTTTCTCTTTCAGAAAAAACTTACACATATAAAAATGAAAACTAGTTATACATTTTCCATGAGTTTTTCTATATTCATTAAATATCTACTCATTGTAGACATTTCAGAGTTTCTGCTTTAAATTATTTGTTTTTACTCATAATAGCACAACCCAGAGCAAGCATTGTAATAATTTTAATTAATGTTTTTAAGAAAATGGACTTTGGAATCAAAGAGATTTAAATTATAGTTCTGGCACTATAAAGCTTTGATTTGGTAAGTTAATTTAATTTATTTTATTTAATATCTCATTTTAAATAAGAGATAGTTTTAATATTCACAAAGGATTAGAGAAAAAAATGAAAAGTTGGGTAACAAGAGCTTGGGAACAATAACTAGTGTTGCTGAAAGCTTAGTCCTTGTCCCCATCCTAATCCAATGGAAAGGACAGGATTTGAGAAGGAAAACAGAAGATTTATTGCTTTGCTAGCAAAGGAGAAACACAGGGGAGTCCTTTTCTAGAGGCTGTGATTCAGCCCATCAGCAGGAACAAAGGGCTTTTAAAGAGGTGATTCAAAGGCCACGTGTTCTCTGTTGGAGTTGTAATTCACTCTTTAATTTGGGAGATTGTCATTTCTGAGATCTTCTGATACCATCCCCAAGGTCTGTACTGAAGAACAGATAAACAGATAAACGTGCCTAAATTGGGGAAGAAAGGTAATCCTATTTCCCCTGAGATTAAGGAGGGGGAGAGATTATCGAGAAGCAGGGAGAGAGGAAGAGAAAGAAACTTGTTCATTTTAAAAGTATTTTGTAATGGCAGAGCAGTAAAGATTATATTCAAAACATAGAGGACCACTAGTAGGGACACTACTAGGCATCAATCCCACTATTCATACAGACTTCTCATTTACCTAGCATGCTTTTTATTTCCTTTATTTTAGGTAAATATTTACTAAAAGACTATTTTGGCTTGATGTTCACATAAAGTTTCCCATGTATATTACACATTTAAATATATACTTCTGGGTCTATGTAAGAGTGAATGAATAGACTTTAGTTTTAGTGCAATTTTGAATTTATAGAAAAACTGAACAGACAATACAGAGATTGCTATATACCTTCCCTCCCTCATAGACATTTCTCTGCTATTAAAAATATTTTCCAGGCTGGGCTTAATGGTAGAATTCTTGCCTAATATGCACAAAGCTCTGAATTTAATCTCCAGAACCATAAACACACATACACACACACACATACACACACACTATCTTGCATTAGTTCAGTGCATTTGATACAATTATTGAATCAGTATTGATACTAATGTTTTATAGTATACATTACATTTTACTGTCCTCTACAGTTCTAAGTGTTTTGACAAATGCAAAATGTCATGCATCACCATCAGGGTATCATGGAGAACAATTTCAGTGCCATAAAAATCCCCTGTGCTCCATCTACATATCCCTTGTTCCTTCCAGCTATACCTACTCTGAGCCACCATTGATCCTTTTACTCTCTCTACAGTTCTGCCTTTTCCAGTATTTCCTATCACTCATTAAACAGGATTCATACAGATAGGATAATATAGTATACAGTTCTTCCAGATAGTTTTCTAGCTCTTAGATGTATGTGTCTAACTTTTCCAATATATTTTTTGTGACTTGATTGTACATTTCCTTTAATTGCTAAATAATAACCCTTTGTATATGCCACAGTTTATCCATTCATCTATCAAAGGACATTACAGATACTTACAGAGTTTTTGACACTTATAAATAAATCTGATATCAACCTTGTCCACAAGCTTTTGTGTGGATATAAACTTTCAATTCCTTTGGGTGAACACTTAGGAGAGGGTACTTATTTCCTAGATCTGTCCAAACAAGCTAGCACAAACTGGAGATTTAGCAGGAATGTATCATCTCACAGTTAAGAGGCTGGAAGGTTAAAATCAAGTGTCAAAGGGGTTGTTTCCTTGTGAGAGCTGTTAGAGGGACTATTCCATTCTTCTTCCTTTCCTTCTAGTTACTTTGGGCATCCATTGCATTGTAGAAGGTATTTTCTGTGTGTCTCCACACCTGTCTTCCATATAGGTGTCTCTGTTCAGTTTATCTTTTTTTATAAGAATAATGATCATATTAGATTTGGGCCTAATTAATGATGTCATTTAAATTTGATTATGCTGTAAATACAAAATTCTATTTGATTACTTATGTAGATACACTATTCGCAAATAAAGTCACATTCAGAGGTACTGAGGTACTTCAACAGGCCCTTTTGGAAAAGACACAGTGTAGCCCACACTGAGAGCAACTGCTAGATTGTGTGGTAAAATTATGGTTAGCTTTGTAAGAAATTATCAAATTGTCTTTCAAAGTGGCTATATCATTTTGCATTTACACTCGAAACAAATGAGAGTTCTTGGTGCTCTGAGTCCTCAAAAATATCTATTTCTGTCAAGGTTTGTGATGTTTTGCTTCTACCTATTGTAGTAGGTGTTGTAGTATCTCATTATTGTTTTAATTTGCAGTTCTCTCAGAACATATGATGTTATGTTTTCATGCCATCTATTATGTCTTCTTTGGTGAGGTATCTATTCAGAAGTTTTGTTCATTTTTCCATTGGGTTGTTTAGTTTTTTTTATTGTTGAGTTTTAAGACTTTTTTCATACTTTAGATAAAAGTTCTTTATCAGATATTTATAGGGCAAATATTTTCTGGCACTCTGACTTTGATGAACTCATAGGAGATAACCTCTGAGACCTTGGAGTATTTTTGTTAATAGTTATTTCTGCTTTTGTTTTTTTTTGTTTTATTTTGTTTTGTTTGCTTTTCTTATTGTCTTTGTTGTTGTTGTTGTTGTTGTTTGCTTTTTTCATTTCTCAGAATTTGGAAAAATGGTACCAATTTGACCAAATAAGTTTATACTATTAATATAACCTGTGGTTAAAAAAAAAAAAAAGTTTTACTAAATTTGAGGGTAAGGATAGAGAAAAGATATGACTGAAATCTGAGAGACTGAGATCAGTCACAAGGACATCAGACTTATCAGGTTTCATCTGGTACTGACCAATCTATCACCCTCTGCTCTAAATCTATAGACTGAAGTTGTATCTCATATCTGTCTCTTACGTAGATGTATACCGTATGCTTTAAATAGACAAGATAAATAAACACTGCTGGATCAGCAAAGTCTACATCGATTGCTTAAATATCATTAATAAGCATATGTATAATTGAGGGTCAATTGGTGATGCAATCATTTTTCTAGCAAAGCAAGCTTCAGTATAGTGGTTTCATATAGTAACCATAAAGTTTATAGAGACGGGTTTCATAGAGAAAATGTATAATCAAAGTATCAGTTACTATGTTCTTAACCAGGTATCTATTTTTTTTTTTTTTTTAATAAAGGACCAGATAATGCATATCATGGTCTTTTTGGGCTCTTTGAGCTATTATCACTAATCACTATTCACTTGCACCATTCTGTCCTAAAAATGCCAGACAATACATAAACAAATGGGTATGGTTGTGTTACAGTAAAAATTGTTAACATAAACAGTAAGAAGGCAACCTTTATGTTTGACCCTGTATGTTTGTTTGGATACCAGGGATTGAACTCAGGGGCAATTGAACACTGAACCACATCCCCAGCTGTATTTTGTCTTTTATTTAGAGACAGGGTCTCACTGAGTCGCTTAGCACCTCTCTTTTGCTGAGGCTGGCTTTGAACTTTGAGGTCCTCCTGCCTCAGCTTCCCAAGTCACTGGGATTACAGGCCTGTGCCACTGCACCGGGCCACACCTCTGACTTTTAAATGAGAATGGGTGCAGGAACATTAGTTTGCTGGCCTCTGGTCCAGTTATTGCATATGACTAGTGCACTTAACCCTCACAGATCTATGGGAGGCAGATATTATTTCTCATTTAAAATAAGTAAAATTAAGAATAAAATGGTTGTTCAAATAGTTATCCAATTAATAAAACACAAATCTTTGATTGAAAACCATATTTTCTTGACAAGTCAATCACTGTATTTAATAGTTTTTCTGTCAAGTGTTTTTATTAATCAAGGTTAATTTCAGCTCTGACTGGCCATATGTACATACTAAAATACCCTAAATAGGTTAAAGATTGACATTTCATTTAAAGTCATACAAGTGATTCAGAGTTGAATTGATATGATATATAATAAATGATATAATAAATATTATTTATGTCATAAATAATATAATAGGATACTTGGAAGTCTACTTTTTATTTTGTAGTGATTTTTATCAAGAATCTTTCAATTTGTGATTCAAGATGACTGCTCTAGCTCTAGCTAACATTTCCTCAATCTAAGTAGTGATGTTATATATTTATATTTATATGTGTATATATTATGTATGTTTGATATATATAGACATATATATGTATATACATATATATATATATATATGTATGTATGTATATGTTTTTGTCCCTAGTTCCTGTCTTATAACTAGTTTCCCAAGGCAGGGCATAGAAACTGTAATTATTTGCTATCTGTAGCAGGACATTAAGAAAGATTAAGAAAGTCTCCAGTTTATCTGATCTCATAGCACATCATAAGATGCTTCTTATTCCAGAGTAATTTTCTACCATATTCCAGAGAAAGGAATGTTTCACAGAAAGGTCAAGAAAAATTCAAATAGAGAGGCTTTGTTTGGTCTCCCCTCCACGTCTATTAGCAATCATATCTGTACAATGGATCCTCCATAAAATCCCAAAGGACAGGATTTGGAGAGCTTCCAAATAGGTGAACATGTGGTTGTTCTTGGAGGTGGCATGCCTGGAGAAGGTCTGGAAGCTCTGTACTCCTTCCCACACATCTCACCCTATATATCTCTTCATTTGTATCTTTTATTGTTGTTTACAATTAACTGACACCTGTGTTTCCCTGAGCACATTTATCAGAAAATTGAATCTAAGGAGGGATTTTTTAACCTGTTGGTCAGAAGCACAGGTAAAACAACCTAGACACTGTGATTGACATACAAAAGGGTGAGGGAGGTAATCTTGGGGACCCAGCACTCAATCTGTGGGATCTAACAATGTCAGTACATATACTAGAACTGAATTGGATTAGAGAATACTCAGCTGGTGTTCAAATACAAAATTGATTGCTTACTAGCTGGTGGCAAGAAAACCTCTCACCTTTTGTGATCATGGAAGTCCTCTGGGTTGGTTGTTGTGGTATGAGAGCAGAGGAAAAGCAGGCACTTTGTTTATCCTAAACACACAAGTAGGTAAGAGAGAAGGAAAGGGAAGATAGGAGGGTAATGCTTTTTGCTAGTGAAATTTATGCTACAAGTAACACTTCCATTTTTCTATAACCTAATCAAGAAACCTGGGAAACAGTCTTTAGTCTATGTAACTAGCCTTCCAGTTAAAGGACAAACATTCTGTTACTATTAAAGAAAAAAAAAAAAAAAAAAAAAAGGCCAAACTGATATTTAAATTAGGAAAATGGTAACCTCTCAGTTTGCTTAATGATAGGCAGTTGAAAGTATGAGTGCACCTTAAATTTACTGAGTGGCCGTAAGGAATGCCCTGTGCGTGGGCTTTATACAAGCTCTGTCATCTAGTCCTCACCATAATCTAATGAAAAAGAGTCTTAGATCAAATAATTTCCCTAAGTCCACACAGAAGGTAAATAGGAGACCCAGGGAAAGAAAATTCAGCTTCAAGTTCACATGATTTTCACTAAAGTTGTAATTTTTAAACATTTTAGGAGTTTTCCAGTTGACTTGAGAATCTGACAAACCTTGTAGTCCATAGAAAAACACTTAAAATAACAAGATTTCTCTTGAAAAAAAATCTCAAAGTATACCTTATGAAAACAGAATTAGATCATTACAGCAGTGTTTTTCAATGAACATATGAAGGAAAATGTGACGTATTCACTAGTTTGAGCAAAACATAGGTTGAAACTTAGGAGGTGTGTGTGTGTGTGTATGTGCACACATGTACATGTATGGTCATGAATGGTCCATGGGAAGAAAAATTAGGAACACAGAGGTCTAATATGACTCCCTATAAAGAAATTCTGAACTGTAACTAAGTCCCAACAATTCCCTCAAATTCAAATGATTTTAAGACTCTAACCTCTAATTTTAATGTACCTATTTCTTTAATACTTTCAATTTTAAGATAGTCTAAAATATACCATTTTAGGCATATATATATGTGTGTGTTTGGAGTTTGCAAAAATGCCTATCTCTCTACATTTCAACCATTCCTGAGTATCAATATTCCAATCCTTAATTGTTTCTGGAAAGATCAGGGAATTGAACAGGGTGCGGGTGAGAGGAAACAGCCTTCTTCAGATTTTAAAAGTCACTGAACAGAGCTAAAACTGCAACCTGACAATGGTTTCCTTTTACATTAAAACCAGGTCAAATCCTACTTTCCCCAAGGGGAAAAAAAAAATATTTAGATGACATTCAAAACAGCATTTTTAAAAGAAAAAGCCTGAATATACAAAGAAGATATTTAGATAGAAATTTTGTAAATACTGTAATTATCCTGGTAACATTCCATTATATCCTTTTAAAAACCAGGTCATAATTTTTCACGGAGGCATAAAAGCATTATTTTCCTTTACTTCCTCAGAGATAACAGATTAGTTCAGTCGTCATTTTTTGACATTGCACTTACCCAGAGAAAATTATGGGGAATTAAATATAAAAGCACCCCCCCTGCAACTTGAGTTCCATTTTTCAGAGAAAAAATTAAATAATGTTGGGTTGAAAGGAGTCTTAAAGGTTACCTACTTTAATCACCCTTCTGAAGCAGCAGTTGGATTCTTGATTATAAATAGTGACAATTGTGGCAAACATAATTTCAAGGGGAAAAAAACAATTAAGGGTCTAATAAAGGTCCTATGTGTGGCAAAGAAACTAAAAAAATATTTTTTTTAACAAAACACTTTTCATCTGTTAAGACTAAGGCAGGACCATAAATTTCCTCTCACCTTGAAAACTGCAGATATTGGTACAAAAATAATAATGATAAAAAAAGAAAGACAGAAATCCTTGGGATGCAGCTGCCACTCAAATAAGAGGAAATAATTTGGAAAACACAGAGGGAATGTGGGTGTTACATAGCATGTCCCCTGGCTGATGGCTTTGGGGTGTCAGTGGTAGAAGGGAAGAAAGGACCAGGAAGGAAGAGACACAGCACTGGAAAAACCAAGTCCAGAGCAGGTAAATGGGGTCTTCTGTTCTGATAAATTACATGGAGGCAATTTTTCCTTTCTTTGTGGGGAATTAAATCCTGTAATTGAATAAGACATATATTTCCAGATTTATATCCAAGAGTTATGTAAGTGGGAAATAAGTATATGTAGAGGGTATTGAAAAAAATGTCAAAAGCTGGGGGAGTGCAGGCGTGCTCTTGCTCCCATCCTCCTTATTTGCTTTCAGCCTGGACTGCAGCTGTGCCTTCTGCACACAGTACACGCCACATTCACTAGGAAGAACTGGAGGACAATCCTTGCAGTCCCTAGGATGCAAGTCACATTTTTTCTTCTGTTTTTATGTTACACTATTCAAATTTCTATTTTTCAGTAAAGTGACTTTTTAAAAAATGTACATTTATAAAAATGTTTATTGACACGTAGTCATTATAGATGTTTATGGGAAACAGAAAGGTATTTCAATACAGGTATCCAGTATGTAAGACCAGATCAGGGTAACTGTCATATCTATCATCTCTATTATTTATCATTTGTTTGTGATAGAAACATTCAAAATTCACTCTACCATCTATTTTGAAATGAAAAATTAATTATTGTTAAGCATAGTTATCCTACTTACTGCTCTATAGAACATTAGAAATTATTCCTCCTATGCAACTGCCTCACTATACCAGTTAATTATCTTCTCCCTCCCTTCCTAACGTCTGGTAACCACTGCACTGCTCACTACTTCTATGAAATCAACGTTTTTTTTTTTTTTTATTTTTAACATGTGAGTGAGAAAATGCAGTCTGTCTTTCTATACCTCATTTTTTTTTCTTTTACTTAAGATAATGCCTTCTATTTTTATCCATGTTGGTATAAAGGACACAATGACAGAATTTTATTCCTTTTTCCAAATAGTAAATGGTTTTTCAGAATAGTATTTCATCACATGTGTATATATTTTCTGAGGACAATTAGTGATCAATTTTGGTAAATCTCCAACACCCTTATCTCTTTGTGCAATACTTTTCAACTGTATTTTTATAAACAGTGAAAATGGTGAGAGATTAAGAGCATCTGCTCTATGGAACAGATCTGCTAATTGGCAGCACTTATGGAAGAAAAAATATGAAAATAAGAATAAAAGAAATAATCTAAGAAATTAGAAGCACTAAAGGAATAACTGCTGGCATATTATTTAGATACTTCATATAAATACAACTGACAAAGCAGTTTAAAAGGAAGTTCTTTACAAAGAATAATATGATAAATCACCTTTATTTTTTACCATAGACTAATCTGGTAGACCAAGGTCCCACTAGGCGAGGAGAAACACACATAGATAGGCAACCTTGTGTTTGGCATATAACCACAGATTTAGAGGAGATTAAAAAATAAGTGCAGTAAATTTGAGATAAATGAGCTAATGAGTGTTCAGCCCTCCAAGAAAACAAATGATTTTTAAACACGTCCTCTAGTAAAAAAAAATAGTTTAAGGTTTTTTCTTTGTTTCTATTAACTGCATTTTCCATTTTATTTTTTAGCTGTAACTAAACACTGTTTACATAAGAAAAAATATTCTAAAGACACTAGTTTAGCAGAAAACCTTGATGTTATCTTTGTTAGTGTACACCTAAGGGTACCAAGGGAAACATGTTCATGCCTCCGCAGGGTAGAGAATATAATTGTAAAGTGATAATTGGAACTGTAGAGACTAACAGAAGATTATAGGGCTCCATTTCCAGCATGTATTAGCTTTAATAGATAAGTCTGGGGTTTGTTAAAACATAATAATGTTTTTGGTTTTTCTTCTTTGATAGGAAGCATGCTAGTTTTACATGCAAAGAAGGATCAGAGTTCTAAATATTCTGAGTACCTCCCAAATCAAATAACTAGAGATGTTTTTATTATAATATTTGGCACTCACTTTTATAAAAATCAGCTGGAATGAATTATAATACATTACACAAAAAGATTAACTCTGAGTTTATTAAAAATACATTTATAAATCAAAGGTTGTTACAGTGGTAATTCATGTCTTGCCTTTTGGTTTTCAAGTATATTGAATTCATCAATGTTTCTAGAAACATAGGTATTTATAGGTGGCTTTCAAAAGTAGTTATTTTAAAATATGTCAGGACACATTTTTGGCTCAAATTTATATTGTACTTTCCATCAAAATTCCACGTTTTACATCTAATGGGAAAAAGAATCATTTCTGATTATAACATTTATAATTTTTACTTTGAGAAACAAATATTTTTCAAATGAGGATATGAAAGTTTTTATGTTCTGGTGTTTTCTTTTGTGTGTGCTTGGTTATTGTTGTCTGCTAATTATGACCCTTGGGAAAAAATCTGGGTTTTGTCCTAGGACATGGAATAAAACAATCCTCTACCCCAAAAGATTATTTACAATTGTAAAGTATCTTTTTTTTTTTTAAGGGCTTTTACTTTATTCAGCCCACCCAGGTTAAGTTCTCTTTTGAGTAACTAAAATCAACTAATTTGGTAACTCAATTACATGTCAGAATTTTTCCCCTTCCTCTACACTCTGTGGGTTCAGTGTAAGTCACAGTCCTGTCTACACTCAAGGGGAAGCTAATACGGGCTCTGTGACAAGTACTAGGTCGGGGGAGATCATTCCAAAATCCTCCTGAAGTCTGTCTGCTCCACATGCAATAAAACATATTTAGGAAAACTCCCTAATATGGAAAAATAAAGAATATATTTTATTTTGTTGTTGTTTTCTCTCTCTCTCTTTTTTCTGTCTGTGTGTTCTGCGTGTGTGCATGTGTTCATGTGCGCATGCGTGTGTGCGTTCAGCGGTGTGGTGCCACTGTGATTTCCAGGCTGATCTTGAAATCCTGGTTCAAGCCATCCTCCTGTGTCAACTCCCAAGAGCTGGGGCATGTCACTGCACCTTAAGGATATGATTTAAAATAACCTGTCAATCAAACAAGAAATAATAACAGGAATTGAAAAAACACATTAAACTGAGTACTAATAAAGATACAACATCAAATCTGTGGCTTATTCTTGAAGTAGTGCATTTGAAATGGAAAAACTCAGAGTTTAGCAAGATATTTTTGGAAAATGCGAAGGATCCGAAATTGATATTCTGAGAGTTATTGTAGGAAGATGAAGTGACTAATAAAAGGAAAGTGAAGAAACAGACGAGGAAGAAGGGAATTAAAGCCAAAATAAATACATGCAAAGATTTTCTAAGTTTGAATGGTTGAAAAGCACTCTCAAGATGTTAAGGAGCATGCTCACATAACTCTTGAAAGGAAAAGGACGTGGTATCCTGAAAGAAAGAGAAAACAGGCAAGCATGGGGGTCTGAGAGTCATCTAGGTGTGAAACGTGGATTAAACTACCAAGAGCTAAGCAGTGAATCTTTGATGCAGGAGAACTCAAGGCAGAAATGCTTTATACCTCTGTGATCATTTAGTTAAGCCAGGTTTCCTAAACAGTTATGCCAAGCGAAAATCAACAATACACAAAGCAGCTCCGGGAGTGTCTCTCTTAATGGGATTTATAGAAAGAGCTACAATTCACACTAATTATTCCCTAATTATTTTTGTATAAAATAAACTATTTGACAGAATTGCATAGGGGACCAATTTCTTTATCTAAGTTAGTGACTGCCATAGCATGATTTTGCCCACAGGGAACATTCAACCATGCTTTGAGAGTCTGTTGGTTGTCACCCAGAGGAGGGGTGCTATGGTCATCTAGTGGGGTTAAGACAGGCATGATGGTAAATATGCTTCGTTCATACACCAGTCCAGCATCAAATGGGAGAATCAGGCCCAAAACATCAATAGTAACACTGTTGAGAGTTTGATATAAATTGAAGATATGAAAAGAAAACATTATGGAGGGATGATAGAGTCTAGATCAGGGGAGGTTCCAGAGAGAAATTGGTAGTCATAGCAAAAATTTCTGGGAGAAATTTACATTTTCAAGGATTGTGAAATTAGGGATGAATAGAGTGGCTACCAGACATTTCTATGCAAGGTAAAATAAATATGACATTTTGTGATGTAAAGAAAAGATTGATTTGGGGAAAAAAAGGCAGAGAAGGGAGAGAATCAGAGACTGGAAGAAGTGATGTGTGTACAGGAAAATGACTGGCAGGATGGTAGAGGAAGGGTCACCTTCCTTTTTACATTCCACCTCTGATCCTCAGAAACACTTTTTTCGTTGTTCCCAAGTCCTGGCACCAAAGCTCTGGTCTGCAGCATGCTTTTATAATGCCTCCTTGCATGAGGCAGCGCTTCATATAATGGAGGACTCTATCCTTTGTCTGAGAATCAATAGTACCCAGGCCTAAGCTAAGCTCAAACTCAACTCAACAGAACCTGTTTTTTTGTTTTGTTTTGTTGTGTGTGTGTGTGTGTGTGTGTGTGTGTGTGTGTGTGCGCGCGTGCGTGTGTGTGTGCTGGATCTCCTCCAGTTTATCCACTACCAGCAGACAAATCAATTAATGCTATTTGTGAAGTATCTGTACAAATCAGGTAAGAGATCCCTAGAATTTGTCTATTTCTTACTTTTCTAAATTAATTATTTTGGCTTGGCCAACACCCACTTCACTGACTGAAATGCAATCATGCAGTCCCTCTTAGGTAAGAAAGGTAAAAGTAAAGGAAGATGATTGGTGACAATCTAGAAAATAAACTGACAACACATTCAGTGAGCACTGAATTCACCACAAAGGACATGGGAGGAGCCATCAAAAGTGTAACCTTCCACTTACAATTTCTGCTTAAATATCAAGGGATTGACTTTAATATTATTGTCTTGATGATGCCTTTCCTTTTGAATTTATGAGTTATATTTTGTTCTTTATTGATTTATTAGAAGGAAAACATATCACAAAGACAGAGATTTTTATACTCTTAGCCAGGAAGTTAAAATGTTCTCTATAAATAATAAACAAAAAAATAAGTAAGTAATTTCAGTCTTAGCATAAAGAATCCCAGATTTTACTCAGCATACAAGGTTTCTGAGAGAAGTTCCTCTTTTGCTACTACATAGACGCAATTGCTCTGGTATCCTGCCTTCAAGTGCCACCAAGAAAGGTAAGATGACATTTATTGACTGTCCCACAAAAATTCTAGCATTTGCACACACAAAAAATTCTATTGTATTTTTTAATTGCTGCAAATGTTAAGGTGGTGTCAAAACCACTGATTCAATAAATGAGCTCTACACTAAGGATTAACATGTGCAAAAACAAAAGCAAATAGTCCTATAATTCTCTCCAATTGTTTGATGTGATGGACGGTATATTCAAATGACTACATAATGCACAAAGCAAGTTCAAGAAGAACATGATAATTTTAATAATTCTCAAACAAGAGACAGTAGCTTTTAAATATTTTCCCTTTATTCATCAAGAATTGCTTCAAGAAACTGACTTTGATATATACTTTTAAATTTTTTCCTAAACGTGCACTGACACTTTCAGACTTCAGACATTCTTCAAAATCATTGAAGCAGTTTTAAAATGAAATTCATGGCTTATTCATGCATGCAAAATTCCCCGTATAGTACATGAAGCAGAAACATTGTAGAAAAAAAAAAAATGACAACATCTGAAGATCCTGTGAATTAAAAAGCAGAATATTACCAATGATAATTATTGGTTTTAAGGGAACACAGCCAATTTTTTAGAATATTTATAAAATCTCAACTGTGAGTTCTAGTTAAAGAGCATAAATCATGAAGTCAGGACTTGCTTTAAATCAGACTTTGGCTCTTAAATGTCTATTCATTCATTCAGCAAATGAGCCCTGTCTACAATGCAGTATGTTGCAAACCTGTAATCAGATTGCTCTCATAAGATTTTGTTTAATTACACAAAAATATGGTTATGTTATCTACATTCAGAATAGAATGATTGTGAGACCTGCAATTATACACAGTGTAAAAGGGCAAACAAAATGAATACAAGATTCCCACTTCCCCTTCAACATGTGATCAAAAGTCCAATTCTTAGATTAGGAAGTAGAACACTGCTCTTAGAAATGGGCTAAGCATGGTAGCAAAGAATTCCACATAATTAGCAGATTTCTTTTGTAAACTGAAGAGCAATAAATTCTTAAAGAATGAATGTCCTAATTGTGGAATACAAAAAGGTATTAAAATGGGTTAAATCACTCTCAATTCTTCTTTAATCCTCATGAACTAGTGAATTTTCCAAATGTACAGAAGTAAGAGTCTTGTTTTGTAGAGATTTCGAGAACCTCAGCCATGGACAGGGTGAAAAAAGATCTACGCTAACAGTTCCCAGACGTTGAGGTTGAGCACTGTAGACTCCTGATCTCCATATGGTAAATATGGTAAACTTCTATTGAGAAAAATGGTCACATTTTTTTTATCTAGTAGAAATTCTTTTAGGACAACATAGATCATTTGAGATGGAAAAAGTGTCTGTTTATATCCTTTCCTTTTACAAGTTTTCCTTAATTCAAAGTAAGTATGACTGCATACTCCCTACAGACCATCTTTCTACACTACTTGCTCTATCTGCCTGAGTATATAAAAGACCCTCATACACACTGGTTTGAGACAGAGGAGACCTATCTCCCCCATATTTCATAACTGTGATGGGCCACTTAATACTTGCTGGAATAGAGATGTTTTCCTAGAAGGTAATTTTTAAATTTAACATTAAGAAGTTAGAGACAGTAAAGGTAAGAAAGGCAATCCTAAATCACCCCTGATTCTACCACCAATAATTAACAGATTTTTAGTTTGTCATGTTTGCTTCACATCTGCCCACACCTAAACATACCACCACCAACTACAAGATGACAGATACAACAGGAGTGTCATCTATTCTGTTTTTCTTGCCTATGTCCATCTCTTCTCCAGAAAGTTTTTCCTGGGCATAGTTTTGTAATTTTTTCATTAAATATGTGTTCATAACATTTTAATATCACTTTGAATGATATCAATTTATCATTTTCCAATATATTTTAGTCACTTAATATGAGTTAATTTTAATTTTAATGTGGTTTGCATTCATGAAAATTCTAAAATATCTTCATTCAATTAGCTATTGATGATGTTTAACTCTTTTCCATAGTGGTTGACATTCAGTTCAGTTCTGTAAGAAATCCTGGTATACTAGAAATCAGTGTCATCAAATGAATAATTATCATGTAAGGTAAAGGACAATTCCTTCTACTGCATATATGCCATTCTTTTATTTTATTTTATTTGCGGTGCTGGGAACTGAACCCAGGGCCTTGTGCTTGCAAGGCAAGCACTCTACCGACTGAGCTATCTCCCCAGCCCGCCATTCTTTTAAAAGAATGCATTTCTTTTTATTAAAATGCATCACTCATAGCTACATACTGAAGGAATCAGTGATGGCAGGAGACTGTGTTTATCAGCAGAGTAGACTCATGTGATGAGGACCATCAGCGATCTATAACATGGTCAGGAATTAAAGAAAATACTCAGGTAATAATTACTGATTCAAGAGATCTCTAGAGTTTAAGTTTGGAGCACAGATAGAACTTGCTAGTTGACAATATGCCAAAGAGAAGCACAGATGACTAAATCATGTCAGTAGCAGAGCATAAGACACTGATAGCTGAAATGTGTAGAATAACTTTTTAGAATCACTAATATTAATAGCCCTGAATAAAATAACAAAACAGCAATCTCCTCTCCTACATATAAAAAGAGAACATTAGCAATAAATATCATACAGTACACTTTCCTATGCTGTTTACAAGTGTGCATTTATAAAATTATCCATGGTGACTGTCTTTGGTAAGATAATACAAGACTTGCTCATCCAAAAAGTTAAAGGAGTCTTGACTTTCTGACATGTAAATAATAACCAGGAACTCAGGGGCAGAAAAAAGTGTGCCCCTAAGGTATCGACAGTATGATTTTACCCTGACACAAGATGGCCCCCAAACTTTTATCTCATTGTTAGAAAACTCTTCCTTACTTTGGCATGAAATATGTCTTCCTGTGACCATTTCTTTATTCTTTCCTCATGAAAAGATTACTGAACCCTTCACCAAGTATTACTCATATACATAGTAAGCCCAGTTTGATACATTCTGGAGCAACTTTATGGGATATGAACTTCTGAAGCTTTTGAACACAGACCTAAGTCTAAACAAAATGTTTATAATAATTTAAGGAAAAATGCCCAACTCAGTCAAAAAAATACAATTTATATTAACATATAAAGGTTAATTCTGAAGAGATACAGATTGTTTCCCAACAATTTGGGTTTCCAAGAGCCACTGAAATTATCATCAATTTTGTTGCAGTGCAAGGAATACAAATAAATAAATAAATATAAACTAGTAAATTTGCCCCAGTTGGGAGGTGATGAATGTCTCTCCCTTTTGTTATTTTTACAAAAGTCTGAATAAAATAGTATTTCTTAGCATAGTCAATATAAGAATAGAAGACTAAAACAAAACTTTTCTGAATTGATTGAATTTTTTACTAAACATGGAGGGGGTATTTATAGTATGTCATACATATGGATAGGAATATGTCTTTCAGAGAATCAAAGATTCCTAGTTTTCTAAATGGAATCTCAGCAAACAGAAAAAACAGTGACGGCTTCTTGGGTATGCCCATATTTCCATTCTCAAATCTTTCTTCACCCACCTCTGCTTTGGACCCAACTTCCTCTTCAAGTTCTGACGCTAGGATGTCAACCCTCCACTTAGCTGCAATGTCTTTGGTGACAAAGGTCAAGCAAAATAGCAGTAGACTGAACTCAAAGGTGTCCATCAAGCCATGATTAGCAGCTTTCATTACTGGGGAAAGAATTGTGAAGTACAGAATTACTCTGTGCTCTATCATCTTTGATTCAATCATCTTTGATTCAATCAGACTCGGTGCATTTTATCTGTTAGAATAGATTCAATGAAAAAGAAAGAACATTTTATTTTCTTCAATAATTTCTTTTACTTTTTCCAAGGTATTGTGTCTCTCTGTTAAAATTTCAATTTTTATCATTTCTGTCTGATTGCTTCTTGGAGTAGGAAAACAACTTCCTTTGTAATTATAGACTGCCATTGTTACTAAAAAGCACATTTCTTCAAATACAAATTAAAGATTTTTTTCTGTTGTATAAGTGGATTTTAAAATATATTATTTACTTATGCTTAATATAATTGGCTTGATCATTGGATCTAAAATCTCTCAATTTTCATGACATAATTAAATAGGCATGTTCCCCCTGAACTTGGATAGCACCTATTACTTGCTTCCAATGAATAGAATATACTGAAGGTGACGGGATGTCATTTCCTTGATGAGATTGGGGTATGTAGCAAAAGTGAAGAGATATAAATAAATCCCTTAATCCTTTGTAAGTTAATCAAAAGTAGATTGTCCAGACTGGATTTGCCCTACTAAGAGAAGCCCTTTAAAACACAGTACAGAGTACAGATACTCAAATAATGAGACACACTTTCTTTTTTCTTTTTCTGGCTTTGAATAAGTAAACTGCAGCACATTCTGCAGCTGCAAGGAAATGGATTCACTTTGATATTTCACAGCATTTGCTACTGAATTTCTCTCTAGTCAGGTTTGCAGATGACTATGCAGCCTGGTTAATGCCTTGATTTCAGTCTTGTGATGGCCATGGTAGAGAACCAATATAAATTGTGCTACGTCTAACCTATAGAAATCACAAGATAATTAATGAGTGTTGTTTTGAGTTTCTAAGTTTCTGGTAATCTGTTACCCAGACATTGATAATTAATGCACTCTGAGAATAAGTAAGGATGAAAGAAGGCAGGATTGAGAAAGAAAAGAATTTTTATAATTACCAGGATTGGATTATAAAATTTATATGAGTTTATAAAAATAATTGGATATGCCAAGTTAAAAAAAAATGAAAGTCCTGGTTTTATAAATGTCATTTCTGAGCCCCTAAATTCTCTACTAATTTAAGTCAGATGGAGAGAGGAAAATCTAACCTGTCTTTCAGATCACATTAGAGGAACTGAAAGTGAGACAGTTGCATCTTTCCTGAACTTAGTGGAGTGGATAAACCATTGGTAATATTTATGAATTCTTTAGATCTGAAATTTAAATGGGGCATGGAAAAACAGTTTGATTCCACTTTTCAACATCCAGATACTCAAACAACAAACACTCCAAGGATAGGGACTAGAATAATCTAAAGACCCATGCTATTCGGTGGATGGAGGTTGATGTGAGACAGTGAATGGGTACAATCATTTCTTCAAATTTGGATTTCTATATAAGGTTTCTCCACATGGTCTACCATGTGCTTCTTCAGTACCTCACCGGGCTGGTTCCTCCTGTAAGAAGATATAAGGAAGAGGGAAGAGGAGGGAGAGGAGGAAAAGGTTGAGAGTGGAGCGAGAAGGAGAACGGTATGCTGGGGGTGTGGGTGCACTGCATGTTACATGTATTTTAATGTAGCCTTGTAAGCTGGTGACACACTCCCACCACCCTCCACTGTTTAGAACAGACACAAGTTCATATGAAAGCAAAAAAGACTCAGTTCATTGGTGGGGGACAGGGGAAGGATATGCGGGACCATAACTATTTCTGCAACAATTTTTAGAAAATACAGTCTCTTACCTGTGAATTTCCTGTTCTAATTTATACTTAGATTCAGGATTTATTTGACAAAATAAGAGGTAAGGGAATATATTCTCTCACATATTACATAATTCATAAAAATGCTAATTTTAACTGGTCTGCGTATTTTCAATTTAGAAATGAATCTGCAAAAATATGTATACCTTTAAAACAGATACATTCAAATCCTTATTAATTCAAGGAGCCCCCTGTCTGCTGCTTTTTTTGTAAATGTTTTATTGATTTTCCCCAAATTTCTTCTGCTCATTTACATTCATTTTTACCTCTCAAGAATCGCATATATCCTATTTTGAAACCTATTTCCTAATGAATAATTTGTATGCTTAAAACCTGAAATCTAGTCAAAAATCTTTTTTTTTTTTTGAGGATGTTCATAGCTTCTTTGCATCCAACTGCCTCTACAAGCTTGGACTTATCCAACTTTCTTACATTTGAAAAAGCATCTAAGCCCTATTCTCTGAATACAGGGCAAACTTGGCTGCTACCTTATCTTTACATGTGCCGACCTCCCTTAATGAAAAAAATCTTCCATTTTATCTTTGATGTAGAGAATACTATCATATTTTGATCTTCATGTTATTTAATATTTCCCATATAGTTAGTGTTCATTTCTCATTTATGTTGAAAAAAGTTCTTGTTTGTATTTCTAGTGTTTATTATAGTATATACATAAATATATATATATATATTATATATACTTATATATAACATATTTTTCAATATGTTCAATTAAATCCTGGCTAAACTTATTTGATTTTCTGACCAAGAATTAAATAGTCTTATTATCCCTAAAGTTCCATGATTTGCATCTATAGCAGCATTATCTAGGCTTCACAACTATTTTTTTTTACTCAGCTGAATTTAGTGGGATATAAATAACTTCTTAAATTATTTTCTATCAAGGTATGTGTACACTCAAACACACAGAAGTACACATAATGTTTAGGTCTTTTGCGTAGTCTTTTCAACACTTACAATGAATGGCAGCAATCTATTTTGGGAACTGTGTCCTGTAAAATAAAAGCAGAATCTTTGTTGTTATTGAATTTCAGTGACTTATCACAGATACATGTACAGACACACAAAATAATTTCTTTCAGATGAAACATCACTAGAAAAATGATCATGTTTTAGACTTTACACATTCATGCGTTCATTCTGGAATCAAGGTTGACAGAGACTCCGATGTCCTCAGTGTCTGAATTTTAAGATCACATTGAAACTGCACAATGAGAAAAGACCAATGAAGAGGAAAGAGGAGTTTTTATTACTCTAGGAATGTAATTGGTGCATATTAGTACTGATTATATTCCATTGGCCATAATTCAGTTACAAGCAATTCCCAACTGAGAGATGGAGAGTGGACATTTATCCAATAACAGCTCTCTGCAGTAGAAAGGGGTATATGCATTTCTTTCAGTCAGTTAGCCTGCCAAAGGGCTCAATCAGGTATTCTGATGGGTTGAATTGGGTATGCGTTTTGCTTAATTACTTTGTTTTAAGATCTATCACTATATATATATATATATATATATTTGAAGTATCTTATGCATTCTCTATATTTCAATGCATACAATGATATGTAAAGATAAAAAGCAAAGATATCTCCATGCAGTCTTCTACTATTTCTAGTGTTCTAGTTCCTTCACACTTGAAACTGACTTAACCCACAGTAATTAACCCCATTTAATCTGCTTATATGACATTTGCTTATACACACTAGTGTATTCTGAATCACAAATAGTCACTTCAAAAGTTATATTTTTAACATACACTTTTACTGCAAATTAAGAAATTTATCACAAATTAAATATCACATAGTGTATTTACTATACAATGTGCAGACTTTATTAGTAAGCCAGTGATTTTATTATTTCAAATATATAAAATAATATCTACAAAAAATTGTTTTCAAATACATTTAAAACTTGCTTACCACACAGATGATTTCATAGGATAGCTATCTGTGCTAGAACTATTTGTTTAGATAATTATTAGAGAACACATTAACATACAGTTATTAATATACCAATGCTAATCATTAATTTTATCTGCTAAAAGAGGCAATTATGTTAATGAGCAGTGTTAAACTTGTTCACATGATAAACTAACCCTGCATAATGCATGGTGTTGATTTGTTAATAAATTATTTCAGTATGTGTCCTTCTTGAAACAATGTAAGAAAAATGCTAGAAAAATTTCATCTACCTTGTAGTAAGAATGACAGACTGCTCCATGAATCTGATTTATAAGAACTAAAACATATGCTAACCTTGAGAAGAGGGTAAAAACAAATTGAAACACCAGATAATCTAATTTCAAGAAATTTTAGGTCATGCTCTCTTGTAATTCATGGCTTATTTTCCTTGTAAATCTAACACACTTAGACATTGCTAAGTGTATTTTTAAACTAAATATACACATTAATTAATATGATCCAGAGACATAATGTTTTAAGAATCTAAATGATCTAAAACCCCAAACTATTCCTATGGAAAAGGTTTATACTGTAGAATCTGAGCCCACATATAAACAGCAATTTGTTCTCTCTTATAGTTTTGTTAGTTTTAAAACTAAATAAATAAATAAGCAGCACAAACTACTCTATAATCTATTCCTTTCCAGGTTCTATGTCTGTCATAGCACAGAGCTCTTTTACGAGTCTCACACTTTCACATACTTAGAAGCTAATACAAAGCATGAAGATTCCCTGCTTAGTAATCTTACATTCTTATGGTGTACCACAGTTTTAAACAATAACAGGATAATAAATGCAGAATCGGTTTGCTTGTTCATATTGCTAATATGAGTAATTCTCCTGAAAATGTCTGCATGAAATCTTCCTGTATACGCTCCATTGTGTTCTTTGAGTTTTACATGTCATTATTCAATGACTCTAAACTATAGATAGTACTACTAATTTTGTGTAACCACTGCTCAGAAAATCAATCTTGTGGCAACAGCTGCAAAACCAGAGTGATTTACCTTGTTGTCACTCTTCATTGAAAGTCTAGGATGGTAACACTGGTGGGGCCAAGGTCAAAGGGACTACCTGAACAGCCAAATTTTCTTAGAAAACTTCCATTTTAGTTTCTGTGGTTGGGTGAACTCTGCTTCCCACTGAGAATTGTAAGATATGTAACACATATTAATCAGACAAATTAATGGGTTTCACCAATATGATCTAGATATGTGTTCAAAAACTGAGAGCCCATTTAAGCTATACTAACTTTCCTTGTTTCCTAAATTAATGTTTTCATATTAATATGTTAATTACTTGAAAAGAACTTTTAAATGACTCTATGGGATTAAAACTACCAACATTTTCCCTCTTTATTGCTTGTTTTTACATTAGAAAGACTTCTCAGTTATTAGAAGAAATATTTATCAGAATTTCTCTCAGACATGGTTTCATTTTTTATCTTTTTGGTCTGTTTATCTTTTCAGTCTATTTAAAGTGTTTTGGTTTGTAAATATTTTTATGGCAGTTTAGTATGGCCTGATTCAAGTTGAAGTTCTGAATCTTTTAAAATCTTTAAGGTTTCAATATTGAAATAATATTATATATAAAATATTATATCTTGCTTTATTTCACCATTTAATTTCATATCAAATTGTATAATTTAATCAGAAATATGCTATAAGTTGAGTACAAAAACATGTTTATTATTTCACTTAATACTAGAACCATAATTTAGTTACAATTTTCTTATTGTTGCTTATTTAGAACATTGCCACATTTTATTGCTTATGATATTTGAGACACTCTGCCACCTTTTTATTTGCATGATAATGTTTAATTCTCACAATTATTTGCCTCTTACAGAGGAAGAAATGAAGGTGCACATAAGTTAAGTAACATGTCTGAGATGAATGTTTTAGGTATTTTGCTGCTAAAACCAAAAAACCTGACAAGAACGATTTTAGAGGATGAAAAGTTTATTTGTCCAATGGTTTCAGAGATCCCAGTCCATTGATGGCCAAGTCCATTGCTCTGGACCTGAGGCAAGGCAGAATGGCATGGCAGAGGAAAGCAGCTCAGGACATGGCACAATGAAACAGAGAGAGTAAGAGAGAGCTGTGCTCAACAAGGACAAAATGCAGACCCCATAGTCTTGTCCCCAGAGACCCACTTCTTCCAGGCATACCTTTCCTGGCTACAGTTACCTGCAAGTTAATCCCTATCAGGGGATTAATGCACTGATTAAGTTAAAACTTTTATAATCCAATAATTTTATCTCTTAACTTTCTTGCATTGTCTGACACATGAGCTTTAGGGAGACACCTAATATCTAAACCATAACAATGAATAAAAAATAAGTGGCCAATAAATGATTTCACTGTAGCCTTGCTCTTTCTTTATTTTCTATTTGAATCCTTGTTCTCTATTTAAAAAATTACTCTTAATTTGTTAGTACATGTTACCAGATTTTCTCCTAAGAAGATAGAGCTGTGAGTATTCACTTAGATGAAATTGCTCAGTGCAATACCCTCATATTTGATAATCTGAAATATCAAATAAAAGTTCTCTCCATTTTATTTTAACAACTTAAACATAGACTGATTTTGACTTTGAATAATGACAATTTCATGTGCTTCAACTTATAAATGAGGTTAAATTTTTTTATTTCTTCATATTTTAAGTACTCTGTTCATTTTCTATCAAAGTTCTTTTTCCTGACATTGCCTATCTTTTCCTGACATTCATAGCTGTTTGTATGAGCTTTGCACATAGCAGGTATATTAACTCATTTGTGCTAATAAAAATGTTGATAGATAGAAGCAAGCATAAAGTCATAGCAGAGAAAGATCATGGTTCCAAAAGGCTGGGTAGAGTAGAGAAGGGAGAGGAATGGAGAAAGGCTGGCAATAGGTACAAGTTATAGATGGGAGAAATAAGTTGTGGTATTCGGTTGTATGGTAGGATTACTTTAGATAACAATAATGTATTGTATATTTAAAAACTGCTAGAAGAAAAGTGTTATAGTTTAGGCTTAAGGGGTCCCCTAAATGCTCACGTGTGAGACAGCACAAGAAAGTTTAGAGGGGAACTGACAGGGTTATGAGAGTTTTAATCTAATCAGGGCATTAATCCCCTGTTAGGAATTAAATGGGTGGAATGTGTAGTCAGGTAGGGTGTGACTGGAGGAGGTGTGTCACTCACCATGGTCCAAATATAAACCTCAAAGGCGACCCACCTCCTCCAGCTACAGGAAAAGTTTAATAATTATTAAAAAGTTTGATAATAGCAGCCATAGAAAGTTAAAATTGTACAATATTTCACAATATCTCAAATCATTTTCACATAGTATGTTGACAGTGTAAAGAGGCGTAGTTTTATGCTATGAAACATAGTTTTATGCTATGCCCCAGCGACCCACCTCCTCCAGCTATACCCTACTTGCCACACCCTAAAGTTGTCATCCCTTAATTTATTAAATTATTAGTCCATTAAATGGATTAATCCACTGATTAGACCATAGCTTATATAATCTAATTATCTTCCCCTGAACATTCCTGTATATTGTCTCACATATGAGCTTTTGGATACATCTCAAATCTAAATCATGACACCACTGTCAGAACCCTAGTCCTTATCAATTGAATATCAGCTCAAGGTTGAGCCAATATTTGAACCTACCGTTTCATAGCATAAAACTATGCCTCTTTACACTGTCAACATACTATGTGAAAATGATTTGAGATATTGTAAAATATTGTACAACTTAAACTTTCTATGGCTGCTGTTATCAAACTTTTTAATAATTTTAAACTTTTCCTGTTGAATAGGTACAGCATGCTTTCAAATACAAACTTTACTAGAGTTAAATATGTACTAGTATTAACATTAAAAGTTGATTACAAATGACATATTTTTATGTATGGGTTTTGAAAAATACTCTCAAAGGCATTCATTGGGTTCTGCTTAATTCTTGATCAAAGAAACAGCTGACAAAGGCAAGAAGTCAATTTTTACCCACTAGTTAAACATGGAATCCTCAATGTATTTAGTCCCCTTTACTCTTGACATCTGTTATACGGATGCTAACTATCAGTTAATCCTTTCATTTCTGCCATAACAACATAATTAACATTACATGAATACACATACATATACGTTCTCTTTTGCAGTAAATTCATTGGTGTGCTATTGAGTTTTTTAGTTAAACTCACCACTTGCTTCTAGCCTCTAACAATCTTTGTTGTTGCTAAAATAAAACTTATACAATAAAATTTAATCAAATATGTTCGTGAATGATACGCTTACTAGATGTTGAGGCCTTTATACATGACTGTATTAAGTAGAATAATGCCTCCCAGAAAGGAGTTCATTGAAATATGTGAATATATGTTAAATTGTATGGCAAAAGGGAGTCTGCAAATATGCGTAAGACTACCTTCAGATAGGGAAGTTGTTCTGGATTATCTAGTTGGGTCCAATCTAATTACGTGAGTACTTAAAAGTGGAGAAACATCTAAACTGTGGTCATAGGAAGAAATATGATAATGAGACTAAAGAAATGACAGCAGAAGAAGGATTCAACCTGCTATTGGCAATTTTGAAGTTCGAGAAAGGGAGCAATAAATTAAGTACTGCAGGTAGCCTGTACAGCTGAAAGAGGTAAGAAAACAGACCCTCCCTTGGGCCGTACAGAGTGGGTCCTGCCAACACTTGATTTTTACTGCCTACCCAGCTCAATTTTAGCCTGTGTGACCCATGTTTGACTTCTGATCTACAAAACTTTGTAAATTCATGTTGTTTAAGTCACCAAATTTGTAGTAGTGTTTTACAGTAGACAATTTAAACAATGACTTATACTGCTTAGTTTTCAAAGAAATCAGGTACTATTATTATCCTTGTTTCACAGAAAAGAAGATTAAGATTCAGCAAGGTTAGGTAAGTTAACTAGGGTTAGTGAGAAAGAAAACTGGAGCCAAACTCTACATTTCTCTCTTGAACAGAAAAAGGCAATGCTTGAGACATGAATTTAAAGGTAACATACATATAATAAAATAAAATTCTATACCTAAGAAATTTATAATTTTGTAAGAAAAGGGTTGAGAGATTGCCAGAAGTAAGAAAATATACCTGTCTTCAAATTGAAGCAACATACAAATTTCTAAGTAGAATGAAGAAAAATTAGACATATCATCATAAAATCCCTATTTTAGAAATCCGAAAATAATCTTAAAATTATTAGATGGAAATTTATAGATATAAAAAAGGAATGACATATAGATAGATAATAGATTTTTCATCATAAACAACAAAAGGCTAGAAAGTATTGAACTTAATTATTCAAAGAACTGAAGAGAGAAAATAAACCAAACCAAATCAAAATTAAAAAAAAAAAAAATCTCCAGCTACTTAGAACACTCAATCCAGCTAAATTATCATATAAGATTAAGAGCAAAATAAAAATAATTACAGGCAGTTGAGGGTGGGAAAAATAAAGTTAAAGACCAAGTAATTTTGTGGTTGAAAATAAGGTGGTATTAAGAGAATATGATATAAAAGGAGAGTTTTAAGAGTTAAAGTACCAAAGAGTTTATATCTACTGGAGGATACTATAGAGGATAAGTAATATTTGATATATAGCATAAACTATTATATGTCATATATCACATTATATATAAAATATTATGTAGAATATGCATTTGCTTTATAAATCAAGGCACCTCCTAAATAAAAGAAACTCCTATGTAACTTCCAGATCAGGGACACAAATTTATAAAGAGTTGGAATAAAGAGAATTAAATAAATAACAGCTTTTCATCAGTCCAGTAGAAAATTGAGAATACAATTAAACAAGAAAAGAATAAAACACTCAATATACAAATATAATAATTTACTAGATTTGAAATTATGGTAGAATAAGATTAACTAAAGCCTCTGTATCCAGGCAGCTAAATATAATATATAAAATCATAATTACTTTTATTGCAAATTTGAGATTAGAAGAAATAATAGGGGCTGGGGTTGTGACTCAGTGGTAGAGTGCTTGCTAGCACATATGAGGCACTGGGTTCGATCCTCAACACCACATAAAAATGAATAAATAAGATAAAGGTATTGTGTCTATCTACAACTAAAAAATTTTAAAAATAAATAAATACATAAAAGGAATAAGAAATACCTCCCAGACTTAGAAAGCAATATGAAACTGAAGATTACAGCAGTAAGCATGGTCTTGTGCTGTGGCAGCTACTGCTTTAAGGTATTGAGAAGAGGAACAGCTGTACCCTAAAACCAAAATGATTATATTATAAGGAAAGGAAAACAAGGTGTCTGTTTCTAAAAGCAGCAAGTGTAATCAATGTGAAAATGTCAATGCTTCATATTAAAATACAGACTAAATCAAAGAAAACTCCTTAGCAAAAAAGATGAGAAAAATTTTCTCTATTGTTTTACAGGAAAAAGCAAATTGCCCAGGGTCTATGACTTGAACTGGTTTGGGATTCAAATGTAAGATCTTGAGGAAGTATCTACAAAACTTCCCCACCATCACAGCTATGTGGAACCCTGCAGTTAAAGAGCAACTATGAGGAGCATGCAGCTTGGAAGTATTACACACAGGAAGGAAGAATCCATTGTGTTTACCTGCTTCATGTTCTTCTTCCTGAGGAGAATCTATCCTTTCCAATCCCCTTCTATTTAGGCAGAAATATTGTCCAGTTCTAACAATGAAATGAAATTATATCACCTCTGGCCTGGGCTCATGACAAAAGCCCTTGTCAATTTACTAGCCTCTTCTCCACAGAGCAAATCAGATCTAGAATATTGCTAAATCACTGTAAGAAGGACAACTGGCCTGGGAAGTAGATTGTGCACCAAAAGTATTTGCTTGAGTAAGAAATGGTGAAGCATTAAATAATGTGATAATAGGTCAAACTTTTCTAGACTTGATGAAAGAATGAAAGTCCTCAAATCGCAGGCAGAGAAAATAGAAATACACAACTTGACATATCATAATGTATCATAATGGAAGTATGATCAAGTAAAACAAATAAAAATAAAAAATGAAAAAATCAACAGAGGAAATTAATCTAACAAAAGATTCTAAAAGGCTTAATAAGACATAAGATAATGCAAAATTTTTTTTTCAAAATTAATGAAGCATATTCATGAATGTTGCTGAGGAAAATATGATTTGCAAGCCCACAAAATTTTTTTAAAAATTATTTATCATTGGTACAGGGAGTTGAACTCAGGGACACTCTCAGCCTCTCAGCTGAACTGTATCACCAGTATATTTAAGGTTTTTTGTTTTTTTGTTTTTTGTTTTTTTGTCACAGGGTCTCAATAAGTTGCTGAGGTTGACCTCCAACTTGTGATATCCCCCTGCCTCAGCTTCCTGAGTCCCTGGGATTACAGGTGTCCTACAATGCACCTAGTAAAAATTTTAAAAATTTAAATGAACACAATATGTGGGATGTTTCTCTTTCACAGACTTTCACTCTAAATAATACAATATATTTCAGAAAGAAGGAAAATGCATAATGAAAAAATATGAGAAATAATGAACAGATAATTTGCTAAATATGATGATAAATTGAAGCCAGTGGTAAATTTATAAAACAGTAATTATGATAACCTATATGTAAGATATAAAATCCAGGTAGATTAAAATACCAAATTAAATTACAAGTACATGCTGCTTGGGTATAATGATCAGGGTTAAATCACTATGAAGCCCCAGTATCATCAGTGATAAACAGAAGTACACATTTACCTTAGACTTGATACTTACGATATTGGATTAAAATATAAGCAGTACTCATCACACATATATATGTATTGTGTCTATTATATATTTTATATGATTATATAATGAGTCATATTATATATATATTATAGTGTATTATACATATGCAACATATTCCACTTTTTGAATATTTATATAGAAGATGAAAAATTATGGGACCATGATTATAATCTAACTGAAGGCAAGTCTTTTAAACATTGGAGGGGAGAAATAATATAGATATGTTATAAAATGTAACACTAATTTGAATTTATACCTACATACATATATAACATATTTAGTTTTATTCCTCTTTTTTCCCTAAATTCCTAAAATTATTGCTAGATATAGGACTATTCAGAATAATAATCCATATTTTCCAAACTCTTTGTAGCTAGTTATGGCCAAGTACTTAAGTCCTAGTCAATGGCATGGGACAGGCAAAATTATCTGTAACTTTTAATTTACATGACATTAGTTCTCTTTTTGTCCATTCTTTCTGGATGGAATGCAACATGGTAGATATGAGCCTTGGACCATCAAACAATGGGTATACCTTAGCAATGGTGGAGAAAGAAGAAAAAGAACTATTTAATGCAGAATAACTGCCTAAGGACTCACAATTTTGACAGCAAACAGCATGTACCTGGATTATTACAAGAAAAGGAAATAAAATGTTTGGTTAAAGCACTATTATTTGTGGTAGCCATGAAAACATGAACTTATGTGTACAATAACCAGTAAAGGAATATGGAATGGAAACTAGCAAGATAAAAATAAATCAAAATATATTGGAAATCACAGTAAATGTCAATAGAACAGTTTCTTGGTCAAAAAAAAAAAGTCAGTGTTTTAAATACTTTTAGTTATATTCCATTTTCAGTTTTAAAGAATAGTAAAAAAAATATGAAATGAAATTTCAATAAATCTCCAAGTAGAGCAGGGCATGATTGTGCATGCTTCTAATCCCAGTAGTTTGGGAGGCTGAGGCAGGAGGATTACAACTATCTAGTTATCTTAAAAAGAAATAAAATGAAAAATGAGATCAAAGATAAGAGAGAAAAGCTAGAGATATGAAGAATTTGAATTCACCTATAGATAAGTTACACTTAGAAAAATTACACAAAAATATGCTGAACAAGCAAATACCTCTAATTTTGAAAATGTCAGTAAAATGTAAAAATTCTTAAAAATACAAGTTGTCACACATAGCACTGACTGACTAATAAAATTTTGAAAATTGAATAGTCTAATATAACTCCACTTTTTTAAATTCCATGATCTCCATCATGTATGGACATATATTAGCAGATGTTAAAATTTATCAAGGTAACCATTTATAAATCTTTCATCATGCAGATTAAACTTCTTTGTCAAGAAGAAAAGAAACACTGAAATTTTCTAGAAACCTTGTGAATCTTTAAATTATAGAAAAGAATTATCACCTATAAAAATACTGAATGTGTATTCAATAATCCTTAATAAAATATCAAGAAATGTTGTTTCAGTAACGTAGAGAAAAATTAACCTCAAGTAGATCACTTCTCTGAAGTGCAAAGATGATAAAATATTAGAATACTTTCTAACTTTAAAAAGTTTTCATTAGTGACACTTGCTAATTTAATTTACTCAATTATCAAAAAAGGAAAAATAGATGAATATTAATACATGAAAAAAAATTGATGGTGTTTACCTCAATTCATGGAATAGGAAAGATTTCTTGTAGGAAAATAAAGAGAAATTTTTTCTTAACTATTAATTCACTCTTCTCCAAATTTACAGCAAATATTGTATCAGTTTTGCAACATCAAAAGCGTTCTCTTTCTGCTTAGGAAAAAGAGACAGATGCTATTATTACTGTTTTAGTTGAGACTTATTTTGAGAGTTTCAAATGGAAAAAGAATTAATGAGGAAGTAAACGTGCATTAGAATTAGAAGTAAAATTCAAAGTAGACACTACCGACCAAAAAAAAAAAAAATCAGAAATGGTTTAATAGGGTGACTGATGTAAAAAGAAGAATTTAAGTTAGAATATATATAAAGATTATGCCAAGACATAATTATAAAATATAATAAATATACCCCAAATGTTTTCAGGAATAATAACATAATAATAAGAAATGGTAAAATAAATACCAGTGGAAAAAATACAATACAATAATATATAAAGTGATATATTTATCAATTTTGATAATAATTTCTCATTTTTTAAGATGAAAGGCAATTCTTTTACTTTTTAATTTTTTATTTGTTTTAGTTAGTTATACATGACAGAATGCATTTATGCATTTTGATAAATCATACATAAATGTAGTGTAATCTCTTATTTTCTGATTGTACATATTGCAGGATCACATCGGTCATGTAGTCATTCATGAATATGAGGTAATAATGTCTGTTTTATTCTACTATCACTCCTTCTCCCAAACCCCTTTCCCTCCCTTCACTCCCTCTAGCTAATATAAAGTAATTCTATCCCTAGCCCTCCCCTCTTATTGTGAATTAGCATCTGCATATCAGAGAAAATATTTGACCTTTGTTTTGGAGGTTTCACTTACTTCTCTTAGCATGATATTCTCCAACTCCATCCATGTATCAGCAAATGCCATAATTTGATATTTTACTTCCTATCACACTCAGATTTAAGCCAAAATGTTGCAGAATTTTGAAGTTTACTTATTTATGTCTTGAAAATTTTTGCCATTTCCATAGTTTTAAACTTCATTCTTTAGCCCATTTCCTAGTTCCCTAAACCACTGTCTCTTCAGATAGGGCTAGTCTTACAAACTCAAAAAATAATAATTTTATAATATTGTCACAGAATGGTTCATTTACTTATTTTCACCCTATTTCACATTCAAATCAAGAGCTTTTTTTGTCTAAATTGTGCATAAATTGAGAATAATCTACTTAACCTTTTAAGAAATACCAGCAATTCCTATTCTACTTTGGAAATAGTGTTAGTGGGAACCTGGTATTTTTTAAAAATATTCCTCAACCAGGTAGGAAGGGAATTAGATTTAAGTGTTACATTTCATGATTTTATTTTTATGCAAACTAGGCCTACTTTGCAATTCCTTACAGAAATTCATTTTATTTCTTCTGATGTTGTATGTATACTGATATTTAATAAAATGCATGTGACTCTACTTGGGACATAAACAATTTTGAATGGTTTTCATTTTATCAGAGGCTGAGAAGTAGGTGTGATTTGCAAGTATTTATCAGATCTCTTGAATTTATATCATTTTTTAGTTCCTACACAATTTTCTAGAACTTACTTTCTTATAAAGGTTTAACAGTTTTTCTAGGAAAAAACAACACACGTATACATTTCTAGATATATGTATATACACGTTCTTCCCTTGAGGAAAATCCTGTGCGGTTATATCCTAATAAACTCATCATAGGTTGGAAATATAAATTTAAAATGCATTTAATAAACTATATTAGCTTTTTGTTATTCTAAAAATTACCTGAGATAATCAACTTAATATATGATATACTTTGTAATTCAGCTATTAGCATTTTAGCAGTCTAGTTCAGTTAATATTTTAACAATGTTAACAGTATTATATCAATCATCTTGGTTGTGATAATAGTATCACCATTAGGCAGATGTTATCATTGGAAGTTGGGTGAATGGCATACAAGAACTTTGTACTAACTTTGTAGCTCCTTTGCACATTTGAAATTACTCCTATAAAAAATAAAAACCCAAAGGAAAACAAACTTTTTGAAGTATAACATTGTTAAAAAATGAAGACAGTACTAAAAAGAATGGTACTGAAATAAGACATAAGAGAACAAGAAAACAGATGTATAACATAACACTAGGGATTAGAGATACTACATAGTTCACAAAAGCATTTTTCCTAGGCTGTTATCACAGATTCACATTCATAGATCAAAGACAGTTACACATTTTAGCCTTTGAAACCTGGTCTCAAGTTGATTTGACTTTAGGGCAGAATTGATATGAGGTTAAGAAAACATCACAAGATGTTACTGATATTTGGATGCATGAGGTGTTGATCTCTGAAGCTGTACTCAATCTTGATTAAAAATAAGAGTAAAGAAATTGCTTCTGAAAATTACAGAGATTCTGAGACTCACCAACACTGTGCTGTTATACCAGGTCATTCAACTAGCAATAGTAGTATAAATTCTCCAGGCAGGAAAAAGCTAGTACTTTATACAGGGGTTTTCAAGTATCAATGCATGTTTAAACCATTAACATCATCAGATTTATTACATGGTGTCTTCCAATACCATTTATTTATAAATATCGTGAATATATAAAATACAGTACAATATATAGACACTTAAAACATCTAATTTTGAGCATTTGTTGAGGACCCATCTTTTTACAAAAATAATTTAAAGTAGTTATGACCTAATATAACCAGTAGTGATGCATGAGAAAATTGATTTATAATTTCATGCCTCTGGGAAATCATCTTAGATGAAGGAGAGATGAAATTGAGTTATCTGTAAAAGTATTACATAATAACAATAAATTAGGCAAATGGGGCATATACTAACAACTGTAATATAAATGTCATTTAAGTCTGTAAGAAATAAAAGTATCATTTTAGATTGGATGGTTTTGATTTCCATGATGATGTGTTAGTGCTCTATTAGAGCTGAATTGACCATAGTCAGACCAAACATTTTCCTCTTTGAGTCCAAATTCAATAACAAATTCTCAATTAGAATCCCAAAGTTCATATTTGACTTCAGCTAATGATTAATTATTCATAACTTAAGGGAAAAAACCCCAATGAAACAATTAAAGATATGTTATAGTATGTTTGTTGCGTTATGAACATATCTGTCAATTTTTCTGTTGATTATTATCTATTCTTACACAGCTCAACACCAAGCTATCCCCAATATTTTCAAGATGCTTTTTATTTTATAATTCAACTTGCTTTATTTCCTCTAGTAGGAGGGCAGTTTCTTTTTTCATTTTTTTCTTAATGTATACCTTTTCATTCTTTAGGGTTCAAATTCAAATATACCTACTCTAAGAAAATTTAATCTAATATTAAATTAGATTAAATTAATAATAATTAACTAATTATTAATTAATTAATAATAATTTTGCAATTAATTATTTTGTCTGCGTCATCCATTGCACTCATAGTTTCTAGCTACATTTCCTCTTTAATCCATCTATTAAATAAACGTGTTAAACACTCAATATGTTATTTTTAAGAACTGAATGGACATCATTGGTAAAAGAAACAGACATGGTTCTTAGGTTGAAGATCTGACAAAAATATGTGAATATGTTTGCTTGTTTGGGGGACAAGACAGAGAGATAAGTAAAAGTAAGCATTTATGAATGCATTAAAATATGTAAGTCTTTAGGACAGGCTGGTGACAGGAGTCATTAGTATTGACAGTCTATTAGCATCATGCAAAATATTAAAGCATGTTTCACTGTTTTCTAAAACAACTGTCAATCTAGAAATTAGAAAAACACATGAACATGGAACTAATTAGACAGAAAATGAACACAACTTGTAAGAAATGCTTACAACTATCACAGAGCAAAATACAAAACTCCGTAAGTTTCCCATTGGTTTTCTTGGCATAAGGCACTTTTGTTCTCAATTCAAAACTTTGCTAATAGGTTGATGCATATGATTAATGTAATATACATAAAGAATCTAATTGGATCTCAAAATTTTATACAGTAATATTTAAGACAAGTGAAACGATGATATTAGAATTTTAGGGTAATTGCATCTAGCACTTTATTTGATGTGCTCATAAACAAACATTAGTGCTTACTAGCCACTGGAAAATCAGCACCAAAAAAAAAAAAAAGGTGGAGCAATATTTATTGATGGCTAATTGAAAACATGCAGTGTGGGAATTATGATGTGAAGCTTTGCATTTGGGTCCTTTCTTACAATATCAAAATCACAATAGCAAAGGAAGAGGCTGTCTCAGCTCATATCTCTGTCCCCAGTGTTCACCATAGTGCCATGAACATAGAAGCATCTCAAAATGTGCATTGAATTGACTTCAAGTTTCAGGAAAAATGAAACCAAGGTCACACAGCCATTAAGCAACTGAATTGCAATTCTTACTAAGATCTGACTAAGTCCAAGATATTTCCAATATAAATTTATTCCAGGACTACCAAAAAAAGGAAGATAATTAAAGTCACTATTTTAGCAAAAAGTTTCACTCATTGTGAACATATCAAGCAATAAATTGAACATTTTTGTGTTTTGGTCCCTAACAACAGAAAGATTAGGTGCCAGCAATTCCTAGTTTCTTGTAGGGTCACAGTGTTTCAAAATCATAGAGAAAGTAGAAGTCTTTTAGACAATTGTGGGAAAGAATCTCTCTTGACAAGAACCTTATATAAATTTTACATTAAGAAAAAAAAAACTAAAGGACAAATCATTTTTCTTTTCACTAAAGATTATCTTTGTAGAAAGATAATTTTCATATTTCACTGTTAAACAAGAACAAAATTGGAAAGTTCATTCATTCTATTGTGTAGTCTACACAATACATATGCAAAATTTTGCTGTCAGAGTTTTAGATTGTTTGTTAACATCTTTAAAGAAAAATAGAAAAATATCCATGATGGTATGGTGAGTTGGTAAACAAAATAATCTGTATTTTAATTGATGTGAATACACATTATTTTCAAATTTATACTAATTTCTTAAAAACTATCATATAGTACACATTGTTGCATTTCTATAACAGATGTGAAAATAGCAACATCTTTGTTCAAAAGAATAACAATAGTTTCATATCAGATATCCACCAATACTGTCACTCTAAGCAAGCTACTTAATTTTTCTGAACTTCAACTTCCTTTTTGGAAAAATTGGGGTAAATAATATTTAACAGAAAGCACTTATCATGAAACTGAATCATAGTAACCATTCTTAGTCTTGTGTCAATACTTAAACAAAATTATTTTTAAGATTTTGTAAAGTCTTGGACATATGGGACAGGTAATTATTTACAAAAGGCTAAACTAAATTTCTCAAAGTATAGTCCATGGCCTCTTGGGAGTCTCTAAGCCCAGAGCTCCAAGAGGTTAAGACTATTTTCATAATAACATCAAAGCATTGTTTGCTGCTTCTACTTTTCTGTCATGTGTACACAGATTTTTTCCAGAGATCACATGATATGTTATCATAGTCCTGAAAATTAATGGAATATACATGTAAAATTTTGTTTATTTTTATATCTTAACTAGTTCTCAGTATTAACTTGTGGTAAATATTGGTAGATGTATCTCACACAAACCAAAGCTGTTGTGGTCTTCAACAGTTAAGGAACACAACAGTGATCTGAGATCCATGTTTGAGAACTACTGGCTTGGAGATATTGGGAGTTTCATGTTATTTTAGACCCTAATGACCTTGAAAAGTGCTACCTAATTTTATTCTTCCCATTCTTAAAATTTTAAAACAAATGCTTCTACCAAACAAAGGGTGGCAGATAATCTGAATAGTTTTCAGGATGGCATTATCTTCTGTGCCCTAAATCTGGTACTCAGTTTTGCTTTTGTGGAAACTGATGGCTTTTAGCAACTCAAGATCTGAAAAACACTGATCAAATGTACCTGATATATTAATGTTCAAAAGACAAAAGAATAAATCAAATGCCAATTTTTATGGGAACTCTATGCTTATACCTATTAACTGTGCTACTTATCTGAGGAGATACTTATTCTACTTTTAGGAATCTAGACAATATAGCCACAATGTTGATATAAAAATGCATAGGGTTAAAGCAAAAGTATCTGGTATAGATTATGATGCACTTAATTTAAGTCATGGCAAAAATTTTAGAAATGTGCTGACCTAAGGAAAAATACTACTTTATAATCATTTTCAAGAATATTCTAATAGTCTTTTAATTAAACTTGTTTCTATCCATGTACAGCCAATTCTGTATAATTTAAGCAGAAAACATCTTATTGAAAGTGAAAGCACCCAGAAACAACCCCAGATGCAGGAACTCACGCAAGAGATTTTATTAAATGGACAGGCAGAGTGTCTCCCTGCAGGGTGAGAGAGAGAAAATGAGAGAAAGAGAGAGGGAGCTTGCACGCACGAGAAAGAGAGTGAAAACCAGGAGGAGAGAGCATGAAAGCAAGGAGGAGAGAGAGAAAGAGAGAGAGAGAGAGAATGACAGGGGAGCTGTTCTTAAATAGTAGAATTTCACGGGCTAATAACAATAGACCAATGGCTGGCGAGGAAGTTCGTGGGCTAACAATCTGGGTTGTAAAGTGGTGTGGGGGAGGGAGAAGAATGGTAGCAGCAAAATAGCAGATCTGATGCCAACATTCTTCCCTTTTGTTTTTATAGATACTGGGGGTGGGACAATGGTCTTTCTTCTATAGCTTCTTCCTTCTGGTTAGGGGGTAAAGAGTCTCATTCCTATAAAAAAAGAGGATTAGGGAGGACTTTAGTGGGAGCAGAGTTGTCAATAGTGAATTGCAGGCCTTGGCTTTGGGTGTCAGGGGCTGGTAGTCTTGAAGGTGAAGCAGTTGATTGGCCAATTGTTTGGTGAACTTGTGTGTCTGCCAGCTCCAGAACTTGTATTTCTGATCTTGTAGGAACTTCTGAGGGCGATTTACCAGGCATGGTCCTGTTTAGGAAGATCTGAAGATGTTAAAATGACCACAAACTTCTGATTCTGGTAGTTTCTCTTGATGGTTATCAGGCACTCCTTCCTAAGAATCCCTTTAGTAGCCTCCAGTCTTACTTATTCTTGGGACTAATGGAAGTGTATATCTTAAGTTACGTTTAACTATTGTTTCTTCTTTTCAATGCCCAGGAATGGCTATGTTTTGATTTTAACTGTTTTGCTAGGCGTTCAAGATCAAGCTGGTCAAATTGACCTTGTTCTCAATCTGTTGTTAAGGGTCAGCTGAGTTCCCACAGGGGTTACTCATGGAGAACTTGAGAGCAACTTCTTAGCTCCTTTAGTGCCATTTGCTAGGAAGGGTCTCCTTGAGGATGTGACTTCCTTGGAAGCATCAGGATGTCTCCTTTTTTCAGTGACCCTCCTCTTTGCAGCAGGTGCACTGGTTGGATTTTCATCCTCTAGTGGTCTCACTAATCTCCCTGATCTGGAGGTCATGTGGCCCAGAGTTGTAAAGCTCCTTAGAGAAGCTCTCCCATCCTTAGGTTCAGGCTGACTCAGAGGGCAAGAACCAAATATTGGTTTTCTTGGCCCCTGTATTCTAATCTAAGTTTGACCTTCAACATTTAGCAAACCAGTCTCACCAGTCATAAAGTAAGAGTACTGGGCTTTAACTTTAATGTTTATAACTTTACAGTTATTTTGACACAAAGAGGGGCAAGAGTGAAGAGAAGAGAAGGTTTGAACATAGAGAATCTCTACTGACTTGCTGCTGTGTTGACAGAAGTTGTATAAGTCCCATTCTCTGGCCAAGAGGAGTCATTATCTAACTTATCAGACTGTGTTGCCATAGAAAATGAGCCTGTGAGTTTTGAGATCTGGAGTCAAATGGAGAGGCCAGATGTTTCTGAGGAAAGGGTCAAGGGGGTGGTGATTACAGAGAATTTTAGATTGGGCAGAGCCCATGGCTAAGAATTCCAGGAGCCCAGAGAAGGGAAACAGGAGAGGAAGGGGTGTCCCTACAACCTCTCTGATTTCCCACGTAGGAGCAGACCATCAGTGAGGGTTGTTACTGTCCTTAACAGGTTTGAGACCAAAGCTGAGGGAGACCCTGACTCAGCACTGGGATTTTGCTAGAGAGAGAGAGAGAGAGAGAGAGAGAGTGTGAGTGAGTTCAGGGTGATCATAGAAGAGCTCTGAGGACTCACTGCCAATAGAGGGAAGACTGTCCAAAGTCTAATTCTGTGGTGGGTGAGCAGGTTGACAATGGCAAGAGGCAGAAACACACTGGTGGATCAGGAAGGAGGGGGCATGGTCAAGACGGCTCAAATCCCCGTGAGGGGAGAACCAGCAGGCAATGACTGTGGATCCCATCCCAGGTTTCATCACAGAAAGACTTTCCTACCCAGAAACATTTTCCTCTCCCTTCTACCAAATATATTTCCAATATTAGAACCATTTATAACCTTGTTTTTAGTGATGACACAAAGCTATTTTTTAAGGAGTTAAACACATTTGAGTAATCCCATATATGTGAAATCTACTGATTTTACTGTAAATATCAAGATATCAGACAGGTGTATTGAATAGTATCTGCCATCTCTTTCCTGTGGGAGAAAAGTTCTAGAAACAATTTATATTAGACATTTTATAGATAAACATTTTATTAATTTTACCACCTGAAGACTTGTGAGGTAAGTAGTTACAAAGACATTTTACTTTCATTTGTTTACCAATTTAAATTGAACCTTTTAAATCATGTGAATGAAAGGTATCTGGTTCATTTTTAAATTTTAATTTTATGAGAGTTATCTTTGGATGCACATATATAGACAGACAACATGATATAAGACAACAGGATATACACATAACACAAAAGCAAAGGCCTTGTAGCTTTTATCTCCATTGCTATGTAACAGGTGTTCAAAAATAACTAGTGTTAAATAAAAATAGAACTGACCAAAAAATCATTGACCTAGGTATGTAGGATCAAAATTGTGAGCTCAAAAAATACAGTATTTAAGAAAAACAAAACAGGAGTCCTAGAAGAAAAAATGATAATGACCATTAATTATAGCATGATTGAGTGAGAAAGAGAAAGGCAGAGAGTGAGGGAGAAAAGAGAGAGAGAAAGTTCGGGTTTGCAGGAAGAGCAAAGACAAGGTAGGGAAATCTCTTTCCATTTCCCTGAGCACTCTCAGAAATTAAAAAGATCCCTGAAAATGTTGGGATCTAAAGTGCCGTTTGGTTTGAGGTCGGGGTGAGGGAGAGGGACTCTTAAATTAACTAAGAGGCAACCCAGGGTGTGGGGACTGAGAAGGAGCTGCCCATTGTGAGAGAGAAATTGGTGAATATAGAGGCAAGGCGTCCCTTGGCCCCCAGGGAATCACCAGAGTGCCCGAGGAATTCTCCAGGGAGTTGGCACTACCACTAGATAAGCATGGAGGCTAAGCCTGTAGGGGTACCTGGGTGCCTGGTGCTGGGGCTTTCGTAGAGGTGAAATGTCTAAGAGAGCCCAGAACCCGAGCAGGTCTCAAAAGAGGCGGTCCTCTCGGGAAGGAGTCCCGGTCAGTCGGGAGCTCCCCCCAGCAGTCAGTATAGGGATTCAGCCATAGTTGGAGGAACCATGGCTGGGGGTTCCCCCGACTCACAGAGAGTCTCAGGGGTGCAGGATGCCCAAGGGTCACTTTCCAGGTAACCAAAAGCCAGGGGAGAAGCCACTTACCGAATGAGGCCTGTACGTATCTGGATGTGGAGGACAGTGTCCAGGCGAATGGAAGGTGAGACCAGCGTCTGGGGTCTGGGGCGACAAACGGGATTCCACTCGCCTAAGGTGGCAGAAGAGCCCATCCAAGTCACGGCACCAATGAAAGCCAGAAACCACCCCGGAAGTGGGAACTCATGCAAGAGATTTTATTAAGTGGATAGGCAGTGTCTCCCTGTGGGTGAGAGAGAGAAAATGAGAGAGAGAGAGAGAGAGAGAGAGAGAGAAAACCAGGAGGAGAGAGATGAAAGCAAGGAGGAGAGAGGAGAGAGAAAATGGCGGGGGAGCCATTCTTAAGTAGTGGAATTTCGTGGGCTAAAAACGTTCAGCGGGCTAGCAATCTGGGTTGTAAAGTGGTGTGGGGGAGGGAGAATAATGGTGGCAGCAAAATAGCAGATCTGATGCCAACAGAAAGAAACCCAGATACTTCACAACACCTATGGAAGAATTAGAGAAATAGGATTGATAGAAACACAAAATCCAAGGGAGGTTATGGACAGAGACAGTCAATATCACAGACACGAACAGTCTGGTGAAGATACTATTGCCCCCAAGAGACTGGGCTCCACCTTGGGCAGTGTTGTCTTCTCCACCATGAGCCCCCAAAGCTCCCTGCTTCTTTGTGTCATTTACTTGTAAGCCAAAGTTCCAAATGGAAGGCTCAATTAGGTCTTAGATTGCTAAGATCTTTACTTTTTCTTTCTTAGAAAGAAATCCTAATTTTATTAAGAGAAGCAATGTACCTAACTAAAATATTATGTTTCTTCTTTTCTCATACAGGTACGATCATATTGCTATATTCAGATTAATGAGATGACAATGAAAAGTGTCTTGAAAAACTTTCAAGAAATCAGTGTCAAGCGAGTTTGTAGAGCTAGTAAGAGGATCATTTGTTTCTGGGCATGAAGAGATGGTGGCTGAAGCTACAGTAATAATTTTGGACCTTGAAGTGACCCTGAATAAGAAATAAATATTAATAGGCTAATGAGGTAGAAAACAATAAAACTAGCTTACTCATGAACATGAAGCTACTACCACAATCAACACTCACAGACTATGTATCTTAAAATGTTTTCCATTCGAGAAAATGACACTTTACATGTTCATATTGCAAAAATTTTATTCTTTCCCATTATATATTGTATATAACAACACTTGGTTTTAATTAATTTAGAGATTTCTGATATTCACACTAGCACAGATAACCTTCTCCAGAATAAGCTAGCAAATACGTATATGAAACATGTTACAGTTTTTGTGAGGTTCATTTCTATACTTCTGAAAACTTCACTGTCAATAATCTTCAATAATCTTCCTGTCCTGTTCTCATCTCTTTGATCAGACCAAAGTATCGCCCATTGCCCATGAATCCTTCAAGATTCTTTCTTAAGTCATGTCACTTCCAGGCAGAAGAAAATGATATTTCTTGGTTAAAATATTTTTGTAAAATAAGAGGGTTCCCCGGTAGGTGTCCAGGATGCTTCTGAATGGGGTTCTAATGACACAGCACTGAACTCTTAGCTGTCACAATCAGTAAAGTAAAAGTGATTTACATGTGAATCTGGCTCTTATTTTTCACCTCATCCAGTTATTCATAAGGCATTTTACATGAATCCCTAAGTGTGAGCTAAGGACAGAGTAGAAGTAAAATCAAAGTGTCGATGTGAGACCCTTTATCTGTGAATGATTTGTGCTTTCAGACCATCCTTAGGTAGTTCTCATTTGAAGTGCATTCACTTGAAAATGAAGTGTTGTAGGGCACAACTGCCTTTAAGGTTGTGGATGGATATCATGTGGTTGATGGACAGCTTGTATAGGAAACATGCTCACCTATTGTCCCAGGATCAGATGTTTAAACTTTATAAGGATCTAGAAGTCTTTATATATACTTTTCTTAAAAGAATACCCGTGATGCTCCTAATATGTCTTGCTGTAGTTCAAATATAAAGTACTCTTTTCTACAAAGATTCTGAGCATCATTGGGTCTGCTGGTCATAAGACTGCCTACAAATTACTCCAACTGAAACTTAAAAGTTAAGTTAGGGACTTAAATGCAAAAGACTTTAAGTAACTTTTAATAACAACTAAATGTATTGGAATAGTCACTCAAATATAATTTAGTCTACATGCAAATTTTTATTAAACTCTCTAGGTGTCTTAACTCATTCTTAAGAAATTTGTTCTATAATGAATTCATTTGTCCCTTTGAAGAAGATATCCCAATATGCTCCAAATCACTGGACTTACAGAAAATTTAGTGAGAGTAAAAATATTTCTATTTTCAGGGACTTCATCGCACATTCTTGATTAAGAATTTTTCTTATCAGATCTTTTAATTGTGGCATATTCTATCTTCTACCTCATGTTTTCCAGAATATTTTAAAACTAGACGGTGGTTTGAAATTGAAAGTGCCTTGCTGAGGTGCTATCCCTACCAGGTAAAAGCGAAATTCTTTTTATGTTTCCTGCATTGGTTTAGAAGGGGGGAAAGTTATATATGAATCAATAATAGCATACCAGATGCCAGGGGCTGTATTGATTTGCTTCAGTAAGAAAAACACATTTGGGACAGTAGTTCCAATTGGAAAACCACCTAATTAAGTTCATGATAAAGCTCTATAATTCTTTGGACAAATCCATCTTCTGTCTCAGCCAAACTGAAGAGTTAAATGGGAATGTAGTAGGAATTATCATTTCTGAATTTTTCCAGTTTTATGATGTGTGAATCCCAGAGCAATGCAGTATTGCTTTTGATTCAATATCGGTCCAGGAAGTATTCTAGAAGCTTCCATCTGGTTTTTCTTATAATCATGAGTTTTCTCCAAGGTAAGAATGCAGGTGTGGGTATGCTCTTAGCTAAGAAATGCTACTACTTTACCCTTCACAAACCTCTTCCATATTTTCTGGTGAACTTCAGTAAAAGCTTTATACCAAAAGGATCATAATTATCAAGGAACAATATATCAGTCAGAGTTCAGTTTTAAAACATATACACTATAAGGCTTATAGAAATAAAGGATTTAATATGGAATTTAAAACAAATATGAAGAAGGTTGTAACTGGGGATGTAAAGGGTGCAATCCAAATGTCCAATGCTTCCTCAAATAATCCTCATGTTTTTCTTATGCTGCATACTGTTACTTGGGTAAAAATCATTTCAGTCTCCTGTCATTTGTACTTTCTGGTTTTTGAATTGATAACTGGATGAGAGTTTGTAACTCTTCTTTGATTGTTAAATAACCAGCTTCCCTGGCACAGAAGTTTGTGTTTTTGTTTTTGGATTTGTTTTCTTGCTTGCCTATTTGGTTCTGCATTCCAGGTAGCACCATTTTTTGTCTATTCATCTAATGTATTCCTAGGGCTTTCATGAAGAGTTTGCATGAACAAAGACCCTCTAGGACTAGACTGGTTTGTTTACTGATGTTTATCTTTAGCTTATTGAGCTAAGCCTTCATAGCATGACCTTTAAACTAGTAGAAGCTAAGCATCTCTACTTGGTATCTGGCACCCTGAAATCTTCTCATGCTTATTTGAAGTCAGAGATTCTGTTTGAATTATAGAATATCACTGGAGAAGGCAAGCCTATAGAATTCAGTCACTGTAGCATTTTTCAAGGATGCTGTTATTCTCTTATCAAATGTACAGGCAAGAGAATGTAGTAAACCTGGGATTGATCCTCTTATAAAGACCAACTTCTACGATTGACCTTTGACTGGTTTCTGGGGATTTTGATTTGGGGGAAGTTTCCCACAATTCACAACACTTATTTTTTAAAAATGCTCACTTTACCTAAATGGTCTGCATTGACAACATGACGTATGCTGAATACCGTCTTTATTTCTGGGAGTCTGGAATTTGTACATGGCTGGCAGAGTGGCTAACCCCAGTAAAAACCCTGGAAACTGAATGTCTAATGAATATCTTTGATAGATTGTGTTTCACAAACATGTTGTCACAACTCATTGCTAATAGAATTAAATCTGTCCTATGCGAGTCAACTAGAAGACAACAAGCCTTCTCTCCATGCAATTTCCTTTCCTAGTTTGTGTTGTATCCTTTTGCTGTAATAAGCCATAGACTTGTGTCCAATCCCATGCTGAGTCTTTCAAGTGAGTAACCGAATCTGGGGATGATCTTGAGGACCCCCTGTGTGTCCATGTGTTATTCCAGACCTTGGTAGAGGAATTACTTACGGGGTCCTCTAGCATGGTCAGGAGAGTATGTGAATTACATAAAATCCACTATATGACTTTTATTTTCCCAAATTATTGGTTTCATTTTTCTACACAAAACTAAGGAAATTTTGTTAACTTACCTTTATTTGTTGCTGAGTCCAATTTTAGATCAAGTGCACAAAAGTTTGAACAATGCAGCACTGCTAGAGTTAAAGAACACTAATTTAGAAATTTTGACATATGTACCTGCAATTAATAAATTTAATCTGATCCAAAATTTTGTTTTCCTTTGATTTGTCAAACATCTTCAGAATCTATTCTCATGTATATTCTCAACTTGCTATGTAAATTATAGAAATTTTCCAATTTTTATTTCACTTATTCCTTTGGGTTGCATAGTTGTGTCTGGGTTTTATTCTAGCTATAATTCCAGAGACGAAGAAGAACAAGGGTGAGGCCAAGTAAGCAAATTATTTGCTTTATCTCCCTTTTAATTCCCTTTATTTAAAATAATACAGTTTACTTAATAAAGAGAAATTGGTCTCATCAGCAGTGGGAGTTAGAAAGTTTAGTTAGTAAGGACTTTCAGTAACATTTGAGAGATTTGGATATATGCTAAAGTCTCTACCATATGTCTAATTCTTGGTTGGATCCAGCACTGTAAAAATCAATGCCATCAATTTCACCAAAGAGTCCAAGCAATATTTCAAAATATATAATATTTTAATTCAGTAACCTGAAGGATAAAACTTCACATTAGGGTTAAATCTGCTTCCAATGTCTGAGCATAGGAGATGAACTTAGGATAAAAATAGAAAGTCTATGTTGCCTTATACTATCAGTTTTCTTTAACTGATTGTTTTGCCTTTTAATCTATCCAAATTCAGCCTTGGTGACTATCCCACACTGATATTCTTTGTGTTTTCACATGTTTCATGGAATTAGTCATTTTGTCCTCAAGCACTTATTTATCTTGGGCAATTATTTCCAGAATGATTGCCAGGCTATTTTTTATTTTGTATTATGAATAACCTTTTATCCAAATCCTGATTATTCATGTTGTGTTACCTCTAACTCCAAACATGCAAGATAACAAACTTACCCAAATTCCCTACATCTTGATATAATTATCCTCCATGGTCAAAGTTTGGGGATGCAAATATTGTCAACCGATATGACTAATGTGATTAGAAAGGAAATTTATTACAATGCTCTGGGAGGTGGCTCATAAAAACAAGGAAATTCTATAAAATTCATTCCATAAAACGAACACTAGTCAAGTGTAACTAGCAGCTGAATTTAGGAACAAGAACACAGTTCATAAGTAAATTGATTAAGTGACCTCTGCTCTCACCACAGAACATTACTTATGACTCCTGTCCTGAAATTAATGTTATTATCACAAACAGAAAAATTCTTTCAAAACTGTTTAACTCCTGATTTTACAATGATTTATTGAAGACCTGGGGGGAATCAGATTAGTTAAACTTAGGTTATCTGCCCACAATCATGGCATCTTTGACCTTTTTTACCTTTTCAGTGGAGTCTCCTCAATAGAGGTTTCTCTGCCACCATATACTATGTTTGCATAGAATTCTCAGCTTACTGCAGGATAAAAATAACATTTCTAGATTCTGGGTTCTGATTCTCAATAAGGTTATATTGCTTTGGTGAGAATTATACTAGATTTAAGAAAGATTTTTGTACAAGTTTGTAGTCTTCTTAAAGATAAAGAAAAAATGTTGTACCCACTTGACAATTCCTGGATAATATTATTTTCTTATGTAAAATTCCCTAACCGGAAATAGTTGTTCCTTAAATAAACTAAGCTTAACTGGTTTTCTGAAGAGTTATTGCTTCTCTATTCCTTTAACCTCTTCTGCTGATCACCAGCACATTAATGTGTGAAGACATCTGTTTGAAAGTTACTGGGTTTTGATCAGTCTCACACTACTGGTAAATTATTTGCTTCTGCTAGAGGAAGTAGAAAATAAACTGTGACATAATCTTCAATTTTCCTCGTATTAGTGTTGCCAAGTTCACTTAAATCCAATTTGTCACTTTCCCCTTTTAAATATAAAATAGGTGATCAGTACCAAGTCTGTTTATTCATTTATCCCTTTGTTCTTTCAATAGGTTTTTAGTAAGATTTATGGTTTTTGAGACACCATGTAGTACTTTAGTCACTTTTGACATTTTTTCTTTTAAGTCCCATTTCATTTATTAATGTATATTGTTCCTATTTAATCAGAATTAGGTTCAAGTTGATATTTTTGACAAATATTATTCAAGGACCTTCTTGAACTACGGACTGTGATAAGTTCTTGGATCACATTGGTCATCAATAGAAAAAGATACAGTTATAGCTTTATAATATACAAGTCAACCAGCAAGTTCAATGAAAATGATTAAGTTCTAGAAAAATATGGGGTAACAGAGGGAAGTGTAATTTCTAGATAGCACATACGTGTGATATATAACCAATGTTATACTCCATGGATGTGTCAAAGATGAGATTAAGAGGGGCCCCACAGTCCTTCTCTTATTTTTAATGAAATAATTTTATCTGATACATAAAACATAAAAATTATACATATTTATGTGGTGCTATGTAGTATTTCAACGCATGTAGCCATGTGTAATGTTTAAATTAGATTAACCATAACTTTCTCAAGCATTTTTCATTTCCTTATGGTGAAAACATTCAAAGCTTCTTAAATATGCAGTACATTATCATTATCTTTAGTCAATCTATTACATAAAACATGTTGAAAGTCTTACTCCTATTTAATAGTCACATGGTACCCATTCACATGGTCCTCCCAATCTCCTTCCCATCTCTCCTCTCTTGCCCCTGATAGAGGAATAAGGAAAAATAGATTTATTTACTAACTGCCTACTCATTGATCATTGTGAAAACACTTCCTAGTAATCGAAATAAAATCATTTCAGGGAAATAAAAAAGAGATTAAACAATTGAATAAAATAGAAAGCAGATTAAGCATGGGTTTGTAAGTTAGGAAGCCCTGGTAAGAATTGTTATTTCATACTGGGACAAATGCAGATTTTGCAGAGCTGTCACATGATCCCATTTTTCTACAGTGTGGAGAATGGATTTGAAGAAGAAGCTGGAAAGCTGAAAGAGTTAGGAGAAATTGAATAACATGTAAAGAAGGAATTGCTTGATCTCAAGGAAGTCAATGTCTGGATGATTGTGAATAATTGATTGTTTTGTAAACTACTTAGGAGAAATTCTGATACTTTGTGATTGATTCTTCACAGGGTTTTGATGGAAGACATGATGGCTTTGAGTATTCAGTATATCAACTGAACATTCATCTTGATACATGGCCCTTGGTGTTTTTTGTTTCTTAACCAAATGAAACATATTTTAAAAGTTTGTTTAGTTTGTGATGTGTGACTCTAGGTGGGAATGTTAGCTTCCATCTGAAAAACAAAGCAAAGTCAGAAAGAGGATAGGGAGCATTTGAAACAATAGTCAGAGATAACACAAGAAGGAAGATCCCTTCCAAGAACATGCCAGGGTCATTTTCAAAGAACCAGGAGCACACAAAGCAGATAATATTAGGGTTCTTTTATCATGCAGTTTGTCATCAGATTTTGGGGTTTGTTTTTTGATTTTGTTCTCATTGCACTTTAAAAAAATTGACTTCCACAATATTGAATCTATTTCTTAAAATTTGTAAATTCTACTATTATTACTATTGGACTATTTTCTTCATTCTTTTGTATTCATTATGAATCCTTAGTCTATATGAACAGCTTTCTTAAGATTATAGCCAATCCTCTACTATCATCTAATACCTGAAGTTATGTTTGTTTTGCAACTTTCCTTTTGTCTTCAAATTAAGCAGATATAGATGTTGTAGATACAGACAGATAGATACAGGTAGATAGGTAGGTAAGTAGACAGTTTCACTAGAAAGCAATTTGAATTGCTATTGTGATTTAAAGTATGTTCTACATTATTAAACTTCTGTCAGGAAATGACAAAACAAAAACTATAATCTTTCAAAACTAAGGACTTTTCTCCATTTTCTGCATTAGATGTTCTACAGTACTTTCATATGAAAAAGAAATGTGAGAATAATTAACACTTAAGGCAAGATTTTGAAATGTTTTGATTTTCTGTATGATTCATAGTCCAAAAATTTCTGAGAAATGTGAAATTAAATGAGTTCCTTTTTGTTGAATTATCTTGTATGCTGTCTGTAATGAAAGTAAAATCTCAAAATGTTAGTCCTCTAAAATATGAATGCTTAAAATATTTTTATTTGCCATTGCTCAGATAGTCATTAGGAACCTTTCCATTGCTTAAAGGGAGACCATAAATGTAATAATAAAGCCTAAGAATTGTTATTTGGCAGCAGAATGAGAGAGCAAAGACTGAAAAAGCAATTAATTTCTTTAATAAACTTAATCATTGGTTTTGAAAATTTTTGCAGTAAAGCAAATAAAAGAACATGGACATCATAAATCACTTTTAAATTGGAAATAAAAGTAAATTCTGAATATGCACTATCCTCCTGCTGAGGTCTGCAATAATAGCAACTGAATTAGTCAACTATGTCTAGTCACGATTTTTGGGCATGGTTATGTCACAAGACAAATTATGTGTGTAGGGAGAGAAAAGGTTTTATTTCATAATATACTCTAATTCATACTGTTACAAAACCTGTAAAATTTGATTCTACTACAATCTTTATGGCTTACCCAATTTTTTCATCAATTTTTTTCATTATACTTTACAACAAACCCCTGTTGCTGGTAAAGCAGCTATTATTGGTTCTCTGACCCTGGAATTTAGTATATTAAATAATTAGGTTAAATGAAAAAGATAAAACCAAGCATCTCATCCTCCTCTTCAGAAGCCATCTTTCACTCTTACCTCACAGCCTTTTCTTCTACGACCAGGACCAAAACATTTAATGAAAACAAATAATAAGTAGAATAAGTTTTATTTGCACTGCATGTCTTCAATATATTTCAATATTATGGCTTCATTACAATTTTACCTTTTATATTTGCAGTTGTATGTTTTCACCTAAGCTTTGGATGGCATAGGCTCTAATCTGGTGGAATTGTAAATGCAGAATGAAGTTGGCAATATTAACAAAGAGAAAAATCCTTTGTAGGCAAACCTGTTTAGCAATCCAAGAATGAAACTAGGACCTGATGTTTCAGAAATAACATTGAAGGAATCTGTTGAGTACGTAAGCACCCCTTTACCACACCCACCGCATGAGGGACAAGGTCATTTGTGTAAACAGGAGCAGCATTTGTATTCTCAAAGGCTTGTCTCACTTCTGTACCCATGCTCCTAAATACTGTGTAGTGCTGCATCTGAAAAGACAGAAAAGAGCTAGTTTTATGTTCAGGATTGGAAAGAATAATTTTGAATTGGAACTTGGTAATGCATGTGCAAACAGACATGATCAAGTATGAAGAAGCGTGGCTGTAGCCTTAATGTCTTCTTTGCTGCCTTTCTTAGTCTGTTCCGTCTTGCTGTTTTTGTGAATTGACTTTGGCTTTCACTTTTGATCACTGCAGACTTTTATACAAGACAGACACCTTAGCTTTACCACTGTGGCTACCTCCCTTTGAGATGGCTGGTTCTTCTTAGTTTCAGGTCTAAACATATTGGGAAGAACTCTAATACCCTGGATTGATCTTAAGGACCACACTGGAGCAACTGAAGATGGATAGTGAGAAAAAGCATCATTATGAGTGGGTCTTCATAGATAAGTATCTGTCTCAGGGATAATAGCTAGAAACAAAATGTTAAGTGTCTGTCCCATAAACCAAACCTCTTTATATAGTCACAAACAAAAAGGATAGTTTAGAGTAGCATGTTAATTCCAGATTTGCTAAATTATGAGTATTGGATTCTATGTTTATAAAAACTGAACATTTTAAATTGATACAGAATATAAAATTAAGACTATTTATAATGATTTTATAAGGTTTTTAATTATAAGTGACCATTGATTACAAATCAGTTATGAAGTTCTTGAAAATACAGGATTTTTAAAAATTTTTTTATATTTTTGGTACCAGGAATTGAACTCAGGGGCACCTGACCACTGAGTCACATCCCCAGCCCTATTTTATATTTTGTTAGAGATAGGGTCTCACTGAGTTGCTTAGTGACTAGCCATTGCTGAGGCTGGCTTTGAACTAGCGATCCTCCTCCCTCAGCTTCCCAAGTCACTGGGATGATAGGTGTGCACCACTGCACCTGGCTAATAGAGGATATTTTAAGCATTAGATTAATAATTATTTGTATTCTTATTTCATATAATAATAATATATTGAATTACTTACCGAAGTATTTGGCAACATGAACTCTTTCTGGATGCCATATTCCCATTTATCCGAACTACTGAGAATGTCTGAAATATGAAATTAGTATTCTGAATCCAATTTATGCTGAATTTAATTAACATGAAATATTACTTGTAGTCACTATGCAATGTGTTAAGTGGATAGCCACAATTTTGTGGTTGTCCTCAAATCAAAAAATGTCTAAAACTTCACTTGCTTGTGCTGATTCACAATCTTAATAATGGGAGAGTATGCATTTTCACTGTGTTAACCCTGAATGCATTAATAAGTATTAAGGTTAGGTCAAAATAGGTTTCCGATCTTCTATGTAATTGTTATGTCCTTCCTATTCAGGGGAACGTGTGACTGCGCCAGGGTGCCTGGATTCCGCTCAGGTTCTCTTTTTATGATTCTAGACCACTGTTGGCTCATTTTGTTCGTAGAGAGGGATCTTCTGTTCATTTATTGGAGATCACTACAACTTTCCTTTAATTCTACTACAGAGTTTCTTCACTCTCTTCATTTTCTTTTATTTTCACTTAGCCTTCTCCTCCAATACCAATGTAAATAACAATGACATGAAAACAAGGATGGTAGATATCAAAAGATCTAAAACATGAAGACAATGAAACTAATATCTAACTGAAAGTATGTGGCTAAAGTTTTGCAAAGACAGTCTTTTCCATCCCCTTCCTTTCTTTTCTTCCTTCTTTCCCACTTTCCGCCCTCCCTCCCTCTCTTCCTTCTCTTTGTAAAGACTGATTTAAAAAAAAATAACTACCTTCACTTTGTAAGATGAAATCAACTCGCAGATAAAAGTCAAACTTTGACTTCCACTAGGAATGCATGTGATCCTTGCACTTTATTACTTAAAATAAATATGTCAGCATATATTTCTAGATTTTTAAAAAATAACAGATTCAAATGGTTTTGAATACTAAGCCAATTCTTCTGTAGAAGGATTTTATTAAAGTAATTGATAAATTAATCTGACTGTCAGAAATGTGATGAATGATGATACATTTGATGAAAATGAAAGAAACGCTTTGGTAACTTTTCGAAGTATCTTAAATTTGGAACGAAATAGAATTCAAATAAGGTCAACTGGGAGAGAGAACGCTGCATATAAAGTATACCCTAGCCCTCCAGGAGACATTTTGTGTTGCAAATATTAGTAACATTTTGAATTTTTTTAAAGAATAATAATTTCTAATCAATATGTTAAGTTTTAATAGTGACAGTAAAATAACAGGGACGTTTGGTGGTTGTTATTTTAAAAACCTATCAATGAAGAAATGTGGAATGGGAAATACCCTAGTCCTGAGAATGCAGTTTGAATGGAAAATGAGGATTAATCTCAGGATGGGAAATGAAAGATGAGAGTGCTGGAAAGTACAGAAGAGACTTCAGGATAGTTGATATCAATACCTAGACAGCATTGCAGAGGGAAGAGTTCTAATCAGAACAAAGTGGCTCAAATGTCTTTGAGCGTTAATTTCCTAGATTTTAACCTGGGAATGAAAGTACGTGTGATCATATCATATGTCACTTTGGGTTTGTGTTAGCCCTGACACAGTCAGAGATGGTGTCCTGCCTTTCAGATTCAACCATTGTGAGGATTCAGTGGTAGTTTCATCACAAACTATGAAAAATGCTCATAACAGGATGGTAAGGCTGGGAGGCTTGAAGTCAAACCAAGTGCAAATCTCAAGTCTAAAAATTGCTATCTACCCATTTAAGTTCTCAAATTGTCTCTGAGGTCGGCAATGAGAATTATTTTCTTCTTGCCTTTGATGCAGTTAAGAAAACTTGGGAATTAAGCGCACAATAAATGATTCTCACCACTGGGTTTGGTAGAATTTGATATCTATCCAAAGACCTTTTCTCTTATTGTCCCTTGTGCCTATGATTTAACAGGAGAAGGAAAGAAGAAAAGAAACATGTTCCACACACACCATTTTCATTTCAACTGAAACTACTGCTACTCATGGAATCTGAAGCCATGTGATATTTGTTATGGAAAACTAGGTTTGTCGAATCAGGATTTTCTAGAGTGTAACAATATTGCCATATGATAAAACATTTTTAATAGAACTCATGATCAACTCTAACAGATGCTGGAATAATATTTAAAGGCTAATTATTTTATATCTTTTAAGATTATAAACCAGTTCATGCAAACAAAATACTGTTACAGATAGACAGCAAGCAAACATCATACACCCAATATCTGACTAAGAAATTCAACATAGCAATAATATTTAAGCTCACTTGGGACCCCTACCATATCTCATCTCTTTCCTAGGTCACATTCCTCTTCTCAAATACTCACTGTATTGAGTTTTGTTTCTGTTTGATAATGATAAAATGGAATCATACTACATATATTGCTTTAGAAATTTCTTATTTATAATTATTTTTAAATTATTGTATATATGTATATATAACTATACTTATTACTTTTATATGTATATATAACTATCCTTTTTTGTATTTGCCTAGCGTTTCAAAGTATCAACATATCACTATATATATATATATATATATATATATACACTTTTTGCCTGCTATGCACTTCAGCATTCTTTCCTGTTATTCTTTGTTATCAACAGAGTCCTACATACATCATTGTTTTTCTCTTGCTGAGCATGTGCAGAAGGATTTTTAGAATGTCTGCAGCTAACTAGGAGTGGAATTGCTGGTTCTCTGAACATAAACATCTCTGAATATAAACATCTTTTGATAGCTTCTATTTAATTGCTTGAAATTGGTCTGTTTAAATTGTGTATGTTCTCCTGATTCAGTTTGGGTGGATTTTATGTCTCTAAAAACCTGTTGATGTCTTCAAGATTTTCTATTTTGTTGGAGTATAGATATTCAAAATAGCTTCTAATTGTTTTGTATTTCAATAGTGTCTGTCATGATATTTCCTTTTTTATCATGTATTTTAGTAATTTGAGTTTTCTCTCTGTTAGTGTGTGGTCAAGGGTTTATCAATTCTGTTTATTTTTTCGAAGAACCAACTATTTATTTTGTCAATTTTTTAAATTTTTTTGTTTCAATTTCATTGATTTCAGCTCTGATTTCAATTATTTCCTGTCTTCTATTACTTTTGATGTTATTCTGTTCTTCTTTTTCTAGGGTTTTGAATTATAATGTTAGGTCATTTATTTGTTGACTTTTTCTTTTTTTGAATGTGATCCATGCGATGAATTTTCCCCTTAGGACTGCTTTCATAGGGTCCCAGAGATTTTGATGTGTTGTATCATTGTTCTCCTTTACCTCTAAGAATTGTTTTATCTCCTCCCTGATGTCTTCTGCTATCCATGCAAGATTCAATAGCATATTATTTAGTCTCCAAGGTAGGAGTAGTTTCTATTTTTTAATTTTATCATTGATTTCTAATTTCATTTCACTATGATCTGATAGAATACAAGGTAGTATCTATTTTTCTGTGTTTGCTAAGAGTAACTTTTTGACATAACATGGGTCTATTTTACAGAAGCATTCATGTGCTGCTGAGATGAAAGTGTATTTGCTCATTGATGGAATATTCTATATAGATATCTGTTGTTTAAGTTATTGATTGTGTTATTAAGTTCTATGGTTTCTTTGTTCAATTTTTGTTTGGAAGATGTATCCAGTGGTGAGAGAGGTGTGTTAAAGTCCCCTAGTATTATTGTGTTGTGATCTATTTGGTTCCTGGAATTGAGAAGAATATGTTTGATGTTCACGGATGTGCCATTGTTTGGGGCATATTTACAATCGTTATGTCTTGCTGATTTAGGCTTCCCTTACACAGTATGAAATGTCCTTCTTTTTCGCTTCTGACTAACTTTGGCATGAAGTCTGCTTTATCTGATTTGAGGATGGAAACCTCTGCTTTTTCACTGAGTCCATGTGCGTGGTATGTTTTTTCTCATTCTTTCACCTTTAGTCTGTGGGTATCTTTTTCTGTGAGATGAGTCACTTGAAGGCAGCATATTATTGAGTCCTTTTTTTAAAATTCAGTCTCTTTTGATGAGTTTAGGTCATTAACATTCAGGGTTATTATAGAGATATGATTTGTATTCATGGTCATTTTGGTTTATTTTTGGTTTTTAAATTGACTTGGTTTCTCCTTTGATTGGGCTTCTCCTTTACGGTAGTTCCTCCCTTTGCTGATTTACATTGTTGTTTTTCATTTCTTCCTCATGAAATATTTTGCTGAGAATGTTCAGCAGGCTTTCTTTTTGTAAATTCTTTTAGCTTTTGTTTATCATGAAAGAATTTTATTTTGTCTTCAAATCTGAAGGTAAGTTTAGCTGGGTGTAAGATTCTTGGTTGGTATCCATTTTCTTTCAGAACTTAAAATATGTTGTTCCAGGCCCTTAATTTGGTTGTTTCTTTTATTTGAAGGACTTCTGTTTGTTTGTTTGTTTTTTCAGAATCTTTATCTCTTTATTGAAATGATCTTTTGCTTCCTGCATTCACTCTTTTAACTGTTTATTGATGTGATCATTCATTGCCTGCATTTGCACCCTTATATCATCCTTTGTTTCATGGATCATTTTAATTATGTATATTCTGAACTCCTTTTCTGATGTTTCTTCTATCATGCTGTCATTAGAATCAATATAGCATCTAGATTTGTTTAGGACATTTTCTTCCCTTGTTTTTTCTTATTGTTCATGTATCTTCCCCTCTAGCAGTGTGAATCCTAGATATTCTGGTTTCACCCCTATAGGCTTATAGTGTCCCTGCAGGTCTCCAGTACTTCACCTCATAGGGGGAGATCAATATTAGCAGTACACAATACAAAAAATATGCAGCCTTAACCCAAAAAGCCCCTATTAAGATATTAACAGTATTGTCTGAGTAAACTGAGATAATGAGTTTAATCATAAGCTACAGCATAAACAATAGGTTTTCAGTAAGGTCCACAATTTCTAATGGTGAACAAAGAGGATGGGGATGGGTGTAGGATGTAATGTTAGTGAAATAAAAAGTGAGTATAGAGAGGTATTAGATCATAGGAAGAGTGAAAGTGAATCAAAAGAAATTGGTTGTTATCATGAGAAAAGGGAGAAAGAAACTCCAAGGAAACATAAATAAGAAGAAAATAGAGTGAGAAAAATAAAAAAAAGAAAAGTAGGAATAATAGTAATAATACTGCTAATAAAAAAATTCTACAATAAAACTATAATATGATATTCAAATCTCCCAGTCTTCAATAGCCTGATGCATGAGAGGTACTTGATAATGTGGTGTCCCTGGATGGGAGCTGCCCCAACTAAAGATGATAGCATCCTGGTCAGGAATAATCCACAACAGTGAGCAGAGGTGACCCCAAGTGTTCATAGATAGGGAGTCACAGCACTTGGTGCTGAGACCACGTGGGGTACAGTGCTGGATTCTGCACAGGTGGTGACTGGGCCTGTGCCTGGGCTGTGCAGTGCTCAAAACATCAATCTTGTTCAAACATGGATACATGCCAAATGGGATAAATGCCTATCATGTTTATTGTGTATGGGGAAAATGAATTTTCATTAAGGCAATATAGATATATAAATTTTGCTAAGGTTGAAGTAATCTCCTGTTGCAGTATTAGTAAGCTAAACCAGTATAGTGAATGCAGAAATTTATTTTATTCCTTCATTTATTCATTGACAAGGGTAGGTCACATGGAAATTTAAGACCCGCACCATAGTAAATGTATTGAAAAATTTACCTTTGGACATCACTAGTGGCCATGAGTTTATATGGCAAAGAAAACCTGGTTTCTCCAGAAAAGAGTAGACTTTCTGTTCTTTTTAAATTTTTTGATTTATAACATAATACTTGTACATATTGTCGAGGCATGATGTGATGTTTGGATCCCTATACATTGAACAGTAATCAACTCAGGATAATTATCCCATCCATCACCATTGCAGAGCAATGGTAAATATTAGGACTGGGAATCTCAGATCACCTCTGTGCATTTGCCCCAAACTCAGTAGTTCTCAGGTCTTGGTTTTCAGGTGGATAATATATCCAGTGCTAGTTAAATGTGTATGAGGGCTGAGGGAAATAGCATTGTGTAGAAAATTTGGGGTAAAGGTGTGGTTAAGTCTAAGTCCACAGAACACTTGGAAACAGAGAAGCCAGGAAAGAGAAGTTTTGTGTGGGAAAATAAATTCTCTAGGATTGCATCACAAATGCATGGTCCTAACACTTCACCTGACCAATTCTGAGCATCCATCACATGTGTATTCAATACACCCGTACTTCAAATTGCTGTAAGATTATTTTCAGAATATTCATTTCTGTTCTGTGAGTCCATTACTTTATCTACCATATATCCCTTCTCTGTTCATTTTGTCTGTCTTTGCTCCTTATTAATCAAAGAAGTGCAGCAATCAGTACATTAGTTTCACATCTCACAGATTGCCAAGGATAGCCCCACACAAGTTTTTCAGGTCAACCTTCAGATTGCCAAAAGTGTGTTCTTGGTGTTGAACTAAAAACAAAGTGTATTTTACTCTGGGTTTCTTTCTGTAGCACGTAGCAATGTAACAAAAAGAAATTAGCATTATGCTATTCCCTTTAACTCCTTAGGAGGTCTTTCTTCCTCTATAAATTGAGGAAATAGTGGCTGTAAAATACTATTTGATACAATTTCATTTTTAAAAGCAATATATTCATGTTATTAAAAATCAAAGAGCTGAAAGAAAATTGTAGTGAAAAGTGACTTTTCTCACCTCTGATCTATGCAAGTTTCCTAGGAAGAAATTACTATTATTAGATTTTCATGAATCTTGTTGAAAATGCTTTAATGTATATATGAGCAATTGAATGTAAGCTAGTTTTCTCCTTTTTTCATGAATGAAAATTCCTCTTATGCACACTGTTGTGTATATTGATTTATTACTTACTACATAGCTCTTGAAATATTTTTTATATTAATTCAAATTGACCTGTGTGTATGTGTGTTTGTGTGTGTGCTCACATATCTCTTTCTTTACCAGTTTTATTATAGTCCATTTTATAGATACACTATGATTTGCTTATCTGGTTTTCAAATATCTATACTTAGGTTTTCCCTCTAACAATATTGCAGAGAACATTTCTTATTTCAAATAAATTATATCTGTTTATCACCAGGATAAATTCCCAGAAGTGGAATCAAAGGATATTTGAATTTTAGTTCTGGGAAATGATGATACATTTATCTCTATAGGGAATGTATCAAATTGCACTTGCCCAAAGAACACATAGCATCTTAGTATAAAATGCTGGATGTATTTTTAAATACAAGTTAAAAATAATATCTTCACCAAGTTTTAACTGACCTTTCTGTTGTTATGGAACACTGATTTATAAGTTTTAGAACATTTTGAACTTACTTTACTTTAAACTTTGTGTTCTTATTTTTCAACCATTTTATAGGATTTTTGGAAAATTTACATTAAAATTTGTATGTATTTTTCAATTATGTCAACCAAAGTTTTACATTATTTTTAATTAAAGATTATTTTATTTCCACATTTCTCAATTTGTTTTTCCTTTATAACTTTCTAGATTTTAAATCATAGAAATCTCTTTGTTTTACAGAAGTTAGAAATAAATTATCTTTTCTTCAATAATATTATAGCATAGTCAGATATAAATATACATATATATATACGCAGATACATACAAATGTACATGCATTGAACTGTTTGATTCATTTGAAATAATTTCTTTTATTTGGCATGCAGGTTGGATACAACCATTATTTTTTTCCAATTTGTTCCTCAATTATTTAGAACTTATGTATTGAATTCATATAATTTTTCCCAATGATATGAGAAACCACCTCTGAGATAAAGAAAATACCCACAAAAGTCTCTAAAAATTGGCAACTTTGTGATGATTTTTTTTAAATAATAGCTTGGTATGCTATTTATTCTTTTAAGTTTTCTTGTTTCACAGTATTTAATTCTTTAATTCAGATATTGTACAGTTCTTTTTAAATTTGTCTTTGGACATACAAAATGAACAGAACAAAATGAACAGAACAAAATGAACATTCCTAAGTGTAGTCTTTTTCTTACTAATGAAAGTGGAGTCTTTTCCTCTGTTGTATCTTCTGAGTAGGTGTTATTGAGATATATGTCACATGAGAGAGAAAGAAAGAGAGGAAGAGAGATTGATATAGATATACATGTAAATGTAATGACTGGCTATTTCAATGAATTATTACATTTTTGCATAACTTTTAGTTATGTTTGATATACTGGGTGGAAAATCAGATTATATGAAATCAATATTTTATTCACTCTTTTATAGTCTAAATATCTCAAATTTTTTTTATCTTATCTAATGGTATTCTCTACTATCCTAATAGAATATTAATGAATATTTATTAATTTCCAGTATATTCTATGAATGTAAAAAGCATATTTTATAAGTTAAGAATAAACTTATAAGTACTACCCAACTGTCATTTTATTTAAACCATGTTAACCCCACCACTAATTAAAGCATATTTTATCAGTCCTATATTTATAAAGATAATCCTATAAATATTTGTTAGATATTTTAATATGATCTTATATATAGATACTGTTCATAGTCATCATGTATTATTTACTATTCTTCTGGATTTGTATACTCATTAACATTTCTGTCTTAGTTTTCATAAATGATATCCATTTTAATTTCACTGTTTTTAATTTGTATTGGTGCCTGTATTATGATTTCTTAAAATAAGACCCTGAAAGAGCTTTTTTCATTTCCAAATATTATTTAACTATTTAAATAACATTAGACTTATCTGAAAAGATTTTATGGCAGAATTCTTCCAAAAATTGTAAGACACATATTTTCTAAACAGTAAACATTCAATTCAGATTTTTAAGTTTCCTAATAAGTATGAATTTATAAAATATATATATAGACATATATATCCAGATTTCCAAATGTATTTCAATACAGCTGAGTAAGGTGGTTTCTTAAGAGAGTTCATTTTGTTTTCTCTTTTATGGCTATTTTCTTTTAGTAGTATGAATTTTGCACATTTATTCTATTTCCAATTTTTTCTACATTTACATAGTTAAGGACTTAGCTATTATTTTGATTTTGCCAAAGAACCTTTTTTGTGTGTTTTTTTTTATTATGTGCTGCTTTAATCTTTCTTATTTCTATTCTTCTTATAACATTTTATTTGTGATTTATTGTCTAACTTTCTCAACCAGGTATTGGATTGGATTTTCTTTTTGTTGTACATCCATAGCTCTGTATCTATAGGCACTCTGACATGTAATGTTTTCATTACTGTTTTATTATTTCAGTATTCTAGAAAAAGTACATTTTTGTGTTTGACTTAATAACTGTTAGGAAGGAAAAGTATGTTTTTCATTTTTGTTGGTTTGTTTACAATACCCAGAGAGTATAATATTTTTTCTGAATTCATTTTTAATTTACACTTTTTTTTTTCCATTTTGTATGTTGTGTGATATTTATTTCTTAGTCGTTTCTTGGGGGGACTTCACTGAGCTTTGTCACCATATTAATATCAAACAAAATCTATTATCACTTTTTATGAATTATGTTCCTTCTCTTAAATAGCAAGAACATCTTTAGCTTTCTAAATTTTTATTTGGTTTGGAATAACACTGTTTCTCTTCCCACTCTATTGTGAAAGAGAAGAGGGATTTTGACAGAAGTAGAGTGGATATGATAACCTGAAATGATCACTCCTAAGTAATGTTTAAAGAGGAAAAGGAGAGAGCTGACTTTAGCCCTAGGAAAGACTATAACAAAGTAGACTTATTGTACCTGTGTATATATACCAAGCAGCTCTGGAGAACTTTAATATGTCTGTGTCCTAATTCTACCACACTGGCCACCCTGTTAGTAGTGTCTGGTCCTGAATTATAGACAAAGGGACCTAGATTAGTTTGGCCTTGCCCAGGGTACACTATCCTGGAAAGCAGAGGCCACTCCAATAGCTGTGGAGTGTTGTGCTGAGCTTAGAGAGAATACAGAATTTTCTCAAGGGCGTGCTCAGTCACAACCAGGGAAGCCTGTCTTAGCAGAGTAGCCAAGGCTTTGAAGGCTCTCGACCTCCGGTTTTGTAAATCATCTCACTTTCCTATGAATGACCTTAGTTCTTTATGAATTCATTTACAAGGGTCCCCTGTTTTCTTTCTTTTTTTTCCCCCTATGCATCACAGGTTTTCTTTTCATTAAGAATGCATTCACTAAAGTGCCTTACACTGATTTCTGCAAGGAAGGACTTGATGAAAACTGAATTGAATTGAACATAACTTTTATATTTTAGCCAGATTTATTTTACCTGTATCTATTTTGTGTTGTGATGCCTTTTTAATGCCCAAACTATTTTTGCTATGTTTCTGGAGAGTGTAGATTATTAAAAGATTCAGGCAGGATGAATGTTCTTTTAATTCTTTGCTTCTTTGCATAGGTCCTTTGTCCCTTTTAGAGAATGGATAGATTTCCTTTACCAAGATTCTTGGCTACAGTTCCGTCTGTATGGTGTCTACCTGACACACTAGGCTTAACATCTCTACATGATTACGGTCCTTCAGGTACATCACATTTCTACAGATATTCCTTAGCTTAGTCTTTCCATTATTCATTTTTTTCTTCTTTGTGTTCCCTTTGTGCTGGGTGAGATTTCAACATGTCAGAATAGAATATTTCTCATTATATTTGAGGCATCAGAAAAGGAAAACAAATACTGATTGTTTAGAATTAAGAACAACAACATGCCGAGCACCAAATCACTTCCCTGTCTGCAGTTTATAAATGGCACAATAGTAAGTTATGTTCTTTGGCATTTGCAATTGTAGGACAGAACAGATGGTAAAGGCTTATTCAAAATTAAAGGACAGGAAATATTTATTTAAAAGAATTGCAGTGCCAAGATGTAATTTATTCTGTGTAGGGGGAGGGCATGTGTTCAATGAAGCCTGGTCTTAACCAGAGTGAGATAATATACTTCAAATTGATTGGTCCTCATTTAAGTGAATTTCCATTAAGAAATCCACATCGACAGAGAAAGATCCCTCCACTGAATTTGCCTGGTGTCACTCTGAAATGTTAAGCAAGCATTTTAAACCCAATTATTCTCTTTGGTTTTCAAGAAATAATCCATATAGGAGCCTGTTGACCAGATAGATATTAATTTTTAGATTTATGTTTGAAGGAAAGTACAATCTGATTTCACGTGAAGGCTGCCGGAATACGATATCGAGCTTGATATTCTTTAGCAAGAGAAACGGAGGACAGGAAAAGTCCTAGCGAGTTAAGTCAAGTGATTTGGGAAACAGATTAAGCTTCTTAGGCCATTAGGTACAGTATGGCTGTTTCTTAATTTTCTGTGACAAATGCATCTCTCCGACATTCCTATATAGAATATTGGGTTAAACCGGTGAACCACTCTTCTGCTGTTAAACAGCACTGCAAATGACAGAAATACAAAAATTGAAATTCAGAAGAATCTTTACATTTGAACATCTTTAGACCAGAGGTCACAAAGCCAAGTGCCAGTGGGGTTAGGGTGAGCAATAACACAAAAGATACACATTTCATACTAAAGACTTCATTTTACTTTAAAGAAAAAGAGAGAGAGAAAGAGAGAAGACTACTTATTTGCTCAAGGAAATGTAGTCTTTCCTCTTCTTAAAAACTGACACAGAAATATTGTAGATATGTACAAGATGTCATATTTTGGTTCATGTATACATTATGTGGTGTTTAAATTTGGGTAAGCATATCTATCACCTCAGACATTTGTCATTTCTTTGTTCTCTTCCTTTTTGAAACACTAACTCATCTAGATTTATTTTTCATTTGTACACCTTAGAGACATAGAAAACAGAGAAATATTTATTTTATCTAAAAAAAAGAGGAATTTGTTGTGAATAATAACTGACATTCATATTCTCTCCTGAGAGAACTGAAAAGTATATATTGCCTGAATGGTACAACTAAAATTTAGCTCCAGTTGAATGCTAGTCCAAATGTTGCCAAATCTTCCATTCACTTTCCCCCAAAATGAAATAAGATCTTTATTATCAATGTCTATTTTTTCAAGTGTTGGCATAATTTAACAATTTTTGTTTTGCATAAAAGAGACATTCTAGACTGAACAATACTGAATTTCGAACTACAAGAAGCAATAGTAAAAGAGTTCCCAAACATGATATTTATTTAAATATATCTTGATGGAATCATAGCCCCTGAAAAGGCAAACAAGTAAGAATTTGATTCTTTTGTAGTAAAAACTTGAAAATGCAAGACTGAACACAGTTAAACACTCAAACTGTGAATTTAAGAATGTCCAGATATTAATTACATTTCCTAGCACATTAATAATCAAAAAATGAAATAAAAACAACCAGTGCATCATGCCTCTCTTATTTTTTGTCTTTTGATGAATTTGTCTTAACTCTCTTGAGAATTTTGTTAGTGTGGTATGATATTATTTGAAGAATTAGCAATTTATTTTCCAGACCTCATCTGCTTGACATTCTATTAGATAGTTATTATTTATGGTTTGAAAGTTTTTGTTTTTGTTATTAAATTATTGATTTTTAACTATTTAAAAACTAGTAATTGAGTAATAATAACTCAAAAACTAAAAATTTTCACTACATATTGGCTTTGGATGTGTTATTTACCTCTCTGAAGCATCTATAAAATAAAGGTAATATTCATACTAACCTCATAGAATTGTAAGGATTCAATGCCATAATAACAAAACCCATATGGTGTTCTGACACAGCAAGCATTCAATGTTATTTATTAATATAAATGTAAAATGTTATTAATAACTATATTTTGATAGAGAGTATGTAAATGAGGAAAAAATTGTGGTTCACTAGACACAATAGTTCCCTTAAGCTTTCATTAAAAAACAAAAATAAAATGTTTAATTTTTAATGTCTATACTCAGCAATTAAAATCACAAGCATTTACAAATAAAAGGAAAAGAATTGTATTTAAGCAATGATCTAACATCAAAACCAATCTGATAATTGTAAGGATAAAATCAAAGGTAATTAACAACTCACTATTAGGATAAAAAAACACAAAGTCAGGTAAAGTAGATATCTGAAACATAAATGTAAACCAAAGTGTCATGAACCAGACCTTGTATTTCAGAGAGAAGAGAAAAAAAAAAAAAACTAATGAAATACTGCCAGATTAAATCATTTCCATCACTAACATTCTTATGACAATTAATTACTTCTAAAAGAATTGCCTTTTTGTAGTAGATGTGGTTGGGCATGCAGGAATAATGAATGGTAGGGAGTTACTATTTTGCAGAAACTTGTTACTAATTGAACAAACAATAAAATTGGCAGACTGAGAAAATTACTTAACTTGCCAAAGTTGCCAAACTGCAAAATAATAGTAATAGGAACTGAAATGTGAACCTCTCAGACTCAAGAAATCATGCTCTTTTATTGCTGTTTTGTCAATTAGGGAGTAAGAGATTTCTCACTTAATAGTCACTGAAAAACAGTAGTTTCAACAAATAAATGAGTAGGTACAGAACAAGAATTTTCAGACAAGCACACTGTCCTAATTTACCAACTGGTAAGGGATATTAGCCATTTGTTCATGTGCATTATCCAGTTGTTGGGCTTCTTCACAACACATTTAAGGTCAGACATCGATTTGGGAATAAAACAATGATTTCTTGTTTCTTTCTCAATTTTATGCTGACGTACTGACTTATTGAGAGATATTTTACTTTTAAATGTCCACAACCATATAAAAGCATATCATCAGTGGTGTTTTACTTTGACTATAACGAATCAAATTTCTTTCATTAGCTTGGTTAAATTAAGGATAATAACGACAGCCATAGAAAGAATATGCAAGTCTACTGAAATCACCTGTCTCCACTGAACAATGATATGTGTAAATAAAAAAGGCAGGCCTATTAAATGGATTTAGAAATTTCCTCCATGGGTGACTAAAATGTAACAGCTTCCACAAACTCAGAAAATTGCATTGGGAGAACTGTTTGAGTCCATTTCTGTGTTGTAATTTCTTTGCTTGTCATAGATGGACATTTCAAAGCCTTTCCTACTCATTCAATATAAATACTGTGTGTAATCTTAAAGCATCCTCCTTTCCAAACACTCTCTCATAATTCACTTGTAAGTACTACATGAACAGCTTAGTAAAATAAGTGGCCAGTCCTTTAACTCAGTACTCTGAACACCTGAATTCCAATTTGTTGAATGTGTAAAAATAGCACCCTCAATCCTCAATATTTTTCTATCAAGATTTCTAAGTTAGTTCATCTACTAATAGCCAATATAAATAACTATTAAAGTACAACCATCAATCTACTAAAAGTGTTCACTTTCTCTTTCAGTCCTGGAGTGGACATTATGGAAGAGGGTGCACATATTCTAATTTTCAGGAACTTGATAAAATAACTTTACAGAAGGTATTTATAATTATCATAGAACTAAGTAAAAAAAATTATTGCTAAATTAGCCAAGAAATCAAGAAATGCTGTCCAATATGAAGTAAAAATATCTTACCCTCATTGTTAACACCATTTAAATAAAAATAATTCCATGTAATAAAATGCAAAAATAAGTTCTCCTTTCCCTCTTTCTCTCTCCCCCTCTTCTTTTTTTCTTCCTTTTCCCCCATATACTGGAAATTGAATTTAACGCCTTGTGCTTTGTGTTGGAGGCCCACTACAGAGCTTCATCCTCAGCCCTTTAAAAAAAAAATAATGGGGGTGGGGCAGGGTCTCACTATGTTGCCCAACCTTTCCTCAAACTTGCATTCCTCTTGCCTTAACGTCCTGAGTAGCTAGGATTACAAGTGCACACCACTGCACAGCCAGCCAGATCCCTTCTTGAATGAGACAGGGAAGCTAACATGGTGGTACCTATTTGGTTGTCCAAAATCTACTCATCTCTTTCTTGATGAGAATATTTCAGTTTCCTTAGAATGTGTCCCTTTTCAACTGAATGCAAGATGCACTCTTCTCAACAAAACCATGAACAACCCAAATTAAAAATGAGCAAAGGAATTGAATATGCATTTCTCCAAAGATGATATTCAATTAATCAACAAGCATATAATAAGATATTTTATACCATTAGTCTTAAGGAAATGAAAAATCAAAATCTCAGTTAGATACTACTTCACACCTATTTGGATGACTCTTTAAAAAACAAACAAAAAATAGGAAATAATGTCTGTCAGAGGATATGAAGAAATTAGAACTCTAGTATATTACTGATGAGAATGTAAAAGTATACAACTACTTTGGAATATAGTCAATTTCTTAACCAGAAAATAGTTCCAGTTAACTAACTCCTAGGGGATTTTGTATATCATCCTCCTACTATTTAAATATTCATTCATTTGTTTTTATATCATTCATGTACTTTTACCATTGAACTTACCACTTTGTGCTTTACATCAAATGCTTAGTCAATATTTATGTGCAAGATTAACATAGGTCAATAATGAATAAATAACTGAATTTGCAGAATGGAACTGAAACCAATTCTTAAAAGTAGTAATAGGGCCAGGCATATTGAGGCACACCTGTAGTCCCAGAGGCTCAGGAGGTTGAGGCCAAAGGATCACAGGTTCAAAGCCAGCCTCAACAACTTAGCCAGGCTATAAGCAACCTGGTGAGACCCTGTCACTAAATAAAAAATTAAAAGGACTGGATATATGACTCAGTAGTTAATCATCCCTGAGTTCAATACCTGATATAAAAAAAAAAAAAAAGAGTAAAAGGAAATATTTCTGTATAGTGGAAAAAGACTTTTACACTATAGATAGATTATATGTATTTACAATAAAAATGTAAATGTAGAGTGTGCAATCAGAAATGTTTATGACAAGAAATACAGTTATGAACAGGAGAGCTATACTTTTGAAAATCTAACTTATTGAATAGTAGAAAGAAAGAAACAATAAAACATAAACCAAAACTACACACAATTCTTTACAACATAGTTTTATGAAGGAAAAGGAAATTGGAGTAATACAATGAAGAATAACTGGTTCACAAGAAGGTGTTTTGTTTTAGATTAAAAGCTGGGGACTCTTGGAAGTGATGTCATTTTAATTGAGACTCAAAGGCTAAATCCCTTGTGGTGACCCAGGAGGGGAATGTGCAGGATGATGGAATAGCAGGTGAAAGGCCCTGGGATAGGGGAGATTGGCATTTTTATCAACTATAACAGGAGTTAAAGTGATTAGAAACTAGAAAATGAGGTTGAGGAAGTGCACATGTGTTTAGTCAGACAAGATATGTTTAATTTTGGTTTTATTATGCTATCAATAAGAGCTGTGGGGAGACATCACAAGTTCTTAAACAGAGTCGTGATAAAAGTTGAACTATTTTTAAAGGTTATTGTGGATAATGTAAGTCAATTATAAGGGGATAGGCATGTATGTTTCAGTAATGGAAGCAGAGGGACCAATAAGAAGCATTTTATAATTGGCTATTCAAACAATGAGAGAGAAAGCTAAGTTGGTAGCTGTGGCAATGGTGTCATATTACATAACATCTGCCTGAGGTAGTCTGAGGAAGAACTGCTGATAGGTTCCATATGGGGTTGAGTTATAAAAATGAAGAATACCAGTTGCATTCCGAGTCATCTGCCCCATCATTAGATGGATGTAAATGACCTTTACTGACATGAGAACAAAGGACGGGGACCATAAATCATCTACTTTTTATGTTAATTTTGATATGCTTACCATTACCCAAATGGGGACATCAGGTAGACACATGTTATTACAAAAGAATATTAAATTTTAAAGTTTTGATGAGACACAAATACTTAGTATATACCAAATACAAAAGCCATTTATGAAATAGAACTTCTTGGTGTGGTGAAAGAAAAAACTGAGGATTGTTTTGATTATTTACTGACTCAGATTGTTGTGGCCTCAAATTCAGTAAGTTGTGCATTCTCAACCTATATTAATCTTGTATCATTTCCTAAATATTGTGTAAGCATTTGATGTGCAGTATAATGTGATAAGTCCAATCATAAAAACACATGGATGATATAAAAAACAGGTGAATAAGTCAATGGTATCAGGCAGTGCTATGTGAGTGTGTGAGCATATGTCAGAGAGAAGCAATTCTCCCAAGTACCAACAAAATATCCATTAAAGGAACAGGAATATTTAAACCACTTCTAATCTCAGACATGGTAATGACATTGTTAACAATCTTAATTAAAAAAAAAAAAAAAACTCCCTAACCCTCTTAACTTCTCTTTCTTCTCCATGTTCATAAAGAGATGAAGGATAGAAATAATAATACAGTAAAGGAGATGATACAATTAATAAAGTATCTATCCTGCAATGGACTTTGCTAGTAGAGAAGAGATGTACAGAGTTTTTGTTATGGGAATACATACATTTTGACTGTTAATTTGTGATTGACTTGGCAATTCTTAATGACCATAGATTTTTGTTTACAAGAATTACCAGAAAAATCCTGTGACGTCAGAAAGCCTTCAGCAAGTTGGAAGGGAACTATAAGGACAAGAATAGAGACACAAATTGGAAGCCAGACCTAAAAGCGAATGAGATAACTCCGAGGGGCCGGGCTTCAAAAAGGAAAAGGCATGCTGTTCTTACTTTTGTGGTTCTGAGAAGCCACATGCAGTATCCTAGAAAAGAATCAAATAGTAAAGAATGATGTCACTAATGACCATATTTTCAAATTATAGAAATGTCAGCTATTCAGCAAATGTCTAACCCAGAGGATTTTTCATTAAAATGCATTAACCTTTTTAGAAGAAAAAACTGTTTCGATAGAAATAGAATTACTTGATAATGATCAAAGGACTCATTTGCTGCATTTAAAAATTACTAAACCAATCTAATTCAAAGTGCAACCTAATCCTAGCAAATATATATAGTATCAAAGAAAGAGAAAACCAGATGCTAATCCTATGGGATATAATGGGGAAAAAGCATAACTGTACACACAGAAATGTACTATTGAATACAGGATTCAGCCATTCTAAAGATACAGAACTCAAACTTCTAAATGACAAGATATATTTTTCATATAGTTATTATACATATCCATGAGGCAATTCAGGAAAAGTATTTCAAATAGAACTAAAAAAGAATAATTTTATTCCTCTCAATAATTTTTTTAAAAAATTATTTTTCCAAACTTTCTAAATACTGGATTGCTAAATAGAAACATAAAAATCCAAAAAACACACCCTTTACTTAAGTCTGAACTAGAGCTTGTGCAGTACTTGTAAATTGCTTACTTCAGTCAAGAGGACATATTCACATTATTTTGCTCTGATATTTCTTCGAATTATTAGGAAACTTTGAAGACAGATTTCATTTCATTTAAGAGATTTGAGTCTCACAGGCTCTGCTGCTCACCCCCAGGGCATCTTCTCCCCGGAGCCGATTGATTCATTGCACAGTTGTTACAGTTCATTAAAAGAATGAGGGATGCTGATAATTCAGCAGATGCAATTCGTTGGCCTCTTTATGGGTCACCTACCACTGTGAGTTTTGTGCTGTGAAACAGCAGCAGAATCTAGGAGAGTAAAGAGAAATGGCGCTTGCTTTAAGTCTTTAGATTTGGTTTAGCACATCTTTTTGTAATTCAAACCAATGAATATTCTCCCCTCCACCAGATTTCAAGTGTTACTTTATTTTGTTATTTTTTATTGTAATAGTTTTAGCTTATTTTCTTTATAGCAGAAAACACTCATTATGACCCAGCATGAGTATTTTTGTTGTTTGGGTTTTTTTGTTTTAAACTGGCAACACTGATCTCTATAGAGGTGGCAAAAATAGAATTTTGTTATCAAGGAAAGACCTTACATAAAGTATTTGATGCAATATGGCAGTTAAGTATAGAGAAAATGGTCAGTTGACAGGTGATTAGTTAGTATGTATTTAACAGTGTTAAGTGTTCAAAATTTAGCGGTAAACAAGTCAGAGGTAGGATGTGAGGAAGAAAAGAAAGCTTTGTAAAGTGATGTATTAGCAGTCTTGGTTCTGTTTAATGACTAAGAGCAAAAAGTTACTAGGAGGATCCACATACCACATACACAGGATTTGTCTGATTGGATTAAGAGTGTAAGTCTACTCCTTAGTCTACAGGAGGGAGGTAAAGGGGAAATTTCTTTGCACTTTCCTATTAGTCAAAATTCATCCCATGGGGAGAAGTCTTCCATTTTATTCTGCTTCCATCATCTGGCTCATGTTGAGGACCTCAACCAAATCCAGTAAAGGCAAGAAAAATCTGAACCCATGTGACCGTTTGGTCAGTTGCTTAATGATAGAAAGATCTGGTGCCCTTGGGACAAGGAACTTGTAACTTCGGTGCAGCCCAAGAGGAAAGTTTTCCTTACAGAGTGAGAATAACTAGGAACTCTTTCCAACAGAATGCCCTAGGCTTTATGCAATGCAAAATCTGTCAGACTAATTGATCAGTTAATGTCTGATAATTAATGAGTGAACGAATGACTAAATTATGTGTAAAATGTTTTGTGGACACATAAAAAAGATGGGGAGAGTGGACATGAAAAAGAAAATGTAAGTTTCAATACGTAAATTATTTTTCTATAAATGGTGCTCTATTTTCAGTTTTTTGCAGGGTTGAATTGTGAAAAAGGATTCTTCCTTAAAAATACCAAGAAGAACTATACAGAATGATAAAGACAAAAACTATATTGCTCATTAAGATTCTAACAAAGAAAGCAATCAATTATTGATTAACTCAGCTAAAATAAAGGACAAATGGAATATTTGCATAGTATTCATTTTAATAAAGCATGTTTACATAATTTATCTCTCCTAATCCATTTTCATTCTTAGCTATCAAATTTGTCTTTTCCAAACTATTTACTTGCAAATAAAAGTGCTGACTTCATATTTTGAAAGTTCATGTCACTAGCAACTTCTCTCAGTCAAAAATGTAGAAAAAAATGTAGTCAAGTTAAATGTGTAATATTGAAGTGTTATATTTGATATCTTAATTTAATTAACTAAATAATTTTGAAATTGAATGTTGTTATTCCCAAATAAGAAAAACTTTCAGAAATATATTTTAAGGCTCATTCCATTGTCGTATGCTATGTATCTTTATTCTTAAAAATGAAGATTCCTGGGCACCTAGGCTGGTAGAAGGACATAGATTATGTAAAATTTGTTTCGTGAATTGACTATGATATGTGACAAAACTTTATATATAAAGTGTTATTATCCAAGTTAGAATCATATTCTCATTTTTATTTTAAGGGCCAGGTATTTTTTTATTTGGTTCACAAATTACTTTTTCCTTTTATAGAAATTGTATATGCATATCCAAAGAATGTACTAAATGCCTTCCAATTTTCTCATCAATAAGGTGAGTCAGGTAGACAATAATATGGGTTAACTTGCAAGCATTGGCCATATTAAAAATTCATTAAGCATGCAAATGATCGCATGATTTTGTAAATCTGAATCTTCAATATTTCCTAATGTCCATAGAATAAATGTAACCACTAAAGCTATCTATTCACAATCATCCAAGTATAGTCCATAGTTTTTCATAATGATTACAGAAAATATAGTTTCTGGTCATTAGAGTGCTATCTGGACCTGGGGATGCAATGACAGTTAAGGATGAGAAGAATATTTTAATTCAAAAATGGGAAGCACTTTTGTAATTGCTGTGAATATGTCCCCTAAAGGCCATGTTGGAACATAACCCCCAAAGCAGTAGTATTAAGAAATAGCATCTAATAATGGGTGGTGAGGGCATGAGGGCAAATGTTATCATTGAAGTGGGTTAGTTATTTCAAGAGGGATATATTATAAAATGAGTCCAGCCCTCTCCTGCCCTCTTGCCCTCTTGCTCTTCTACCTTGTGATGACACAGCACAAAGATCATTACCTAGTGCCATCTCCAGCCTCTTGGGATTCCCAGGCTCCTGAATCATAAATTTGTATTGTTTATAAATTACCCAGTCTCAAGTACTCCTTTATAGTTTAAAAAAAAAATGAGCTGAGAGTTACTATGATGACTAGTTGTATTATATATAAAATAAAGCATCCATGCTGCTATAGAAACCATTTTCCCTACATTGCATACCTTACTCCTACACAGGATATTTTCATCTGTTTTCTCAGACCACACTTTTCTGATTGCAGCTGGGCACATGCACAGCTTCTCAGATCTCTAGTCATTCAATCACTGCCTGAGATCTCATATTAGACTTGTCACATTCTGAGCATTATGACTGGATTTTCTTTTGTGTTTGACTGTAAAGCATAATGTTAGAGCAACAAATGATAAGAAGTAATGTGTTACAAACTACGCTGCAGAGAGGAATGGCCTACAGGGTTTCGCATAATGTTTACCTTTTCCCCATTAGAAAACATATTTTATCATTTGATGAAAGAAACCCTGCATGGAGCAATCATAATGGTAATCTAACTACATTTATTATATATTTCTTAGGAGCATATAGTTTCAGCAACAGAACCATTTCAAAATCAATTGCAACTTTACAAAATTTGGATTTAATTTACATCACTCCCCAGAGTCAAATTTTAATTTAAGTCTCCCAGTGAATTATATACTTGAGGCCTTTGCAGACTGTACTGTATACTTGGAACATAAGAATTCATGAGACGACCTCAACATTCTCATTAGAAAAAGTATGTCCAAAATCATTACTCTACCTGCAGGCTCCTTAGCTGGTAGATGGAGAAATCTAATGCAGACCTAGAAATATATTTTAGTTGTCCTTGCTGCTACACATACCTTCTCAAAAGGACATCCCATATATTTTGATGAGGATGGATTGTAACACTGTTTCCCAAGTTACTTTTGTTTCTTCTGAGCTTGAACCTGCAATGGTGTTGTGCAATCAGCACATCAAAACTAATGATGGTTTATGTGCCAGGCATAAAAGCTTGAAACAAATTGCCTGAGGATTTCCTAACTGCTCCCAAGTCTGCATGTCCATGTTCCATTATTTTTAGAAACACTGCCCAAGTAATAAGAAAAAAGAATTTGATACAAAAAAAAATGTATATTGACCAATTCCATTTACATAAAAATTAAAAACAGACATGACAGACCTAGAATGTTAGACAAGTGAGTGGTTGCATTTAGAGAGGAAGGGTAATAACTGTGAGGAGGCCAAGAAGGTAGTTATGAGATATTGGCATTGTATTTCTTTGAGCAAAAATTACATATAGATATCCATATTGCAGAGTTCAGATTTATGCATTTTTCTGAATGTGTGTTATCAGAAATAAAAATGATTTTTAGGAATGGATCATCAGTATGATATTACCATGAAGTTGAACTCATTGGTCTGAGGATTTCCTAACTGTTCTAGTTCAGTCTTCTCTTGGTAAAACAAAACAAAACAAAAATGCAAAACACGATCTAGCTTATGGGGGACACAGAATGAGTTCATGAGAGTACTAAGAATATGTCTTTGTTCCAAAAATCTGAAGTTTAAAAAATGTTGCATTTATCTATTTTACCCATATCATTCTAAAGAAGCTAATAAGCAGAAAATTCTATGCAAATTGTCAATGGGATTGTTTGTAGACTCTCACCTATACATTCAATAATAATTGGATATATTGCTTTATAGATCACAGGCTGCAATAAAAGTACCTGCATATTTGTGTTAGTCAATACAGCAAAAATGTCTGGAAACTGTGGAAAGAAAGCACAAAATGGGAAAAGAAATTGTCCAGGATTATAAACTGTGTTCCTGAAGCTCAATTAATATAGTTGGTAAATGAGAAAGGCAAATGTGCAAAGAAATAACTTTACTCCACATACCTCAAAATGGAAGGAAACAGTTACTTTTAAAGAACTTTTCATGGTTGCTAAATATGACATGATTTAATTTTTATAATAGAGTTGGATTTTATCTAAAATATTATTTTAAATAATTATGATTTAAAAATTTCTTGTCCTTCTTCATCTAAATCAATAACCCTTTCTTCCCTTATCTGTCATTGTAGGGCCTTTATTTTGAAGACTGTGAACAGAATCCACTTGTATGAACTGATTCAGAAAGTGCAGGAGCTAAAGAAATGCATTTATAAGAACTGAAAGAGAAAGTGCAGAGGCTAATACAAACATATAGCATAATTGATTTTTAAAGAAAGGAATATGAAGACTGTAATAGTTTCCCTTTGTACTAATTCTGTCACTCTCTAGGTTAAAATTATTTTCTATCTCCCCTCCGTGAACATTCTTAGAATGTCAAGTAGGTCTTCAGTGGTTTGTCTTCTTAATGTTCAGTCTCATTTCTCATCAGGTCCCCTTGGACTCTGTGTTCAAGTCATGCTGAACCATCTGCAGTTCTCCAAATGTCCCATACCATTTGGAATATCTTTAAATTTGCATATTTAAAGCCCCTAAAAGCATGACCTTCTTTCTGGGCCTGAAGTGCTTTCTCTCCTATTCTGCTTGGTTATCATTCACTTTAAGCCTATTCTTTAGAACTCTTCCTTAATACTCCACCTTAAAGAGAATTGACTCCTACCTCTTATGTGGCCCAAGCACATGATGATACGGATTTCAAGCTCAGTTCATTTTATAGTCTATTACATTCACTGAAGTCCCCTGCCCCTGTAACACCTTCAGCACCTTGAAGACGAGAATCCTATTCTATTCACCTTAGTATCTCTAGCACCTTGCATCATTCTGAATAGCATCAAAAATGGAATAAATTTTTAAAAAGTCCCAAAATAAACTCACACAAATGTGTTCAAGTTATTTTTGACAAAGATACAAAAGCAATTCAATAGAGGGAGTATAGTCTGTTCAGTAAATGGAACTAGGATGATAGTATACATATAGGATAAGGGGAACCCTTACCTATATTTCACAAATTAGATAAAATTACTCGCAACACAGATTTAAATGAAAGTTATAAATGCTAAAAGGGAAATGCAACATAAAATTATAATAAAATGTCATGCTTACTAGAATGCCTAAAATATTATTAATTTAAAAGTGACACTACCATAGACTTGCAAGGATGCAGAGAAACAGGATCACTCATCCATTGCTGGTGGGAATATAAAATCCTCTGGAAAACAGTTGGACAGTTCCTCATAAAAATAAACATGAAAATACCAATGACTCAGCAGTGGTACTCTTCAGCATTTTCCCTAAGGAAATAAAACATATGTTCACAAAAGTTCATTGCATTTTTTTTTTTCTCAGAATAATCCCAAAGTGGAACAAACCCAGATGTCCTTCAGTAGGTGAAAGAGTAAACAAATTGTAACACAGAGATATTGTGGAGTTCTATAAAGGAATGTAAAAGAATGTGCTATTGATACATATAAAACTTGAATGAACCTTCAGAGTATTATGCTGAGTGAATAAAGTTTATTGGGCATGGGAACAGTGATACAATTGTATAGAGTACACACACACACACACACACACAAACACACATGTAAAGGAAATATAAAAATCTCAATAGGAGGAACATCAAGTTTAGTTGTATCACCGTTTTGTAAAATATTACCATTAGGGTGAACTGGGAAAAAGCACATGGTATCTCTGTATTTTTACAATTGAATATGAATCTACTTATGTTCATAACATTTCAGTAAGACATATTAGTTGAATAGATTTGTTGCATTTTGTTTAAATAAATGTTCACTATTTTAACAAACATGGCAAGAGGCATAGAGATTAGTATGCCTAATACATCTTCCTAGAAGTGGAAGAATAGAGAGATTGACTTCTAGCTCTTCTAAATGAAGAAATAATGCTGCTACCAAGAAACACCAAAGGACATAAAATGTACAGAGCTTAAAACATCATATTAGATTCACCAAACAACAGTTTTTTGCTATCATATGTAAGAGAAGATAAGTATTCATAAGATTTTTAAAGAAATAAACATGGTTATCTAATCAAATTTAGTAGATGGTTTCTTAAATACATCAAAGTGGAAAAAGTAGCTGTGATTTTTAAAAATAAGTAAAAACAGAATATTACTTAGGAAACTTTGTATATAATACAATTGTAAAAGTTTTCGTAGTAATGAGAATTGTGTGGAGTGACTAAATAATAGAAAAAAGTATATATTTTAAAAATGATAACAAGAGCAAGGCATGGTGGTGCATGCCTGTAATCCCAATAGCTGGGGAGGCTGAGGCAGGAGGATTTCAAGTTCAACGCAGCCTCAGTAGCTTAGGGAGACCCTCAGCAATGCAGCAAGACCCTGTGTCTAATAAAATATTTTAAAAATTAAAAATAAAAAAGGAGGCTGGGGATGTAGCTCAGTGGTTAAGCCTCCCTGGGTTCAATCCCTGTACCAAAAATTTAAAAAAAAAAAGACAACGAGTACATAAATTTTCTTCTACACATTACTATTAAATTCTGTCCAAGAAAGGTTACATATAGCCTAACACAGAACTCAATAAGTTTATGTAAAATTTTGAGAATGTATTGTTTTATGTTTTAGAAGAGCACAAATGCTCAATGAATATTATATTCACATCAAGGATACTTGAGAATGGATCATTTAGGAAAACAATGATTATTTGTGGTGATTATTTCAGAAGAGGAATTATGTACACCTTTAAGGAACAAAAGTTATGATAAATATTGCATTCATTTGCAAGGCACACAAATATGTCAAGGCATTTTCACAATCACCCTACAGGGTACTAATTTTAGTCCAGAAAAAAAGACTAATTAAGTAATAATTCCATTTTACATATGTTTAAGAGCAAAACTTACAAAAATTAGGGTTTTTCCCCCAAAGAGGATCCAAGGGGTTTTATCTAATAAAATTCTTCTTATTCAGTTTAGCACTTTAAATTATTTGCATGAAAGAGATTTGACTTTAGCATTCAAGGTAAGAAAACAGGAAGCTTTTGAAAATATAGTTAAATGCTTTTGTTACTTTCTTAGTATATATTTATTTATATATATTTTATTTTAAAGCAAAGGAGGACAATTTCTCTCAGTAAATTTCAATGTAATGTGTATTTTATCATATTCTGCAAGGGGAGAAGCTTCTTGATCTCAGGGCTCTAAGATTTTGACTGTACTTTAATGGAGTGAAAAATATGAAACTCTTCCTATAAAAAGTGTGCTTGATATTTTTATTATGACATGCACAAGCATGACTAAAATCTTAAACTCGAGGGCTAGAAATGAAAGAAAACCAGAGCAAAGCCTATGGAAAAAAGACCTACAAGATTAAATCAGAATGCTCACATCAGGATCTGACAAAAAAGAAGTAGGTCTTAAGATTGTAAGAAAAGAAGATTAAATATACCCCTATAAGTTGTAGGAACCCTACAACAGCCCACATTTCCTTTTCTCCTGGGAAGCAGCAAGCTGGTAGTCAGTGTCCTTAGAAATACTGCCACCAACCTGTCCAATGTGTAGCCAGACACAAGCTATGTAAAGACTGAAGAAGGGAGTAAGAATAGTCAGCTTACCAGAATCCCACTTGGGCTTTCTTCATTCTCAGGAACAAGGGCCATTACTTGTCCAGGAGCCTGAAATTCTAAGCTATAATACAAAGCCAGGTGAATTGTGTGTACTCAGAGGCCTAAGATGGGAATGAGGAGAGAAGAAAAAATAAATTCGCAGGAAAAATAATCATTAAAAGTTGCAAAATATCAGAATAAATATCATGATGCAAAGTGTTATACACCAAAATCATAAGTGCACAGATTTGTGCTTGAATATTCTAAAGCAATGCTTCAAAAGTTTAAATATATATGCTTAAAATCCAAGATAAAGAATGGAATGACCTTCTCTATGTAAGCATAGGAGACTGGTCCTTGACCAAACACTTGGTTAAGTACTATGAATTGTGAGATATGAAAAGAACTAATTTGAAATTACAGAACTAAAATACCCTTCCAGATGCATGGGATGGAAATGAAAATTCCTCCTGTCAGAACAAGAATGAAGTAAAGGAAGTCACAAATAATTAGTAAACTGATGGCCAGAAATGAGGTAATCAACAGAAAACAAAGAATAGTGTTAGATGAAGATTATGAAATAGTATGTTTAGTAAGAAAGTTCAAATTAGCCAATTTCATTATTCCATTTGTTTTGTAGGTGACCAATCATAGACTCACCTTCAGCAGGTGATTCTTAACACCTTTGTCCATAATCTCTGAAAGTCTGAAATTATACTCTTCTGTTCAAAGCACTACAATTCCGTCCCAGATAAAAAGCAAAATTCTAACATTTCACAGTATCTATAAAATTGAGTCATCTCTTCATCGTATGCTTTTCTCTGAATATTGACCAGGTCAAACCACGTTGGACTTCTGGCCTTGGATTATTCTTGCCCAACAGAGCTACATAGCTCACTCATTTGCTGCTTCATGTCTTTCCTCAATTGTCATCCTCATGATTTCTCCAGTGACCACACTATAAAAGTTCAATCCACCCTATCTCCATGACCCACATGTCTTATTCCCTTGACCTTGAGTTGCTTTTTGGAAGCACTTATAAGCTTTGGTATCTTAGATTATCACTTAAATTTATCTAATCCTTTCTACCTCCATGTGAGGGTATGCTTCCCTGCCCTTGACTTTGGGAATATGAGAGTTCTTTCAGAATAGGAAGATATTTGGAGTTATATGATATGCTTTGGTCAATAGATATTAGCAGGTGGAATCAAGGCAGAGGCTTTATATTTTTGTGCACAGTGGAGCTTGTCTTTTGCTGCTCCGAACCGTATCATAAACAGATGTCTCTGAGAGTTTGCTAATCCCAGGACCTTGAAAAATACGAATAGTGGTCACAGACATGACTCACAGATGGAAGCCAATCCTGGCTGAGCCTGTTCCAAATCAGCTGTCTCCCAGCTGACTCACCACCAACAAACTCAGGTGAGGGCATGAGAGTCACAGTCTGGGTCTCGAACACACCTGAAAAGTAAAGATTCCCCTATTGGGTGAGATTAGTGGTAGGGAATTAGACATAATTATTGTGATTTCAGGTACCCATACACTGTCAGCATTCCATGTTATTAACATATTACTGTGTATTTTATTTATTATCTCATCTATCAGGGTTCCACCCCTACAAAAGTGGGATTTTTGTTTTGGTTCCTTTTGTTATAGTTTGTAGATTTCAAGGACTTAGAACCATGGATGTAACATAGTGGTTCTCAGATAATATTTTTGAAAGTCTATGTATAAATATTTTGTAATAACTTATGAACAAATATTTTTCAATTGATACAAAAATGTTAGAGAAAAATAGCCTATGAGATGGAATAATAAAAATAAAAATGTTTCCCAGTAGCTATCTTTGTCTGGAGAGTATGGCCCTCCTACTCCTCCACAGTAGCCCAAACCACAGTTTATAATTCAGTATTTTCATTTTTTCTATTTTTGAATTTATGAATGGAATCATACAATATGCAATATTGTATGTTTTTATTTTACTAGAACTATGTTTAAAAAACATTATGTTGCTAAATGTACCTGAAATCATTGCTGCTTTCACTGGATACCACTCTTACCATTGTCTAGTCAGTATCGTATGACAATATGTAGAACATTATATTACAAGTGTAATAATTCTGTTGTTTTGGTGATGATTTATAGAGATATAATATCCTATGATTTTGACTTTGTATAGAGTGAACTTGTTATATTTACTTAATTCAAATAAATAGTCCAAAATTCTCTTGGGCATTTTTGGCACATGTATATACTTATTACAATAGTGTATAAATAAATGATAATTTTAAATAATTTATTTCCAAATATTTTCCTTCTTATTTGTTATTTCCCCCCATTATTATGCTGTCTTCATATGTCATCATCAGCATAATGCTGAACAAGAGTTGTATTATCAGGCATAATTTTATCTTTTCAGATATTAATGGGAAGGTTTCAATAATTCCCCATTAGGCATAGTGTTTGTTGTATATTCTTTGTGGATATTCCTCATCAGATTTAGGTAGTTGCTTTATATTCATGATTGACTATATTAAATGCTTTTTCTAAACCTCTCTGTATGTTAAGATGCAGTGTTAAATTTTCTAATGTTATATCATACTTGCATTTTGAAACCCTTCTGTCATAAGTCTTTAGTTTTTACTTCTATACATGTACACACAGACACTTATACAATAATGAAATTTATTGTTCACAGATACTGACTTTTTTTAGGTTTTTGTATCTATGTTGATGAGTGTTTGAAAATTTATTTTCTTATAATTTTGTTAATGTTTAGGGTTCCAGATTATACTGTATTTATAAAAGAACTTGGGGAGTATTTCCTTTTTTCTATTATTCTTTTGAGAGGAAGTTTGTATAGTATTTCTTCTTTGAATTTCAAAGAATTTATCATTAAAGCATTTGGCCTAGGGTTTTCTTTTCTGGATTATTTCTTCAAATCAACAGATTTACTGATGCATAGTTTACATATAATAAAATGCAACCATAATAACTTTGAATCTTATTAACTTTTTTTTTTTTTTTTTTAGGTTTGACAAAAGTGTAAACCTATTTAACAACCACAAATTACAGTTTAGAATACTCCCCCAGCAATCCAAAATTGTTCCTCTGTGTTTCTTTCCATGTGATGAACAGAAGAAATCCAATGCCAAACAATGCATATAGTGTAAGACCATTTGTTTGAAATTCCAGGAAAGTCAAAACACAATCAAGTATGAGAAAAAAAAATCAGTCAATATTTTCCTGAGTCAAAGCAGGGAAATTGACCTTTATAACATGTTTAATAATGTTTTAAAATTAGAACATATCCTTGACTTTCACTGATAAGCAAAAGAACACTAAATAAGAGCTGGGGATATAGCTCAGTTGGTAGAGTGCTTGCCTTGCAAGCACAGGGCCCTGGGTTCAATCCCCAGCACTGCAAAAGAAAAAAAAGAAGAACACCAAATAAAATTTGATTATATTTCCAATTAGTTATAGCTTTGTCTATATTATAGATATTAATTTGAGATGATTAAATAAATTATCAGATACCCGAGTCTTCAATTTTTTCCATGCAATAAACTACACATTTTCCTGCAATATCACTCTAAATTTTCAGAATGATCACATAAAAGTGATTCTACACTTTTCCCAATAACCCTTTTAATGATACTGAGAGTCTTTGAAATAACATTGGCACATCACACACCTGATAAGTTAGAGGACAGTGACTTAGACCCATTCTGTTTGACAACTAAGTCTCTGTTGCTAACTATGATGCCTTCACATGTTTATGTAAAGTGGTATAAAGGTAGAAAATAACTGTTGATAATTTCCATCAGCACCCTTCTTTGGGTGGGATCCATTTTCTCTAGAAATCTACTTTGGACAATTTCCTAGAGATTCTAAAATGAGAATCTGAAAGCAAGTGCTATATTACAAAAAGAGAAAAAGTGTGTGTGTGTGTGTTTGGGGAAGGAAAAGAAGAGGAAGAGAAGATGGAGGAATAATGCTGAATTATTCTGTGCAGGTTTGGAGAGATCACAGTAGAGGGAATGGGAAACTGGGAAAAGGAAAGTATTTCATCTTAGACCCGGCACAGAACTGGAACCCAGATACAGACAGGGATCTCTGAGTCAGCAGCATGGAATCCAAGGCTGAACTCACATATTCTATCTCTGACTGACTCCTCTCTGCCTTTTCATAGCAGGCACTAATTCATACTTGATCAAGTGAGCAAAAGCATCTTCAGAAAGGAATCGTAGCAATTAGTGTAGAGACTCTTCTAATCTGACCCAGTCAGTGGCTCAAGGCAGGCACCTGGGAGAGGTCCCTGCCACACTGATAACTCAAAGCATATGCCTGACCTAGCAACTGAATTCATTGGAATTTAATTACTCAACATGATTATATACTGACAGCAAACTGGTTATTGGAAGGATTGATTATTATTATGCAAACATTTCCATTATTCACTTATTGAAAACTTGGGCAGACTTCCCAGACTAGAATTTAATCCTCTACTTCTTTTCACTTCATTACCTTTTTAGTTGAATATGTTTAACTTTCCAAGGTGGTTATTTTGACTCATGTCATTCTTTAACATGATTAAGCCATTGAAATTAATTCAGGAAATGGATGTTTCTTCAGGAAAAAATGGAGCGCAATGATGATAAAATAGAGGATAGTTCTGTCAGTCTGCTCCAACCCAGGTCACAGTCATTTGCTTGTGTGCTCACAGACCTTTATATGAGCTGACCTGGTTCATATTTCATCTCTTAAAGAAGACTCAAAAAACAGTAATTTGGTATAATAGATTAGCTGCTAAAATGTGAGTTACAGGTCTTGCTATAAACATTTGTTGAGAGAATGAATGGGTGAAGGAAATGGACTCTAGGTTGCTTTATTTATCTAATGTTTTAAACTTGAAATGACATTGGTGTTATTACTCATTTTCTAAAGAGAATAGTCTTTGCCTTCAGGCAAACATCAATAAGTACAATATTCAAACAAAATTCCATTAAACCCTCATGAACATTTCATACCATTTTATGTTTTCATGCGTATATAAAGAAAAAAATTTCTCTTACTAATAAAAATCTTATTTCAGCATTATTCCTTCCAAACAGTGAGTTCACAGTGCAAGTTTCAGATATTGTAGCTTAATAGTAAGGTGTTTCAAAATTAAAAAAAAAAAAAGAAGATTGCTTCTTCAATATTCCATAGCTTAGATTCTGTTTTGTCCACATCTATGGATTCATGATGATATTTGGGGGGGGGGAGTGAAATTGTTGAGTTTTGAATAATACTTTAGTTTCAGGGATTGTCACATATGTTGTTATCTTGCCTCTACTCTGTATCATCAATCTTAAAGAATCCCCACTTCCTTTCTAAATTAGTCTTGATAGTGACTTTGCAACCTGATTCTGTGAAATATTTTGGATTTTAACAATTTTGGAGGCTACTATGATAAAGTAGGTCATGCCTTTGTGCATGCTTACATTTTATGGAGAGTCAAGGGCTCCTTGTTTTCAAATCGGGATTTGAAAAACAAAATAAATAAATAAGAAACATATACATGTTGTAGAGGTGAAGGCTTGATATGCCTTTGATTCATAGAGGCCTGTGTTTATTTCAGGGAAAGCTGCAACTCTGAGAAAGTTATTCAAACTAAATCCATAAAAATAGTTTGGACTCTGGTATACATAAAACATGCAGCTTCTCAGAATTCTCCTTGCTTTTCCCACCACTGCTTCTAATCCTGATAGAGATGGAATATTACAAATAAGATATATTTCAACCATGAAATGATAGATCTATCTGGTAAGTATAATTTAAATTTCATCATTTCAGAGTTGAGATATGTCTTATTTTCCTATGCCTGAAGGAAATAGGCTTTGAGGGAGTGGGGAGTGACTTCAAGAAGGTGCGGAAATCTCCTTTTCAGAAAACATGTTCTAAAATTAGAATGTCACAATGGCTCACAACTCTGTGAATCCCCTAAAAACACTGCATTACACATTTCCAAATATTGAATTGTTTGACACCTCATATGTATCTAAAGAAATCTCTTTAAAATAATCTAACATAATAGCAGAAGTTGAATTCATAATAAATATTGAGGCTATTGTGAATACTCTGATATATACATGCAAACACCCACAGAGCTATTTGTTTGGCAATGGTTAAATTTGGTAAAACATGTTAAATCAGTTGCCAGGTCCACTGTTACCACCAATATGTTTGCAGACATTTCTATTTGACACATTCTGACACCTCTAAAGCCTCCATATTGCCTGTCAGAGTTTATACATGCCTGAAGGTGAATTGCTCAAAAACAGGGATGCTGGAACTGCAGTGATAAAAGCAACTAGTACTGCTGACAACGATACAGGTCTTTGATGTTAAAGCAAAGGAATAAAGACAATTTATCTGACACAGAGAAAGCCATGCACATTGTTATAACAAAATACAATGAGATAAAAATTGGTAGGAGGAAATTTTAAAATGACTATAAGAAGAAGGAAGAAAACTGGACAGAAAGAAGGGAGGTCAGCTTCCAGTTCTATGACAGCAATATGTCACTATGTGGTAGTAGCCTCAAGGATGGGGAAACACTTCCAACACCTATATTAAATTAAGGCCCTGCTAAGCAAGTTGAAATGTGGAACTACAAGGTCCTTGGAGCATTGCAAAGATGTTTATGGTGCATTAGCACCACGTTGTTTAGCACAGGTGTTCTAGTAATTGTGGAATACTGGGAAAATGCACAGTGCCCCATTTATCTTCATCATATCCCAAGGTGATACACCAATAGCAATTTAGCACCTGCTAGAGCAATTTGGCATCTGTGGTGTTTACCGAAGTGTTTGGTCTTAAAGGTTGGAAGTGTTATTTTGTACTTCCATATATGCTAGGGAATTATCAAGCATTTGCCAAAACCAAAGGCATTGTAAAATCCTCCTAGTGAAAGTTGTAAAAGTAAACTTAATAAAAGCATAGTGAATAAAACTTTTATAAATATGACAGATTAAATTATTTTCACACCCTTTATTTTGATAAAAATAAACCTTTTCTCTGATCACCAGGGAGAAGAATTATTGTGGTACTTACTTTATAAGTCAATTTAAACACTTAAAAAACAATTTGGAATGTAGTTGTTTTACTATATTTTGCAATGAGCTTTCCAGTTTTGTGGCTGACCCTGTATGGCATCCACATACATTAAGCTAACATATGTTGGATAATTAGTGTTTTCTCCTCTGTGTCTCAAACTGATTTTGAAATATAAGCAAATAGGTAACTTACCAAAAGATAAACAAGTTTTTCTCATTTAAAAAGTATATTAAAGATAGATGATAGATGATAATAAATGGATGAATAGATGATAATATATTAATTTTTGTTTTAAAAATCCTAGAAAATATGAGTGCTATAGTTATAAGAAGGAGACCAATTGAACAATGAACGAGGAATTAAGGTTTTCACTTTTTTTTCACAAATGTTTGAGGAAAGATGAATAATCTAATATTTACCATAAAGATTCTTGGGTTCAAAATATCTTTCATGGTTATAGGTAGGAAGATCTAATAGAATATAGAGAAAAAATTTAATACATTTTTTTATAGGGAAGAATTAGAGAAAATCAAATACTAGGAAATACTGGTAATAAAAATTAAATGTGAATTATGCATATTCCAAATCTAACTGTTCCTACAATACTTAAACAATTTTATAACAATGTATTTATGTGGCTCCCTCCACCTTAAAAGAACATTTTTGATTACTGATTGGGTGCCTAGATCACACCTTGGCTGGCAATTAACCCTCCTCAACAAAAAAAATGACAGTATCTAATCTGAAGTACAGAAGAGAGGGTGTGTGGGAGAGGAAGGATAGTAGAATGAATCAGACATTATCACCATATATACGTATTCCACCAGTGTGATTTTACATCATGTACAACCAGAAGAGTGAGAAGTTATACTCCTTTTATGTATGATGTATCAAAATGCATTCTACTGTTGTGTATAACTAATTAGAACAAATAAAAAATTCTTCAAAAATTTTTTAAAAAGACAATATCAAAGGAAGGGACTTAGCCTCATGGTTATACTCAATTAGCACATGGTTGCGGTTTAAAAATATTTGTAAAAGAAAGCATGTTTCTTAAAAACTGTGACAATATTGAAGTATAACAAGAACATTTGTTTTTGTTGAGGGACATGAAAATACACTAACATCTTAAAACTGAATATACTTTACAACATAGCAGATAAATATTAAGCAAAATATGCCATAAATATGAAACTTTAAAAAAAAAAAAAAAGAACACTTTTTGATTAAAAAAATCATCATGATGGAACATGTTAGTTTACCTTAATCACTGTTGATCAAATCTGGTAAATGATTATATGTCTTACTGATGGTCCTAAATATCAGATTAAGACATACAACAAAATAAGGAAAATTGATTGTGAGAATTGAAAATAAAAAGTGTCACTTTTCATTGATGTTATGGCTGCATTTAAAAGGAAATAAATTTTACAGCTAGATCATGATAATCAATTGCACAGTTATACAGTTTAATAAAATGCATACATATATAAACATATATAATCAATATAAAATCATTTTGCATTTATATATAGCAGCTCAATGTTTAAATTATTTGGAATAATTGTACAAAACATTTTTCTATAAGAAACATAAATATGCACACACATTCTTATGAATATAACAGCAAGAACATATATTAAAATGTTAAGATAATAAATTCATGTTAATGTCCTTCAAATGGAGAGATTAATTAAATTATGATATAATTACTTGAAAATGTAGTTATGAATAAAGTATATTTTCTACTTAAACCAGTTGCCCTGGGGCTATTTGTAATTTTCATGAAGAATCATTGTCACAAAAACTTAAGATATATAGAAATGTGTATTTGATTTTATTCTGTAATACTAACCATAACAAAATCATTCATGTATGTGTATGTGGAAAAGTGTGTGTGTGTGCTATATAGATAAACATGAAGAAAGTTACAGTATGTTTATAATATCCTGTTAAATGATTAAAATGCAACTTTTGTGTATTTTATTTAGCATTAATATTTTAAAAGATAAGATAAACTTGATATATATGAATATGTATTTGTATATATTTATGTGAAACAATTTCAACAATACACACCAATCATTAAAAATTGGTTGCAAAATATTCAAATTTGAAAGTCTTTAGACAGGAAATATATTTGTTTTTATATGCATTTTGTATACACATATGTGTATATGTAGAAATACATAATAATGCTGTTTATTTAGCATTCCTGTGCATTACTATACATTAACAGAGGACTGTAAAAGTAAAAATGAAGAGTTAAACTGTGCAAAGAAATCTTAACAGTTAATGGAAAAATTTACAATCTTTCATTGTCTTTAAAAATTGCTTGACATTAAACACATCTTTTATACATGTATAGGAAAATGAAAAATTAATGAAACAGGCACTTTTTCATTTATTCCAGGTTCTCTAGCAACAAATGTAGAATCTCTAAAACAATGGCAGTGTCAATATTCCTTTAGTCACTTATTTTGTCTGTTAACTCCATCTCTGTTCAATTCCCATTTCTCTTTGATGTTATCACTTTTTGTTTATTTGTTGCTCTTGCATTGTTTCTGGCCAATCTCCTCTTTTCATTAGCCATTTTGTAAAATATGTAGGTTTATTACTGGGTGCAAGGAGGCAGCACAATTCTGGCTTGCTTTCTCTATGTGATTTGAATAGAAAGAAATCAGCAGCCAGTAACTGACAGAATTTTGAAGATGTTAGATGGTTACTCATACTGCTTATCTGCCATTTACATGGCAACATCTAAAGAGAAGAGCTAGCAGCAAAGTTCATGTATATGCATGATTAACAGACCATGGTGCCTAAACTTGTGCCTATCAGAACGAGGGAAAGAGTTACTAATCATCTAGTTAAATCTATTTACAAATGTATAATTTCATTCCATTGTTTTCCTTATTACAACAAGCAAAAAAAAAAAAAAAAAAAAAAAGTGAATACTTAACAAAACAGCCTGTTATTTGCAAGTGTAGAAGATGCTAAGGATAACCTCATTCATGATGCATCCTATAAATGTCTGGGACTTTCTGCTGCATAAAATTTTTTCTTCTAAATAGAGCAGGTAATCTGGAAGTATTGGAATATTAAATCACTAGAAGCAACCCTCACTCAATGATGAAAGCAGGGTTTACAAATATACACAAACTCCCTTCTTTTCACTTAGGATAACTCAAGAGCATGTTCCTTACTGATTTTCAAGTTACAAAGGTAGATTCTCTTCAATTTTTTTTGTGGTAATTGGCTTAATGTTGACTTTCTTCCTAAACCTGTCTCATGCACTCATGTATCTTACTAGTAATCAGAGTTTCCTGGAACCAGAGAATCAGCTTGCACACCCATCCTGTCTTGAAGATCCCTTTCTAGAGAAACTAGAAACAAAAGAGTATAAAATTTAATCCTAATTCCAAGAAAAACTAAAACCATGCCAAAAAATCCTATTGAATTCTCCCCACTAAAAAATTTAAAAATACAATGGTAAAAGACTGCTTTGTAAAAGACATTTGCAAGTGCACTTGTACTTAGGGGTTTTCTTTTGCTGTTGTTGTTGTTGATTTGTTTTCCATTGGGGTTGATGTTTTGGTTCTTGTTTTTGAGGCAAGTCTTGCTGTTTTCTCCAGGATGATCTCAAACTTGTAGATTCAAGTGATCCTCCTACCTCTGTCTCTCAAGTGCTACAAGCTCAGCATATACTTGGCTACTGCTCTTAGCATACTGTTGTTTACAGTGAGAAGAACATCCTTACTCTTGAAAAAAAACCTTTGTTCATTAGTATATAATGGAAGCTGACAAGTAGAGAAAGTTTCCTGAAGGTATGTAGATATTTAAGGCCACCAAGAAAGGGTAGAAATGAAGAAGATTGACAGATCTCAGAAAAGGAAATCTTACACTTGCCTACTGGAGTATCGTCCAGATACTATTGTAAATTAGACTACAAGAACATTTGCAATTTGAATTCACAAGTTGCAATAAATAAAACTTTTACTATTTCTGTCTGGATTAGGTCACCAGCATTTATTACTTACCTTATTACTTCATAAGATTTACTTAATTTCATAGCTTCAGTGTTCTCTGAACATCATTTCTAATGAATTATGGATGGGAAAAACACTTTCAATATATTTTTAGCACTTGGGTGAATTATTCTGCATCTTATGAGCAATCTCCAGTAATTCTCTATCATAGAATTCGTAACAAGCATGGAATTAAAGTGCTTCCATGAAAAACATCCTGCATTTTGTGTGTTGTTTCTTTGGAGAAATATGCTGAATATCACTGTCCACAGAAATGTGCAATTTAATCATGGATTTTTCTGTGTGAAAAAGAGCTGAACTTTTGAATAATGAGTTAAAATGCATTTTCAAAAGATTAAATTTAATATGTTCTTGAGGAAGATCAGTTAACAACTTTTAAAAACCTATGATCTCATGTTTTTCCACCACCATCATACTGTGAAGTATAGTGACATTCTGAAACTAACTTTGGGGATTTGGTTTTATTCAGTGAATAATAGCATAAAAATGTAAAGGAATCAGATTATATTGTCTGTTATCAACAGCAATTAGAAAGCAGAAACTCATTGGGCTTAATCAAACACTGAAATAAATATGTCATTGAAATTTCTTATTTTCCCCAAGGCCTTTGTGGTCAAATTTCTGGTCTACAATAGCGCAATTAATTGTGTGATACCCTAATATTTTGGTGTTCTCCTTCTGTTTACTATAAATTCTGCCTCGCAATATCATCCAGAAACAGACCTTTTCAGTTTTTCTATTTGTGAACTTTTTTCTTTTTTATGAGTCTCTGTTTTCTCTCTTCTGAACTTCAAATCAATAACTTCAAATGGCACAACTCTGTCAAAACACTTTTTTTACTAAAATAGTTATTTTGGGATGACTACCATGCCCTAATCAGTCCACTTCTTTCCCAATTCTTTTCTGGGTTAATGACAACTCTATTAATCAATTTTTTTAAGTTAAAAATATGAGCAACTTTTATATTTTACCCTTTAAATCTCCGACTTTTCAAGTTCTTGTTGAGTTTACCACCTAAGAGTCACTTGCCTCTTTCTTTCTTTCCCTACATAACCATTTTTCTAAAGGAGTTCTCATCCCCTGTCCCAGTCCATCATGTCCTATAATTTACTCCCTGCAGGGCTGATACTGTGACTTTAAGAAAATGCAAATGTGATCATTTCCTTGTTCTCATACTCTGCTTCTGCATTACGTGCCCAACACATTGCACAGCATCTGGTTCTTTTCCACTTACATATCTGGTAATGTAGATTAATGCATACTCTGAAAAACTTTCCAATGTGAATAAGACACAAAATCTTTCAAACAATATTTTAATGAAGGCTTTTATTAAAACTTGAGAGTCCATCAAATTTAGAGACACAGATTCATAGAGGTAAATAGCAGCAAAGATATAACTGCCCTAGAAGTATTTATCAGTCCCTAAGACCTGGTCCTTTACTTGCTTAGACTGTAACAAAAAATAAGCAAAAACATGGAAATAAGCATAGAACTAAGCTTTGTTTGGAAACTGCCTCCTAAATTAAGCCAAGATTTAAAGATAATATAGATCCCTTTCCTTAATAGTACTTGTGGAAATTTCCAAGCTAACTTGCAAAAATGCCCCAAAATTGATTGATGAGAGAGAGGAAGAGATGGAAACAGGAATGGAGGAAGCTAGGAGAGGGGCAGAGAGGAAGGAGGGAAGGAAAGAAGAGGGAGAAGGGATGAAGGTAGGGTGGGAAAAAAGTATTCGACACCCAAAACATTGTCTAAATAAAAAAGACTATAAGCAGCTAAGAAAAAAAAAATTTCTAAAAGAGCCAAAATAAAGTCCAATTGACTTCTTAAAAGCTGATGTCAAAAGACTGAAATTCTGTCTTTAAGTTTTAGAGAAAAATAATCATGTAAAAATAAACAGAAAATCTCAGAGAATTTAACACAAATAAAAGCTGACTAAAGGTGTGATAGTTGTTTATTGATTCCTGACAAACTGCTACAACTACCGTGTTTAAAACAAACACCAATTTTTGTCTCAGTGTGTTACAGGTCAGGGAACACACAGGCTCAATGGAGTTTTCTCTCCGTCTAGATTCTCATGAGCCTGAAATCAAGGTGTCAGCAGGGCCAGATTCATGGAAGAAATCACTTCAGCTCATTCTGCTATTAGCAGAATTCAATCCTTGCTGTTGCAGCACGAAGTCTCCATTTTCTGTTGGTGAGGTGCTATTCTCAGCTCCAAGAAGCCGATCTCTGTCCTGACCATCTCTGACCTACTCCAGCTCAAAGTTACCAATGGAAAATCTGCCTCACATCCCTCACATTGAATCTCTATCATGTTTTGACTGTCTCTGAGTTTTAGTATCTGCCACCACCCAAAGAAATCCCTTTGCTTTTAAAGGACTCAAAAAAGTATATCAAGCCCACCTGGATAGCCTTCCTTTCCTAATGTTATCTGTGCAACATAATGTAAGCATGTGGAAACTATCTCATCAGATTTATAAGTTTCACTCACATGCAAAGACAAGGAAATTCTAAAGTCATTGGGACTCATTTTAAGATTCCATCTATCAGAGATGTTTAAAATTATACTTAGTAAAGTAGAAAAAGTAGTTCAAAAGTATAATCAAATATGCAAGAATGAATATTGAGTAAAGAAAATAGTAATTATTTGAGCAAATTAATTACATATTAACAAAACAAGTCAAGGATTATATTGCCTAGTACGTGGAATAAAATAAATTTAACCAAAAAGGTGCATATCTCTAGAGAATTTTGGAGCTAAATCATTATTAATCCTTGTATTCGTTAGAAGTGAGACCGTTAAAATTAACTTTCCATGTTTTTTAAAATAAATATTAACATTTTCAAACACCCCACTAAAATATGGAGATAATACTTAACTAGCAATAATAACAATGGTGCAAAAATGTAAAAAGAGTTAAGAATTACAATCAATTGAAAAGTACATAAAAATTAGAAAAAACATATAAAGAGTAGAAATTAAAATTGTATGCAGGAATTCCTATATTCTGATGTGTATCACAAAGGAAGTACAGTGGTTATCTTCTAACTCTCTCTAGCCTATAATAAATGCATGAGCTACAAACATTAATGAAGGTGAAAAGTTCCCAAATGGGACACAGAAGGGTATGCCCAGTAGAAAGAGGACAGACACCTCCTGACTAACGTGCCAGGCATGGTTTAGGTCCTTCTAACATACAGCAATTCATAATCATCATAAAAACCTTAGAAGAATAAATATACACAGTTCATTGATAACCAAAATGGTCAGAGCCTGAATGCAGTTTTGCCTAAATTAGTGCAATGTAAGATATTCACAACCACTTAGAGGTGATAAAAATGAAAATTTAGAAAAAAAGGTTAATTAACTTGGTCAAGGTCACAGAAATAGTTTCCACATGGTGGGAATTTTAGTGTAGTTAACTTCTGAACGTGGGCTCTTTTCCCAGAAACATGTTTTGCCTCCTTTCAATCTACTTGCTTAATGCTACTCAAGCTGCATTTTTATTCTGTGCACTGAAAAATCTTCTTCCGACATAGTTTTCTTACCCAGTCCTTGAAATTTTGTGATGCTTTTTTCCTGTCATTATCATTTTCAAGATTTGCTGAACACTTCGTTTGAAAGTTTAAGTTTCTCAAACACATGGGAGAAGGCCAAGGCAACGATTCGTCTCAAAACAAGTTTGCAATAATGCATTGTAATCCAAAAAATAACCACAAAAAAAAAAATGTCATCTAAGAATTTTCACAACATTTTGAGAGCACAGGTGTAGCATTTTTTCAGGTTTATTTACAAAAGCTATGTAACCTCATAAAAATCCATATTCAGATGCAAACCAATTTGCCTGCACAGCTGCTTCAAACCCCACTCCAACTAATCAGCAAAGGATTGTGCAAGGGCCTCAGAAGAGTACTTGTTGGTCTTGTTCAGGTACGGGCTCTTTTCAAAATGCAGGAATAGTGTAACATTCAGGGGTTCCGTGAAACAATTATATTCTGCTGCTAATTAAAGTGGAATATTGTTGATTTTCCTCTCCTAGCTCCACAGATATAAGGCATGTACCATGCATAAATGAGGAACAGCTTCATCATCACTGGGTAACAGTTGCTGAGCATTTTTAAGGATGTCAACAGATCAGTTTTGACAATGTTAACAAGTCTGATGCCTATAAGAGAAACTTTCCGCTTTTCTGAGGATCTTTTCAATCACTGAAACAATTGTTCTGGGTGCCATTCTTGTTCTTGAGACATATTATATATTTTTTTAAACAATTTGTATCTATGCACTTATTAAACAGTGAACAACTACTATGAGCCATGAATGATAATGGATAATAGAAAGATACAGTCTATATTTAAGTAGTTTATGGTTTTGGTAGACCTTATCCTCTTCACAATTATAATATGGCAAATAAACTCTAAACTCTGTTTCAGCAGCCTTTTTTTTTCTTTTTCTTTTTTTTTTTTTTTTTGTACTGGGGATTGCACCTAGGGTGCTTTAGTACTGAGCCACATTCCCAGCCCTTTTTTTGAGATAAGGGCTCATTAAGTTACTTAGGGCTTTGCTAAATTGAGGAGGCTGGGTTTGAACTTGAGATTTTCCTGATTTGACCTCCTAAATTCCTGGGATTACAGGCATGGGCCACCACCCCTGGCCATTAGCAATCTTAATTATGTTCAATTCAAGTTAATATTTAACAACACCTCTTTGGGATTCATATCTAACTCATGGATAGTTCCATCTTTGTCATAATTTTGCAATCAATATTCATTTCTGGATAGTTTCTCTATTCTAGATCTTCTTCATCTCACATTCACATTGTTTCAAGAACATTTTTGATGTTTTCCTCCCATTAATTTCCCCCACCTAATTTTATCCTCATAAAGTTCATACCACAAAAATATTGTCAAACTGTTTAACTGTTGAGCTTCCCTGATGTATGTTTAAAAAAAAAAAATGTTTTTTTCCTTTTATTTCACATTCAACAAACTTTTAAAATCACACATCTAGTGCAGAGAATTATGTTACGAATGACTGGTGCAAAGATGAACAATATGTCCAAGTGTCTCCCTGTAGCTACCTTGCAATATACCACACTGTAGCTTTGATAAATAAGTTGGCACAACTTGCAATGCCATGAAGATATTTTTCTCTTTAAAAGTAAAAATATGTCAAGACTCACAACATTAACCAAAATGAATTGATTCTTTTATATTCAATTTATATTTGGAAATGAACAGCTTTTCTTGGTTGGAACAAAATTGAGCTCTATCTTCAGTATTGCTGTTACACTGCATTTACTGATAGAGCTAAACACATAATGAAGTTTGAAAGCGCATGTCATAAAATTCTTCCCAAAAAGATTTCACTGGAAAAACCCTGATTCGTGATAAATTTTTTTCTACTATCTAAGTAATAATCCTAGCCATAAAAATTGAGTTGTCCAAAATGAAAATGTTGAAGGATTTTATTATCTCTTGGTATCAATTCAGATATTATGCCATAGAGTATAGAAATTAAGTTACAAAGGATTAAAACTCACAATTCTGCATGTTCATAACAGCTTGCAATAATGTATCATGTTCCTTAATCACCACAAGAAAAGGAAAATTTGGCAGTGTCCATAGAGTTAAAAAATTAATTAACTTGAAATATAAAGAATCATTAGAAATATAAGCATTTAATCAAATGCTTTCTTTTAACTCTGGCTCAAAGGCATTCTGCAAGGGTTGGTCCAAAACAGAAGATAACTGATAATAAGACTAGAAAAGATGATTGAAAAATGATTTCAAAACAACAAAAAATGGTTTCAAGGTTCCAGTACAGATATTGAGGCTGCGATCTGAAGAGAAATAGAAGCAGGATTGAAGTATTGGCTATGTTAAGCTACATATAATATCTTACACTTGGTATCTTCAGAACATATATTCTGCCTATTAGTTTTCAAAGATCAGATGTGGAATTAAAATTTTGCAAGTGAGAGCTAACACCATATCTGAACTAGCCCAGAGATATCAATTAATCCCTGTCTCTTATGTAATTTTTATTTCACATTTTCAGATTCCTTTTAACTTGGTTTTGTAATATATTAAATACATGAGTTGTTTTTTTAATTGTGGTGAGGGTAGAAAAAACAATCATAAGTATTCCAAAATGAACCATAATCTTTGTTTAACGGAAAGTTTCAGATGCATTTAATGTTTCCTGATAATGCTCAATATTGAGATTTACGAATTGGAAGTCTATCCTTAAAGCATGAGTGAAATAGACATTATTACCTCATGTACATATATGACTGCATGACCAATATGATCCTACATGTATAATCAGAAAAATGAAAATTATACTCCATTTATATATGATTTATCAAAATGCATAAATGCACTCTACTGCCATGTATAACTAATTAGAACAAATTAAAAAATTTTTAAAAACATGATGAACTCAACTGGTCCTAAATCATTTGCTTTGAGGACATAGTTGACATCCATCAAAAAAGGAATTCATATTTTAGTAAGGGTTATAAGTGAACTAATGACTCCTAAATGCCTTTCTACTTGGGAGTTTGCAAATAGTTTTTGTTTCCATATTTAAATGAAGTAGGACTTGGATAATTGCAAATAGGTTTCCTTCTTTGGGCATGTCAATAGTTCAATACCACAATTATAGGGGGAGAATAAGCTAATACTCACATAAAGTAAAGCAGCCTTGTATGGATTTTATTCTAAAAGCAATTAGTTTTTCTGACAATTTATTGGTCACCAAGAGCTGGCTATGTGTTCATTTTCTATTAAGCATAAAAATATTTTTAACCAGAGTTAAGTTCCTTCAATTCATGTCATTCCAACAGCTAGGACTCTAGGAATTATTCACATACTATAAACTCCCACCCCCACAACCTCCCTCAAAACTTAACTTCAAATATATGATATCTGGTGACTTTTGAAAATTGTTTAAATTCCAAGTCAGGGGAATAAAACATAATTAGACTTGATTCTACTGACTCCACTTAGAAAAGGTGATAAAAGACATATAAGAAGAAGTATGAATTAAACCTACTAGAGATTTTTAAAAGTTCTTTGTCCTCTAGTCAAAACCAGAATTTGCATGAGTCTAAGCAATTCATTGGTTTAAAAAGTATTGTAAAACTTCAAAAACAGTAAGTTGTCTTTCCTTACAATTTTGCAATATTCTTACTAATATTTCTATACATGAAGAATTATATTAATATTTCATTTCAACTGAGATTGAAGAAAGAAATTCTATCTGATTTTATAGTGCAATCTATTTATTATTAAATGTCGATAATTATCCCTTGGATACTGAACATCTTTGTCTGACAACCTCACATGAGAGTTTGCAATTCACTGAATTTAAGCATATTTGGTAGCAGAAGAAAATGTACTAATAAAGATTCCCTCAGTTATGTTGAGTTAACAAAGATGTTGGTCCCTTGGTGAACTAGAAATGGACAACCCACTCCCAGGACATGCTGGCAGGATCCCACTCCTTCTAATGGGGGTTCAGCCTGTGAACCACAGGCCCCAGGCCTGTCAAGCCTGAGTCCACTCTATTCTGCTTGCTTGGGAATACCTCCCATAGCAGAGGTATGTTTCATTGAAGAATAACTGCCAGCCAGGACAGACAGCTGAAAATGGTATATATAAACATAAGAAAAGTACAGTCCTTAAACAAACAATCTTTCACATCCTCACAAACCTTTTCTAAGCCAACTACATTTTAAAATTCCCTATGTTCCACCAGAGATACACAAAGTAAAAAAAAAAAAAAAAAAAAAAAAATACATTACATGGGTAATGGGGCTTTCTGGAATACTTGACAGGTGATTCCCTTCCCATATTTATTTTTCCCACAGCATCCTTGCATGTTTAAGCTAGGCAACTTTTATTAGTTACTTGGTTTTCCCCTGATTTGCACAATAACATTTGCAAGTTTTACACTTAAAACCCAGCATTTTTTTGATTTTTTAAATTACATTTTGGAAAAAATAATACAGCAAACACTGTAAAACAAAAGTCATAAAATTCTCCCATACACAGGATTTTGGCAAGATATTAGTCCAACTTCTCTAGCAGTTTGTGACTCAGTAACACTCAATTTTATTCCATCCCTCAAACTACCTGATTGAAAACTTAACAACTTCAGCAAACCAAGGCTCTGAAAAATTCTTTGCAAGAATTCCTCTTCTCCTGTGCAACACATTTTCTATATCCAGAAAGTTCTACTTGTAGGGATATTTTTAAAATTGAAATGAAAATCTAATAATTTAATTTTATTAGTAATCTATGATCATACTATATGCAAAATGAATTTGAGCAATTTAGATTAAGTTCTCCATATATAGTGTTAAAGACATAAAACTGTCACACAGTAATAAATATGACAAAACATTCCAGTATGTCAACACATTCCAGTATGTCAACCTGTGATCTGCACAAAACTTAATTCTATACTTGTGTTTTGATGTATCACATACTCTGATAATGAAAATGCCCATTATAATCAAAAGGGCAATCAGAAAAGATTTATAGCCATTTGTACCAGTCAGTCATGCAGTGATAGAAACTGCAATGCAATAGGCAGAGACCATACGGTAGAGTGTAATGAGGTATTAAAGACTCCTAGTAAGAAGAAGTAGAATGAGGGCGGGCATAATGTACATAGGGTACATTCCTATAATCCCAGCCATTCAGAATGCTGAGGCAGGAGGATTGCATGTTCCAGGCCAGTCTCAGCAACTTAGTGATGCTTAAGCAACTTAGAGAGAACCTATCTCAAAAAATAAAAAGGGATGAGATATAGCTCAGTGGAAGAGCACCCTTGGGTTCAATCCCTAGTACCAATAATGATGATGATGATGATGATAATAATAATAATAATGAGGGGGAGGAGAAGGAGTACAGAAGAGAGAAATTGTTAGATATGTGATTTATTAGAGACATTGGAAATAAAAGCAGAAGTCAGCAACTCTTTGCCTGACATTGAAACAACAAGATTAGCCCAGAAGATTTAAAAAGTTTTGATTTTTAGCATAAGATTACACCATTTCAAATAAATTTGTGAACTGTAGGTTAGAAAGCAAATGATGTTTCAATGTTTGAGGATGCGTACGTGCATATTTGCATGAGCACATGTAGTTGTTAAATATATGTATTCATACACACACACACACACACACACACACACACACAAACACACACATACACACACTGAGAAAAACAGAATAATGACCATACCTGAAGTAAAAATAGCTTGGTTTAAGTCAAGTTCCAGTTATTCACCAGTGATGATATCTTGGAGAAGCATTTATTTTTTCAAATAAGAAATAGATCATAAATGTATTTTACATATTGAAAGACAGGTTTTCCGATAAATCTTGTTATAAAGTTCACATTTAAGTACTTGAAACTTAAAGGTCTTTTTCTCTGGAGGAAAATCTTTCCTTCCCTAAACTGGAAAACCATATGCACCAGAATGAAATTAAACCCCTATCTCTCACCCTGCACAAAACTCAACTCAAAATGGATCAAGGACTCGGAATCAGACCAGAGACCCTGCATCTTATAGAAGAAAAAGTAGGTCCAAATCTTCAACTTGTTGGCTTAGGATCAGACTTCCTTAACAGGACTCCCAAAGCACAAGAAATAAAAGCAAGAATCAACAACTGGGATAGATTCAAACTAAAAAGCTTTCTCTCAGCAAAGGAAACTATCAGCAATGCAAAGAGAGAGCCTACAGAGTGGGAGAATATCTTTGCCACTCATACTTCAGAGCACTAATTTCCAGAATCTATAAAGAACTCAAAAAACTCTACACCAAGAATACAGATAATCCAATCAATAAATGGGCTAAGGAAATGAACAGACACTTCACAGAAGAAGATGTACAAGCAATCAACAGATATATGAAAAAATGTTCACCATCATTAGTAATAAGAGAAATGCAAATCAAAACTACCCTAAGATTTCATCTCACCCCAATTAGAATGGCGATTATCAAGAACACAAGCAACAATAGGTGTTGACGAGAATGTGGGGGAAAAGGTACACTCATACATTGCTGGTGGGGTTGCAAATTAGTGCAGCCACTCTGGAAAGCAGTATGGAGATTCCTCAGAAAGCTTGAAATGGAACCACCATTTGACCCAGCTATCCCACTCCTTGGCCTATACCCAAAGGACTTAAAATCAGCACACTACAGAGATACAGCCACATCAATGTTCATAGCTGCTCAATTCACCATAGCCAGATTGTGGAACCAACTTAGATGCCCTTCAGTTGATGAATGGATAAAGAAACTGTGGCATATATACACAATGGAATATTACTCCACCATGAAGAATGATAAAATTATGGCATTTGCTGGCAAATCGATGAAATTGGAGAATATCATGCTAAGTGAGATAAGCCAATCTCAAAAAACTAAAGGACGAATGATCTTGCTGATAAGAGGATGAGTACCTATAATGGGGGGAGGGAGGGGTTAGCGTTAGGGTTAGGGTTAGGTTTAGGGTTGGGGTTAAGGAGGGTGGCAAGAATGGAGGAAGGAAGGACTGTATAGAGGGAAAAGAGGGGTGGGAGGGGTAGGGGGGAAGGGAAAAAATAACAGAATGAATCAAACAACATTACTCTATGTAAATTTATGATTACACAAATGGTATGCCTTGACTCCATGTACAAACAGAGAAACAACATGTATCCCATTTGTTTACAATTAAAAAAAAAAAAAAAATCTTTCCTTCCCTGCTGAATACTCTGGTAGTTAAGGGGAGCCATGGTGAATAGGTATTTTTCTCTTGGAACATGTATCTTAATGCTTATAGGCTCCATTATGTTGAAAACCATTTAAAGCAGTTTAAGAACTTGAAATTTCCCATAATGAAATAATTTTTAAATAAGTAAGAAACCTGAGGCAAACATAATGAATATACAAAAATTAGATGGTACTCATAAACAAATGTGTAAGACAGAATACCAGGAAATCTTCCCTAAATGGCACAATTTACCCAATATTTGATCTGAAGATTTGTAGAAATCACATGAGAAAAGATAAATATTTCAATGACAATATTGTCAATGAAAAATTACTCAAAAATATAACCATAATCCCCTTTATAAATACTCAATAGACATTTCTCAGACTACAAAATAGAAAATATTTATTGTGTGATGATAAAGGTAACATTTTCATCTTAAACATAGTGATATGTGTATTAAGCTGTTAATAAATGTGCCCCCTAAATACACATAAGGCTAAGTCAGTCAATTCCGTGAAGGTCAGTATGATGCGGTTCAGATTTTACTCTGAAGAATAAAAATTGCTCATATATAGATACTAAAGCAATCACTCTTGAATTCTTTCTAACAGTGGTCAAGTAAGAAATATTTCATTGTGATCCAGTCAAAATATACATACATATACATTCCCCCACATCCACCCACTAGAATTTTTTAAAATGGCGATTTTCCATACAGTACTTTAATATGTTCTCTGTTATTAAAAGCATGGTATCTGTAAAGAAAATTAAATTGATTTCACGACCTGTTAATGAGCCTGTAAGCATGGCATGAATAATATTGTGCTAAGAAATAGATAAAAATAAATTAGTTAAAAGCCTCCATAAATAGAAGCTTTGGCAGCTATGTGCTATTAAAATGTCATAAGGTTATCCTAGGGTGCTTGGAGAAAACAGAACCAGTAGGATTCTTATTTATTGCAAGGAATTGGTTCACATGATCACAGAGGCTGAGAAAGTCCCACAATCTCGGGTCTGTAAACTGGAGACCCAGAAAAGTTGGTGGTGTAATTTAAGACATGTTGGAGAACAAGATAAAATGTCCTAGCTCAATCACAGGTAGGGAGTAAATTGGGACAAATTTGTTCTTCCTCTGCTCCCCCACCCCCACCCCCCAGTCCTCTGGAGACTAGGGAAGGTGAACTATTTACTTCATAAATCGAAATGCTAATCTCATCCAGAAATACCCCCACAGACACACCCAGAATATTGTTTAATCTGCTGCACCCTATGACCAGTCAAGTTGACATAAAATGAACCATCATAAAGGTTAAGATTACAATCATGGAATAGCAAATACTTGAACCACAAAGTTTTAGTGATCAGTTAAAGGCAAGGCTGCCCAATTTTTTGGTAATCTATACAGAAATGGATCCTTAGGCTACCATATACTCTCCTACATCAAACCACTGCATCTTCCACCCCTGTTATAGTTTAGGTATTGGGTGTTGATACCGGTCTTGGAAATTAGGATTAGGTCCTCTTCCTCCACATTGAAGATTAAACACCTGAGAAATGCTGAGGCAAGTGTAGAAAGCAAATTTTATTTAAGAAAGAAACAACAGAGATAGCAGATTTCTCCAGAGAGAAGTCAGGGCCCAGAGCTGGATGCCTGTAGAAGCCAGTGTGTCTTGCTTTTTTATGGATGTTAGATGTCCTCTCCCCTGCCAACCACCACCTCCTGAGAATGTGCACAAAGGCAGGAAAGAGCAGCCCAGCAGGTAATCATTAGCAACTTCTTGTGTTGGAAGAATTCCCCATTCCCTGGAGGTGTTAGCCACCCATTGAGAGGAACGGTGTGCTCTGGAAGTGTTAGCAACCCATTTCCTTTTCTTTGATAATTATCCCTCATCTTTCTGACATGATCATTTATTATCTACGCTGACCTGACTACCTTTCCTTTGCCCCAGTCTCAGTGTCCTCCAAAAGTTTGCGTGTGACGCAATGCCAAGAAAGTTTAGAGATGAAATGTGGGGATTATAAACTTTAACCTAATCAGTGCATTAATCTTCTGATAGGGATTAACTTGGTATCAACTGTAGGCAGGTAAGGTGGGACTGGACTGGAGGAAGAGGGTCCCTGGGGGTACGCCTGAGGGGTAATTGAGTTGAGCACTCTCTCTCTCTCTCTCTCCCTCTCTCTCTCTCTCTCTCTCTCTCTTCTGCTTCCTGGTGCCATGTCTTGAGCTGTTTTTCTCCATTACACGCTTCTTCCATGATGTTCTGCCCAGAGGCATGGAGTCTGTTGTCCAGGATTGAGCCCCCAAATAAACGTTTCCTCCTGTAATTTTTTTTATCAGGTCTTTTGGTCACAGTGGGGAAAGAGTTGATTAGAACAATTCCCTTGTTTTTTTTACTTGCAAGGAATTTCCAACCTTCTAGCATGGCAGGTCCTGGTATGACTTCAGGGTTTGCTTCAACTGCTGCTTCTCAAAAACATTTTTTTTTTTTTTTGACAGCACTGATTAACATGCCCTCTACCCTGCTCCACATTACTTCGTGTTCTATGCTAGCACCAATTTGTTTTTTTCCTAACATACCACAATTTATAATGGCTTTCTTTATTTCCCTGTTTACTGAATTTTACTAAATAGAATTAAGATTGCTAATCAGCTGATTCTAAAATAAGATTCTCCTGGATTATTCATCTATATAGACCCAAGGTGATCACTAATGAAAGCAAATGAAAGAGAATACAAAAAGAGAAAGAAATAGAGGCGGACCTCAATGGATCAGCGGTGCTTTATTAAGCAACAGAGGGGGCACATTTTCGAGAGGGAAAATGGTGGTGGGCTTCAACAAGGGTCTGGGTTTTAAAGGGTTTAGCAGGAACAGATCATGGGAGGAATTTAGGTGGTGGGCTTATTTACGTGGAGCAGGAGGGTGGGTAGGGAAACAAATGTAGATGAAGGAAGTTCCCTGGGGCTGCAGGTGGGGGCCAGGTTGAGTGCCTTCTGTGCTCTTCCCATTTTCCTGTCCTGCCTTCTCTGCAGCTGAGGCCTGGGCTTCTAAATGGCAAAAACTCTAATTTACCACCAACACCTCCCATACCTCTGGCAGGAGGGCAGTAGGGGAACAGTTGTGGATAAGGGAAGTTTTCTGGGACCTATTTTCCATATCCTTCAACAAGGGACCATAAAATGCAAAAAAGAGAGAGAGAGAGAGAGAGAGAGAGAGAGAGAGAGAGAGAGAGAGAGAGAGAGAGAGAGAGAAAAGAAAGAAAGAAAGAAAGAAAGAAAGAAAGAAAGAAAGAAAGAGAGAAAGAAAGAAAGAAAGAAAGAAAGAAAGAAAGAAAGAAAGAAAGAAAGAAAGAAAGAAAGAAAGAAAGAAAGAAAGAAAGAAAAAGAAAGAGGTGGAGCACAGAAGCATTACAGCAATGTGTGTGTGGGGGAGGCGGGGGGGGGGGGGATCTCAAATTGCCATGACTCCTATTGTCAGTAGGTGACATGAGTCAAAGAATGGGAGGGGCTTCCAGAAGCTGGAAAAGACACAAACATATTCTCCCTAGAGCCTCCAGAAAGAAACACACTCTGCCAATATTGTGTTTTTGGTCTGTTGAAATCCACTTTGCACTTCAGACATCCAGAACAGTAAGAGAGCAAATTTGTTTTAACCACTAAGTTTGTGATAATGTGGTAGAATAGCTATATATTTACTTTTTATAATAAGTTAATACAAAACACATACCCAAACTATTAGTTTTATATTCCTAACTTTTCTTATCCCCAAAGTCCTAATTAATACAGCAATGACTTTGTTACTCTCTATAAATGTGATTTTTCACAATTAATAAACCATTATAGAGATATTTTGATTCAATAGACTTTATAAAGAACACCAAAGAGTCTATTTCTTCATATTCTAAGATTATTTTGCTATTGTATTTTCAAATGCATTTTCTAAGGTAGAATTATTAAGAAAATACTCTATAATTTTCCATGGTTCTTGAAGTACATTGCTGCAATATTTTCAAAAGAGGTTGTTAGCAATGTTTCCTACTAGTCCTTCTCTCCATCAGCTTCACCACACACTTGAATATTATCAGCACTGATTTTAAATTTTTCTAATTTACTAGGCAGAAAATGATAACCATTTGAAGATCTAATCATTTACTTTTCTGAAAGTGAGGCTGTTTATAGTTTCATGACTTCTTTTATGTACTCAATTCTTTTCCAAGTTTCCTATTGATGTTCTTTGCTCATTTTCAAATTTTTCATATTCTCTTCTTGAGGATTAACTTCAAGGATATTTACATTACTTGCAATTTTTGTGAGTAATGGCCCATTCCTCATTCTTTGATTACAGAGTGAATATTAAAGGAAAAAAATTCATTTGTTTCATACATTATGAAAATAGTTATTTCTCCATATTTGGCATCCAAAAATTATTCTAACAGAGAAGCTTTATGAATTGGTAAACTATAAATGTAATAGACTGAAATTTCCTATCATCAGAAAGAGCAGGGAAAAACAATCTTTGTTGAGTTTAATTGTTTTGGTTTTTTTTTTTTTTTTCTAACCAAAGTCACTGAAATGGAATTCATCCATTGTTACACATTCATAGCTACTATTTGCATATTTGCCCCTTAGCTCTTTACGATTAATAATATGGAATAGGAAAGGAAAATAATCACTTTTGCAACTATTTACGAAGCATTTGATGTCAGGCATAGTTAGTTCTGGAAAAGTCACTAAGAAATAATATATAGTTCTTCCTATCACTCAGTTTAGAATGAAAAACCAAAGGATAAGTTTTAAATTGAGTCATATTGCAAATGCTGGGCCTAGCAGTAGGTACATGATGTTATTATGCTGAGGGGGAGGGGCTGCTTCTGTCAGGACAGAAAAGGTGACCTGGGAACTAAGCTTTAAGGGAAGAGAATGAGAAAGAACTTAGGGAAACAAAGACTGAGGTCAATTCAAGACTGGGGGAACATCAAGAGGAAAATCCCCACAAAAGTAGGCGAAAGAGACAGGATCAACAAAAATTTTCCATGTCTGGAGTTCAGTGTAAGGTAGGGAAGTGATATGAATGAAGCAGAAAACATGTGGATGTTATTAGATCTTTTGTATTTTCATATATGGAGAATGGAATGAAATTCTATCCTGTAGGTTTTATGGTATCTTTTAAATTTTATAAGCAAGAGAAGTATTGACATTTTTCGATTTAGAAATACTAATTTAGGAACAATGTGTAGAAATATTCAGAGTAGGAATCTTTGAAATTAGACCAGAAAAGATGACTTTGAGTTACACAAAAGCTTCTCTCACTGCTTAAAACATATTTGAGAAGTACTAACAGTCGTCTATAAAGATGGAGAGCATACAATTGATTGTCCAAACTAAGATAATCTGGGGATTGAAAGTAATTACATCATACTGACATATACCAAAACATCTCTGGGCAAGTGAACATGTACATTGACTTATTCAAATTTCAATCAAAGAATTATAGATACAGATGTAGATGTAGATACAAATATCTCTGCTCCCTGTCTGTGAACAAAATACTCTATAAGAAGGCACCGAAGATGCATCTGTACAGAAGATTCAAGAAAATATCCTTTGGATAGATTAATTTCCATGATGCTTCAGGGAGACGTCTAAGCATGTGGAACAAATCCGAAAGCAGTAGGATGAGGAGGGACATTGCTTCAGCTCCTCCAGTGATGGCTGTGGGGTCTGCACACGCTGATGAATTCTTGTGTGGCAGTCCTTCTCATTCTTGGTGGAACTATCTGGCAAGGAAGCAATACTATTTATTTCTTCCCTGAGCAGATGTTGTTTGTTCAAATGAATGGGTATACGTTATTTTCATTTGCAACAGCAGGAAATTAGACATGTTGTTCCCTCAGGACCCAAACTTTTAAGAAACAGATCCAATTTAACAATTGCTGTGAGCCTGGCTTCCTAATTGAGCTATTGATCCCTATCACTCCAATAACATGTAAATTCTCCCAAAGAGAAAAAAGTATTTACATAATCTGCATTCTCTCAATTTCTTAATTCTGACAGCAAGATATCATTTGAGTCCAGTTTGGGTCCTTTGATAAAGACAGTGATACTTAAGAGAGTTACTTTACTTTATAGAAACAAAAACAATCTTTAATTGGAACTAACAAATCCACATTCTTTAGATAATAACCATATCTAATAAAGTGATTGCATACACTAAAATGAATGAAAATTGCTAAAAAAAAAAAAATCTTGGAATAAAACCTGCATCCATTTTCATAGAGTTGATCAAATAGTTATCTTGAGCAGAAAAATGGTTGTAGATAGGTAGGTAGATAGACAGATGATAGGAAGATAAAGACATATCTAGGAATGTGTGTATATATATATATGCACATTACATATATATGTATGTATACACACATGCAATAATGTAATTTTTAAAATCTTATTTTTCTTAAGGAACTGGGCAAAGATAGAGCAAAATGTGTTTAACAGAAATGTCTATGACTAAATTTCTTTGTGTGTGTATGTGTTTGTATTGTTTTCCAGTCAGCACTACAGAATGGTACAAACAATGTACTTTGGTTTTATTGTTGTTTGAATTTTTTCTTTCCATATTTAAAGTATCTTATCTCCCTAATTAGGATAAATTTGAAGACATATGTATTATTCAACTTTGAAGATATCACAACATGAACACAGGATGATATACAGAGTAAGTGACCAATTAAATTTTACAGTAATAATCTGAGTTAAAGAACATAGCAGACTGTTCTATCCCACGTTCTTAAAGAATGTGAACTTCATTTTCTTTTCTTGTGAAAGCAGTCCTGCCAATGCATTCCTCCTCACAGCCTTATTAAATTTCATCTTCAAAATAAATTTTTTCTACATTTGAAATATAGACAGTCATTTTATTTTCTGTGTATTTCTTTTCTCATTATCCTGTGAATGCATCATTCATTCCTTTATTTTTTAGCAAACATTTATTGAATAATCAGTTATAGTCTAGGTGCCAGGCAAAGCACAGGGAATAAAAAGACAGACATTCAGATGTCATGGAGGAGCAGAGGAGGAAGACTGTTTCAAGATGTAGTAATACAAAACATGTACCATGTAGAAAATACAAAAGGCAATTATCATTCCTGAGGATCCACTGTTTGCTTTACACTGCACACATCTCATTACAGCCAAAGAAGGTACGTACAAAGCCTTTTGAGAGTAAAAAAGAGAAAGTGATTAATTCATCTGGTACAGTAGGAAAAGCTTCAGAGAGTAGCTTTCATCTTAACAGAGTTTTAAAAAAATACTTGAAATTCAGCAAACAGATAAAGAATAGAAGAATAACACGAGGGAAGAACAACACGTAAGTGATAGCCTGTGTGAGAGCTTACAAAGTAATGCTTTTGATTTCAGAAATACTAAGAACCTAGGCAAAAAGATGTGCTGTGTAGAAGAATATAATGCTGAATTATGAAACAGCATTTATATGCTGAGTGTTGATAATTATTAGTATTCTCTCTTTATAATCTGATGAATAGAGTTGTATTTTCCTCTCAATTCAGAAACATATTTAAAGGATATTCCATCCAATTATCTAAAACTAAACAAATTTAAAATTAAACATACAAACAGAACATTCTAACAAAATTTTACCAAGTGCCCTTATACAAATTATTATACTTGTGACAGATTTAAATATATAACATGTACATATATTGGTTTGTATGTACATATATGTATATATAAGAATCTTAGAGTGGAAAAAGTTAATGAATTAAGAAATGTTAACTCAAATATCTCGTATACAGATAGTGAAAGAATGGACATTTTTTTAAGCTGTCTGTTTTATCTCAACTCCCTAAGGTTTCCCTCCCAGTAATGGGAACAAAGCCCTTAAAGCTGTTCCAGGAAACAGCCCCAGAAAGTAAAAGAGTAAATTGAGCCTGATATCCAGGTAGTGCTCAAACAGTAGGATTACCAGAAACTATTGACCAGAATCTACACCCTGTTGTAAAACATTGTGAAACATGTTGTCAGCAAACCCAGACCCCCTTTGAAATTTTCTGGCAGCTTTGTTCCCCATTTTTCCTTTTTTTTTTTTCCCTTTTCCCCCTTTCATGTGCGACCCCTCCCGATGTGTGGTTTCTGCCTTTATAAACCTACAAGATTTTCTGCTAGGGACTCGACTCCTCGAGTTGGGTCCCAGCGCGCTGGAATAAACACCTCTTGCGGTTTGCATCAAGTGACGCCTCCTGCGGTTGATTGGGGTTGCCATCCATCCATGGGACAGAGTTGGGGTTTCCTTTTTGGGGGGCCTTACATTTGGGGGCTCGCCCGGGATAAGATGGCCCCCCTCATCCGCGGAGTCGACCTTGGAGGTAAGAAGGGGTACCCCGAAGTTGTCTGTCTTTGTCTTGTGTTTTGCTAGTTGGTCTGGTTCTGTGAGCGCGCTTTCGGTTTCGGTGGCAGCCGTTCGGTGACTCGTGAGAGTGGCCGAACAGTGGCCGGCAGACGTGCCTGGGGGGCCACAGGTTGCAGCCCTGGGGGACGCCCTAAGGGTGGAAGGAGAGCCAGGGACGCCTGGTAGTCTCCGTCGGTAAGGGCGCTGATGGGGTTCAATTGGTGGATCAGAGATTGGTGCCCGTCTGTATCTGGTTCTGTTGTGTGTTTGTGGCGGACAAGGTGGAGGAAGGGTTGGAACAACTGGGGGGTTCTCGGACCGGGCTACTCTCGGGTGGACCCCAAAGGTTCCTTCTCTGGACTCCCCCTCCCGACAGCCCTGAAGGGTAACTTAGCAAAGTAGCTTCAGTCTCAAAAGTAATGAAAAATAAGGTCTCATAATTTTAACATCCAACCTGTCTGGATGAGATGGCTAAAATGCCTTAGACACAGAGTTTCTGTTAAAACCTGTTAGATCCTTCCAGATCTCAGTCAAGGCTTACATTGAAATATAAATAAAAGAAGCCTAAAGGCTCAGTAGGAGACCGGTCTCAAACCCAGGGAAAGAAAAGGTAAAAAGAGTCTTTAAAACTCCAGCAAAGTAAATGCTATATTTTTATTATATGTTTTTTTGAGCTCATGATTTTTTGATCAGTTCTATTTTTTATTCAACTAGAGTTTTTGAACATCTGTTACACTACAATGGAGATTCACCTATAAAGTTACAAGGGCTTGATTTTGTGTTATTTGTATGTTGTGCTGTCTGATGTCATGTTTTGTCTGTATCAAAACTGAGCGCTCCTAAAATTAAAATTTTAAAAATGGATCCAGATACTTTTAATTCACGTAATTTAAAAAAGGTTCAAATTGGGTAAACTAATAAGAGTAAAATGTCTTTGAAAATAACTTGCAAGTCTCTAGGTGGTCAAGCTAATAAAATATTGATGTTAATAAAATGTCTAATATCAATTGTTTCTAGGACTTTTCTTCAACAGGGAAGAGACAGCAAATACTGTTCAGGACACTTGTCTGATATCTTGGTTTTTTTTACAGAATAAGTGAATTAGAGTTAACATGTATGGGATTACTCTAATGTGTTTGTAGAGACATCTGATTAATTTACAAAGTTAAAATGCTAATTGTTAAATAACATCGAGTACTTTTAACTCATTAAATTCCATGGGGTATCATACTTAAACATTATTGGTGTTTTCATAGGTTGGTAAATAAAAGGGTTTAAACTTGCTTTGTGTCATCACTAAACTAAAAACAAGGTTACTAAGAGTTATGTCCTAACAAGTGCAATTCTATATACAAAGGGTCCCAAAAGTTTCAACTGTGTTTCAATTAGAGTACTATAAACAACAGAATATTTAATCTTATTAAAATAGAGTAATTTATCTAAATTCAGAAATTTCATAAGAGTTGTTTCAGAATGTGAACAAAAAGGGGTCAACGAGTAGGAAAGAGAAAATAAAAGGTTCTGGGTATGGAAATATATTTAGTAAAAGGAAAAAGGAAATGTTTCTGGGTAAGAAAGTGCTTGTGTGATGAAATACATGAGGGTCTAAGTAAGTGCTAAGAAAGTCTGTGTAAGTAAAGGGCAAGTTTCAACAAGTTTGTGTGTAACTAAGTTGGTTATATGTATGTGAGACAGCTAAAACTATTGAAGGTTTTTCCTAAGGTGAAATACTAACATTCTGATATAAACCAAAGTTTAATCTATATGGTAGAATAACATGGTAAAATGACAAGGATTTGAAACACTAATTTACTCTTAACTTTGTGCCTATTAAGTTTATTCTTTAGAACAATTAGTCTTAAAAATTGGGGTGTATACAATTATGGTTAAACAACTATTATAGAGTATTGTACTTTGTTACAGAGTATACGTTTCTCTTTAAAAACTCAATTTGGTAAGATAAAAGTGTCAAGGTATTTGTGAAATGGTCACTAGTTGTATATTAAATGTGTTCATATTTTTCAGGACCACAAGTTTTTAAAGCAAGGAATTTATTAAGCTCTGCTATCCTCCAGATTAAACTTGTCTGTAATGGTAATCTTTAACTTATAAAGAGTAAATTTTATTGGGGATTTATTTCTATCATTTAATGTTCTATTATAGGACCTGCTATCAATAGGGTATGTGTAAAATTTGTTACTTTTTACACTGAGATAAAGAATTTCAAGTGTAAATGTATTTCTAAACATTAGAGTCTGATTTGTTTAAAGGTTAATATTGTGAAATATGAAAGAAACATGAAAACATTTTGCCATTTAATCACAAAAGGAAAGTTAAAAGCTCTCTCAGTGCAGGCCATTTAGCTCATCTCGTAGAGTTCCTGACTCTCAAGCGGAAGGCCTGGGTTCAAGTCCCAGCACTCTCGGATTGTGGAAATAACAAAAGCTCTTTCAGCCTTTCTTTGATTCATGTTTTAGATACTATGTTAAATTGTGTTAATTATAAAGTTTATATAGACTCAGGAAACAGTATATGTAAACTACTTAATGATATTTAAGGAAGAAGCAAAGATCAACATCAGAATTAGAACACTTAAGATCTGTAAAGAGCCCTGCCTTACCTGAGATAAGGCTCTGCCTCCCACCTTACTGCATGTTAGAGTGACTCCAAAATAAGCCAGACTTCAGCTTATTTAAAGTTATAGTCAAAAGATTGGTTCTTGTTGTAAAAGTACTGTGATCTCAAATAGGGGATAGAATGTAGTTCTCAATCAAAATTCAAGATAGCTATTATACAAGCTGAATATATTTTTACTCTTGCTAATTTCATTTTGTAAAACTGTTACCTGTTAATATTTTGCAGAAGTAGCTGCTCCAAGAATAAACAACCTAGGTAACTTGTGATAATAAGCCATCACCTATAGAATAGATAGTGGTAACTTCCAGTACTAATGCAGACTCCAGTTAGATAAAAGGGTAAATAACTGTAAAGTTATGGACATTAAAGTTAAAGCCCATTACTCTTAATTTATGACTGGTGAGACTGGCTTGCTGGATAATTAAGATCCAACTTAGAAATTGGAGTTAAATACAGAGGTCAAGAAAAGTCCATATTTGGGTCTTGCCCTCAACGTTAGCCTGAACCCAGGGAGTAAGAGAACTTCTCTAAGGAGCGTTGCAACTCTGGGTCACACAACCTCCTGATCAAGGAGATTGTTGAGACTACAGGATGAAAAATTATCCAGTGCATCTGCTGCAGAGGAGGGTCATGGAAAAGGGGAAACATCCCTTGATGTTTCTAAAGGAAGTCACCTCATCAAGAGACCCTGCCTAATCAAAGTCACTGGTGGAGCTAAGGAGCCGCTCTTAAGTTCTGTATGAGTGACCCCTGTGGGAACTCAGCTGACTCTTTAACAAGACAGAAACCAGGTCAATTTGACCAGCTTGATCTTAGATACCCAGCAAAACAGTTAAAACCAAAATATAGCCATTCTTGGGCATTTAAAGGAAATAATAATTAATTGTAACTTAAGATGTACACTTATATTAGCCCACTAGAATAAAGGCTGGAAGCTACAAATGAAAGAAAGATTCTTCAGCAAATGTGCCTGATAACTATCAAGAGAAACTGCCAGAGTCAGAAGTTTTTAGTCAGTTTAAGACCTTCCTAAGCTACACAGGTAGACTTAATCTATGTTTGCTAGTATGATTATCTATTCCTAAGTAACAGAAATATAGAGATCTCTACTAAACACAGGTTATACCAATAAAGGGATATTTTACAAAATCAGATGACATTAAGTAGCTTAACTATATTTTCTGGGGACATCTATGACAATGTTAAAGTCCCCAAATAAAGGCCTTGTTCTCTCCAGCCTTTGCTAGGCCTAGTTATGGGAACAATTTCTCAGTTCTTCCACCTCCTGGTGAGAGATTAACTTCTGCCATTTTCATGATACTCAGTGGCATGTTTCAGATGCTGCAACATTTACTTTGTGCTAATCTCATTTCAGTACTCATGTCTTTTTGTTCTTCTATCATAGAAGCAGCCGCCCCCAGATGACTTTACAAACTGCTCTTCCCCAACCAGGCTTCTTCCTGGGACCCCTTGATTGACCTGATTTTTAGAAAAGGAACTCCAAGCTGCTTGCCCCACGCCACCCACTTCCAGCTCGAAGAAGCTAGAGCGGTCATCCACCTCCTTCCCCAGCAGCATGGAGTTCCTGAGATTAGAGGGGGGAATGAAGCCAGAATTGGGAACAGGTAGTTAGTGTAGAAATAGGGGATCAGGTCAAATCGAGGAAATGGCCATAAAATCATCTGCCTCTGGAAGTTGGAAACTGCCCCTGGAAGACTGGAATGTCAAGGATCTCCGGAGCCCATTGATTACCAAATTTACCTGCCTTTATCAAGGACTGTTTACCAAGGACTGCAAACAAGGGGCTGCTAATTGGTGGCCCGCCCCCTGGGCTCTTGCCTGCCTGAAATCACCTAGTCACCTTCATCAGGGAAAGAGTAAGTGCTGTATAGGTACTAATGCTTAGGCAACAATACCAGTCCCTCCGCCAAGGAAATAGCTTTGGAGAAGAGTATATAGAGACAGAAGTTCCATGATTAGAACTTACCAGAAAAGAAAATGGGGAAATGAAAGAATGGACATTTTTTTAAGCTGTCTGTTTTATCTCAACTCCCTAAGGTTTCCCTCCCAGTAATGGGAACAAAGCCCTTAAAGCTGTTCTCTGTTCCCAAACAGAGAGTAAAAGAGTAAATTGAGCCTGATAGCCAGATAGTGCTCAAACAGTAGGATTACCAGAAACTATTGACCAGAATCTACAGCCTGTTGTAAAACATTGTGAAACATGTTGTCAGCAAACCCAGACCCCCTTTGAAATTTCCTGGCAGCTTTGTTCCCCCTTTTCCCCCTTTCATGTGTGACCCCTCCCGATGTGTGGTTTCTGCCTTTATAAACCTACAAGATTTTCTGCTAGGGACTCGACTCCTTGAGTTGGGTCCCAGCGCGCTGGAATAAACACCTCTTGCGGTTTGCATCAAGTGACGCCTCCTGCGGTTGATTGGGGTTGCCATCCATCCATGGGACAGAGTTGGGGTTTCCTTTTTGGGGGGCCTTACAACACCTCCTGCGGTTGATTGGGGTTGCCGTCCATCCATGGGACAGAGTTGGGGTTTCCTTTTTGCGGGCCTTACAATAGAAGAAGAAATTGATTTAAAAAATAACGAAAATACTGCACACGCTATGCTACTTTTGGTGTAAATGAGTGTTATTAATTAAGGATAGTAAGTATAAGTGAATTTTATGGAGGAAAATAATACCCATGTGCTGGGGATATAGCTAATTGGTTTAGCACTTGCCTAGTTTGCATGAGGCTTGTTCAGTCTCTAGCACCCCAAATCACCACCATCATCATCACCATCATCCTCACTTAAAAGAAGACAAAACTCTTCAATTTCAAATTTCTTGCTACATCCTGCACAGCAAGGGTTCAGTAAACCAAGGGAGGAGTGAACCAGCTCAGAAATTAAAAGTCTGAAGAAATATTTAAAAAAAAAAAGAAAAAAGACATAGAAAAATACTTTCAAAAACTGGGGTCTGATGGGTAGATCAGATCTGATGAGTTGGATCCCTAACAAAGGAAAAAGGCCCACAAATTCTATATTTAAAGGAAAGCACATCTAAAGGATTCATTGTCAGAAGGGGTTCTTCGAGTTAAATAAAGGTCATCAGGAACAGGCTAATTGGGGCATATCTATTTGCCTGATGTCTTCTTCTTGCTCTGGACAGCTGGTGCCTCAAGGCTGTTGAGCACGCCCATATTTTCTTCACCCCAGGGCAGCACGCATCTAAATTCAAAGCTATGGAACCCATAAATCCCATGCCAGGCATGGACCCTGCCTCATTTACAGCGGCACTTGCAAATGGGCGTGTCTTTCAGCCCCTGTACTGAGAGGAAACCCAGAAGGGCAGTCTAGCTAACAAAGGCTATGGAGTTCAAAGCAATGGTTCATTTTCTGCTGCTGGCACGAATTCCAATAAATATTTTCTTCACAAGCAAAGATATTAGTAAACAATTTCCTCTGAGGTTAAGAAATTTGACTATAAAACATCTTGAGATATTAGGATTTTTATGTGTTTTGCTAAAACATTATTTACAATAGCCAAGGAGCTGAAGAAATCTAAATAGCTAATAGATAAAATGTAGGGTACATAAATACCATAAAATATCATTCAATTTTTAAAAAAAAGAAAACCTATTATATGCTACAACATGGGGAACTCTAAAGACATTATATTAAGTTAAATAATCCAGGCACAAAGGGAGCAGACCTGTAGGATTCCACTGATATGAGGTGGCTCAAGTGGTTCAATTCATAGCAACAGAAACCAAAATGGTTTCCATAGGATGGGAAGGAGATGCTGGGCTTTCTGTGATTCGGGTATACAGTTTCAGTCATGCGAGATCTGAAGGTTTTAATGCTCTCCCTTACAACAATGTGCATATAATTAGCAATACTGTACTGGACAGTTGACATTTGTTAAGGTAGATTTCATATTATGTCTAATTAAATCACAATTTAAAAAATGTTCCTCTTATTTCTCATCTTTGCAAGTGATGTCAAATCTTTGGTGTACGGTAATGAATTCTTGATATTCATTTTTAACATAAAATTTATTTGCATGTACTGGTTCTTGTTTTTTTTTTACATTAACTTTTTGAATTATACTATGAGCTAATTAAATTTTATCTTAATTTTATGTTTCTTTTACTTTTGTTTAATCTTTACCCCAGGTATTATTTTTGTATTTTTTGTTATTGATTCATATCATATATACTATTTTAATAATAAATATAAAAATAATAATAGTAAAACAACTATTTACCTAAATATCAGCTTCAAACATACATATGCTGCTTTAATTATTATACATTGTACATATGTATTTAGTTATCATAATGTATATCATAAAAACGTATAATTTTTCATTAAAATATGTACCACAGTTTCTTTATCCATTCATCTGTTGAAGGGCTAGTTGATTCCACAGCTTAGCTATTATAAATTGAACTGCTATGAACATTAATGTGACTGCATCATCATAGTATGCTGATTTAAAGTCCTTTGGGTATATGACAGGGAGGATAACTGGGTCAAATGATGGCTGCATTTCAGGTTTTCTGAGGAATCTCCATATTGCTTTCCAGATTTGCAGTCTTGGATTTTTCTTTCTTGGGAGGATTTTGATGACATCTTCAATTTTATTGCTCAAAATTGATCTGTTTAAATTTTTGATGTTATCCTGATTTAATTTGTGTAGTTTGGATGTCTCTAGAAATTTGTTGATATCTTCAAGATTTTAGATTAATTTATTAATATAGTATAAAATTTCAAAATAGTTTCTGGTTATTGTCTGTATTTCAGCAGTATCAATAGTGATATTTCCTTTTTTATTGTGAATTTTAGTAATTTGAATTTTCTCTTTTTCTTTGTTAGCTTGGTTAAAGGATTATCAATTTAAATGATTTTTTTTTTCAAAGAACCAACTTTTGGGTTTGTGGATTTTTTTGGATTGTTTCTTTGGTTTAAATTTCATTGATTTCAGCTCTGTTTTTTATTTTTTCCTGTCTTCTGTTTTTGGTGTTGATTTGTTCTTTTTTTCTAGAACTTTTAGATGAAATGTTAGGTTACTTATTTGTTGACTTTCTATTCTGTTAATGAATGAGCTCAAAGAAATGAACTTTCCTCTTAGCACTACCTTCATATTGTTTCAGAGATTTTGATATATCGTATAGCTATTCTCATTTACTTCTAAGTAATGTTTTTATTTCACCCCTGATTTCTTCTACTATCCATTTACCATTCAATACTGTATTGTTTAGTCTCCAGGTGTTAGAGTAACTTCTATTTCTTATTTTATCATTGATTTCTAATTTCATTCTGTTATGATCTGATAGGATGCAAGGTATTATCTATATTTTACTGTGTTTGCTTTTTGGCATAAGATGTGGTCTATTTTAGTGAAGCATTCATGTGCTACTGAGAAGAAAGTGTATTTAATTATTGATGGATGAAATATTTCATATATGTCTGTTAAGTCTAAATTATTAATTGTACTTTTTAGTTCTATATAACTTCTTTCTTTAGTTTTTGTCTGGAGGACCTATCCAGCAGTGAGAGAGGTCTGTTCAAGTCACCCAGTATTATTGCATTGTGGGCTATTTGCTTTTTGAAATTGAGAAGAGTTAGTTGGATGTCCATAAATTCTCCATTGTTTGAGGCATATATAATTCCCTTAAATAGTATGAAATGTCTTTCATTGTCCCTTCTAATTAACTTTGGCTTGAAGTCTACTTTATATGATATGAGGATAGAAACCCCTGCATGTTCATGAGATCCACATGAATGATATCTTTTTTCCCATCCTTTTACCTTCAGTATGTGAATGTATTTGCCTATGAGGTAAGTCTCTTGGACATACCATATTGGTAGGTCTTGTTTTTTAATCAAATCTGCTAGACTATGTCTTTTGATTGATAAGTTTAGGCCATTACAATCAAATTATATCTATTAAGATATAATTTCCATTTCTTGTCATTTTGATTTATTTCTGGTTTTTAATTTGAACTAGTTTCATCATTGATTTACTGTTCTTTTAGTGCAGTTCCTGTCTTTGCTGGTTTCCCTTGTATTTTTTAATTTCTTCTTCATGAAATATCTTATCATGTGTGTTTTTTAGGGCATGTTTCTAGTTGCGAATTCTTTTTTGTTTATCACGGAAGGTTTTTACTTAGTCATCAATTCTGAAGCTTAATTTTGCCAGGTATAGTATTTTCATCTGGCATCAGAGCTTGGCATATATTATTCTAAGACCACCTAATTCTGAGGGTCTGGGTTGAGGGATCTGCTGAGATCCAGATTAGTTTGCTTCAACATGTGGCTGTTCATTTTTCTCTGGCAATCTTTAACATTCTATCCTTATTCTGTATGTTAGGCATTTTCATAATAATGTGCCTTAGTGTGGACCTGTTGTAATTTTGTTAAATTAGTTTCCTATTAGCCTTCCAGATTTGGTTTTCTATTTAATTAGTTAGGTTTGGGAAATTTTCTGATTTCATTGAAAAGATTGTGCATTCCTTTGGTTTGTATCTCCAAGCCTTCATCTATCGCAATAAATTTGAAATTTTGTCTTTTCAGGTCATCCCATATTTCTTGGAAGTTCTGTTTCATGGTCTCTTAACATCTTTTCTCCATGGTCAACGTTGTTTCCAAGATTTTATATTTTATCTTCATTGCCTGAAACTGTTTTCCAAGTGATCTAGCCTGTTGGTGATGTTTTTAATTGAATTTTTAATTTTTCTTATTGATTCTTTCATTTTAAAGATTTCTGCTTGGTTATTTTTCAGAAACTCTACATCTTTATTGAACTCATCTTTCACTTCCTATATTTTTTTCTCTGATTCCACTTCTTATACCATCCTTTAATTCACAGATCAGTTTAACTATGTATAGTCTAATCTCCTTCTCTAACATTTCTTCCTCTGTGGTATCAATGGATTCTGTTATTGGAATATCTTGTTTTGTTTGTGATGATTTGTTCTCTTGGTTTTTCATGTTCTTTGTGTGTCTACCCATCCAACAGTGTGGATCTAAGGCAGTAGATTTTCTACCCTGTGTAGTTATAGAGAAAGTAATTAATTGTTTAGGGGGAGAAAAATAATAGCAACAACCAATGCAAATAATATTGAGCATTCAGTGTAGATGGGCAATGTCCTTGATCTCTAAATGCTAGGTACCCAGACACAGCTCAGACCTCCTAAAAGTGCAGGTTTTTTAAATTCCTTATTCCTCCACTGTCCTTGTGGAGGGACCTCTCTAGTTGGTGATTCTGGTCTCTCCACATGGCAGCAGCTGTGCTGCTGGCGATTTCTTCCTCATTTTATTATATCCAACCTTCTAAGTCCCAGATCTGCTTTGAATGTCCAGTTTTAAATTCCAGTAAAGTAACCCCTTCTTTTTTTCACTCACCTTGTTGAGAAGCTACCTGACTGATTTCTTGGTTTCATGCTACAGAGTGGCCAGGAAAGCAAACTTTCTATTCCACTATCTTGAAAATTCCCTTCATTGACATTTTTGTTGTTGTTTAAAATTTTAAGAAAACAAATAGCATGTTAAATCATGTTGTGACTATTAGAATCTGGGGATAATTATAAACTAGTTTATGTGACACTGTAAACCTCTATTAATGAACATAATATTCTTCCTCCTTTCAGAGATATATCAGGTGTTTCAGTAAAGCTTTTATTTTTCTCCATTAAAAATTTTAATCTATAGTTGGTATATTTACTGGGAGACTTCATCTTTCTCTTTGCTTTTTTAGAGTATACACCTTTTAATTTCTACTCTGAGAATTTTGTGTGAATGGTCCAAATTTATTAAGTGTATTTCTCTCTTCCTGAAGATCTTAAACACCTCATATCACCATACAAATGATAACTTAAGCAGGGTGATGGTTCACGAGGAAAGCAAGTTCCAGAGCAGCCTTAGCAATTTAGAAAAGCCCGAAGCAAGGGTGACCCTGTCACAAAATAAAAAATAAGAAAGCCTGGGGATGTGGCTCAGTGGCAAAGAGCCTCTTGTTTTAATCTTTAGAACAAGAAAAAAAGTTTCAGTCCTTAGTTAAAAAAACAAAATTGACTGCTACCCAATTTACAATTATAAATACACTCATTATTCATATCTATACCTCAAAAGTCATTCCTGACACAATTTGCATTATATATGTTTGGCTTCAGAATAATTTGGTGATTATTGCCTAGACCCACTATCTCAGTGAAGGTTTCGGTATGGTTATTGAGTCTGTCATCTTTTGCTGCTTAAACAGCCATCCCAAAGTGTAATGGCTAAAAAGAATAATACTTTATTATTGTTCATGAGCCTCCAGTTAGCTTTGTTGTTCAGCTGAGACAGTCACAACTGATTTCAGAGGGCCTTGCTCTGGGTTGAAGCTCACCTGGCAGATTAGGTGGAGCTGGCTGCTCTAAGATGTCATTTTTCACCATCTAGTAGGACAGCCTGGATTTGTTCAACTGGAGGCTTCAACATTTGAAAAGGGATAAAGTATGTAAAGCCACTTGAGGTTTAAGCTTAGAATTGTCAAAACACACATCACAACACTCTGTGGGTCAAAGCAAGTCACAAAGTTGGATTCAGAGAGTAGAGAACAGACTCCACTTGTTGATGTGATAGTCGGTAAGGCACCATTATAAAGGCACATGATACAGACTATGTTTCTTTTTTTTTGCCACCATGGCTGTCATTCTTATTCTGTCATTTTTTTTTTTCTGAATTTACAATTTGGAATATTTCACTTATCAATTTGTCATTATGTTGAAATGTAAATGACACAAGAAAGATGGGATAAATGTCTAGCTCTGTGTGCATGCACACTTTTCATTTTTGTTTGGTTATTTTGTGTTTTATGAATTTCAAACATAATGAACTAGTGTCATGGCAATTTCAGATGTCAACAATGACTTTGGAGCCTTCTACTTTCAGTTATTGTCAAATCCACGAGGGATGGTTCCACTCACAGCAGGGTCTTCTCTTTCAAGGGTACATTTATATTGGAAATTTCCCATTTCCCACACGTTCATCAGAGCCTATTTAGACATTTTGTGAGTTATTCTACAAATTCTTGATGCCGTCCATCAGAAAGGATGACAAGCTTGCCCTTTTATCTACAACAAAAATGATCATTCACCTGACCAAAAAAATGTATCTTTTTGTCATTTGATAATAATTTATATAGTCTATTTATATAATTACATGTGATCTGCAGCATTAGTTCTATAAATAAGAGGCAGCTATATTCCTGAATTTTGAAGAATTTAAAAAGTTAATTCTTTATTTTGAGATCCCATTGCTTCTATAATAGAAAATAGAAAGAATTGAGGTACAATTATATTGGAGAAGACCCAGCTGTGAGTGGAATCATCAGTAGTAGATTTGACAAGGATTGAGTCTAGGAAAATCATTGTCGACATAGACATAGGGTATAAAATTCTTTACCAGTCACCTGTCCCAGGTCTAAATCCTTGTGGGAAATATGCAAAAAGGTTGACTTTATTTTTTAAAAATGCAAGATATCTTTGTATATCTGTATCTATGAACGAAATACGTAATTTTAATTTTTAGACTTTTAGTAACATTTTATTTAGCATTTTGGTAATATTTTATTTAACACAAAACATTGTAGGATCAAGAAATACTCAATATAAAAATTATTTTTGAAATTTTTAAATAATATTTTCATACTGTTTTTGAACAAACAGCACATCTCAATTTAAAACCACATTTTAGTGTTCTAATGTTCAAAATTGTCTTGCATAGTAGGGCAAAATCCAGAATAAGCATGTGTTCTGTAATACTTCTTACCATCCTTTGAGTGTGGAGTTTTTGCAGATTTGCTAAAAAAAATTCTAAAAAAGGAAGAAAACAAAGAACCCTCCCTCCCACAAATACAAAATAGCAAATAAACACCCTATACTTTTTCTTCCAAAACAACAGCTGGTCTTATTTATTTATTTATTTATTTATTTATTTTTTAATCATACCGGCTGCAAAATGACATCCTTCTTAGAACAGCCCGTGACTGGAGACAAATGGAACCTAATCTCTACCCAGAGGTTTGAGTGAACAGCCTTCACACAGATGCTCCTGCATAATTTCATGCTGTAGCAAAAGGAAAATACATCGCTGGAACCAGGAATTTAGGCATAAAGGTAGTGTCATCAGAACAGTGAGTTGATCCAAATACTTGTAAATTTCTCTGGTTGTATTGGTCGAGGACTATAGTATAGACATGTATATAATATGACCTAGTTTTTAACTTATCTCCAGAACTAAACTCAATACTACCATTCCAAGTTTTCCCAATCATCAAATTTTTATCACTCCATAAAGCTTAATTCATTTTACTGAATAATCCTTTGTAGAAATGGATGCTAATTACTTTTCACTCAAAGGAAACAATTTGGTTATTGACTTGGAAATATTTGTCTATGCTTTGGTTACTATTCTATGAAATCATTTCATGGAATAGATCATGAAAAATAGTAATAAAGTAACAGTGCCTCTGTATTGCTGTACACATTTTAGGTGCAATATCAGGGCCAAAGTCATATTTGTTCTTCTTGTCTGTCCAGTAAAATGTAAGTTTTATTATGAAAGTCAAAGCCTCATCTGTCAAATACTATAAATTCTTTAGTCCTAAAAAGAATACATAGCCTATTGATGATATATCTTAGGGAAAAATGCAAATTTGAGAAAACAGCTATGCATTATACAAGATAACTACCATACTATTGCAGAGTAAATGATCATATTTTGCAGTTTGATTCATAAAATAAGACTAACAAATAAAACATTTTTACATGGGTTCTTTGATTGGACTAAAATGCCTCTGTGATGAAAGGCCAAGAAAAAAATAATAGAGTTGGCCCATCTTCTAGATAGAAGAATATGCTTTATTAATTCATTCTTCTGCTGTCACTAGCAAAAATATAGTGGATCTGGGTCTATAAACAGGTACCTCTGACTCTGATGCCTCGGCACTTCTATTATGACAATGCATTCCCTTTTGTAATTTACTGACTGTACATTTCAACTAAATACTAGAGAAAACTTGCAAAAGGAAGGCACAGTTGGTGCTTCAAAATTGACAGTCAGCAATTTGAAAGCTTATAAATCTAAGGACCCAACTGTTTCTCTTATTGGCAGTAATGGAACAGCCACTTTAGGGTCTGCATTTTTGGTTAATTAGCACACCTCTCAGGTGGTAAAATTGATAGTCTTCAGCTCAGAATGCATTAATGCCACCCGAGGCATGCTGTTATCATTCAGAAATGTGCTGCCTGCCAAGTGCTACTGCTTAATCCACATAATTAGCTTAGCAGTATAATAATTGGACTATTTTCCAAATAATATATGGAAGAAAAAAGGAGAAATTATATACATGTACAAAATTTATATATAAATATGAAACATATATTTACACATATATTCATATACACACATCTACACATGCACAGACATACATTTTTTTTGTTACATATAGTTTTGGAAAGTCCTTTATCCAATTGTCAATCAAGAGATAATAGAATGTGCCAATCACCTGTATAGTAAAGTTAATACAAATATAGGAATAACAATAAAAAGTATCAGCTAATAAAGATGTTCTAGTTATACTGACTCCATCATTACTTCAGCCATATGGTTTATTTTCTGCTTTGATAACCAACAACTTTCCATTTTTCCTGAAGAGCAAACTGAACTTAAAGACAAATTATAACTTGCTCCAAATCATACAAATATTAAATGTTTGACTGACATCCCAGACCAGATAGTATCAGTCTACATCTTGAACTTGTATGAATTGCATTTTTATTTTACTGACAGTTTTAAAAATAAGAATTTCTCCCCATACTTATCAGTACATTTTTTAATGCCTCTGGAAAAAATTATAAGTATCACCTATTTTATTTTTATATCTTTGCAAAATATCATGTTGCAACTTACAACATCCTATCATGGTAACAACTGTCAATATGTTAGATACAAAGGAAATGTACTTAAACAAAATAATGGGCATATTTGATAAAGCCACATCTATCATTATATGCAATAGTACGAAGCTCAAGCATTTTTTTAAATAATCAAGAACAAGGTAATAATGCCTATTCTTTCTACTTCTACTCAACATAATGCTAGGGAAAAATCTACCCAGAACAATTAGCCAAGAAAAAGAAATGGAAGACATTCCAGTCAAAAAAGTATGAAAGTTGTTTGCAGAAGACATGATCTTCAGTGTGGAAAATAATGAATCCATGAAAAAAATTATTAGAAAAACTCTCAAAAGTTGCAGCTTTTTGGTGGAGTGGCAAATTGGTGCAATTGGTGTACCCACTCTGGAAAGAGGGTGGAGATTCCTCAGAAAATTTGGAATGAACCCACCTTTTGACCTAGTTATCCCACTCCTTGGTTTATACTCAAAGGAATTAAAATTAGCATACTACAGTAACACAGTAACGTCAATGTTTATAGCAGCTCAATTCACAATAGCTAGATTATGGAACCAACCTAGCTGCCTTTCAACATACGAATGGATAAAGAAACTGTGATATATATATTATATATATATATATAATATATATATAGTATCTATAATGAAATATTATTCAGCCATAAAGAAGAATAATATTATGGCATTTGCAAATAAGTTGATGGAATTGGAGAATATCATGATAAGTGAGAAATAAGCCGATCCCCAAAAAACCAAAGGCCGAATGTTTTCCCTGATAAGTGGATGATGATATATAATGGGAGTAGGGGAGGATATGGGGTGAGAGAAGAATGGAGGAACTTTAGATTATGTAGAAGAAAATGAGAGGGAGGAGGGGCAGGGGTATGAAAGATGGTGGAATGACACAGACATTATTACCCTATGTACATGTATGATTACATGAATGGTATGAATCTACTTCATGTACAACATGAAGACAAACATAGAAACAAAAAGATGTACCCCATTTGTGTACAATGAATCAAAATGCAGTCTGTAAAATTAAAAAAATTTTAAAAAGTTGCAACACTTGAAGCCAATGCTAAAAAAATCAGTAGCATTTCTATGCACTGAAAATGAACAATATTTCATTTAAACGAATGATTTAAATTCCTATTTACAATAATGTCAAAAATATAAATGTACTTAGGAATAAATTTAAACAGGGAATGATCTAAGCACAGAAAATTACGGCATTATAAAAAATTAAAGCAGATACAAATAAGTGAAAAAATATTCTGTGCTTATATACTGTTAAAATGTTCAAACTACTCTAAGTGAGCTGCAGATTTAACACCATCACTTTGAAATTTCAATGGCATAATTCATAGGCTTATAAAAAATGCTTCTTAAATCCATAAGAAAACATGAAGAGTCAGAAAAATCAAAGGACTGGTGTAAAAACAAAAATTCTAAATTTCAGATCATTATTACAAAATGGTACCAGTTACAGTACACACCTGTAATCCCAGCGACCTAGGAGACTAAGGCAGGAGGTTTGTTAGTTCAAGGCCAGCCTCAACAACTTAGTAAGATGCTCAGAAACTTAACAAGACCTGTATCAATAAAAAATACAGAAGAACTGAGGATATAGCTCAGTGGTAAATTACCCCTTTCTGTTTTGTTCCATTGGTCCACACCAACTCTTATGCCAGTATGTTGCTCCTCAAATTTTATTGCAATGCAATGAGATAACTGCAAAGATTACTTAATGCCATTAAGAAAGGACTTTGTCCTTTTGATTATTACAATGTTAATTATATTCTACATTAGTTTTATGTTTATTCTATGTCATGAAACTTTTCTAATCATTTGAAACATTAAGTCAGTACAAGGGTTATTTGAAGTAATCACCCATTTTAAAGATTAGGAAAAAGAAAAATAGATTAAGTAATTTAATTAGGGTCACATAGCTACTATGTGTTGGAACTAGAGTGCAAGCACAGTAAACTTTGGTGCCAGAACTTAAGCTCTTTAATACAAAATTCAAAAGAACAATTATGTACTAGGAACACATCCTATTTTATATAGTTTTTTTGTTCCCAATATTTTGATGAGGAAAACAAATGTTTTGTCATTTCATCATTAACAGATCATTTTGTCACAGATAAGATAAAAAAAATCAATACTCTTTCTGCTAGACATGTTTCCTAAACACATTTTCTACCCTAGAAATATATGTGGTTTTGTAAGGCCCCCAAAAAGGAAACCTCAACTCTGTCCCATGGATGGATGGCAACCCCAATCAACCGCAAGAGGCGTCACTTGATGCAAACCGCAAGAGGTGTTTATTCCAGCGCGCTGGGACCCGACTCCAGGAGTCGAGTCCCTAGCAGAAAATCTTGTAGGTTTATAAAGGCAGAAACCACACATCGGGAGGGGTCACACATGAAAGGGGGAAAAGGGGGAACAAAGCTGCCAGGAAATTTCAAAGGGGGTCTGGGTTTGCTGACAAAATGTTTCACAATGTTTTACAACAGGCTGTAGATTCAGGTCAATAGTTTCTGGTAATCCTACTGTTTGAGCACTATCTGGCTATCAGGCTCAATTTACTCTTTTACTCTCTGTTTGGGAACAGAGAACAGCTTTAAGGGCTTTGTTCCCATTACTGGGAGGGAAACCTTAGGGAGTTGAGATAAAACAGACAGCTTAAAAAAATGTCAGCATTCTTTCATTTCCCCATTTTCTTTTCTGGTAAGTTCTAATCATGGAACTTCTGTCTCTATATACTCTTCTCCAAAGCTATTTCCTTGGCGGAGGGACTGGTATTGTTGCCTAAGCATTAGTACCTATACAGCACTTACTCTTTCCCTGATGAAGGTGACTAGGTGATTTCAGGCAGGCAAGAGCCCAGGGGGCGGGCCACCAATTAGCAGCCCCTTGTTTGCAGTCCTTGGTAAACAGTCCTTGATAAAGGCAGGTAAATTTGGTAATCAATGGGCTCCGGAGATCCTTGACATTCCATTCTTCCAGGGGCAGTCTCCAACTTCCAGAGGCAGATGATTTTATGGCCATTTCCTCGATTTGACCCGATCCCCTATTTCTACACTAACTACCTGTTCCCAATTCTGGCTTCATTCCCCCCTCTAATCTCAGGAACTCCATGCTGCTGGGGAAGGAGGTCGATGACCGCTCTAGCTTCTTCGAGCTGGAAGTGGGTGGCGTGGGGCAAGCAGCTTGGAGTTCCTTTTCTAAAAATCAGGTCAATCAAGGGGTCCCAGGAAGAAGCCTGGTTGGGGAAGAGCAGTTTGTAAAGTCATCTGGGGGCGGCTGCTTCTATGATAGAAGAACAAAAAGACATGAGTACTGAAATGAGATTAGCACAAAGTAAATGTTGCAGCATCTGAAACATGCCACTGAGTATCATGAAAATGACAGAAGTTAATCTCTCACCAGGATGTGAAAGAACTGAGAAATTGTTCCCATAACTAGGCCTAGCAAAGGCTGGAGAGAACAAGGCCTTTATTTGGGGACTTTAACATTGTCATAGATGTCCCCAGAAAATATAGTTAAGCTACTTAATGTCATCTGATTTTGTAAAATATCCCTTTATTGGTATAACCTGTGTTTACTAGAGATCTCTATACTTCTGTTACTTAGGAATAGATAATCATACCAGCAAACATAGATTAAGTCTACCTGTGTAGCTTAGGAAGGTCTTAAACTGACTAAAAACTTCTGACTCTGGCAGTTTCTCTTGATAGTTATCAGGCACATTTGCTGAAGAATCTTTCTTTCATTTGTAGCTTCCAGCCTTTATTCTAGTGGGCTAATACAAGTATACATCTTAAGTTACATTTAATTATTATTTCCTTTAAATGCCCAAGAATGGCTATATTTTGGTTTTAACTGTTTTGCTGGGTATCTATGATCAAGTTGGTCAAATTGACCTGGTTCCTGTCTTGTTAAAGAGTCAGCTGAGTTCCCACAGGGGTCACTCGTACAGAACTTAAGAGCGGCTCCTTAGCTCCACCAGTGACTTTGATTAGGCAGGGTCTCTTGATGAGGTGACTTCCTTTAGAAACATCAAGGGATGTTTCCCCTTTTCCATGACCCTCCTCTGCAGCAGATGCACTGGATAATTTTTCATCCTCTAGTCTCAACAATCTCCTTGATCAGGAGGTTGTGTGACCCAGAGTTGCAACGCTCCTTAGAGAAGTTCTCTTACTCCCTTGGTTCAGGCTAACGTTGAGGGCAAGACCCAAATATGGACTTTTCTTGACCTCTGTATTTAACTCCAATTTCTAAGTTTGATCTTAATTATCCAGCAAGCCAGTCTCACAGTCATAAATTAAGAGTAATGGGCTTTAACTTTAATGTCCATAACTTTACAGTTATTTACCCTTTTATCTAACTGGAGTCTGCATTAGTACTGGAAGTTACCACTATCTATTCTATAGGTGATGGCTTATTATCACAAGTTACCTAGGTTGTTTGTTCTTGGAGCAGCTACTTCTGCAAAACATTAACAGGCAACAGTTTTACAAAATGAAATTAGCAAGAGTAAAAATATATTCAGCTTGTATAATAGCTATCTTGAATTTTGATTGAGAACTACATTCTATCCCCTATTTGAGATCACAGTACTTTTACAACAAGAACCAATCTTTTGACTATAACTTTAAATAAGCTGAAGTCTGGCTTATTTTGGAGCTATTCTACACACAGTGAGGTGGGAGGCAGAGCCTTATCTCAGGTAAGGCGTGGCTCTTTACAGATCTTAAGTGTTCTAATTCTGATGTTGATCTTTGCTTCTTTTCCTTAAATACCATTAAGTAGTTTACATATACTGTTTCCTGAGTCTATATAAACTTTATAATTAACACAATTTAACATAGTATCTAAAACATGAATCAAAGAAAGGCTGAGAGAGCTTTTAACTTTCCTTTTGTGATTAAGTGGCAGAATGTTTTCATGTTTCTTTCATGTTTCACAATATTAACCTTTAAACAAATCAGACTCTAATGTTTAGAAATACATTTACATTTGAAATTCTTTATCCCAGTGTAAAAAGTAACAAATTTTACACATACCCTATTGTTAGCAGGTCCTATAATAGAACATTAAATGATAGAAATAAATCCCCAATAAAATTTACTCTTTATAAGTTTAAGATTACCATTACAGACAAGTTTAATCTGGAGGATAGCAGAGCTTAATAAATTCCTTGCTTTAAAAACTTGTGGTCCTGAAAAATATGAACACATTTAATATACAACTAGTGACCATTTCACAAATACCTTGACACTTTTATCTTACCAAATTGAGTTTTTAAAGAGAAATGTAGGCTCTGTAACAAAGTACAATACTCTGTAATAGTTGTTTAACCATAATTGTATACACCCCAATTTTTAAGACTAATTGTTCTAAAGAATAAAACTTAATAGACACAAAGAGTAAATTAGTGTTTCAAATCCTTGTCATTTTACCATGTCATTCTACCATATAGATTAAACTTTGGTTTATATCAGAACATTAGTATTTCACCTTAGGAAAAACCTTCAATAGTTTTAGCTGTCTCACATACATATAACCAACTTAGTTACACACAAACTTGTCGAAACTTGCCCTTTACTTACACAGACTTTCTTAGCACTTACTTAGACCCTCATGTATTTCATCACACAAGCACTTTCTTACCCAGAAACATTTCCTTTTTCCTTTTACTAAATATATTTCCATACCCAGAACCTTTTATTTTCTCTTTCCTATTCGTTGACCCCTTTTTGTTCACATTCTGAAACAACTCTTATGAAATTTCTGAATTTAGATAAATTACTCTATTTTAATAAGATTAAATATTCTGATGTTTATAGTACTCTAATTGAAACACAGTTGAAACTTTTTGGGACCCTTTGTATATAGAATTGCACTTGTTAGGACATAACTCTTAGTAACCTTGTTTTTAGTTTAGTGATGACACAAAGCAAGTTTAAACCCTTTTATTTACCAACCTATGAAAACACCAATAATGTTTAAGTATGATACCCCATGGAATTTAATGAGTTAAAAGTACTCGATGTTATTTAACAATTAGCATTTTAACTTTGTAAATTAATCAGATGTCGCTACAAACACATTAGAGTAATCCCATACATGTTGACTCTAATTCACTTATTCTGTAAAAAACCAAGATATCAGACAAGTGTCCTGAACAGTATTTGCTGTCTCTTCCCTGTTGAAGAAAAGTCCTAGAAACAATTGATATTAGACATTTATTAACATCAATATTTTATTAGCTTGACCACCTAGAGACTTGCAAGTTATTTTCAAAGACATTTTACTCTTATTAGTTTACCCAATTTGAACCTTTTTAAATCACGTGAATTAAAAGTATCTGGATCCATTTTTAAATTTTAATTTTAGGAGCGCTCAGTTTTGATACAGACAAAACATGACATCAGACAGCACAACATACAAATAACACAAAATCAAGCCCTTGTAACTTTATAGGTGAATCTCCATTGCAGTGTAACAGATGTTCAAAAAATCTAGTTGAATAAAAAATAGAACTGATCAAAAAATCATGAGCTCAAAAAAAACATATAATTAAAAATATAGCATTTACTTTGCTGGAGTTTTAAAGACTCTTTTTACCTTTTCTTTCCCTGGGTTTGAGACCGGTCTCCTACTGAGCCTTTAGGCTTCTTTTATTTATATTTCAATGTAAGCCTTGACTGAGATCTGGAAGGTTTTAACAGAAACTCTGTGTCTAAGGCATTTTAGCCACCTCATCAGGACAGGTTGGATGTTAAAATTATGAGACCTTATTTTTCATTACTTTTGAGACTGAAGCTACTTTGCTAAGTTACCCTTCAGGGCTGTCGGGAGGGGGAGTCCAGAGAAGGAACCTTTGGGGTCCATCCGAGAGTAGCCCGGGCCGAGAACCCCCCAGTTGTTCTAACCCTTCCTCCACCTCCGCCACAAACACACAACAGAACCAGATACAGACGGGCGCCAATCTCTGATCCACCAATTGAACCCCATCAGCGCCCTTACCGACGGAGACTACCAGGCGTCCCTGGCTCTCCTTCCACCCTTAGGGCGTCCCCCAGGGCTGCAACCTGTGGCCCCCCAGGCACGTCTGCCGGCCACTGTTCGGCCACTCTCACGAGTCACCGAACGGCTGCCACCGAAACCGAAAGCGCGCTCACAGAACCAGACCAACTAGCAAAACACAAGACAAAGACAGACAACTTCGGGGTACCCCTTCTTACCTCCAAGGTCGACTCCGCGGATGAGGGGGGCCATCTTATCCCGGACGAGCCCCCAAATGTAAGGCCCCCAAAAAGGAAACCCCAACTCTGTCCCATGGATGGCCGGCAACCCCAATCAACCGCAGGAGGCGTCACTTGATGCAAACCGCAAGAGGTGTTTATTCCAGCGCGCTGGGACCCAACTCCAGGAGTCGAGTCCCTAGCAGAAAATCTTGTAGGTTTATAAAGGCAGAAACCACACATCGGGAGGGGTCACACATGAAAGGGGGAAAAGGGGGAACAAAGCTGCCAGGAAATTTCAAAGGGGGTCTGGGTTTGCTGACAAAATGTTTCACAATGTTTTACAACAGGCTGTAGATTCTGGTCAATAGTTTCTGGTAATCCTACTGTTTGAGCACTATCTGGCTATCAGGTTCAATTTACTCTTTTACTCTCTGTTTGGGAACAGAGAACAGCTTTAAGGGCTTTGTTCCCATTACTGGGAGGGAAACCTTAGGGAGTTGAGATAAAACAGACAGTTTAAAAAAATGTCCATTCTTTCAGTTTAATTAAATAAAACTATATGTTAACCTAGTTTATATGCTGATATGGAATTCATACATTATTACAGAAACTAAGAAGGAATAAAAAATGTAGATTGACAGACTAAAACAAGCCTCTATCTTCTTATTAAAAAGAAATAGGAATATGTCCCTGGAGAGACTGTGTAAGAAAAAAAAAATATTTTCTGTGTTGTGACATACATTCCTGAATTTCCATTATGAAAGTATCTGTTTTCTGTCTTTATGTCATTCTTCCTGCTGTCTTTCCAAGACACTCTGCTGGGAGATCTACTACCATATACTACTAAATTAGTCCTGGCTGACTGATAATTCCCTCTTTCTCTCTTTTCCCATATTTTTCTTTTGCCCTTACCACCAGTTTTCAGGTCTGAAACCTTTGAATTTCTAACATAAGGAAAAATAAATGTTAATTGCTTACCCTCTTACTTTCGTGAGAATCAAGCTATTCTTATCTGTGTTGGTTTGTTCTATATAAGTCTGGCCATTCTATGATGACTTTCTTTGAATTGGAAGAGAGATATTCTAGTACTCAATCCTTGTTAGGTTTTGCCCCATTCCCTATATGTGTCTCTTATTTGCCAAATATGAACTTTCCCTGTGGAAATAAATACAGCTCCACTCCCACAGTTATCTTCTTAAAGAGTTTTTGCCAATCTTTTTTACATTAAACACTTTATAGCACCATAATAATACCAATAGCTACAAGGTGCTGTCTCATTTAGTCCTTCCAAGCTAACTTTGAGTGAGACATTCTTATTCTGATTTTGCAGGTATAAAAAGACACAGAGACCACTTCTTGGGATTTTAGAACATCAGCCATGGCCCTCTTCTTCCTCCTGGGAGAAGTCTGTATTACTACTTTAAAATTATTACTTTTAAATAAAACCTGCTTAATATGCTTGCCTTGGCATGCTTCTCTAGTGTTCACACTTCAAAAAAAAAAAAAAAAAAAAAAAAAAGACAGAGAATTTAAGTAACACGCACAAGGACACATAAAGATGACCAACTTCCAACATTTATCCCAGAGTTTCATAAAAACATCAAAATTTATAGTATATTCCTCAGAAGATCTCTGAAAGATGAAGTTTTATTTTTTAACTTGAAATTATTGAAATATTTTAACTTACTTTTGTATCTTCTCACTATATTGTTGCAATTAAAATGAGTAGCAACATAGACAGCAAATTTAACATAAATAGCGTTCTCACTGATCTGTAGACCCTTCTCGTGCCTGTTAAGACAAGAGCCATGTTATGAAATATAAGTAGCTGATTCATTTATTTCACACTGTACCGTTCAAGGCATAGCTTACAACTCAGTTCCATCTGTACTTGGAATGCAAACTTGTGGCTTGAATTCTGATTTCCTAACTACTAACACGGCAATTCCAATTCATCTAAGGATGTTGAGCTATGTGTCTGCCTCTCTGTGCTTTCTTTTTTCACCCTGTTGAGCTGTTGCTATGAGATATTTAGGTCTCTAAATCTACCCAAAATGATCATGGATAATGATTGTCTATCTGAAACTCCAAAGTTTTGTTTATGTTGTTTGCTGAGGTTGTAATTTCATTCTTTTTCCTCGGTCTCTGATAAAATCAATCTTGATCTTACCTCATTCTGCTTTGTTTTCTTGCCCATATCCTTGAAGATCTACATCAAAGACTGTGATTTCATTAAGTAAAAATAATCTGTCTCATTTTGTAGCCCGTTAAGACCTTGGTAATATTCTCACTGTCTGGGCATATTAGAGTATTGATTAGTTGATTGATGTCTTTTTCTAAGTATTTTTGAAAATTTTAGCTACTTCCCCATCCTTGACTTTTTAATATAATGCCTAGCAAAATTTATTCCTATTAATACTTATTTATATATTTGTCTTTATATTTTTCAAATATCAGTGCATTAATTTTGACAGGACCCAATGATAAAATCTTCAATAACACTAGACACTAAGATAATACCTTAGACTATTTCCTTTAAAGTACAGCTATCTGAAACAGCATCTGTTAATTTTAAACATGAATTCAATGACAGATAAGACATTTCAGCTATTATTAAATTTGTAGAATGTGGCATTCTGAGTGTAATTAAACAATTGAATACATTTCTAAAAGACAATTTAAATGACTCATCCCTGTGGATCAACAAGGCAAGTAACTTCATGTGCACCCAAAGTTTTCAGCAACACTATTTCTACTATGAAAGGTTTGATGCATTTTAATTCATGTGCACCCAAAGTTTTCAGCAACACTATTTCTACTATGAAAGGTTTGATGCATTTTAATTAATTATCTTAATGAGACTGACCTCAAATTCACTGAATAAGGTACATTGACAGAATTAAATGGGCTTTGGAAATGCCTTTCTTATTATCTGTCTACCTTTGTAGGTTCCCCAGATTCTAATCAAATTTCTACAGGTATTTTCAATTATCATTTAATTCATTTTACAGTGTATTTGCTATGTGCCTCTTATTTAACTAGTAGCCATTGATTTTATCTATCCAAATACCTCACATGAGATTTTTTTTTTTGGCTCAATTATCTGAAGTCTTTTAGCTCCAAATTCCTCAGCACATTCTTTGAGATCGAAGAGGTAAATGGTCTCTGATGTCTCTCTCTCTCTTGTATTCTCATTTCCCTCTTTCAAAAGAAACAGTAATACTTTTATGCTTGAGAAGAGTATGGTGGTCATAATGATGAAAGGTTGTGATAAATCATAAGTCATACTTGTGGGGAGTATTTGAAATGTGATCATGGTTAACGTGTAGAAGAGAGAGTTTGGGGCAGTTGAGCTTGGGATATCATAAAAGAGAACTTCAAATTTTTAGCTTGCTTTATTATGAGAACATCAGGTTGTGTAAAATTTTAGAGGGAAATATGAAGATCAATTTGTATAAGATCCAGACATATAGACTTAGTATAATTACAATGAAGAATGAAATGAATAAAGTATGAAATAATCCACCATGTCAAGAGGCTTTTAATCACTGTCTTTCAATTTAATTCAACAAATATTTACCTGGTTACAACAACAGGCACTATGGCACACTGTGCAAGGAACTATAGGAAGATTAATATAGCACAGTATTGAATCAGTTCAGATCTAGCCATGGAACTAGATATGGACATAAAATGCTCTCTGTTTTATCTGATGGACCTGACCATGCACCCTCTCATTATCTCTTGCAGTTGGGGAAGTTAACACCTACTGCCAAAGCTCCTGTTTCTTACCAGTCATCTTTAAGAACATTTATCTGTATTTTGTCACTCTGACCCAAAACAGATGCACATGCATGGTTTAATTTCCTTCAGTCCTTATGGGACTAAGTCAGGATAATTTGGCAGGAATTTACTAGAGACTCAAGGATAACCAAAGGATAGTATTAAATGGATTTTCCAAATAATTAAAATTAGCAGAGAGATTTGTCAGAAATTAAAACCTGCAGCCTTGAAACATCCTGTATGGTTCTTTACAGCGGGGCTTATCACATATCATTGTTCATTATAAATCATTTGGGGATCTTATTAAAAATAAAGGTTCTGCAATTTCCCAGGTGATGTTTCTGCTACTGAGGTTCTGTTTACCACACTGAGCATAGAGGTTTTCCCAGATGTCTTTTTTAATGAGCTAAAGGGTTTCCTCCCTTCCTGTCAGTCTTTCTGTGTCAAAATTCAGATTCACCTCAGGGTACCCTTAAGCACCCAGGATCTGCTCTGAATCTGGTTCAGAGGGTATGAGAAACTCAGATGAGTGCCCTCCACATCCAAAAGACTTCCTATTTCCCAGGAAATATTTCCTATCCCCAAAAATGACATATGTTTTTGGCCAATGACACAATTTCTAACTTAACTAAAAGATCCAAGAAAGCAATTATTCATAAACAGTACCAAAACAAAGCAAAAATCAACCAAATAAATAAGTAATAATTAGGTTGATTTTTCCTATTTTGAACTCTGTAAATTAAAGAGTAGGAAGCTCCAGGAATATTTCCTATTCTTCAAAAGCTTATATAATGCCAACGTCTATTCATAACAGTCCAAATTAAGTCAGATCCATATACTTTAATCATCTTTCAATTTAATTCTCATGAAGATAAGACCTGCACTGATTTCCTGGAGTGTTGAGAAAATATTAAAAGCAAAACAAAACAATACAAAGCACACATCTAGCCAGAAGAATAAATATTTTCTTCTTTTCTAGTTCACAGGCACAGCACAGTCTAAATCCACACTAGGAAAAAAAGAACAAAAAAGAAAAAGGATTTTCTGACGAAATACACATAGAATAGAAAGAACGGTGTCTGTTCATATGTTCACAACATAGTCAAGCCTTTTCCGTAATTACACAAGTATTTATCTCCTTGGAATTGTATTCCCTCATCGTTGTCCACTTTTGATTATAGTCTCTGGTTTACATTTACAAAACTAAATGCTTCTTCCTTGGCCCTTCTAATACTGAGAAACATAGGAATACTAAAAGCTTTACCTCACCTTATGTTGAACTTGGTTTACAGATTGTTCTGATGCCAAGGTTTACCAAGATTTTGTAAATGTTCTTCTTTTTCTTCTATAATTGTCATTCTAAACACATATAAATTAAAATAATCAATTAAAATTAAAGACTGTTAACCCAAAATTTGATATAGAAAAAAGAAAAGGAGATCTCTGGCTACCATAAATGAAAAAATGCTGAAAATCAATGGTGAACATATCAGCTGATTTATGGTGGTCCAGGAGGCACAGATAATGACCTTAGGAGCTAGATCCTGGTGTCTATTAGAAGACAGGAAATGTGGGCTTTGGTTTAGGCAAGAGAGTGTGCTAGAACTGAAGACTCTAAATCAGAGCCCTTTAAAATGATTGACTTGTATTTGGAAAGAAATTATTTAAAACTCTACTGGCTTAGGATGTGCCAGAAAAACTTGTTACAATTCAGAAATAAATTTTTTTTTAATGACTCCTGTGAAGAGTGGAAGCCTGTGATGAAGTAAGAGACCCAAAGGAAATTGACTTACGAGTTTATTCAGAAGACATTTAAATCTTTGGGGCCGTCACAGGAGAAGACATGTTTCTGAAGAAGGTCTGAAAAGTTCCAGAGAGAAGGGGGACTTGACTCAGGACCAGTGGGGGTTCTTGGCATATGTGACAGAAAGGAATTTCAACTTGTGCCATTGAAATGGCATTGAATGTGCATTGTGCACAGACAGAGGATTACCTAGGAAAGCAGGTACAATCAAGGGAGAATGGGGTACTCTCAAGAGAGAGGACCTGGGGATAAGCAAGGAAGATGCATTCAAGGACATTGTGAGCTATCTTGGATGGAATGACAGCAACCCCATGGTATGGGGTGTTAATATTTATAGGGTCTGCACTAGAGGTGGAGTCAGAGTGGAGATTCATAATTTCATGCCAGTTTTTCCTGAACTTGTGCCTTGCCCCTGTGTTATAAAGGCATGGATCAAGAGCACAGACTAAAAGAATATGCTGATATGCTGAGGAGTTGCAATTGCTTCCAAGCATTTTTTGCATCTTGATGGTTTGTGGGTGTTTCCTTAGAGATTCACTCTCTCCCTTTATTCCCATATTCTTATTTAATTCTCCCAGCTCAGAGACTTTGACCCTTTAATCTTATTGGCTGGTCAGGGGTCAAGATCCATCCTATGGAAGGAACTATAATCCTGCCTACTCAAGAGATCAAAAGTCTACCCTGACTGTTTTAAAGGAGATAGACACTGGTCTTAGTTGTGGGAATGGGTTGGAATTCTTGTGTTGTAAAAAGTCTCTAAACATGAAATTGTTTGTCATCTGGAAGTTAAAACTTCATTAGATTAGTAGGCAAGGGCACTTAAAGGGAAATGAGAGGGAGGAGTATGAAAAATTGTGGAATGAGATAGATATCATTACCCTATGCACATGTATGATTACACGAATGGTATGAATCTACATCATGCACAACCACAGAAACGAAAAGATGTACCCACTTGTGTACAATGAATCGAAATGCAGTCTGTAAAAATAAAATAATAATTTTAAAAAAAGACAAGTGTCAAGTAATATGAGCAGAAATATAGTTACCAGAGTTCCTAATAATGGTAACAGACAGATGAGGTTAGGTATGTAAGCTATACTCATTTTTATTCCCACCCCACATGTCTCAGATCTCTTTTTATGTTTTGTTTTGTTTTTCAAAGGCATGCCTATCAGATCAGACTTAAATTAACTCAGGGCAGAAATAATTTCAGCAGTCTTTTTAGATATTTATCAGATACTCATGCATAAGTCCCCTTTCTTGAAAACCTCTCAATCTTACTTCCCTTTTATTCTTTTTTTAATGATTTTAAAAAAATTTGTTCTAATTGGTGATACATGACAGTAGAATGCATTTTGACACCTTGTACACAAATGGAGCATAACTCCTCATTCCTCTGACTATACATGGTGCTGAGTCACACCAGTAATCAAACATGTACATAAGGCAATAATGTCTGTCTCAATCTACTGTCCTTACCATTCCCACTGTCCACCCCTCCCTCACTCCCATATGCACAATCCAAAGTTCCTTTATTCTTCTCTCCCCTCCTCCACACTATGTGTCAGCATCTACTTATCAAGAAAACATTCGACCTTTGGCAAGCAAATGGATGGAACTAGAAAATATCATGCTAAGTGAAATGAGACAATCCCAAAAAACCAAAGGTTGAATGTTTTCTCTTAATCTTACTTTTGATACGGCTGACACAAATCACATCTAGCTACATTTAAAAGGACAAAAGTTTTTGTTTCTTTAAATGTCCCTGCAGGACTATTCTTTGACTTTCTCTCATCCTCTTATTAGTATATTTGTCTTTGTTTAGTTACATTTTTTTGGCTGGGAGTCCATGACAAAGTAGATAGTGCGATGTTGGCTAAACATCTTTTTAAAAAATTTTTATTACCTTCAAGCAAGGCTGCTCTTCAGTGATTTCTCTTAGGGAATTAATGAGGAACCTCTTGACTCATTTAGTCTTTTTCATTTACCAGTTGTCGATCTACCAGAATGGGTCAGAGTTCTGCTGACCACATGGCTTCCTTTGGAAGCACTGGGGACATCCCCCTCCGATGCCCTCCTCCTTACTGAATGTACACTGGATGGTGAAAGATATGGAAAATAACATCCCCCAAGAAAAGGGAAATGACAGCCTACAGGGAGAAAAGGAGGGCAGTGTGATCTGGGAGGGGAGAGGGGAAGGGAAACATTAGGCCCTGGGCTATGGGTTTTCATCTTTTCCCAAGGACAATGGGTCCCAGGGTAGAGAAGGTAAACATTAGGCTCTAGGTTCTAATCTTTCACCCTTTCCCAGTAACACTGATTCCTGGAGGGGAAGATCAACAAGTGGGCTCTGGACTTTGAATTTTTACCCCTGTAACAATGAGTTTCAAGCTTTTATGACTGTTCCCCTGAGTTAGAATGAGTGTCAAGCTTTTATAGTGGTTTTCCTGAGTTAGATTTTAACCTGCAGCCCTAGTTTCCTGACTGCCCAATTGCACATCTGCAGTCTGTAATGATTAAGTCACACTAAACCTTCTGCTATGATTAACTCTCATTAAGACCCATGAAAACAGATCCCTCTTGTAACCAGTCGCCATTTTCTCCCCTGAAAATGTGCCATGTGCCTTTACACGGCCTCCTAATGAAGACATCTTGCTGTTCCGTGAGGTCTGCTCCTATTTTTGGTTATTTTTGCTTATAGTTGGGCTTCCTGTTCTCTAGGGTCCCCCTGATCAGGAAGTCTGGTGACTCACAGATTTGTAAGACCCTTAAGAGTCCCAACATTCTTGAATCCTAGAGGAACAAAATGTTGTCTGTAAATTTTTCTTGGCTTTTTTATTTCCTGAATTTTCCTTAAGACTCAGTTTTGAACATCCAGTGAAAGAATGGACATTTTTTTTAAGCTGTTTTATCTCAACTCCCTAAGGTCTCCCTCCCATTGTCTCAACTCCCTAAGGTCTCCCTCCCAGTAATGGGAACAAAACCCCTAAAGCTGTTCCAGGAAACAGCCCCAAACAGAGAGTAAAAGAGTAAATTGAGCCAGATAACTAGATAGTGCTCAAACAGTAGAATTACCAGAAACTATTGACCAGAATCTACGCCCTGTCGTAAAACATTGTGAAACATGTTGTATGTTATCAGATAACTCAGACCCCCTTTGGAATTTCCCAGCAGCTTTGTTCCCCCTTTTTTTCTTTTTTTTTCCCTTTTTCTCCCTTTCATGTGCGACCCCTCCCGATGTGTGGTTTTCTGCCTTTATAAACTTGTAAGATTTTCTGCTAGGGACTCGACTCCTGGACTCCTGCGTGAGTCACGAGTTGGGTTCCAGCACGCTGGAATAAACACCTCTTGCGGTTTGCATCAAGTGACGCCTCCTGTGGTTGATTGGGGTTGCCATTGATCCGAGGGATAGAGTTGGGGTCTCCTTTATGGGGGTCCTACACCAGATGGTTAGCTTCACCAATCCCTTTTTAATTAATAGGGGTCAGTATTATAGCCTGTCTTTTAGGTGATGACTATCACCTTAAAATGTATTTAGATTGGTCTGGTAAAAGCTGTACTTCTTTAAAATGTTAGCAAGTTACAATTACAAAGTTTACAAGGGAAAAACAAAAACCATCTTAGGAGCAAAACAAATTTAGTTTGTACAATAATTTTGAAAATAGACAATATAAATAAATTTCCATTTAAATTTGGCGTGTTTACAGATGATGATGATGATGACAACTTTATGTTACCAATGCTCAATCCTTTAATCATCACATCCACATGGTTTGGAATTCCTAGTCTTTGAACATATTTAATTATTTTTTGCTTAAAGTTGATAGCCATAGCACATTTAGGAACACAGAAATGTAAGCCTGAAAATGGCTATTACTACTAATAATTTTAGTTTTGAAGGATACAAGTTTGGTAGTGTCTATTTTAAAGCTATTATATTTTAGAAGGTACAAATATATTTACCATAAAAAAATCTAGGAATACTTAGCTTCACAATTACATAGAAGTCTTATGTATTATCTTCTACTTTTTGAACAAATTTTAGAATTATTGACTTGGTAAGATAACTATAACTACATCATTGACAAGATTAAGAGCTTTAGATCTCTGACAAGTTTAGGAAACTCTGAATGAGTACAAATAGATTTATTACCTGAAGTACAAATGCATCTCATGTATACAATACAAATAATTATGTGATCAAAGCAAAGAGATGTGGAGCAAATACAGATTTGCTGAATTTGTATTTGAAATGCTGAAACTGTAAGGAAAAATGCAGCTCAGCTTGGGACTCGGCAGTTGCTGCGCACGCCCGTCTCACTTTCGGCTCGACAATAACTCCCAGAAAAATCCACGGCGGACACAAGGCCTCACACAAGAGACTTTATTATGCAGACAACTAGCATGTCCGCTCCGGGGTGAAAAGAAAGGAAAAAGAGAGATAGCGTGGACTCTTCTCCCAGATATTGGAATCTCCCGGGCTTGAAGGAACCAATAGCAGAGGAGAATACTTGCAAGCTGACTGATGAACCAATAGCTAGCTAGCATGTTAGGACTAATGTGGGAAGCAGGAAAATGGCTATAGCGTAGGCCGGAAATTCCTGTAACATAAGAGGCAGGCAGAGCACAGATTGACAAGTGGTTGGGAGGTGGGGAGAAATGGCTGCACCTGGAAGTGCAGAATATTTTGTATTACAGAAACTTTCACCATTTTACATTTTAAGAAGTAGAAACAAGGGCTGGGATTGTGGCTCAGTGGCAGAGCACTTGCCTAGCATGTGTGAGGTACTGGGTTTGATTCTCAGCACCACATAAAAAATAAATAAAGATATTGTGTCCATTTACAGCTTTTTTTTTTTAAGAACTATAAACAATGTATACTTTATAGAGGAGAGCACTCATTGATTACATTGCCTGTCTTACATTTACCTAATTTTTATTTTATATACGTTTATGTAATATTTAGACAAAACATTTAGCCCTAAGATGTGTACATCTAGTCATGTGTATTTAGGTTAACAAATATAATAACTGAAAACAATCATTGTCTAATTAACCACAGTTATAAAGCAATTGTTTATTTATTTATTTAAGGCAAGGTTGCAGAGTATTAATTTAATATTTCAATAATCAATCGTATTTGTGAAAACTTGGAATACAAAATTGGAAAGTAAAACCCAACATTATTTATAATATACTTTAAATATGAAATGCTTAGTTTGTGTATGTAACAACATCCTTACCCTCAAAACCACAAAAACACCAATGGAATTAATTATAAAAGACTACGGTAAATAAGAAAGGCACTATTTTCAAGGCTTAAAGCTGTTTTACTCAGCTATTTCATTGACTAAAAGGATCTGACCAGCACAATAGTAGAAAGAATAGGTTTATTTGCGGGCTCGTGGTTTCAGAGGTCTTAGTCCACAGAAGGCCAGAGGCAGAACATCATGGCAGAAGAGTGTGGCAGAGGAAAGCAGCTTGCATCATCAGGAAGCAGAGGGAGAGAGTCTCCACTCTCCAGACACAAAATATACACCCAGGAGTCACACCCAAATTCCAATCTGCTCCTACCACACCCTACCATTTCAATTAATCCCATCTGGGATTAATTCACTGATTGGGTTAGGACTCTTAAGACCCAATCATTTCTCCCTTGAACCTTCCTGCATTGTCTCACACGTGAGCTTTGGGGGAAACTTCACATCCAAACCATAACATTTCATCCCTGGCCCCCAAAAGCTCACACTCATCTGACAATTCAAAATACATTTAGTCCATTTTCAAGAGTCCCTATAGTTCCAAGATTGCAAGATTGCTCAAAGTTCAAGCCACAGTCTTCCCTCAGGCTCAGGCACTCTCGCGTTGTGAGCTCCTATAAAATTAAAAGTAATTTACAAATATCCAACATATAAAGGAACTGAGTAAACATTTCCATTTACAAAAATAGGGGCATTGAAAGAAGGGATAGGACCAAAGCAAGATCAAAATCCACCTGGACAAACAGGTCCTGTAGCTCCATGTCTGGCACCTGGGGCACGTGGCATCTTGATGTTCTCTACTAATGGCTTGTGTAGCGTCATCCCTGTGGCCTTGTTTGTTGCAGCCTAAACGGCCTTCCTGTTGGTTTATCTCTGCTCGTTTTCCTGCAGTTTTCTTAGGATGATGTCCCATGTTACTGGCATTTCTTAATCTCGGGGGTTTCCACTGAAGCTTTGACTTCCTTCTCACATCTCCACACTTTGACTTCTCAGGGGGTGCCTGCAGGGACTTCAACCCTGCTGCACTTTGCCTGGCCTCCCAGACTTTCCTTTGAAATCTAGGTGGAAGCCTCCTCAATCCCTTAACTCCAGCATCCTGCATTCCTGCAGAACCAGCACCATGTGGTTGACGCCAAAGTCTGCCGCCATCTGGGACAGTAGCCAAGCCTCCAGGAACCCTTGCTGCAGCAGCCTCTGAGGGTCTGGGTGGCTGAGCACATTGATAAAACTTCCTAGGTCCCCTTGTGAAAGAAGGGTGCCCCACTGGTCTCTTCTCAAGAGAATTTCCACCTTTATTCCCTTGAGCTTGAGATGGGTGTGGTCTTGCCCGTTCCTGAGATGGCCTCCAGCTACCTTTTTTATTGTCTCTAGGCAAAGTCTTTAGCATTCCTTTAGTGGCAGTAGTGTCTCTAACAGCTGCAACTTTCTTAGCCCTAGTTTTACTCCTGCCTTTCAAGTTCATTTTTTCAAAATCTTTCTGCTCTCTTTTCTGCTCCTGATTATCACAATAAATTTGGCTAAAAGCCACCAGCAATATCCAGGCCACTTCCTGAATGCTATGCTGCCTAGACATTTCTTCCGCCAGATTAAGAAGTCCATCACTTCTAAAATCAGCCTCACAGAAAGTCTCTGGACACGGGCAAAATTCAGACAACTTCTCAGCCAGAACATAACACGAATGACCTCTAGTCCAAATTCCAATGGAGTCCTCCTTTTCTGAATCCTCTTGAGCCCTGTCTTCACTGACCACAGTCCTATTGCCATTCTGGTCTTCTGAGCTCCCACCCAAATCGGCCACTAGGGTCCACTTACAACAGTCTAAAGCATTTCCAGCTTGTATTCCTAAGTATCTCAAAATTCCTCCCACCAATTCCAGGAAGCTCCAAAAACTTCTGAACCACATGGTCAAGTTTGTCACAGCAATGACCCCACTTCTCAATACCAATTTCTGTTTAAGTCAGCTATTTCACTGCTGTGACTAAAAGGATCTGGCCAGCACAATAGTAGAGGATAAAAGGTTTATTTGAGGGCTCACGGTTTCGGAGGTCTTAGTCCATAGAAGGCTGGCTCCATTCCTCAGGAGTCGAGGTGAGGCAGAATATCATGGCAGAAGAGTGTGGCAGAGGGAAGCAGCTTGCAGGAAGCAGGGGGAGAGAGAGAGTCTCCACTCTCCAGATACAAAATATATACCCAAGAGTCACACCCAAATTCCAATCTTCTCCTGCCACACCCTACCACTTCAATTAATCCCACCAAAGACTTTTACAACCCTACCACTTCAATTAATCCCATCAGGGATTAATTCACTGATTGGGTTAAGACAATAATCCAATTATTTCTCCTCTGAACCTTCTGACATTGTCTCACATGTGAGCTTTTGGGGGACAACTCACATCCAAATCATAACAGCTACCATAAAAGAATGTAAGATTGGCAAGGGGCTATACACATAAAGCAATCATTTTAAAGACTTTAAAACAGGTACTTAGACCCTATTTTTCTCAATATTTACTTTCCCTGACTACTGAGACCAAAAAAGACAAGAAATTATTTCAATAAAAGCAGATCACTTTGATTTGAGTTTGTATGTGAGAGATAGAGTTTCAATTTCCTTCTGCTACTATAAATTCTTCAAGAACCTGGACATTAGAGCCAGACTTTGCTCCTAGTAGAAGATTGCTTTTCATCAGGTTGGCTTAGGAACCAACTTCCTCAACAAGATTCCTGAAGTGCAAGAAGTAAATTAAGAATCAATACATAGGATGGTATTAAACTCAAGATGCTTCTTTACGACAAAGGAAACAACAAGAATGTGAAGAGAGAACCTAAAGAATGAGGGAAAATCTTTGCCACCTGCACCTCAGATAAAACATTAATCTTCAGGATACACAGAGAACTCAAAAAATTTAACATTAAAATACCAAAAAACTCAACCAATAAATGGCAAAGGAACAAAACAGGCACTTCAAAGAAGAGGAAATACAAATGGCCAAAATATATATGAAAAAAAAAAAAGTTCAACATCTCTAGCAATTAGAGAAATACAAATTAATACTAGACTCAGATTCCATCTCACACCTGTCAGAATGATAATTCTCAAGAATGCAAGTAACAATAAATGTTGGCAAGGATGTAGGAAAAAAGTTTCACTCCTGCCTTGCTGGTAGGACAGAAAATTGGTGCAACTACTCTAGAAAATGGTGTGGAGATTCCTCAGGAAACTCTGAATGGAAACACCATTTCACCCAGCTATTCCACTCCTCTGCATATACCCAAAGGATTTAAAATCAGCAGACTGTAGTGATGTGACCACGTCAATGTTCAAAGCAGCTCACTTCACAATAGCTAAGCTATGGAACCAACTAAGATGCCCTTAACAGATGAATGGATACAGAAAATGTGGTATATATGCACAATGGAATATTATTCAGTCATAAAGAAGAATGACATTATGGTATTTGCTGATGAATGAATGAAACTGGAGGCTATCATGCTATGTGAAATAGGCCAATCCCAAAAACCCAAAGGCCAAATGTTCTCTCTTATATGTGGATGCTAACACACAATAAGGGGGCAGAGGAAAGGAAGAATAGTAGTTCTTTGGAATAGACAAAGGTAAATAAAGAGAAGGGAGGAAGGTTGGGAATAGGAAAGACAGTAGAAAGAATATGACATAACTTTCCTATGTTCATATATGAATACATTACCGGTGAAACTCCACATCATGTACAACCATAAGAATGGGAACCTAATTAGAGTAAGTTATTCTCCCTGTACGTATAATACATCAAAATTCACTCTACTGCTATGTATATCGAAAAAGAACAACAACAAAAAGGGCAGATCAGTATTTCAAGCAAAACCTTGTTGATTTATACATAAGAAATTAGATTCTGGTTATATATCAATACATTAAATGTTGATCTTAGAAAACCTTTAAATAACTTCATTGGCATCAACTTAATCACATATAAATTTCCTAAGATTTGTCTTCTACAAACTTGTAACTTCCTTAGACACTATACAACTTTTTTAAATCCTGAGTTTTGTTCTGTCTCACTTTTTCATTTTGGACATTAGAACAACAGTATTATCATAAAAATACAACATCACCAGAAACATTCCCTTTTCCTTTTTCTTTTTACCAAAATACACTTTTATACCTGTAACTCTTATCACCATTTTTCAGTTGATGTCTTTTTTAAGTTTGTTTTTAAAAAATACTTATAAAACTTTTGAGTTGATACAATTGATCACTTATGAATAAGATGAAATGCTTTACTTTTTAGAGTTTTTACAAACCCAGATTAAATCCTTTGTATCTGTTAGTTAGAATTTTAACCCTTAATAACCTTGCTTTAGTGAAGATCCAGAAACAAAGTAATCTTAAACTGTTTTTCCATTTACCAAGTATTTACACTCAATAGACTCAAATAACTATGTTGTCTTAAAATTTAAGACGACAAGAGTACTTGAATTTATATTTAGCAGTTGATATTTAGTATCTTAACTTGCAAATTAATCAGATGACTCCTCTCTAACAAATATATTTATAAAGATTAATCCCATTATAATTAAATTTAATTTACCCATTTTAAACTGTTGACTTTAGGCTAACCATAAAATCCAAGATATTAGACAAGCCTGGTGAACATTCTAAGCCATCATCTTCTTGCCAATGAAAACTCAATGGACATTATACTTTAAACATTTTTATAAAAAACAACACTTGATTGACAAATTACCTAGGGAAAAAAAAGTGTGAATATTAATTTTAAAGACATATTCACTCTTATTATTTGTAAGCCAATCTAAATTGACATCTTTTTAAAGGTTTATTTAAGTCATGTAAACTAAAAGTCTTTGGGATCGATTTTTAAAAATTAATTTATGAGTGCTCATTTATCTGTAAGCAAATTTGGTACCATGTAGACACAACATAAAATAATATGTACATGTATTCAAACATAAAAATTATGGAAAAATTTTAGTTGGATTCAATAGGGTGGATTTGAGAAAGGTTGTGTTTTCATTGTTCTGTGGTTCAGGATTCATGCAGCAGGAATACTGTTTCTCAGCTAGGTTAATGGAAGGGGAATTCATTTAGATTCAAAACTGGGTAGTCAAAGTCTCTATGAGACTCAGAAATTTGGAACATTGAACAAAGAACAAGAAAGATACGGTGGAGCCGTGCCAGTTGAGGAAGTGTCAGTGGAGTTGGTTTACCACAAAGGGAGGGAGAGTACAAACAAGAGAGAAACACAATGAACGAATTTGTTACAGAAAAACCTATAGATCAGAAAATCATCCTGAACTTATCTGATCCAGAGGTTACACAGAGAAACAGTATTTGAAAAGTGCTATTTAGAAAATATGTACTGTGTGGCCTGGGGCATACCTAGCAGAACATGAGTGAATAGGACACAAAGAGGATTGTAAACAGGGATATTAAAGTCAGAAATACAGAAGGGAGAGCAACTTGCTTTCCCATTGAATTTGGTGGTTCATATGATCAGCCGAAAAGAGTTGGGAACCTGAACAGGTCAACATGAATAAACCCAGTAACTAAGACTGGGAAGTCAGTACTCTTGGGCAGCAGAGTGCGAGACTACCGGAGGGTCGGCTTCTCTATGGTGTGAGTGGAATTCTTGGGATGCTCTGGAGTTCTAGACTCCCAGTAGAGATCAGCATCTGCCTGATACTAGGGTGGGTTGATCAAATCCCTCCAGAGCAAATACCACCTAACGAAGTGTGTAAGACCTGATTAGACATAAGTTCCACCCAGCAGAACTTCCCTCTTAACGCTCAGCAAGCCCACAGTGGAAGTGAAAAGATAAGGTCTTTCTGGAGAAAGCTCCAATATGCAGTGCTCCCCATTCTCAGTGTAAATATATTAAACTTTATGAAAAAGTAACGAAAAAGAAATTCCTAAATAAGAACTAAGAAAAATAATTAACATTGAAAATTATAATTGGACTCAATACATTTTTATGCACCCAAAAGATACTATTAAGGATGGATTATTTAAAGAGCTGAGGAAAAAAAAAAGTGAATTTAATTGCAAACCCAGCTAACCTCTCTCACTAATGGATGTAAATGAATAAAAGAAAATTTCAGGAAACTACTGCAATCATGAACTATAGTTCAAAGAATTACTGAACAAAATACATCAGGAAAAAATAAATAAACCCATAAGCAAAGAGAATACAAGAAGTGAAACTGACAAAAGAATCTGATAGACATGTTGATTCTTAGTACTTTCTTATTGTGGTTTTTGTTGGTGATTATTTCACTATTGTCCTTAAAATTCTGCATTATTTTATTTGCTTGTTTTGTAACTGTTTCCTTCCATAAGAAAACAATAATTACTATAATAAACTAAGTTATTTGCTTTCTAATAAAAAGTTTTTCTGTATCTTAAAACCAGAGGAATCCTTTATTCAAATAAAATATTTAAAAAATGTAAAGCAAAACAAAAAATACCCCACAAACATTAAAATGAGAGTTGTTCTTTGCAAAGAGGGAAGGATAACAGTTATTCACTGATTATCATCAGTGTGGTAATTCCGAGTCTACTGGAGCATAGACAGAAAAGAGGCATTTGAGAACCTAGAATAGAGGACTAACACAATTGCCAAATCTATTTTAACCATCGGTTAGACCAGACATGTCTATAGGCACCAGGCCCATCTTCCCAGGAGACTGAAGCCCCATACATGTGACAGGCCCAGAACATCAAGTGACTATGGATCAATGGAAACACCCTAGTTTTGTAAGAAGTTTGTAAGTAGTTTTGTAGGAATGGATTCTTCAGAACCTTAAGATTGAAATCAGCTTGTTCTTCAGCCACTCATCACTGCTGAGCCTGCTCTCTGCTAATGTTGCAAAGGAGAGAAGGAAATGAGCCTCCAGGGCTGTGAATATTTTATCTGTTCAGCACGCCTTCTCCTTTCTCTGTAAAGTCATACAAAGCAAATTTTAAAACAACCTCTCGTGCCTGAAAAGTCCCTTTTCCTACCCGATGTAGCACAGTCACAGATTTTAAGGTAGCAGATGAAGGTTGTAGTTGGGATTGTGAAGAGAAGCAAAATATGTCTAACACACCACCCAAACACTAACCCAGAGAAAATTGGTGTGCTATAATAATATCAGGCAGAGTGGACTTTACCAGGGACAAAGAAGACATTTCACAATGTTAAAGGAGTCACTTAATGATCAGAACAACAATCATAACTTTACTTCCAAAGTGGTGGGAGCAATGAATCAATAGAGGAAGGGAAGACCATATGCCCCAAACCTTATAAATTAAAAATGTGTTCTGCATAGTTGTTTCAAAATGAAAATATAGGAGAGACTTTTGGGGGGGAGAAAATAAATTCTTAAAACCAGACAGGAAAAGATAACTCAGACACAAGGAAAAACAGTGGACTCTGAAACATTAATTAAAATAAGAAACAGTAAAATAATGTCTTTAAAATTCTACAATATAATGCTTATCAATCTGTAATCAAAAAGAAGACTGCAAAACTCTTTTTTAAAAGGGGGAAACAAAAACTATTCTTGATAAATGAAAATAAAATTAACCACCTAAAGACCTTCACTAAGGGATCTTAAAGGAAGTACTGTAATAATATGGAAATAATAATACTAAAAGAATATTTAAGAAAAAAGTTGCCAGCATGGCAAATTTTACCAAAAATTGATTGCACAGAAGTTATAATATTAGCTTATTTATGGAGCTAAAATATTCAAATAAAAATAACTTAAAATGCTTTTATGTCTCAAGGAATTTCATAGGAGGAAATGTTTCAGCTTCTTTTATTGCTCTGGAGGATGTTAAAAGTGTTGATTAATTCAGATAGTGTGTGTTTATCAATGCATGATAACATTTCAAGGATAGCAAATTCAGTCAGTCAAAAGGAAAGAAGGGGGGAAACACACATAATATGGTGTGATACATGAGGACAAGTAGAAATTAAAAATAAGAAACTTAAAATTTGTTCCTCTTGATCTCTTTTCTTAGAGGAAGTATTAGTTTCTGTTTATTTTGAAAACAAGTATGTAATGGGTAGTATCTGCCTGGCTGTATTGAAGAGTGAGATTTCTTTCTTTCTTTGCAATATTTTAGAAAATTGCTTGTGATGCAAATTACTTTCTGGATTAATACTTATTCAACCATAATTTTTTTTTCCTCTTCCACCTTTGCAGAGAGGTTTTCTGGGTTGGAAGAAGATGTTATTTTTAATTACATTTCTTCAACAATTCTGGCAAAAAGAACAGGATGTTGGGAAATTCCTGAAGTAAGGAACTAGCTACAAGTCTAGCTAAGTAAAAGTCAGATAAGAGACCCTAAATTATTTAAAAAAAAAAAATTTCCTTTCTAGCACTCTTTTGAAATATTGACCAGTTGAACCAAACCGCCCCTTTCAAACTAAAGATTCTTCTTTTGAATAAGTATAGATAACATGGACTCTAAAATCCCATTAAGATCACCACAGAGTTGGAAAGTAGGGGGAGACTGGAATATTTCCTGTAGATCATTCTTTTAAGGGGTGACTCTGTCTCTCTCCCTCCCTCTCCCCTCCCTAGTGTTTTGGATGGGTAAGAACCTAAAGCCTAAAGGTGGTTATTTTTATTTGGAAAATAAATAATAAATTATATGGAAATAATAAATAATGCTAAAAGAAATATTTAAGAAAAAAAGTTGCCAGGATGGCAAATTTTACCAAAAATTGATTGCACAGAAGTTAGAATATCATCTTATTTATGGAACTAAAATATTCAAATAAAAATAACTTAAAATGCTTTTATGTCTCAAGGAATTTCATAGGAGGAACTCTTAGTTCGCTTTGTCTCAAGCAAATTGCTGGTATGTAATGATTACAATTTTAAGAAAAAAAAAATTAGAAGAAAAGCTTGAGAAAAATGGAAGAGGAAGTTTGAGGCATTTCCCCCTTGTAGAACCCATCTCCTCCTTTCTTTGCTGTCTCTCTTCGCTACTTACCTGCTCATCTTTTTCCTTTCCTGTCTCAAGCTGACGCCTGGGAAGAGGGAGATATTGATCTTTTAGGTGCGTGGTTTCCTTCATGAATGGATTTTCCTGCAAAGAAGGAAGAGAACATAAATTCTTAACTGGTAATAAAGAACCTGCTATGTTTGAGGACATGGGATTCTGTGCCTGGTGGACTAGCCTTTAACTCATTTCATATCTTTACACAGATTTTTGCCTCCAGGAGTTTCTTAATATCCACAAATCGTTTTGGTAGGAAAACAGACATGATGAAGAGACCTAATGAGAAGAAAATGGAGAACTTGGATAAAAGATTCCCAATAAAATGGTTAGTAGTTTAACTGGTCACCTAGAAAAAGGCAAATAAAACAGGCGTTAAAGAGATGAATGTAACCACAAGAAAGAATACCAAAGTGCCCTTAAATTTAAATTTCCTTTGTCTCTATTTAAGGAAAACCAACCCTTTCTATCCATATCTCAGTAAGCTGACTCCATGTGATCTAGAATATCACACAAAAGAATGTGGTAGCCAAGTGAAGACAATTATCTGCTAACCCCCACAACTAGGGAAGAACTAAGGTGTTAAAGACCCATCTAGTAGAGTGGCCAGTGACCATACATGAATCCTTTCTGATAAAGGTGATTGAGAGAAGTTGCAGCCCTATGGTAGGACATGGATAAGTCTCCAGTTGATTTTCATCAGCAAATTGTTGAGATTTTCTCAAAACTCACTAACATTGACTCAGGGACAGATCAAAATACTTCTTGAGTCTTAGCAATTCTTTCTCCTCTGTCTAGGGTATATATTGGATCTATACCGAGTCTATCCAAACATAAGTTTTACAAAGATGGTAGGATGAAAAGGACAGACTATTATTCAAATCTGAAGTGACAACTACTCAGTTTGGGGGCTCTCTAGAGAAAGAAAAGAAAAGAAAAAAATTAAAGTCTGCTATATTGCTCAGTTAGAAGTAATCCCTATCCTGGTCAATCTATAAAACAGAGTAATCCCTATCTTGGTCAATCTATAAAGAAAAGAAAGAAAAAAGAGAGACCACCTGCCATTATTGCAAGAAGACAGGGTGTTGGAAAAGAAACTGAAGAAAGATGTTTTGGAGGATGTGGCGATTGAAGAAACAGCATCCTCAGATAGGAAATGTTTGATCCTCAAAATTGATAGATTGAGGGAATCTCAGTAGTAGGAAATAGTGAGACCTGTTCATCAATGACTGTTCTTTAGTATTGTCTAATTTTGCTTTTTTCTGATAGATGTTGGTACTGTTTATTCTATAATTCCCTTGGAAGTCCCTATATCCTACCAGGTGATAGATCAATAAAAATTGTTGGCAGTTTGGGTCTGTCTTCAATTTCTTCCCCTCCATGGTTCTTAGGCAGGTAGATTCTCTTACTGAGGAAATTGTGTTCTTTTTCTCTTCTTTCTTTTGTAAAGGCTACCATATTCTGTAGTCTGAATGGAGTCTTAATGGAGTGTGTGTGAAGAAGAGGCCCTGATCTATTTGATGTGTACCTTCTGAAAGAATGGAGTATGGCAAAGTATGGCAGCCTCCTACCATATTGTAGAAGCACCTTGATCTAAGAGAATCAGCACATTGCTTCCAACCCTAGGGAGTTATGCTACTGGAATCAAGGGATAAAAAAAAAAAAAAAAAAAAAAGTATTTGCCAAAAGCACAAACCATGTGTAGAGTAATACTCATTGTCAACAGCTCAATTAAAAGGAATAATGCAAGTACAAAAGTATAAGAATAGCAAGAAATAATATATAAAGAGGCACTCATCTTGTAATACCTTCATATTTCTAATAATGAAGGAAGGTAAATTCTGTGAAGATAGTGACCACTGTACTGACACCGACAAGAGCTATAATTCCTAAAGCTACAAATATTCTGACATGATATATTATCTGCAGTTTTTCTCAGTAACTGATCTACCTTCCTTACTTCCTCTTTGCTCCTTTGGTAGGTTAATCTATGTTCTTGCTTGATTAACTTTTGAAAAAAATCTAGTGTTTAAGGCAAAAGAGTCCCTTGAGGGTTTGGGGACTCTTCTAGTATTTTCTCCAGTTATATAAAAAGAAAATTAAATAAATAAATTTGTTCTACCAGAAAGATCTACAATCATTCAAAGTATGGAAGGTTTGTTAGTAGCATCAAATATGAGATAGTAACGCAAACTTGATTATTTGATTTTGTTACAATTCTTTGCTTCACAAGAGCACAGACTTTATTAGATAAATGGTAGTATTACCAAAGTGAAGTAAAATATTTAGGACATTTCTTGTCAACTGAAGGCCACAGAATGTTACATTATAGAGTGTTACATTGTTTTGCAGATAAAATGATCTATCAAAAAATAAATAAAACAGATGAACAAAAACCTTAGGCAACTTATAAAATTAGTATAATATTCTAGACAGTAGATTCCAACTTTTGCACAATGGAAAAACCCTCTTATGAAACAAATACATGATAATATTTAAGATCCTCTGATTTGGACCTTAAAATATAAAGAGGCTTTTGAACAACTAAAATTGGTTATAGCATCTCCCCAAATTTTGGAGATTTCAAATTTTGAAAAATCTAAACTGATTAATCTTATATTCATATTTATACAGCATATTTGCTAATGTTTACTAATGGCCACATATTAGGGGAAAAAGCTTCATTTTTTTGTGGTGTCTCATGAATTTTGGAAAATTCTGTCTAGAATTAACACTGAATAAGGAGATGAGTTAATGTAACTACAGGAGCTAAAATTCTTAATCTGTAGTTAAAGAAACTATATATTCTAAAAATAAATGTGTTTGAAGCTTATAACATGCAACAGGGGAAATTTTTTTAAATGATATTTTTTACTTCAATAATAACTAAAATATCTCATAAAAATTAATAGCTTTTTTGTTAGAGATATTATGATTGCCTTCTTAGCTATGAGCAATTCATTATACAATTCATTGAGGGAAGAATAAAATTTCCAAAGGCAATAATTTTTCTATAGAACTGAAAAAACTAACACTAAAACTTGGCAAACTCTAAAGTTTGACTCCATTTTAAATATAATAAGAAATAGTGTAAAATATTTTTGACAAAAAAATGGAAATTGATGATAAAGAGGCTAAAAGAAAATTGACTCTGAGAATCACTTAATATTTTCTATACCATAGTCCTTTTATGGTTTTAATAAGAGGATTCCCCTCCAAAGCTCCTGGGTAAATGCAGAAATGTTCAGAGCTGAAACAATTAGATTATGAAAGTCATAACTTAATCAGCAGATCTCTCCATGTGATGAATTAATAAGTTTGGCCAGAGAAGAATGTGTAAAATTGGGGCCCAGGGATATGTGGTTTTTGGAGATATTACTGTCACTAAAGAGAAGTTAAGTACTTGGCACAGAGACATTAGAAAATATTCCTTGAAGACTTCTCTGAAATTAGGAAGACTAAACCCATGACAGGTTCAAGAATGTAAAAGCAGAAACTCCTTTGAGAAGAAATCTTGGAAGAACACTGCTGGCACAGGGGTGCTTAGAAATTTGTTTCCCAGGATTTGTTTCACCATGCTCAGTCACCCAGGCATTCAGAGGCTGCTGCACTCTGCATTCAGTTGGTTAAAGACCTTAGCATTGTCCATACGGTGAAGGCTCTGCAGGAATGTAGAATGCTGGAATTAAGGGGTTATGGAGGCTTCCACCACGATTTCACAGGAAAACTTGGAGGCCAGGAAAAGTGCAGTAGGTTTCAGAATCCCTGTGGGCAGCTCCTGAGAGGGCAATGCATGAAACTGAAAAGGTGAAGCCTAAACTTGAATGGGGACCCCCAAGATTAAGAGATGCCAGTAACACAGAATTTCAGTGGAGAAAACCCTTTGGCTGGGAACAGTGAGGCCAAGAGAGATGCATAGGAGCTGCAACTGGCAACACCATGATGGTGAAGCTTTGCAAACTCTTTGGAGAGAATATCTTGTTGCCATGTGCCCCAGATGCCAGATGTGGAGCTATAGGGTTTGTTTGCTTAGCTGGATTTCAGACTTACTTTGGTCCCAACCCTTCTTTCTTTGCCCTTATTTTTCCCTTTTTGAATAGAATTTTTCTAAAACCATGGAATAATAGAAATATATATGTGTATATACATATAAAATATTGGATATACAATTTTCTTTTGATCTTTGCTGCTGAAACTCACAGTGAGAACGTTCCTTGAGTCTCAAAGGAGACTTTGGACTTGGACTTTAGGGTAATGTTGGAACTGTTAAGACTATGGGGACACTTGGAGATAGAGCAAATGTGTTTTGCATTGTTAAATGGACAAGAGCTTTTGGGGGACAGGAACAGCATATTATGATTTGGATATAAGGTATCCTCCAAAAGCTCCTGCTAATGCAGGAATGTTCAGAGATGAAATGTTTAGATTATGAGAGCTGTAACTTATGAATGGGTTGATCTATTTGACGGTTTAATAGTTTGAAAGATTGGGTGGTAACTATAGGCAGGTAGTCCATGGCTGAAGGAGGTGGGTAACTTGGGAGGTGCCCTTGGTGATTATATTTTATACCCCTGGTTTCTCCCTCTCTCCTTATTTCCTGACTGACATGCAGTTAGTAATTTTCTCCACCATGCCCTCCTGCCATGATGTTCTGTCTCACTTGGGCCCAGAACAATTGTCAGTCACCCAAGGACTGAACTTCTGAAATCATGAACCAAAATATACTTTTCTTCCTCTAAGTTGTTCTGTTCAGGTATTTTGGTTGTAGTCATGAAAACCTAACTAAGTCCCTATTAGCTTTGTTAGTATTACTGTATCATCGATAGTATCACTTGAATACAGAAAAATTTTAAAGGCAGTTGACTGTTAATACTATACTTGCCAAAAAAAACAAAATTTATTCAAAACATTAAAGTGGTATATTACTTGAAAAATTTCTTATAGGCCAATACCAAAGTAAATGCAGAAAGTTTTGCATGACCAACTTCACTAGGAAGCTGGTGGCAGTTGGATTCATAAAACTAATGCTTGCAAAAGTAAAGGATTTTGTTCAGTTATGGTTGTTTGATTTCTGATGGCCTGAACTCTTCCTTCAAAATCCAATACTCAGACAGTGATAATTTTTTTCTCAATATACATAATTCATTTTCTTAAAATATCAGAGCATATTGTAAAGAAAAAAAGAAAGTAATTATTTCCATGGCCATCCAAAAATATGAAAATATTTGCAGTTTCTTTAAGCCTTAGTCCTCTGGATATGTAAATGAAAGCATGAATTAAATAAAAATATTAAAAAATATATTTTTTTTGGATAAGATTCTGCAACCCACTGTTAAAATGTCCTAGAACTTTACCTTTAGCCTTTTAAAAAATCTTGTTTTTGTTTTGTTTTGTTTTGTTTTTGGTAGTGGGGATTGAACTCAGGAGCACTTGACTACTGAGCCACAACTCCAGCCATATTTTATATTTTATTTAGAGACAGGGTCTCACTGAGTTGCTTCGCATCTCACTTTTGCTGAGGCTGGCTTTGAACTCTCGATCCTCCTGCCTCAGCCTCTGTAGCCACTGGGATTACAGGCATGTGCCACTGCGCCTGGCTAAAAATCTTAGTGACACTCATGAACAATCATGGAATCTCCTCATTAAATTTATATATGGCAGGCTTCTGAATTTAAACTGAATTCATGTCATTCATGTCTTGTGCATGCTTTAACTGAATCTTCCTGTAATCGTGTCCAATACTTAAAAGTGCTTCTTCCTTCCCTAGAAACCCTAAGGCATAAAATAAAAAGGATCTGGAAGGAACAGCTCCAAGAAGTCTATTAAACAGGGGATTTTTTTTTTTTTTTTTTTTTTTTTTTGGTAAAGTAGTCTTCTGTAGGAAAGACAGGCTATCCCTGTGCTATGCTGGAAAACACAATTTCAAGTGTATCTGATCACTCATATGGTTATCTAAATTAGGGGTAAAAAGTTAACTGGGTATCTGCTTCCCATTTGATACCAACTCCTCAGGAAAAACAAATCATATTTCTCATAAAGTATATAAAACCTAATTTTTCTAGTAAAATTGATATTGGTAGTGAACTAAAGTAAAACTATTCTAGAAAGCACATTCCTATTGTTCTAGAGATCTTGCTATTCTTTTCACAGCAAGATTATTGCAATTGCTTTTAAAATCCCATTTTGTTAGAAGACAAAGATGGTACTTGCCATATTATTTTTTCATTCTGTATTCTTCCTAATGGTTCACAAAACCTCATTTATGATTCATTCTAAAGTATAATCCCCATATGAACAGGGTCTGGATTTATAAATTCAACAATGTGATTTTTGACAGAGCAATTGTGGGACCATCTTCATTAGAAATTTTTAGAATAAAAAAGTAAATATAATAGGTATGCATGAAGATACTGAAGTCCTATTTAATTCTTTATTTATTTGGCACCAGGAATTGAACCCAGGAGTACTAACCACTGAGCTACACCCACCCCCAGCCCCTTTTAATTTTTATTTTGAGACAGGGTCTTGCTGAGTTGTTTAGGGCCTCACTACATTGCTGAGGTTAGCTTTGAACTTGCAATCCTCCTGCCTCAAACTGCTGGAATTCTAGGCATGCATCTCTACACCTAGTCAAGTCCTTAATTTAATACAAAAATGTTTTGTTATCTGGCTTGATTTAAAGGACAATGAAGAAAAGAAAATGATATCTATTTACTGAACAAACAGAAATCTAACAGTTGCAGACAGAGACTGCAAAAAACAGATATAATGTTACTTGATTAATTTTGGGATGAAGTTTTCTTTAGTCCCAGTATACAGATTAACTAAGGTAAAGATGTGTTATTTTTGGTTATTGTAGTATAATTATTAAAGATCCAATGACAGGGGAAAGCCCTTAGGTTGGGTTAGTCCTTAAGATTTAAGATAATTAAAGTCATACATATACATTAAATACGAAGGTTGAATCGGTAACTTTCAATGGTGCCTTATGATAGACTGTTAATATAAGGTAATGGCCATGGATACTTCTTCATTTCATATAAAAAACTATTTGAGAATATAGAACAATTGCTAGAGGACATAAATTGCCCTGCTTTAGTCAGATTTTTTTGTTGCTGTGACCAAAAGACCTGACAAGAACAACTGGAGGAGGAAAAGTTTATTTACTTTGGGGCTCACAATTTCAGAGTTTTTGGTACATAGGTGGCCAACTCTGTTGCTCCGGGTCCAAGGTGAGGCAGAACATCAGGGTAGAAGAGTGTGACAGAGGAAAGCAGCTCAGGACATGACAATCAGAAAGCACAGGAAGACTAAAGTTGGCTCACGAGGGACAAAATATATACCCCAAAGGCAAACCCCCAATGACCAACCTCCTCCAGTCACATCCTATAGCCTACAGTTACACCCAGTTAATTTATATCAGAGGATTAATGCATGAATTAGGTTAAGATTCTCACAACCCAATCACTTAACCTGTAAGAATTTTTGAATTGTCTCGTGCATGAGTTTTTGGGGGACACCTAATATCTGAACCATAACATTACTAATTAAGAATTTGATTTGACTGATTACCATCAATATGCCTTTTTCAAAGTTATTTCCCTGAAAGAAAATGATGTACAGACTTTTTAAAGACTTCAGTGAAAAAAATCTGTTATTCTATAGTAATTCTGGTAATTGCTTTAATAGAACTTGCTACATATTTAGACACCTGCAACTTACCAATGGAGATAGACAAATGTAATGCTAATATTTTTCTATTAACTCAAGAAGGAGATTTCAAGGACAAATACAACTTGAAATATAGGAGACTTAATCATCCTTGTAGAAAATAAGGTAAAAGATTCACCCATCGTTCCCTTGCTCATGCATTTAGAAAACATGTGAATTCTTCCTTCATTTATTTGAAATGCACATGAATCTTTTTAAAACCTGAATATGCTTCTTGTCAGCTATAAGAAACCAATGTCTTTCTCAAGGACCTAGGAACCATCTCCTCTGAAATGTAATCATCACTAGTTATTGTTTATAGAACATGTGTGGAATGACTTGTATTTTCTTGGTTATGTAAAAGTACAAGATTTATATCTTTTTTTGACCTCTTAGTAGATGTCCTGTGCTTATCATCACATTCCTATTTAATGTTTTTTTAACAAGAAAAATATTTTCTTTCTCTTCTATCTTGTTAGAGTGATTTTCTGGGTTGGAAGATTTGAACTTAAGTTCAAATTACTAATAAGATTTAGTAATTTTTCAGTGACCAGAGAAAATATCCAAAATAAATTTATATAACAATTAGTGGAAATTATATTCACAGTATGGATTCTTCCAATTCATGGGCATTGCCTTAATTAATTTCAAATTATAATTCTGTGATGAAAATTATCTTTCTTTTATATTACAATATTCTTTTTTTTCTTTAACATATTCATTATAGTTATTTTAAAATCCTTATTTGCTAGCTGAAATATCTAGACCATCTGTGCATTTTCATCTATTGCCGTCTTGTGATGTCAGTCATGTTTCTTATTGCTTTAAACTTTTTTTTTAATGCTGAGCAATATATATGTTTCAGATAGCTTTAACTTTCATCCACAATAGAATGTTCCCAGCCCCTTTTTACTCTCTCAAGGGACGAGCTGCCCAACTTAGTACACTAAAAAATATAGCTAAAATGGGGTGGGGTTTCAGTTTTGGAAACACCAACTCTACCTCCATTGCATCTTTGTACCTAAATTTCATTTGTGGAGGGTCTTTGGTTAAGAACCTAGCTGATCTTAACCTAGCCAACTCCCTGTTCTGAACCTCTTGGGTACCAGAATAGTTTCTAGTCCCTTTCATAGTTTAAAAGTCTGGCAAACATTTTGATGAAAATATCAGAAAAGTGTGTGAAGTCAGCATTTCTGGCAGGTTTTTTGTTTCCAAAGGTTCATGAACCTATAGCAAATTTTGTCTTTAGAAGGTTTCTGCATATCTACTTAACTCCCATTCAGTAATACTTCAACAATTGTTTTGTCAGGAAATCTAAACATATATTTGAGAACCTTTCTAATTTTTGCTGCCAAAATTTTTCTTTTTCTTTTTCCCCAAAGCTTCTTTACTATATCACCAGGGGTATAAAGTGACTTGAGATGCCTACTCTGATCAGAAAAGAAAATGAAAGTATAATTCATACAATTACAGAAAAGTAATTTGATGATTTTAAAATATATCAGGATCAATAAATATTTAAAAAGAAGAATTAACAAACATCAAAGCAGATATGTAATTAATCAAAAAATCATAAAAGAATTTATCAATGCATCTCAAAAGTAATTTACTGCAAAATCCATTTTAAAAAATGTTTAGTTCACTTAAATTCTAATTGCTTCCAAAGATTCCTGATTTTATTGTAAATATTGATTTGTATTTTAATTTGTTCTTTCTGTCCCTTCCCCCATGGGAACAATATTGTCACAGCCTACCATTATGTCCAGAAGCAGTATTTTGCAAGATTTACCAATCAACAATGTTCTCTCAGGGCATCTTCACTTATGATACCACGATTTTATCACCTTTTAGAAAATGGAAAAGACAATTTTTAGAGCAATTTTAGGTTTGCATAAAATTAAGCAGAGGTTCAGGATGTGCCAATATACATGTTCATTATTCTCCACATTATTAACCTATTGTATTAGTGTGAAACTTTTCCTCATTATTAGCATATTGCATTAACAAGTACATTTCTTACAGTTGATGAATTAATACTGATGTATAATTATTAACTAAATTTCATAGTGTACGTTAGTATTTACTCTTTGGTAAATCTACAGATTTGACAAGTACATAAGAGATGTATCCACCACTATTAAACTGTCCTTGTATTCCATCTATCCATTCTTTATTCCTTCCTGATTCAATTCTGGCAATGACCAGTCTTTATTGTTTTTATCTTGCCTAGTATGTTATATAGTTGGGATAATATTGAAGTAAGCACACAATCTCTTTAGACTGAATTATTTGACTTAGCAGTATGCTTTTAAATTTCCTCCATTTTTTAAAAATTATTTTTTATTTTTGCAGACTGCATTTTGATTCATTGTACACAAATGGGATACAACTTTTTGTTTCTATGGTTGTGCACAATGTCAATTCATACCATTCTTGTAATCATACATGTACATAGGGTAATGGTGTCTGTCTCATTCCACCATTTTTCATGCCACCATCCCTCTCATTCCCCTCTATTTAATTGTCTTGAAAGCACATTCTTTTTACTGCTGAATAATACTCCATTTTATGGATAATTCATAATGTGTTTATCCACTCCTCCTTTGAAAAATGCTTGATTTTTTTCCAGTTTGGGGCAAGAATACTTAAACATATTATGAACACTTATTTTCAGGTTATTTATTGTTTTGGTCTTATTTGGTTTGGTTGGTGGACCTAAGTTGTCAACTCATTTGGGTAACTAATTAAAAACTGGAGAAGAACTATTTGAAGTTATAATGGCTAAGAATTTTCCAGAATTAATGACAGACAACAAACTACAGATACCAAAAGCTCAGGAACACCAAAGCAAAAAACAAACAAACCAACAAACTACAACCAGGCATATCACATTCAAAGTGCAGAAAAATAAAGGAAATTTTGGAAGAAGTCACTGAAATGTCTTAATTTCTCTCTCCTACTCTCTATATTGCTATATTTCAATTCACTTATGGATGAAAGCTAAATAGAATATTGTTATTATTATTTTGAACAAACATACCTATTAGATCAATTAAGAATATTGAAAACTGTTTTATTTTATCTTCATTTATTGATTCTCTAACACACTTCCTTTAGTTAAGTAAATGAAAGTTTCTGACCTACACCATTTCATTCTTGGGGGACATGCTTTGAATATGTCTTTCTTGCAAAATAAAATTCTTTCAATTTCTCTTTTGGTGAGACTATTTTATTTTTGGCCCACTTTTGATGGATAATTTTAATGGATACAGGACTCTGCACTGATATAAAATATTTCATTCCATTCTTTTCTTGTTTGCATAGTTTCCTAGGAGAAATTAATATGATTATTAAACTGGTTTATCTATAGATAAGTTGTTTCTTTTCGTTGACTTAAAAAATATATTTTCTGTGTTTTTGCCTTTCTTTTACCTATGATATGCCTTGATGATGATGTTTTTGTATTTACTATGCTTTGGGTTCTCTGAACTTCCTGTGCGGGGGCACCTGGCTCTCCTTGCAGTGCTTGACAGAGTTCCACTGAAGGATGATTGCAGAGACTCATCCTAAAAGGATTGCATGCCAGATATATGCCTTCCTAGCTTGGATGTTATTCTGTGGAGTTTTCCTAATAATATATTACTCACTTCAGTCTGGGGATCTTGCTAGAGGTGATGGGAATAATTCTACAAATTTCCAGAAAAACATCATGGAGGCAAAAACACATGTTGAAACCCTGTGATGTTAACCTCACTACAGAAGAATGTTTTTATTATGTTAAAAATCAAACACTGCATTTACTGGCACAGCCAGAACCTGTTGGGTCACAGAAACTTATAGATAACAATGTTTCCCCACGTTCTAAGCACAAAGCACCTCCCACAGTAGCTACTAGATAAGGACCAGCTTATTTTATCAATGACAAGCCCTGATACCCCCCTAAAGGCAAGCCCTTAGAGAAGGTAGATATAGATCTCCCCCTGTCTCCTACAGGGTGGTTTAATCCAGATGATGGTTTTGTTTATGTGTGGTGGTAAGGTAAAAGAATAAGGTTTCACAACATTCCTTCCTTCCTACAAAGAATAGGTCACCCCTATAATAAACATTGTTACACAATGCCCTGTTCTGGGAAAAAGAGCTACATAAGACAATGTAATTTATTCAGTAAAAAAACTTGGCCACGAGAACCACTGCGACCACTGCCCTCCTGTAGCCCTTAACTCAGCAATTTAGATATTAACCAGATGGACCTAGTAGAGATGGTCACATGACATTATTTGTCTATCGCTTTATTGCAAAAGTAATAAGAATAGTCTTAGGTCATATAGAGTTTAGATATTAAGGAAATAAACATTGGATTAGCTCATTAACTTAGTTAAATATTCTTAAAATAATTGTGATTAGGTAAGGATAATCTGTAAGGTTACTGTTTTCTCATAATCTTTCAGTAAAAACAATTTCTGCCTATGCTTTGGAAACTTCTTTGATTTTATTAGTCACAAGCCTGTCATCAAAGCCTGAAGAAACATGTATATAAACCCAGCCTTCCCCAGAATAAAATGAGATTGACTGCACCAGAACTAGAGTCTGTGTCTTTCATTGTCCATCCATCGCTGACGCTGTCTCCCCGTGCCCGTTTACCAGTGTGGAACCCATGGACTCCTGCTAGGGCTGGACCCCGGCATTCCTGGACCTGTGGTCTGTTATCTGTCATTGACCTTGGAAAATTATTTAATTATACCTTCAGATACTTCTTGCTCTCTTTCTTCTTATATTTTTTTCCTTTATGCTTGTAGCATGATCTTTTAATTATCCCAGTTCTTAAATATTCTATTCTGCTTTTATTTATTTATTTATTTTTCATTCTTGTTTTTTCTCTTTGCTTTTCAGTTTGGATGTTTGAATCTAGGGCCTTGTACATGCTAGGAGAGATACATTCCCATGGAGCTGCATCCCCAGGTTCCTAGACCCACATTCTCTATTATTAAGAACAAGATAATTCAGGGATATTTCAGAAGTCACTTTTCCTTTTCTCAGAAACTAGGAGTGGGGGGGATTATTCTCCCATCCTCACTTTGAGAAGCCAGTGAAACTCCTCAAAAAAAATTTCATGGAACTAAAACTTCCCTAGGATTTTTTGACTAGTCAAATTTCAGGCTCTATCAATTAATTCTTGTGATTTGGGTGTTTCTACCAGTTACCAGCTCCAGCAATAGTTGCTGTTTAAGTTAAGCTGTGTTTCTGTGCATTCACCTATCTCTTCAGTTTTGCCGGTGGTGATTGACCTGAGATCACAAGAGCCTAATAGATGTAAGGAGAATTGTTAATTTTCACATTGTTCAGTTTTTTTCTTGTGAGGACATGAAAGATGAAACTTATTCACTTCTCAGGCTGGAACTGGAAGTTTAAGCAAAATTTATATCAGGTTATTGGTTTGACTGAGCTCCTGATTTGGGCCCAGCAGACCAAACCAAAATGGAGTCACTCAGACTTAATTTTTACACCAAGCAGAATCTAAAGTTGTTTAGCTGACCTTCCCCAAAATTGGGAGAAAGATAATAGTCAAATCCCCAAACAGCTGACATGATAAGGAAGTCCCCTCTGTTTTGACCCTTACAAACAAATAATCTGAAGTAAACTGATGTTAACTAATGAGCATACTTTTTAATATTCTGTGTACTTGTTCACAGAACCACCTGTTCTGCTATTGGCCAGTAGGAAGCTTATGCTACTTTGTAGAATGGAAGCAGTCTAGATCATGAATCACAAATCTGATAATTTTATCAAAAACAAAATTTGTTGTAATTTTGTCTTTTGACATCTTTAAATGCAAAATACTCAAATTATTCACCATGTTCATTGGTAATAATAAAATTAAGTATTCAGTTTGTAGACCTGGTTTTATTCTCTACCTAGATATACAATACAACCTTGTCTAATGGTTCTTTAACATCTCTCTTCTTACTGGAGTGTGGAGAGATGTCTGAATCCCTGAGATGCCCCAAAACCACATCTATAACCCACTTTTCCTCCCCTGCTCTTAATCTTCATGTTGTATAGCATGAGATTTCCTTGTGTAATAGCTTCCTTCTCAAATTTCAAAAGACTCTCTACTATCATCATCCCTAGTGTCTCTGATTCCCATGATTGACTTTTTCTTAAATAGTTTAATGTATACATTCCCTACTTCTGTTGTCCCAGCTGTTTCCTTTAATTTTCATTTTTATTGGATAAGTGGGGAGATGAATTTTCTCCTTCATCTTTGGTTTGCATAGGACATTCCATGTCATATTGAGTTTTCTGTGTTCTACAGTTTACATTGTCAGTGACTTTTTAATTATGCAAAGATGAGAAAATGGACTCTCACGCTCAAGTATGTTAAAGTAATTTAAAACTTAACTTCACAAAAGAATATGTACGAAATAATTTTAAATGAGAATTAAAATTAAATAATTATATATTTATTCCAGAATAAATCAGTCCTCCTATTGAAGGACTGAACCCATTGTTTCCATGACCAAAGAGACAAAAGAACAAATTTGACAGGGTATAAAAATATTAAATTTATCTTAGAAATATATTATCTATGTATGTGTTCAGTGAATATTCATATTATAGTGTGTTTACTACAAAATTTCCACTCAGTTTCTTTAATTTTTTTTTAAATTTTATAAATGGCTAGATGAATAAAAGGCTCAGACATGTGAAAAATAATAAGTCAAAAAACTTTCCATTTTGGAAATGAGAGCTTAGAGTCAACATGGAGAAATAAAATAATATGAACTAGCCCTTCAAGTTTTGCATTCTACTTTGAGCTTTATTTTAAGAGGTATAAAAATATATTCTTATAAAAATTAATAACACTAAGCTGATACAACCAATGGCAACAAGAAAACATAATTAACTGAATTGACGAGTGAATTGCAAGCTAAAATGTATCAAATCCATATGTAACAACCAAGCAGTAATTTCAAAAGAGATGTTGTCTCACTTCAAAGCAAGTGAGATTTGGCTAAGTGAGACATCAATGGGAAAGTCTGTAGCAGCAGTAAGTTTTAGAATGAGTGCTTCTGAAGGCAATCATTGAACTAAAACCTGTTTACTCATGCTTTAAGAGCTTCTTCAACAGGCCATACCTTGTCCTCTTGACAGGGGATATAATAGTCACCAAAAGTAAACCCAAGCCATGCTTTCAAGCAGCCTGCATTTTCTTATAAGGCAGAAGCAATGATGAAATACATAAACAGATATGCATTTTGAAGTGTTATGGGGGCTACAAAAGCCAATATGGTGGGAGGGTATGATGAGCTTTGACCTGGACCCAAATTGACTTGAGATCTGAAGGGCAATAAGAGTTAACTACAAAAACCAAAAACTGTACCATTCAGAAGGAACAACAGGTACAGGGAGGACAATGTCACAAGTGTAGTGGAATCAAAGTGACAGTTTAATTGTAGGAGAGGCAATGAAGGGACATGGAAGAAAATGAGAACAAGCCCAACTGTAAAAAGCTTTTAGAAATTTTGCTTCTTTTATTAAATCAAAGAACTGCAACTGAGTTTAAATATCAAGGAATTTTGGGAGCAAATGAAGGTATTTTGATCAAGATCATATATTCAAAGAACAACTCCGAAAGTAGTGTTGAGACAAGAAATAAAGAGAAAAGAATAGATCTAGGGAGAGCCATTAGGCAATTATTTCAGTATTTAAGATTAATAGATAATAGATGCTTTGATTTGGTGTGAAGGCAAGCGATAAAGAAAAGAAAATCAATTTAAGAGGTTTGTAGGAGGTAAAAATAAATGAACTGATGATTTCAGTTAGGTTCTATGGCATTAAAAGAAAAAAAAAAAACTAGGCTAAAATCTTTCTGGTCTAAAGTGGCAAATAATAGTTACTTTATTTTTTTTTGTACTGGAGGTTGAATCCAGGGGTGTTTTACCACTGAGCTATATCCACATTCCTTTTCATTTCTGCTTTTGAGACAAGGTCCTACTAAATTGCTGAGGTCGACCTCCATCTTGTGATCCTCCTGCATCAGCTTCTGGAGTTACTGAGATGACAGGTGTTCACCAGTATACCTTGTATAAATATGTAGCATTTTCATGTTCACAGATCTACAAGTTAACTACTACTTATTTAATCTAGACTAGACTTGTCTGAGCCTTAGAGAAGCCTGCAGTAGGCTACTGGTTGCACGCAGTTTTACATCTTTATTTCTCTAGACTTAGGATCTAGAGTGTTTGCCAGCAGGACCTACTGTTATCAAGGTGGTTCACAAGAGTACAAGACTGCAAGTGAAACCATGCTCATGGAGTGGGGAAACATGAAAAAAACAAAACACTTTGAATAACGTGGTGATGGGGTAGATATGAAATCCTAATATAGGACCATATGGAATTTGAATTACAGTTCAATCTAACAAGACTAGTTGTATAGTTTGGTGGTTATAGGACAGATGGCAGTCTAGAATGATGTTTATTTTGCATAATTTCTATGTATTCTTGTTCAAATGATAGCATCATCAACACAATAAAAAAACTTAATTATGTGAATGGAGAAATAGAATTTAATTTTCACATGTTGAAGTTTGGTTGCCGTTTAAAAATCTATAAGGGGAACTCTCAGATAACTAAATATAAGCCTCAAGCTCAGGGAAGAGATAAATGGGAATGAAAATGTGGATGGTATCTTTGGATAAGTGGTAATTTCTTCTTACCTATAAATAATATTTCCAGGAATATCACATATGAAAAACATGGTAGATCACATTTCTAGGTAAGTGCTCTACCACTGAGCCACAACCCCAGCCCCAGTAGATCACATGTCTATTGAGGAACTCAAATATTTTATATTTGGATAGTGATCCACACATCTCTAAAAAGGTAGCAAATGATTTGCTACGAAAGGAGAGGAAAAAGTTGGAGATTGCTTTGCTGTAAAAGCAAAGAAAGAAAGAAAGACTTTCACATTTGAGACTATATCAAGATTAGGAATAAAAATGCAAACTGTATATAGATGCATAGAAATGTATTGCTAATTTGAAATGAACAATTTGAGTGAGTGACAGGGTTTCAAATTAGAATAGTAGTTTTAAGGAGTGAGAGTAGGGGATAAGTGAAGGCAACTCTTAGAACAGTTGTCAGAAGTTTTACTTGAAAAGAGATAAAATACAGTAGTATCTTGAGGTCTAAGAGAATGGTACAAGACATTTTTTTTTTCTACTCTTTTATTTTCTATTCAAAGGGCAGAGAGTTAAGTGTACTTAAAATCCAGTGGAGAATATCCATTTCAGAGAGCTTAGCTGAGTACCCAGAAGACTGAGAGTCACCTCCATGCAGGAGGGGACCCGTTCCATGGCACATGTTATGATTTAGCCTTTGATGAGAGAAGTTAAAAAAGGAACAGAGATAAGCTAAGAGGTAGATGAGGCAAGGATGAGGACACTAAGGATCCTTTTTTTCATAAAGAGAACAAGATAATCAACTGAGATTGAGAGTGAAGAAAATTTAGTCTAGACTAGAACATGATGAACTTGATATGTCATTAAGTATATGCTGAATATCAAAGGGTGCTTTCTCCCTCACCAGCAACACAGATATAGAGAATCCAAGGTAATATATAAAATAATCTGTTAAAACTAATAACTAAATTAGGGTGGTTGTGAGTTACAGGAACATTTTATTCATGCTTTTAAAAGCTCATTAGTAGCATGTTTACAGTATCTGCTATTATTTCAGAGTATTAAATCTTGTATCCCAGAAGATAACCACAACTATATAACTTCTAACATACCCAACCTTAGTTTCTGATCTCTCAATCATGCACATATGGAAATATATGTCCTGCATACTACCCTAGTTTCTGATGAGATGTATGAACTGGGTCTTCTTAAATCTAGAGGTTATTGTTCTTTTCATTTATTTTCAGATTCTGCTTACACTTAGATGGAACATGTTGTAATTAAGCCCTATTTATTGGAATTTGGGCAAGGAAGGGGATTGAACACATATTGACCTGAAGAGAGCTCTCTTCCAATCCTTGGTGATAGTACTAAATAGGGAATCCTGAGCCATTTATACAGACCCAGAAGGTCCTTCTGAGACTATGGACTTTCAAGCTTTTTCAGTGCAAGAATCCAAATTTGCCATCTCACAGGTCAAGTTTCCATTTTTCCCTGAACAGGACCTTGATCTTAGTATATCAGGTCAGCTGATATATCAGGCATACCTCCTTGAAAACTCAACTAATATGGTCATTTACACCTGTGTCACAGCCTGTTTCCCTTGCTTCCATTTCAAAGGTAGAACCTGTTTCATATGTAACCAAGGAGAGTCTGTAGCTTTTGAACCTAAGTTTTACTTGCCAATCAACTGTTCTCAGCATTTTGTCTTTGTCCAGATCAGTAGTACTTAGCAATAGTTACTTCTATTGTCCTTATAGTTACCATGTTTCACATATTACTTCAATGTGTTATCCTATATAAGGACTGATACACTTCCTTTCAGCAGTATACCATCTCAGTTCTCCAAAAGTGAAAATGGTAACAATTTCCTATCTACCTTGTGCTAAGGCCTCTCTAGTCCACCACTAAACCTGGTAGTGAGTATCCCAGTTACAACACATTATCCCATTATCTGTTTCCTTGGAACACTTCCTATATCAATGTCATCTGCTGAGTTTCCCAGGAAGTAGCCTCTGAGATTGAGATTATTCTTATGAGATTTACTGTCATAATCTACCAATTGAGCAAAATACAGTAGCAGAATATTTTCTAATCATTTTTGTTTTCATTGCTGAAATAAATTAAAAAATAAGTTCCATTGATGCCCAGTGTTGTTTCTTAAATCCTCATCTCATAATTTGAATACATGATTTTGGATAACAAAATCCAAGAATGAAATGTTGAATAGTTCTTGAGGAGTCTGTTATATTTCTCTCCTTACCTAATTTCATTCACACACATCCAATACAATCCACAAACACTATTTATTATACAGGATTAAACATGAATATCTAAAAATTAGTACTTGAAACAAGTTAGGAGTGCTAACATTCCACCAAAGCATTCGATTATGATAGGAAGAAATCAGTGATACAATAATATCAGCTACAATGGTCAACAGGAACTAAGCTATGGTTAGGAGACATAAATGTGATGTTTTATTATGCGATAGATGACTACTTATTATATAAGTACTTTTTATTTCAAAAAGGCTAGAAGAAAAGATATTGAAGGTTTTTACCACAAGAAAGTGATACATTTTGAGGAGGTAAAATATGGCTTACCCTGATTTGAACATTATAAAATTTATACATGTATTGAAATACCACATAGTACACCAGAAGTACACACAATTTAAGTGTAAATTGAAACTATTATATGAAAATGATATTTTTAAAGAAGCTAAAATTTTGACTTGAAAAAGTGTTATTAGTGTATCATTATAATTTAACGTTGATTCTCTGATAATTTATTGTTCAGCATCTTTGATTTCTTAGTCAAGGCCAAACCGAAAACATTCCAATACTCAACAAATTGCCAAATAGTTGAATAATTCTTGAACAATATCATAAGCCAAAGATTTAAAGATTAAAGTTCACTTGATCCTTAAGACATACTATTTCAACTTTATTGCTACTTTTTTTAGAATATTGCAAAATCAAAAGTTATCTTAGATAATCTAATTTCTTTCTTCTCCTAGTACAAAGATAATTGTTGTATTTGATGTGCCGTACCAAATAATAATAGAGCACAATTTATATGTTTTATTGAATTATTTAATTTTATTTCTTTAACACTAACTTGCTATAGTAGGGAAAGAATGAAGAGTAAGATATTTCAAAAAAGTTTTAGGGTTAGTACTAAACAAAGACATAATTAAAATAAAGTATAATTAGGTTAAAATGGAAAGCTCTTGTTATTATGAGAATATAGATTATCCAATGAAAACGTTTAGAAAAATCAGATTTAGCAGTTAACACAAAGAAAGAAACAATTCATAAGTTAGACAACAGACTGAATCAGTGAAGGTTATTCACCAGACAAGGTGGGCAGGCAGTATCAACAGACAGAAGAGGAAGTGCCATTAAGAAATAACCTGACTGGTTACAGTTTGGTGTTCAACTTGTTTGGACTCAGCAGTTTGCAGCCTGAGAATGGTGGAAAGCTGGGCTCCTGTCATTGGTTGAGATTACTACATTTTACAAGAAACTGCTGTCAAATTAGGCTGCAGTTTGTTTACAAATAGTTAGGCTACAATTTGCTATTTATTAGGGCAACTGCTGTTCAAATTTAATTTACTTCAGTAATATCCCATTTATTATGATTTAAGATGTAGTCAGGCCTCTTCGGAAAAGACAAAGGATTAGATAGACTTATTGTAATGCAAGCAGAGAGAAGATCTTCGAGAAAAAAATGCATGTAAATAACTCCAGAATTAAAAGAAAACTGTATAATCAAAAACCACAGAAACGACAGCTGGATCCTGGATCTCAGCTCCAGAATGCAGACACAGAATTCCATTTCCTACCCATACACCTGGATGTCTTTATTTTAGCATATGTGTTCCAGGAGCACTTGAGTGTCTTTTTTGACTATCCTCTTCCACATGCCTTCAATATCATTTGTGTTTACTAATACTATTCATCTCTTTCATGGAAGTCTTAAATTTGAGCCCTGTCCATTATAATCCTTTATCTGACAACTTAGGTAAACATTTAGGTTTTCGCTTTCTCATGGATACAGGATAATGAGTATTTTCAGATTTCAATGATTACACAAGATTGAACACACACACACACACACACACACATATATATATATATTTGGCAACCACTATTCTTCATTGTTAAAGAAAATTGTTACATCGTTTACATTTTAAGTAAATCCTCAGGCCTAAGCTGATCAATAGTATTAGTGTAAAGAAATTCTACCATCATTCTAAAATTACAGTCATTCTCCCCATAAGTCCAAGACCCAAGATGGATTCTTGAAGCTCAAATGTAGTACTATATATATATATTTGAGTACCATGTGGCAATGCTATAAGGAAAATATATATATATAAATAAAATATATAAAATATATAAATAAGTATAAAATATACAAATATATATAAATAGGAAATAAATATATACGTGTATATACATATATATATATATATATTTTTTTTTTTTTTTTTTCCTATTTCCTTATAGCATTGCCACATAGTACCAAAGGGTGCTTCCTTTTCATCACTACTCTTGCATTTTGGGTCTACCGTTAGGTAAAGGAAGGGTTGCTTGAACACAAGCATTGTGATATACACAGTCAATCTAATAACCAAGAAGACAGACAACTAAGTAATTGGGCAGGTATCATGCACCTGGACAAAGGGATGGATTGCATCCTTGACAGGACTGAGCAGGAGGGTGGAAGATTTCACCTCACTACTCACAACAGTCACAATTTAAACTTTATGAACTACTTAATTCTGAAACTTTAATATTTTTGGACCACAGTTGACTGTGGGTAAATAAACCGTGGAGAGTAAGACCACAGATAAAGGAGGACCAATTACCTTAGTGGGGTGAAATTATGTATACCAACTTCAAAAATTTTACTTATAGAAAGAACTTGATCGACTCATACAATTATCACAGGAAAATAAATTCCTTTTTAAATGCCATGAATAACAGAAAATGTTCTTTGAGGAATATTTCACTCTCTTAAATTGTAACTAAAGAAAAGAAATCAGAGGTGATTGTCTGTGACTATGATTTTAAAAACATCGGGTACTTTTTCTGGCAAAGTTGCGTAATTTGAGGGTTATAATGGCTATGACAGCAAAATTGAGATCCCTAATGCACTTTCAAAATGCTCAGCACCATCCCTTTCAGCACTTTAGTTTACTCTCTATGCATGGAAAATTCATATAAGTTAAAACATTTTTGTTTTGAATATATTTTCTCTCTAGAATCATTTCACTTCTTAAATAAAAGCAAAACTTGAAAGCTTCAGACTCAAAGGACAGCAGGAAAAAGAAACTTCTGCTATTTCATTAAGTCATCAAATTTTCACTCTTGCTACCCTCAAATCTAATGCACCTTCTCTTACCATAGCCACCCGTGGCTCCTGATTTTCAAAAATATTTGCCACTTACATTCCTTTTCTTGCTTGACGTCTAAATAGTTCTCCATTGCTTTTTAAAAACAATCTATCCTCTCTTCAGTGTGATCACTTCATTCCCAGTAAACTCATTGTAAATATCCCCTCTTTGAATAACCTCTCCTCTATCTGCTCTCTGAAGGTAATGTTACCCGAGGTCTGTACCTGACACTTACATCCTCTCTATAAGCCCTTTCTTCAAAATGCCTTTCATTTCCAGGGCCTGAAATGCTGTATGGAAGATGCTTAATTCTGAACAACTGAAATAAGGGTGTGCATTATTGACTTCTTAGTAGATACATAACATTCAGCTTATTCAAAACAATTTACATCTTCTATTGCCAAATGCATTCTTCCTCCTATGTTCTTTATCCAAGACAGCTTCATCATCATTCACCTGTTTTGTGCTTGTTTTCATGGATATGGTTGTTTTGGATCCGGAATGTCGCCCAAAGACTTGTGTGTTGAAGGTTTAGTTCCCAGTGCAGCAATGTTTGGAGGTGGAATTTTGGGAAGTGATCAGATGCTCAGAGTTCCCACCTTGTCAGTGGATTAATTCATGAATGGCTGAATGGACTACGAGGAGGTGGGACCATGGTGGAGGAAGTAGATCACTGGGGAGTGTATCCTGGACGGGTTTATCTCTTCTCTGGCTCTCTCTGCTTCCTGGATGCTTTGAACTGACTAGCTTTCCTCTACCTTCCACCATGATTTTCTGTTTACATTAGAACCCAAGAAATTAAACCAGCTGATCGCAGACTCAAACCTCAGAAACTATAAACCAAAATAAATATTTCCTCCTATAAGTGATTATTGTCAGACATTTTGTTAATAGTGATGAAAAATTGACTAGTACAGTCATGCTGGTTAAATATCTCCTCCTCACATCAATTTATGAATCATGTTGATTCCATCTCCTCAAACTCTTCCAAACTATATTTTCTTACTCTGTCATTTCCTTAGTCCAAGTTAAGGAAATGTGATCCAAGTTAAGGAAATTTGATGCTGTGCTTTGAATGTTGGTCTTCCCCAAACTCATATTAAAATTTGGTTGTCTCCGTGGTAGTGTTTAAGAGATGGGATTTGGGGAAGTCACAGGACCATTAGGGTGGAGTCCTCTTGAGTGCAATTAATGCTATTATAAAGTATGAAGTTAACCCCTTTTGGCAGCTTTACCCTTCTACTTCTTCTAAGTTAATGAAGGATCCTCCCCTCCAGAGGAGGATAGAGAGTTCAAGTCACCATCTTGGAATCAGACTTGCCAAACCTGACCAGACCTTGGTGTTGAATTTACCAGCCTCCAGAACTATGAGTCAATCAATAAATTTCTGTTCATTATAATTAATCTATTCTCAGGCATTGTGTTGTAGCAGCAGAAAATGAATTAAGACATTTGGATACCTGCAAAGGTCTTCTATCTCATTTCTCTTTCTTTTACTTATTCCCCATACCCTCTCAATAGTGTTGTTTCTAAAATTGGAATTTGACATATTCCTTTTACATCACCAGTACCTGGCACATATTTGTGGTTCAAAAAATATGTGTTGAATTAATTCACACTACTTTGCTTCTCTCCTAGGACTCTGCAATCTATAACTGGGGACCTTGGATGGAACAGGTGATAATGATAATGAAATTGCTGCTATAGGTTGCCAGGAGCTTTTGTCTTTTGGGAAAGATAGAAATCACCTTGAAGCAGATTATATATGTTTTGCAAATATTCACTTGAATGATCCCCCTTAATTATGCAAATGTTGGGTGAGTCAGCATTCATTGACCTACAGAGAAAGATGTGGAAGAACTTTTGATGACTTCATTAAGGACATTACCTAAGATGCAAAAGTACAAAGCTAGCTACAGGGACTGGGGGCTGGAAGACTAACAGCTGTACTCTTTCACAAACACATACCTTTGGATAAGTAAAGAACAAAAGTTTTGGAATCTGCCCTCCAGATTAAAAGTCCAGGAGACCTGTTATGGTGGACTAAATTGTCCCTAACAAGAACACAGATGCTAAGAAGAGTGACAGGTTGTCCGAAATAAAGTTAGCCTAAAAAGCTAAGTCTGAACTCCTGACTGAGGCTCCATACTGAGGACTTGGAAATGGATAAGGAGATTTTGTTCTAGAAGCTGGAATGTTCTATGCCTTAGCTTCAAAGTTATCCTAATAAATATTATATTGGGAATGAAATATTCAGTATTCTTAAATCCAGTTTTTTTTTTTTTTAATTAAGTTACTCTAAAATGTCAGTGAGAATTGTCTTTTTAAAACTGGCCTTGGACATAGAATAATTTGGTAATTTTCACAGGATTGGATCTAATTATATCAAGTAATTTCAATTTTAAACAAATATATCTTAATGTTTATTTCAGCAATAGAAAATGTGCTTACTGACCCTCTAGCATGTTTTCCACAAAGCTACAGTGGTGGGGAAGCCCAGTGGAACCCCAGTGTCCTCAAATGGTGATGTTGAAGCAGCTTGATCACTTTTTGATTTTGAAGGTTGTGGACTGAAAACAAAATTTATGAAGTTATGACGTAAAAATTTAACAAAATGTGAATCATGCAAGAACTGACTTCTATACCATAGCCCGTTATGTAAAGTTATGATCCAAAAATTTTGGTACTCAATTTATTTGAAAGTCCTACCTTAGCCAACTAAGGCTATTTCTTCTTCAGTTACATGTATCTGTAATGTTTTCCTGCACTTGAATGCTTCCCCAGAATCTTAAAGCACAATCTTAATCCTAGTAGTTATAAAGATCACTTTGCAATTTTCTTTTTAAAAAATTGTTTTGACATCAGTGGCAGCATTATTAACAAAACCAGTATGATCTGGTTTTATTAATAGAGGATTTCAGACAATTTTTGCAGAAACTCTAAAGGTATATTCTAAAATTATATTCCATGCAGGTCTGAGCTATTTTCCTGCAGAATGGCTAATATTAAAGATAACACAAAGAGTCAATCAGGTAACAGGGGTAGTGAGGAAGTGGCTATTCAAAACTCAAAGCTCCCCTGGAGGAACTGGAAAAAATCTGTAAGTATTAGCACAAAAAAATTACTTAAATATCTACTATTCAAGAAAATAGTTTTTGTGTCCTTTGTTCAATTTTGTTCTGAGTTTGGGTGGAAAACTAAGATCCTCATTTGCTCCACTATAATTGTTGCAACAACAGGTGCTAATGATTATATAATGAATCCATTTAAGTCATATGAAATTCACAGTACCATTGGAAAATTTTGGTAGAGAGAATTAATTCTTGAGCGAGTGTGACAGAAAGGAAGGAAAAAAAAATCGCCAGATCAAATGAAAACTGATTTTGTAGAGAAGGAATCGGGAAAAAACAGAGCTTATTGAATAGAAGAGCTAAACTCTAAAGTAATAAGTAATTTCAATTTTAAACAAATATATCTTAATGTTTATTTCAGCAATAGAAAATGTGCTTACTGACCCTCTAGCATGTTTTCCACAAAGCTGCCAATGTAGAAGCTATATAATCTGAAGGGAGAGTAGGCGAAGAAGTTCAGGTGTAGAAGCCAGGAATTTGGTAGAATGGAAAGGCAAATTTCAGATCTTTCTTAAGATTCATTTATAAACTGTCAGGTGATTCAAGGGTTAATGATAGTGTATTACTATACAGAGGAGAAAAATTCAGGTTTAGGTTTAGAGTTGAGTAACAACATTTTTTTTTTTTTTCTGGTGTATAAACAAGTTGAAAATTTGATCTTTTGACCTAAAGAAATGAACAGATATATCATCACATACATGGGACTTGTTAGGAAATAGCCAATAGTTTGCATTTTTGTTTCTAAATAGCTGAAGGTAAAGTCTTTTCTTACCAAGAACCCAACATGACATTAGAAATTCAGGAGTCAGTGGGGAGAACTGATTTATAAAAGAAGTGAATATTGGAACGAAGAATGGAAAACTAATCATGTAAAATTAGAAGATTAGGTCAGTGTAATAAAAAAAATTAAAATGAGAGTTAAAATGAAGCCATGAGCTAAATCATGAGAAAAGATGCTTCTCTGTAATAATTTCTTTAATAATAACGTGGAACACAGAACTCATGTTTTAAACTTCTGTACTTTCTGTTGTGACTGGATGCTTCAGTCTGTCCAAAATTCATATATCGAAGCCCTAACCCTCAAGGTGGCAATGTCTGGAAATGGGGCAAATAAGGAATTAATTCAAGTTAAAGCAGGTTGTAAGGATGAGGGCCTAATTCAGTCATATTACTGTTCTTACAAGAAGAGAATTCAGAACTTACACTTTCTCTCCCCCATGCACGTGCACTGAGGAAAGGCCGTGTGAAAACAGCAAGCAGGTTGGTATATAAATCAGAAGAGAGTCTTACCAGAAGCCTAATCAATCAGAACCTTAATCTTGGATTTCCAGCCTCCAGAACTGTAAGAAAAAAAAAAAAATTTATGTTGTTTAAGCCACCAACCTATGTTATTTTGCTATGGCATTAAAACCAAGGATTCTTTGATGAATAAAGGGCAATAATTCTTGGTGTAGGAAAAACAAGTTAATCCCAGGATATCTTGTTGAGAAACACTAATAATTTCAGAGATTTCTGTGTCAGTTTATGGTTAGTAATGTAGTTGCACTCGAAAACTACCTTCAGTGATAGGACTCGACAAACACTGATAACTGGAGTACAAATAAAAATAGCGGTTTAAAATAGACTTACTCTAAAGGAGCAGTGACTCTAAGAAAAATCCACTGCAACTCAGAGGCTGATGTAAAGTATGCCAAAAACAGTACAACGGGAGGTCCACTTCTAGAAGGGCAGCCTGAGGGCCTCTGCAGTGCTGCCCCACAGGGCAATGCGTATAAGCAGTAAAATTTATGCAGAAAAACTTCCAACCATTTAAAATTCCCGAATAGTTCCCTAAAGGTATAGAGCAAAGAGAAAAACATTATATAAGAAAAACCTACCAAATCTCAGGAAGAAGAGTGAGAATTTGTGACATTTGAATCACGACCCACTCTCTCCCTCCTTCCATTCCTATTCCCAGTTCAGAATAATGGAAACTTCACTGCAAAATAGCTATCTTAGATGAAATGGAAAAAAATTCATACAAAGACATGAACTATTGACACTAACTCAAGAAGAATAAAAATCTGAATAATCACTATAAGAAAGAGTGACTGAATTAAATAGTTAAAAAAAAAAAAAAAAGAATCCTGGAAATAAATTCCTGGGTTCTAATGATGTAAATACTGAATTTTACTATATACTGAAATAATTAATATCAATTCTTCACAAATTCATGTAATGTATATAAGAGGAAGGAACACCTTGAAACTCATTCTGTGATAACAGTAATAGTTTGATTTTAAAAACCTAAACTATCACAAGAAGAAAAAAACTATGGACTAATATCACTTATGAATATAGGCACAAAACATCTCAATGATACTAGTAAATAATTCATTATCTTATAAAAAGAATTATATAGCATAACTAAGTGGAATTTATCTCAGGGATATAAGTTGTTCTTAATTTGGAAGTCAATGAATGCATTTCATGATAGTAACAACAACAACAAAATAAAATACCATGACTAACTCAATTAATACAGAAAAAGTAATAATAGGAATAAAGAGCTGGGTGTGGTGGTGTACACCTGTAATCCCAGCAGCTTGGGAGGCTGAGGCAGGAGGATCACAAGTTCAAAGCCAGTCTCAACAAAAGAGAGGCACTAAGCAACTCAGTGAGACACTGCCTCTAAATAAAATACAAAATAGGACTGGGGATGTGGCTCAGTGGTTAAGTGTCCCTGAGTTCAATCCCTGGTATCCCACCTACCGCAAAAGGAAAGGAATAAAGAGAACTCCCTCCATTTAAAAAATGAAACACACACACAGTCCACATCCACAGTCACCCAGAAAACATTACATTTAATGGTGAATTACTGAATTATTTTTTCTAAGCTCAGAAAACAAATCATAAAGGTTTAGTCTTGCCATTTCTATTCAACATTTTACTGGCATTTTCCAGACAGTACAGTTAAGAAAGAAAAAGATGAAAGGGTTTCAAATAGTAATGATAGTAGTAAAATTGTCTTTATTTAATTCCCAGATGATACTAGGTTGTATATTATCCTAAGACATTCATTAAAAACCTCACCAATTCATAATGCAGTTGTGCAAGTTTATATGATATATAACATAAGACCAAAATACAAAAATCAATCATATTTCTTCTATATACTTGCAATGAAAAAATATAAGAAAAACATTCTGATTAAAATAATAAAAAATTATAAAAGATTTAGAATGGATGTATCACAAAAATGTATGAAACTGAATGAAATGAATTAAACTGTTTTACGAATGTAAGAATGTACCACAACAAAGCCCCTATCCTATATAATTAATATGCAAAATTTAGTGTAAAACTAACTATAAAAATTATAAGCCATTATCTATAGAAGCTAAAGACAATCTAAATAACTAGAAACAAATCCCACTTTCAGGGGTTGAAAAATGTGATGTTTATGTGATAATACTCAGGAAATTGATCTGCAGACTCAATCTAAAATCCCACAGGCTTCTTTGAAAAAATTGATAATATCCAAAAATCCATATGGAAATTGGAGTGGCTCTGAAAAAGATGACAATATCACACTTTTTGATTTCAAAATTCAATACAAAGATCAAGTAATCAAGACTGTATGGACAGGCATAATGAAAGAGATAAATCAATAGAAGAAAATTAAGATTTCATGATCTTTGGTTTTACAATCATTTCTTAGTTACAACACCAAAAGCATAGAGGCCAAATAAAAATTAAAAATGTTTGTGCTTCAAAGAACAACATCGAAGAAATGAAATTTAAATGCATAGTATAAGGGAAAATGTTTACAAATCATATAACTATAGTATGAGGGGCTTGTATCTAGAAATACAAACTCCACAATAAAAGTGATATATACCCAATTTATAAAGGAGAGATCTTCACCAAAGAAAACATACAGTACGCTATATACACTTAAAAAGATGGTCAACAGCATTTGTCATTAGACAAATCAAAATGAGATATAATTTCACACCTTAGGATTACTACTATCAAAAACATGGATAGTAGCAAAGGGTGTCAGGGATATGGAGAAATTGGAATCTCATACACTGTTAGTAGGAAAGTAAAATGGAGCATGTCTCAGAAAACAACCTGGCAGTTCCTCCAAAAGTAAACGTCAAGTTACCATATGACCCAGCAATTCCACTCCTAGGTATGTATCCAAGTGAAGTGAGAACATAAATCTGAACAAAGACTTGCATTTGATTGTTCATAACGGCACTTTTCATCATAGCCAAAAAGTGGAAGAGAAAAATAAAATGGTATATATTAAACACATGAAATGATACTCAGGAATAAAAAGGAAATAAGTGTTGATCCATGCATGCTACAACATGAATGAACTTTGAAAACTCTGTGGCAAGTGAAAGAAGCCAAGCACAAAAGTCCATATATTGTATAATTCCACTTACAGGAAATGTCCGGAACAAGCTGCAAGTTCTGGGTGATGGTGGAGGTGATTGAAAGATGATGACTAAGGGATACAGGGTTTTCTTTTTGTGCTGAGACGCTCTAAAATTATATCGATGATTTCACAACTCTGAACACACTAAAGCCATTGAATTTTACTCGAAGTGAATGATAGTCATGGTATGTGAGTTACACCTTAATAAAATTGTTTTTAAGAAGTAATTTAATATGGAAATCACATGATTTCAATGGTGTATCGATTTTGATAGTGATACATGTACATATTCATCAAATTGGGCTTTCAAAGCTCAATATTGCAATTTTGGTCAAAATTCAAATTATAAATTATAAATCTCTTTTATGTTATATAGTAGATTATATTGTTTCCCTGCCCAACATAAGTCTTTTCCTATGTTCCCAATAGAACTCAGCTTTTATTAAATCTTCACCCTCTGCTCTCACAGTCATGCATTGTAGTGAAGGTGACACTATATTTAGTTCCAGAAACAGATTCTATTGCTCAAATGTTATTCCATTCTTGCTGAGCATGTGACCTAAATATGGCAAATGAGAACAGGTTAGAAATCTGCTTGAGAGCAATTAAAAAAAAAAAAAAAAACTTCCCTAAATCTTCTCAGTGAGCCACAGTAAATATTTCTTCCTCTAGATGTTACCTGGATGATGACAGCTGGAAAGTTTCAATCATATTCTTTATAAATATCATGCTGTCAAATCCAGCAATCTTGAAAACTGCTTTACATTTGGACTTTAATGTAAGATAAAAATTGCCCTGTGTATTTAACCAGTTTGAATTTAAAGCTCCTTTAACTTGCATTTGATTTGTATGAATTGTTGAATTAAAGCATAACAGTGAGCAAATCACTATCAACCTGGATAATAATTTTATGCTTTTCCTATATTGTTGAAGTAGCATAAAATAAATTATCAAATCTCAAGAAATCAGATACCATCCATCATTAAACACTATTAATAGTTGAAAAGGTGAAAGTACCATCACAAGGCATAAGCAAAACATGGAGAATTCTGTGAACACAAACACTGTGCTTAAGGTCCTTTGATGTACATATGCTGCACCCTGTTCCTTAAACACAAAACTATTTCCCATAAACTTGTACATTAATGTTTTATTAGTAGTAAATAATTTAGACAAACCAAATGCATCTAGCTAAAAACATTCCGTAGATAAGGATTTGGCCTTTCAGAGAATCTATCATTATCATATTACAAAGGGGATTTGATGGGTCATCTTCTTTCACAAGCAGTTCCAGAAGAGGGAAGGCTTAATTCTCTCCTTGAAACTTTATAAATATTTCCTTGTCATATAATCCTAAGGTATTTCATAGGTGTTTTGTAACATTTTCTGCAATTTCAGACAAAGGAGTAAACCTACTAAGAGATTTATAACCAAAACTTGAATCATCCAATGGAAAGCAGAAATTACATTTGTAATGCATGGTAATTGTAACAATTAATATGCAAGACTGTTAAAATTCTATAAGACTTTTATTCCATAAATCTTAATCATATAAATCTTGCACACATATTTCTAAATATTTTCATTGAAGTATAATTTATATACAGTGAAATTAAAACTTAGGGGTATAATTCTATGAATTTTGTCAAACACATAAAATTTGATAACCTTAACCACAATGAAGTTTAAAATAGTTCAAGAAGTCTCAAAATTCCCTACATGCTTTCATAGGTAAACATTCCCCACACATTCCATCCCTAGAAACCACTGATTTCTGTACTTATTGTTGGTTTTGCGACATGTCATATATGTGAAGAGTATGTAGCCTTTTGAGTATGTCTCCTTTACCAGAAGTGTATTTGATTCATTCATGTTGTTAGATGTTTCATTAGTTTGTTGTATTTTACTACTGAAGAATATTCTGTTGCATAGATTCTCCAAAGGGTGCTCAGCCATGCTTTAATTGTAGTGTATTTAGATACATTTTAGGTTTTTTTTTTTTTTAATGTAAGGCCACCCTATGTACATGTATATAGGAGTTTATATAAACATGGTTTTATTTATCCTGGGGAAGTATCTAGGAGTAGAAATGCTGTATCATATGGCAATATTAAAAACATATTTATAAGAGAATGCCCAATTACTTTCCAAAGTTCGTATTTCTACTACTAAAAAGTATGAGTACTGGTCAATGTTTGAAATAGTCATCTACTTTTATTGTATCTATTCTCAGAGAGGTATGTAAAAAATTTGAGATGGGGTCTTGCTATATTTCCAGATTGACCACTAACTTCTGGGTTCAAGTGAGACTTTTGCTGCAGCCCCCAAAGTAGCTGGAACAATAAGCATAGGCCATTATGCCCAGACATATATATTTTTAATTTAAATTCTACTAGTTAATAATGATGTTGGGCAGCTTTCCTGTGACATTTTCTTTCTATATTTTCTTTGATGGAGTGTCTATTGTAATCTTTTGGATACTTTAAAAATTAAAATCATTCATTTCTAATTCATGAGTGGAGTTCCTTATATATTCTGCATGCAAGCACTTGGGTTGCTTTCCATTTCCAAATATCTACATTTTTTTGGTACAGATTTAAGTATTATCTGGAAATATTATTCCTTCTGCCTGAAATACTTTCTTCATTGTTTTTTGTGGTGTTAGTCTGTTATTCATGAATTCTTTCATTTTATTTCTATTCTACTTAAAATTACTTTTTTTACTTTCAATTTTGTAAGATTTTTTTCCTTCCAGTAGTCAGATCCTTATAGACTGAGAGCTATTCATTAAGGATTTTATTTTGTTTTGCTTTGCTTTGTTTTTCTTGCAGTACTTTGAAGTTCTCTATTATCATCCAGATTCTGAAAATTCTGCTATATTCATCGTCTTTTTTTCTTTGTATTGATTCTTATTTTCTCTGAATGCCTCCACAATTGTTTCCTTTATTTTATTATTTAGCAATTTGAATTCTATGTGTCTTATGTTTATTTTCAAGAATTTATCCTACGTAGGGTTCTTTAATGTCATCAGATCCATTTTGACCTATTTTTTTAATGATTATTTTTATTTAGCTTTTAATTTTTTACAGACTGCATTTTGATTCATTGTACACAAATGGGGTACAACTTTTTGTTTCTATGGTTGTGCATAATGTAGATTCATATCATTCATGTAATCATACATGTACATAGGGTAATGATGTCTGTCTCATTCCACCATTTTTCATAGCCCCCTCCCTCTCATTTTCTTTTACATATTCTAAAGTTCCCCCATTATTCTCTCATTCTCTACCCCCACTCCCATTATATATCATCCTCCACTTATCAGGGAAAACATTTGGCCTTCGGTTTTTTTGGGCTGAGGCTATAACTCATTGGTAGAGTGTTTGCCTAACATTTTGACCTATTGTTACAGATGTGGAACACCTATAAAACCTTAGGAAGTATATAATATAAATCTACTTTAGTGTAGCAATTAGAATACTATTAATTAATATTAATTAATATATTATATATAAGCTCTGGATTATGATTTCAACCCTATTTAATGCAGCTTTGTAAATTTTGTTAAAATATTCACAGAACTGAAAACTTGGGACTTGCAATAATGTATTTTATTGATTCTACAAATTCTGAGCTATTACTTTTAAAATATCTTTCTTCCCACTTTCCCTTTTTCTCCTGAGATTCCAGTGAAATACATACTCAACAGTTCAATATTTTCTCACAGTTCTGGGAAGCTCTGTTGTGGTTTCTCCCCCTCTGTGCTTTCTATTTCTTGTATAGTTTGGGTGATTGCTATTAACATACGGGTTATCTCTGCATCCCAGTCTGTTCATAGCTTTGTCTATTGACAAAAAGATTATTTTTTCTTGTTTGTTCTCTGTCTCAAGTTTTATATTAGTGATTAGACATGATTGGTACAGAAAAAAACATAAATAGTAATTATGGAAATGAGCTTGCCTTTTCTTGTGTTAAGCCATTACTGTGTGGGCTAAATCTCACTAATCAAAAATTGGGCTACATTTTTTTTTTTTTTTTTTGCTCTTGTTTCTTTTATTTATACCAACAGAATTTTTCTTTATGTTTTTGCTTCATACTCAGCTTTCAACTTTCATTTTATACCTGTATCTCACAGGAGTTTTTCTCTTTGCAATGTGGTTCATCTACCAGTGAGAAACAGTTGTTTAGTCCCAAACAGTACAGGTCCTGGCAAAAACCCTCTGAGTGATTTTTCTGGCTCATAAATATATACAAAGAATGAGTTTGTTAGGGTACCCTCCTTTTGTATTTCCTGGAATACTTTGAGAAGTATTGGAATGAGTTCTTCTTTGAAGGTCTTGTAGAACTCAGCTGAGAATCCGTCTGGTCCTGGGCTTTTCTTGGATGGTAGGTTTTTAATGGCTTCTTCTATTTCATTGCTTGATATTGATCTGTTCAAATCGTGTGTGTCCTCCTGGTTCAGTTTGGGAGGAGCATATGTCTCTAGAAATTTGTCAATGTCTTCGGTACTTTCTATTTTGTTGAAATACAGATTTTTAAAGTAGCTTCTCATTATGTTGTGTATCTCAGTGATGTCTGTTGTGGTATTTCCTTTTGCATCATGTATTTTAGTAATTTGAGTCTTCTCTCTCCTTCTCTTTGTTAGTGTGGTTAAGGGTTTATCTATTTTGTTTACTTTCTCAAAGAACCAACTTTTTGTTATGTCAATTTTTTGAAACAGTTTCTTTTGTTTCAATTTCATTGATTTCAGCTCTGATTTTAATTATTTCCTGTCTTCTACTACTTTTGCTGTTATTCTGTTCTTCTTTTTCTAGGGCTTTGAGCTGTAATGTTAGGTCATTTAATTGTTGACTTTTCATTCTTTTCTGGAATGCACTCCATGCAATGAATTTTCCTCCCTCATACCCAAACCAGGAAAAGACACATCAAGGAAAGAAAATTTTAGACCAATATCCTTGATGAATATAGATGCAAAGATCCTTAACAAAATATTGGCAAACTGTATCCAAAAATATATTAAGAAAATTGTGCACCACGATCAAGTGGGGTTCATTCCTGGAATGCAAGGATGGTTCAACATTCGTAAATCAATAAACGTAATCCATCATATCAATAGACTTAAGGATAAGAATCATATGGTTATTTCAATTGACGCAGAAAAAGCATTTGACAAAATACAACACCCCTTTATGCTCAAAACACTAGAAAAAATAGGGATAGTAGGAACATACCTGAATATTGTAAAGGCTATTTATGCTAAGCACATGGCCAACATCATTCTTAATGGAGAAAAAATGAAACCATTCCCTTCAAAAACGGGAACAAGACAGGGATGTCCTCTTTCACCACTTCTATTCAACATTGTTCTGGAAACTCTAACCAGAGCAATTAGGCAGACTAAAGAAATTAAAGGGATACGAATAGGAAAAGAGGAACTTAAGCTGTCACTATTTGCGGATGACATGATTCTATATTTAGAGGATCCAAAAACCTCCTCCAGAAAACTTCTAGACCTCATCAATAAATTCAGCAAAATAGAAGGCTATAAAATCAACACACATAAATCTACAGCATTTTTATACGCAAGTGATGAAACAGCTGAAAGGGAAATGAGGAAAACAACTCCATTTGCAATAGCCTCAAAAAAAAAAAAAAATACTTGGGTATTAATCTAACCAAAGAAGTATAAGATGTCTACAATGAAAACTACAAAACACTGAAGAAAGAAATTAAGGAAGACCTTAGAAGATGGAAAGATCTCCCATGTTCTTGGATAGGCAGAATTAATATTGTCAAAATGGCCATACTACCAAAAGTGCTATACAGATTCAATGCAATTCCAATTAAAATCCCAATGACGTACCTCACAGAAATAGAGCAAGCAATCATGAAATTCATCTGGAAGAATAAGAAACCCAGAATAGCTAAAGCAATCCTTAGCAGGAAGAATGAAACAGGGGGTATCGCAATACCAGAACTTCAACTATACTACAAAGCAATAGTAACAAAAACAGCATGGTATTGGCACCAAAATAGACAGGTAGATCAATGCTACAGAATAGAGGACACGGACACAAACCCAAATAAATACAATTTTCTAATACTAGACAATGGTGCCAAAAATATGCAATGGAGAAAAGATAGCCTCTTCAACAAATGGTGCTTGGAAAACTGGAAATCCATATGCAACTGAATGAAACTAAACCCCTATCTCTCACCCTGCACAAAACTCAACTCACAATGGATCAAGGATCTTGAAATCAGACCAGAGCCCCTGCATCTTATAGAAGAAAAAGTAGGTCCAAATCTTCACCTTGTTGGCTTAGTATCAGACTTCCTTAACAGGACTCCCATAGCACAAGAAATAAAAGCAAGAATCAACAACTGGGATAGATTCAAACTAAATAGCTTTCTCTCAGCAAAGGAAACTATCAGCAATGCAAAGAAAGAGCCTACAGAGTGGGAGAAAATCTTTGCCACTCATACTTCAGATATAGCACTAATTTCCAGAATATATAAAGAACTCAAAAACTCTACATGAAGAATACAAATAACCCAATCAACAAATGGGCTAAGGAAATGAACAGACACTTCACAGAAGAAGATGTACAAACAATCAACAGATTTATGAAAAAATGTTCAATATCTTTAGTAATAAGAGAAATGCAAATCAAAACTATACTAAGATTCCATCTTACCCCAATTAGAATGGTGATTATCAAGAATACAAGCAACAATAGGTGTTGAGAGGATGTGGGGAAAAAGGTACACTCATACATTGCTGGTGGGACTGCAAATTAGTGCAGCCACTCTGGAAAGCAGTATGGAGATTTCTTAGAAAACTTGGAATGGACCTACCATTTGATCCAGCTATCCCGCTCCTCGGCCTATGCCCGAAGGACTTAAAATCAGCACACTACAGAGATACAGCCACATCAATGTTCATAGCAGCTCAATTCACAATAGCCAGACTATGGAACCAAACTAGATGCCCTTCAATTGATGAATGGATAAAGAAACTGTGGTATATATATACCATGGAATATTACTCAGCTATAAAGAATAATAAAATTATGGCATTTGCAGACAAATGGATGAAATTGGAGAATATCATGTTAAGTGAGATAAGCCAATCTCAAAAATCCGAAAGAGGAATGATCTCACTGATAAGTGGATGATGACACTTAATGGGGGGTGGGAGGGGGACAAGAATGGAGGAAGGAGGGACTGTATAGAGGGAAATGAGAGGTGGGAGGGGTGGGGGGGGAGGAAAAAAATAACAGAATGAATCAAACATCGTTACTCTATGTAAATATATGAATATGCAAATGGTATGCTGTTACTCCATGTACAAACTGAAACAACATGCATCCCATTTGTTTACAATAAAAATAAATTTAAAAAAATAGATGAAATATAAAATATATATAATATATATATATATATATATATATATATATATATATATATATACACACAAAGAAAGGACTTACCTGGAAGGCCTCATGGAGGGAAGCTGCACTCCCTTAAGACCTTGTACACAGACAAATACAGTGAAGTTTCTAAAGGGAGTTGCAGTCAAGGTCTCAGGCCTACCTGGCCAGTTGGCTTTTAATTTGCATTCAATGCCTAACATCAGAGATCTTCTACTGGATTTGTCTGAGGACCCCCTCAAGTGACTCTGTCATGATCTTCCTGTAAGGGGGCTTGGGAGGCTTTGGACTTTGAAGATGCTTTCCTCCACTCTGACAGTACTCAGAATTTTTACTCTTAGTCCTTTTTCCTCTTTGCTCTTCCCCGCTCACAGGTTCATGTGACATAGGAGTCTTTTGTTCAAGGCTCTCTCCATATATTTTGATCCCCAGGTTTGCATAGATTGGCCTGATCAGTTATGGTTTGAAAATGGAGTGCCCCCTTCAAAACTCACGTGATAGCTGAATGAACTATTCAGTGGTGAGTATAAGTGCATAGGGCTATCAGTGGATTAATCCACTTGTGAGATCGGGGCCTTTATGATCCAGTCACTCCCCCAAAGCCTCTCCTCTGAACATTACTTTTAACATGTGAGTTTTGACACGTAACCTATCTTGAACCTAAGAAATAGCTGAGGTAACAGGAGAAAACATGTAGTTAAAATCCAGGATGAAACAAGATGAAAACACTGACATCTCTTGAAAACCTTAAGGAGAAGACATGCCAAGGACCAAAGAAATGCCAAGGAAGAAAAATACAGAAAAAGTTACTAAAAGTCAAGTTTTCTCCAGTATACAAATACAGAGCGCAGGAAAGTCGAAGAACATAAGTAGCTTAGACCCACACAGACTCTTCTCTGTAGACTTCATCAGGACACGCGGGAGAAAGGTTGGATGCAGGGTGGAGGAGTGACTAAGTCTTCCATCAAACATGATGCCTGAAAGAAGTGGGCAGTGCTGTTGAAGAACAACACAAAGCCCCTCCCAGACTCTTTCCTGCTGTGGAATAGAGTTTAACCACAGGGAGAAGGGCAGCAACACCTGTAGGTCTCAGCATGCAAGTGGAGACGCATTGCACCTGGAGGAAAGGTTTTTTAAAAAAGTCAATGTATTCATCAGAGAGAGGAAGAAAACTGTCATATGTTCAGTACACCAGGCAGATTCTACCACCAGAGACATTTTAGAATCTCTGAGAAAGCCCGATTAATTCCTGAGACCTAGTTAATAACATTTCCTAAACCATGTGTCTCTCCACCAGCTTAGCAAATATAAAAATTTTCAAAATCAAAAGATCTGTTGAGTTGAGGAAAGGGACAGGGTAAGGAAGGAGAGGAAGGAAAAGAGAAATACTGGGAAATGATATTGGTCAAATTATATTGTTATATCATGTGAATGTACAAATACATGACAGCAAATCCCACCATTGTATGCCATCATAATGTTCCAATAAAAAAATAGAAAAAAATGAAAAAGAAAAACAAAAGTTCAGCAGAGCCTTAGAGAGTTGAGTAGCCAATTCAGCCAAGAAGTGAGTATGAAGTAACAGTGGAGTCTCTTTAGCCTCTTACTAGGATAGTATAGGTAAGGGGTTAAATTTCAGAAAGGAGCAACTCCTCCCTGTTCATCTCCCCTCGTGCAATGACCTGCCCACTGTGTTAGTCAACTTTTCTTTGTTGTGACATATACCCGAGAAATACAACCTAAAGGAGGAAAGATTTATTTTTGCTTATGGTTTCAAAGACTTCAGTCCTCCATTGGAGGAAGGGTGAGGTAGAGGAAACCTGCCCAACTCACGGGAGCCAGGAAGCAAAGAGGTGGGAGGTAAATGGGCCAGGAACAGATATAGTCCAAGGCCATACCCCCAGTGACCTACTTCCTCCTGTTACCTCAGCTATTTCTTAGGTTCAAGATAGGTTACGATTTTTTAAAGTAATATAGGTATTCCTTTCTGTTAGTTTGAGAGTGGTGCTTTTTCCAGTTTTGTCATCCTGAGCAGAAACAGGATCTCTTACATTTTAACAAAATAGAAGAGATATATTGTCTGTTTTCCAAAGACTACAGACTACTAAATGCTTAATAATTTGATCCATTTTGTTCTTCACATCTGTGTCCAAAATATGGTCTCATTTTTAGGGTCATTATCTAAATAAATTTGGTTTTCACCCAATTCTATCAATGAACTTGAATTACCAACACTTCGGTTACACCATGTATCTATGACAGAGACATTAGAGACATGTTCAACATACTATGTGATGGAAAAAATACAGTGTAAGCATTCATTCCTTTCCAACAGAAATTGCTTTTTCTCACGTACTGCGTATTCTCATTGACTGGTGTGTTGATAACAGGCTCTATTTCAGTAAAGTCTGGAGTCATTTGCTTTGTGGTCATGATCATATTCCAGTTATCCTAATACAGGTTTTACAGATATTGGCTTCTGGGTGTCATTAGGTAATCACACAACAGTGATATTGTACTGTTTGTCTTTGATCTGTCCAATCCCAACTAGCTGTATCATAGAGAAGAAAAGTTCCATTTTATTCTATCAACCAAAACCATTGGAGATCAATGATATCAGCCAGTGACAATGTGTTTTTATCCTATTTTACCATAAATCCCAAATCCCTGTCCTGGCCTTTTGGTACTGTTAACCTTTGACCTTTTAGAACATGAAGAATATTTCATGAATATTAGAATACCCACAAGTCCATTTTATATGAGAGTACAAGACTTTGTGAGCATTGTTAAAAGTAATGTATGGTTTTCCATGATAATTATTATTCATGTAGTTCACTTTTTTTATGTATTTATTAAGTCTTTCAGCTTGATTCCAGCCTCAATCAGTTCCCTGAAATGAGGTTCCCCTTAGTGTTCCAAACTGGATTAACAAATCTTTAAATCATGATGGTAATAGTCCAAGACCAACTTCTTAAATCTTCACGAAATATCTAATGTCACAAGGCCATTTTGATCAAGCCGCTGCATATATTCATACCATGGAATTATGCATTGTTTTCATGCAACTGTGAATATTATATGACCCAAAACACTATGTGACTCATAAGAATGTTACTTAGGTGTATTCAATCTCCACTGCAATTACATCTGATTGTGGCATAAGGCATCACCTCTATGTCCCTTGCACATCACCAAAGATGTTTTATTGGTGATACCCAGGAATCAAGAGCACACCCAAACTGACCTCTCTTGAGGCTCTTCAGGTGCCATTTGCTCCTTCTTTAAGTGCAGTCAATTGGCGTTCACATTTCAAGTATTCAAAGAAACAAATAAACTTCTGACATGCTGGGCAGGCGGCAGCCACCTGCTTCCTGTCATTCCCAGGCAGCTGTCTTAGTAATGCATCATCTTGATTAATAGCCACACAGAGTGGCAGGAGCTTTGCTAGTCAGCATTCTCCACCCTCTGTGATTCATTGGTAGTCTTTTTTTTTCCAGATCATCAGAAAAATAACCAGCATGGTAAGTATAGACCGTAAATTGTGAATTAAATGGTAGCTGTTGGTTACTGATAAGTTGACTTATCAGGGGACTGTGTCACTTCTTTTCTCTAAATATCCAGGTGAAGTTTGGGGGCAGAGCTCATAAATCAGCAGGAATTCAATTCCTCTTTTCTCTAGGAAACAGATTCAGAGGTGTGTCCCAGCCTCTGCCACTAGTGCACTAGTGAGCGTTACATTTGAGAGAGAGAGAGAGAGAGAGAGAGAGAGAGCTAAAAGTCTTGTTCTCTTACTCTGGGGCACTTATAGGGAAATAATGTGGACTGCATTCTTTCTTGAGGTCGTGACTCACTGTTCAGCATTCATTCACTTGTCATTATTTTCCCTATTTTCAGTATGTCTTTTTTTTAACTCACCATTTCTCACTATGGTGGGATTTTTGGTTCAAATGTGTGAAATGCCCATAGGTTATTTGCTCACATTACAGTTTGAACATCAGAGTTGAGATTATGGTGAGACAGATAAATTGTCCTTTAAATAGACACTATCAAATTTAGGAAAAGAAAAATTAAGAACTAGATATAAGCCTATACAATTTGATCAAGCAAGAGGTTATTGTAATGCTATTCTATGTCCTAGAGTTATCTCTCTTCTTACCATAAAAGAACATTGAAAACTTCTTAGAATTTTTACACTATAATTAGTGTATTTACCAGCACCTTATTTTCTTGGATTCTACTAGACTACAGTTTAAGTTTAAGCTGAACTTTTTCTTTTCTGTGTATGTATGCATGCCTGCATATGTGTGTGTGTGTGTATTGAACCCAAGGTTTCATGCATGCCAAGCAAGTGCTCTACCACTGAGCCACATTCTGCCCTGAAATTTTTTCTTGAACAGTTTCAGAAAGATATTCTAAAACCTTTCTCCTAAATCTAAGATAATGGTAAAGGTTCATTTCTAATTCAGTATCAGCATAGAATTCAACATATGGGTAATAGACATATCCATCATCTCTAAAAGTCTTTTTGTTATTGTTGTTTACTTGTGTTTTGTGGCAAGTGCACTTAATATGACATCTATCCTCCTAACAATTTTTTTTTTTTTTTTGGTCCTGAGGATTGAACTCAGGGGTACTCAACCACTGAGCCACATTCCCAGTTCTTCTTATCATTTTTTAGGGGGTACTGGGGACTGAACCCAGGGAATTGTGAGGCAAGCATCTACCAACAGAGCTATATCCCCAGCCCATCCCAAGCCCTTTTTATTTTTTATTTTGTCTCAGGATCTCACTAAGTTGCTTAGGGCCTCCCTAAGTTGCTGAGGCTGGCTTTGAACTTTCAATCCTCGTACCTCAGCTTTCCCACCTGCCGGAATTACAGGCATCTAGCACCATGCCTGGATTATTTATTTTTTGCCTTAAAGATCACTTAAACTCATGACCAAATTTTATTTATGATCCAATTATTGGCACTGTGCTTAACAAAGTATTGATGGTGATAATAACAATTAACTTCTATGTAACACTTCCTATGTTTCAGGCCCTCTGCCAAGTGTTATGTATATATTAACTCATATAAACTATACAGTAAATATCCAAATTACCATATCCATTTTATAGATGGAGAAACTAAGATATTGAGCTGTTGTTACATAACATGTTCAAGGTCATATAACTCTTAAGTGACAAACATTTTGTAAATAATTTTACTTTTATAGGTGTTCATTTAATACCATCCCTGGTAATTTACAGGAGTTTTTCAAAATCAGCCATAAATATATTGCTTGAGCACAGTGCTGAAAATTTGTTTTCGAAAATAAAGGACTTATTTCTATTCATAGAAAAAGTATGTTTTACTAATAAAAGCACAAATATTATTTAATAAAATAACATATTTTATTCATAGTTTGCCATTAATTTAGATCTATTTTATAGGGCCACTATCTAGATCATACTTTGCTCATATGAAAAGTAGAAATAATATTGTTGGTTATCATGCCCATAGGCTTATTACTGATCTGAAGAATACATAAAATTTGCAATCCTTAAACTATTAATAATGGGTTTAACTAATGAAGCAGATTAAAAGACAAAACTATAAAGTAGTAATTAAAAACTTAAATTCAGAAGTAACATTGACTTTATTCCAAATATTTTTCCAGAGTTTAACACTCCTGTGCATAGTTAGAATCTACTTTCTATTCTAAGATAATATTAAGAATGGGACTGCTTCCTCTACATACTGGGTAGCTTGATTCTACCCACTTATAAAATATACAGATAAAATGTTAACTGAATTTGTATGGGACCAATGAATGCAACAATTTATTTCCTAAAATTGACAACTATGCTCCATTTCATGATGATAACTTACTGCTAGTAAAATACATATTATTCGCTTGGGAGTAAAACAAAACAGAATGGGAAATACCAATTAAATAAAGTTTTAAAAGCCTAATTTTAGAAAAAAAAACTAAGAATAGTAGTTGCTGCTTACTCAAATCCTGGATATTTTTCAGATCATTGTAAAACCAACTGCACTAAAATGCAAGTCTCTAGCGCTGAGCAGTACTAACACATTTTTAACCACGGGAGGAACAATGTCACTTGAAAGACCTTAAAGAAAGTGTGTTAGTCATTCTGTCGTTATAATAAATTACCCAAGATAATTAACTTACAAATAGAAAAGGTTTCCTTTGACTCATGGTTTTAGAGTCTTCAGTCCATGATCAGGCAAACTCACTGCGAGTGGGACTGTGAGGCACCAAATGGCAATAGCAAGGAACAAATAGCTCACCTCATGGCCAGGAAACAAAAGAGGAAATGGAAGGGAACTGAGGTCCCACAGTCCTCTCTGAGATCACAGTTCCAATGACCTAAGGATCTCCCACCAGATCCATCTCCTAAAGTTGTTGCCACTTCCTAACTTTGTCCCAGGGTGGGAACCAAGACTCTAAACATGGGACCTGGGGAAACATTCAGTATCCAAACTATAGCAGAAAGAGAAAATAAATACTTTGTACTTTATTCACCTCTTACCCAATTTATTTACTATAGGGTTTCTACCAAAGAACTGAGCAAACTTCTTTCCTTTATGCATAAAATATAATCAAAATCATTTTTTCTAAAATCATAACACTGAATTTCTCCTCATTCTATTTGAATCTAAAGTTGTCATTTCAGGAAAACACAAAGAAAACTATAACACTGGAGCATCACCAGAAGGGGGAATGTAATCCCAACATGAAAAATGCAACAAGAAGGAAATACAAGAAGAAACAAGAGTGCATGTTGAAAAATGCACTTTACAGGTGACATAAAATGGTTAGAGTAATAGAGGGGGATATATAACATAGATTATCAGGTAGTTCCTCAGGTGAACTTTAAGCAAACCAAATGTTCCATGAAAAATTTTTTCTAGAATGTATGTGGCTCCTATAATTGCTTCTTGATGGTTCAATCATTTGGATTATGAGAAATGACAGTTAAATGTCTGATATAATTGACTTTGACCAATAACAATAAAGATAAGAAAAACATCATTGACTCTACATCACGTAGTCGCCTTGGCTTCACACATAGTTCACAAATTCTAAGGAGTTAGTACCAGTGGATACTAGCACAATAGGTTGCTTAATCCAATATTTAAGCAGATCAAAACGTCAGGGTTTCTGTTACTCCATTTTCATTTCTGGAGTGAAGTGAATCATAAAAGACTTCACACCTTTCCTGTATTCACTTCAATCATCCATGTCTTTTACCAGCTGCCTTTACAGTACCTCCCTGAGAGTGTGAGCAATGTACTTCTTAACCCCTGAACTTGGTTATGCAGTTTGCATTAGCAAATGTATGCCAGCTCCAGATCAAGCCCTGAAGTCGTATCAGATGTTTATGTATGTGCTCCTGTCACCAGCCATGAAGAAAACTTGCTTCAGGTTTCTATTTGTCCAAAGAGAATGTAGGGACATCTCAGCAGCCCTAAATCCAACTGCAGTTGGAACCAAGCCAAGCTCATAAGCAGTAGGAATTTCTCTGCTTGGATCTGCCAAACCATTGGACACTTGCCTATCTGTGAGCCCAAGAAACAAGCAAACCAGCATGCTCGTTATAAGATATGCAGATTGGTTTACTCTCTGTTTGACCTTAGCATACGACCTATTAGGTGATGTAATAGCAGTTGCTACAATTGTAGTATGTGGCTACTAACATGAGTCATTTGACTTGACACATGTGTTTTGACACACATATATTTAGGATACATACAATTATCAGGATTTGAGTCTTATTTTTCACTTTCATAGTTTTTTGTAGTCTAAATTCTTCATAGTGAAAGTTAGTTATTTAGAAATGAGAAATAAATCAACCTTTCATTCTGATAATAAATATAATTATATACATTGTTGAAAATGCTGATTATATAGAAAATAATCTTTGATATATATTTTCTTTTCAAAGTGCTTTGGGTAATTTTGACATGAAGTATCACAAAGATTATAAAATAATTTATCTCATATCATTCACCCTTTACTCTGCTCTCTGGCCAAACTAGTCATTTCCTATTACTTTAAAAGTGTTGTGCTCATTCACACAAGACTTCCAATAAGGTACTCTTCTACTTTGCATATCTTCCTACCCATTCACCCAGTTATGACCCAATTATCTTTGAAATCTCATTTCAAATATATCTTTGGGTAAGTTTTCAAGGCATTTGGACTAGAACAGGCTTCCTTACTCAATGCTCTTTATCCCCTTTATATACATTTTTATTTTATCATATTATCTCAGGAAGTATATATAGTCCATGTGCACAACTCTCTCTTACAAACATACATGTACATACACACACACATACACACACACTTATTGAAAGTATGAAGAAATAGAATTGCTAACTGTAGTTTTTTAAAGAAATCATTCAATATTTGATTAACATATCTAAGAATTCTGACTCCTGTACTGTTCTCTAGAGTATCAGCTAATTCCTCTCTACCACTTCCCTTATGTTTTAGGCATTTTTCTTATTGAACTTAAATAGCATATAAATATTAAAGAAATTACAGCTAGTCTTACTGGTTAGTTAATAACTTATGTCGGTAAGGTTTTGTTAAATAATGGAAATATTTTTGTCAAGAAAACTTCTTGTATGCTTTCTTTTTGTAGACTGCAACTTGGAGCAACAAATCTTTGGTAATTTATATAATAGTAGTCCTGCTTATGATGCATATGTCACAATGTAATTCTCTACAAGACAAATATCTGTGATTACATTCACTAAGTAACACTGAAGAGCTTCAAATCATTCACTGTGAAAGCTGTAACTGCTTAAGTAAAATTAGTTTGGCTTTTCATTTAGTTTCTATTTTGTTTCATTCAGAGATTTAGCTTTCAATTCTTGGGAATTTCAAAAAGAGAAGTTTTGACATATTCAAGTTCAGAGACTGAGGAATCAGGAAAGTCATGGATGATAACCTAAATAATTGGTCTGTGCTGCTTTTTTTTTTTTTTTTCTTTCTGAAATTAGGAACTTTACTATGTAAAGAGGGCCAAAGAGGAATTAAAAATTTTGTTAAAATTATGAATAACAATGCAGTTAAGGAAGTATAATTATTGCCACACTGATTTTACATGTCCTTCTATGTCCTATCTGGTTCTTGAAAACAGAGCATCTTATGTAAACATAAAGATATAAAGTAACAGTTGGCTGAAGAAAGGAAAATAATAATAACTAATAATAATAAAAAAAATTATTTACTTAGCACTTTCTAGATACTTTCACAGGCACCCTGTGTGCAACATGTGTTTTGAACCCTCAGGAAATCTCTAAAGATACATGCTGTGGTTTGGAAAAGATTTGAGGATGTCACCCAAAGGCTCATGTCTAGGAAGTTTGGTCCCCAATATTATGATATTGAGGTAGTAGATCCTTAAGATGCAGGGGCTAGTGGAGGGTACCAGGACCAAGGGCTCCACCTTCAGAAGGGACCAATGTAGTTCCCACAGGACAGATTAATTCTCAGAAAAGTGAATTATTATCAGGAAAGTGAAGTAACCCCACTTGTGTGGCCTCTTAGGCATGCAGTCATTTTTCTTTCTGTTTCTCTTCCATGTTGTAATGCAGCCAGAATCAAGAGCCAAATAAACCTCTTTTCTTTATAACATACTCAGCTTCAGCTCTTTTATTATAACAGAATGTGGAATAAAGCACTGGATATTTCTTTTTTATGCTATTTTACCATGTAGGAAATTTAGAAGTAGGGAAGTGAAGTAGCTGATTTTCAATATACAGCTGCTAAATGACAGAGTCACATTCTAGACATGTCTGAGTGACTCAAGCTCTCAACACCTCAAGGGGAGGTTTGCATGTGAAGCCAGGAGTGAGACTACAGGCATAAGACATCCCATAATATTGCTCATATTTGTCAAAAGTACATGAAAGATTTTGCTTAAATTTTCAAAGAAGAAAATATGGGAAGTAAAAATGTTCAAAGTACCTTTTTCTTTTGTTGACTGAATCCTTCCTACCTAAACAAATGCAAATTAGTTGAATGCTCAACACCTGCTTTTAAAATGCTTTAGAAGGTGATAAATAATTGGTAGTCGATTATTTCTGATAGTGTTCTTTTTAAACATCTATAAGAGGTTTATTTTTCAGTAAATTTGTCCTTGGTTTATAATTGCAGCATTAGTAATTTTAATTCAATCTCCTAAGCACTTTATTTTTAATGTGTTTTGTCAACACAACAGTATATTCAGACAGGTGCTCTTCTCAAATAAGAAAGTTGAAGGTCAGAGAAGTAAAATATGAATCTGAATCCAAGTTAGCCTAACTCTTAACACATGCTCTAGTCAAAATGCTGAAGTAGTACTATATATCATTTTTATATAGTTTGCTTATCATTGAATTATAATTAGCACACACATTTTATCTTACTTATTTGACTCGATTTACAGGGATAAAGAGAACATATTTAGGCTTATATTCATCAAGTAATTTAAGTGATTTGTTACATAATATTGATAATATTTAATAACTAATTAAATGAATGAAAAATTATAAATAAAGGAAAATACATATGAATTTTGCTGAGATTCTGAGTTATTACTACCAATAAGACATTTCTGCTTGTCTATGGGTAATATCATCTTGTAAGGATGATAAAAAGGGGACATTAAAAAAAGAAAAATCATATCCTCCTTTCCTCTCCTCTTCCCTCATTCTATCGGCATTTGTTTTCAAGGAAGAAATGTTAATGCACAGCCTTAATAGAAAATTTATTTTTTAAAAAATATAAATGACTCTTAGGTCATTCTTCCTTATTCTCAACCAAAAATAAAAAGCATGTAGATTTTGGAAAATAATGTAGTCATTAATTTAGGCATGTCAAATAACTATTTCTAGTTAGTTATATAGTAGATTATGGATTCTGTGGATCCCCTAAGAAGAATTTTTTGTGTTGGGAATATTAAAATTCAAATATTTATTTAAAACATGAAAAAAATTGTTCTTTTCAAGTAAATGATCATTCCCCTCTGTGATTCCAAAATTATTTATTTTCAACACTATTAAAAATTTATTGCTAAACCCCTGCTCACCTTCTGTTCCCCCACCATCTGTGGTTGTCTGGAGACTTAGCTAACATCTTTCAATGCAATGGTTGCCAGCACACTATGGTTTAGATGTGGTTTGTCTCTACCAGAAGTTATGTTGAAATGTCATTGTCTTTGTGTCAGTGTGGGAGATGAGAATTTTAAGAGATGATTAAGAGGAATTGACTGATGCTTTTCTATAGCAAGTAGGCCTGCTGTCACTAGAGCAGGTTGTCCTGAAGCAAGCCAGTCCCCCTGCTTGTCTTTTCCATCTTAAACCCACTGTCCTTTCACTTTCCACCCTGAGTTAAAGCAGCAGGAGGCCTCACAATTTGAGTGGATGCCAGCCCCAGGCCTTGAAACTTCCCAGCCTCCAGAACTCTAGCCTCTTGGCTCAATTACCACCTGAGATATTCTATTATAGCAAAGGAAAAAGGACTAAGACATGGTGTATTCAAAAATATTTTCAAATTCTCAACCATCTTAGATTGTAGGGAAATATATATATATGTGTGCGTGTGCACAAATATAATAATTAAGCACAATACTCTAGAGGTATTTAAATGATTTAGTGTATTTTCTGATTATCACAAATTTGAGGCAAAGTAGGAGGAATCTGTATAATAACAGCAAACAATTTAATTTTAAAGAGAAATTTATTTATATTTATTTATTTTTTTTAATTTAAAAAGCTTGTGATGTGTACCTCCACCAGGGTATACAGAATGTGAAAGAATTCCCAAAGATAAGTGGTGAGGTGAAGTTGGCTTGAACAGTTGTAATTTTGGCAGGCAGAATTTTAGTTTCAAATAGACCATGGTCATTGAATAAAGACATAAATACAGTAAAGAAGAGGGATAAAAGCATTGCTATGTACCAAGGAATTTTAAAACTCAATATTTTTTTGGTGACCTTTTGTTTTGGGATACCATTTTATGACATCATTTTTAAATGAAAAGAATAAAGTGTGCACCTGCACTGAACCTCAGTAGAAACTTGTTCTGGAAATTTATGATGGCTTCATGCAAGAACAAGTCATTCTTACCCACTATGAAGTTCTTGCCCACTATGAAGTTCTCTCCCACTATGAAGCAGTTCATTCTCCTCATTATAGAAATTCTCAGCTCCTTCCTGAACTCATTCCTCAGAAAGCACTGTGCTGTTTTCTGCACTCTGTCCTGTTTTCTGCTCTTGCAGTGTTCCTGCTCCAACAGGGTACTCTTCCCTGGATTCAAGTAACTTCCATCTGCCTGTCCTGCATAGCAGGTCCAATGACTTCAGCCATTGCCTGTGTCCCTTAACTCATGATGTAGCGTATTCTGTGAATGACCAATCACATTTTATTAAGTCGTATATCTAGATTTACTACCATGTACTTCGGTAATGTACTATTTTTTGATATTTAGGTATCTTTAAATGTATTTTATTAAATGAGCTTGAATGTTGTTAAATTTAGGAGTCAAGGAGAGAATGATGAATTTAAACAACACTATTGTATTTTCGAAAAACTTATATTAGTTGAATGGATCCAAATAGTCAAAAGTTATTTTGAAAATTCAAGTTTGCTCCTCAATGTTCATAAATAATCTGTATTTAAGAGCTTAATCTAATCAATATAATTTAACCTAAAAATATATAAAATGACAAAGTGAATGGACGTAATTTGCTAATTTATGCTGAGATATCCAACTATAATGAAACCACTTAAAAGCACTGCTTTTAATATTGAAAGAGATAACATACATGAAACCTGAAACAGTGAGAATTAGTATACATTATCAGTCATTAATATATTAATATGTAATATTAATGTAATATTAAATAGGTCCTGTCTTTTCTTTGAGGTATTTTATCTTCTCTGGATGTCTTTAATTTTCCCTCCCTGAGTTTTAATATAGAAATGTGACCTAGATTTGTCTTGCTTCTGCAGACCAATGTGACCTCATCCTATACACTGTGATAACTTTATTAAGAGAAATCCATAAGCTTTCATAATAATTTAGTGTAAAAGCTTGTGATATTAGAATGTTCCAAATTCCTTTGTTGATTACTTTTCCCTAGCATAACTGTCAGTGGACAAGAATCTTACTTCTCCCATTTTCAAATTTTAGGAATTGTCACATTTTATCACATAGAACTGAAAACAGATGTATTTATATACTACTAAATGCTTTATAAGCATGTTCAATGTGAATTAGTATCTTTTTTAATAGAAACAATGTTTTTTACCTCATGACATACCTAAGGCAGTAACTTTAGCAACATTTATTTGGTATACCTTTTTATTTTTGAATTTTATATTTTGAACAATCAATTGGGACAGTTATGTGCTTTAACTTTATTCAATCAATCACCATGGGAACTGATATGCGGACTTCACTTTCCCTCACAACCAAGTAGAATAAGTATTTTATCTAAAATTAGCAAGCGCATATTTTTGAAGAATAAAATGGCAATGTGAAGAATCACAATATAAATTTCAAAAACTCCCTTAATCACAGGCTATTATTGATGAACATATTTGCATGGCTCAAGTGAACTTTGAAATCTATATGTTATACCAATATTATATTATTTTAATATGGTAAGCATATTATTAATTGCTTGCAATAGGAATAAAATGTGTTTAAAAAGACATGACTGATTTGAACTTTGCTGTTTCTTAAACATTTGAAATGTTCAAATTACAACCTTTCTGTGAATCTCAGTTTGGGAAGGAGGTAAGGTTTAGGGGATACGAACCTGTTAAAATTATACAATTATAAGTTATAATTTAGAAACCTTTTCTATTTATGTACAAATACTATGCAAATTGTGAAATGCTATATACAAATAAATACCTATTATATTTGCATAATAATATAAGTAATATAATGTTATTAATAATGATTTCAAAATTACTCAAAAAAAAGGAGTCATCATTCATCAAGGAGCAAGTGCCTCAGGCTTGTCCCAGACCTGCTGCTGCAGACCATCCTTCTATCTCCCAGCACATAGTTATGAAAGAAGAAAGAATAAAACATGAAGAAGTCAAGGGCTCTCATTTCCAATATGGTCAAACAGCTCTACCAGACCCACCTTTCCTGTGTATAACATCTGTTAACTCCAAACAAACTGCAAAAATCAAGGACTAGAAGAGAAAGGAGGGTGACCGCATGCAGGTAGCTTCTAGAACTGAATTGACATTTGTTAAAGAAGAAAGCTACTTCTGAGTTATGTGGTTTTCTCTCACTTATACTAAAAAGGCAGGTTAACATTTCAATGTGTAAAGTGGCTATAATTCTTAGAGAACACCTGTAGGTTTTCTAGCCTGAGAAATAGCAATTATCTTAAGAGAATGGTCATAAATCCTGGAAAGAGAATCCTGGAAAGAAGGAAACCACAGAGGAATTTGAGGGTCCCAAATTCTGAGTATAAGCCCTACCTAAATTTCTGGGTGGCTCCTGATCCATGTGTGCATGATATAAATTAAAAGTAGCTTACAGGAGATACTAAAATAACTGAACATAAAGCTGAGCTGCCACCCACAATATGTAAAGAAATGTTTGAAAGTTTAATCTAACAAAATCATTGCCTATTAAAACAAAAAAATTAATATTCTTAAGAATATAACCAAATGGTTAAAGGATAATGAAGGGAAGGGAGAAGGGATAGGATTAAGAAAGACAGTAGAATGAATTGGACATAACTTTCCTATGTTCATATATGAACACACAACCAGGGAAACTCCACATCATGTACAACAACAAGAATAGGATCCTAATTAAGAAAAATTATACTCCACATATGTATAATATGTCAAAATACACTCTACTTTCATGTATATCTAAAAGAACAAATAAAAAATTTAAAACTAAAAATGTTCTTCAAACATGAAAAAAAAAAACAAACTGTACAACCAAATGGAGATTCATTATATAACATTGTATTCACGATGAGAATAGAATCCAAACTACTATGTATGAAGAACCATAAAAATGTTGCTAATTCTTAAGGGAAATATTCAACAGAGTTTAACCCTGAGATTATCCATGCATTGGAATTATCATACAAGATGTTAAAGCAAGACGAGAAAGAAACCACTTCAATTTGGGGGGAACAAAAAGGACAAGAAGACATCTAGGAAAAACATAAAGATAATATCATAATTAATGTTGAGATCTTTAATGTTTTTCTTCTAAGACTAATAACAAAAGAGTGATGCTTGCCTTTGCATTTATTTGATATTATACTTTATTTATGCTCCATGTTCACAAAAACTGTAAAACCTTATTCTGTGTATCACCACCACAGCCAAAACACCAAAAATGGTTCACAGTTCCAATAGGAATTCCTTTGGTTACCCTTTATAATCATACCTATCCCCTTTTCCAACCTCATCTAATCCCTGGAAATAACTAATCTTTCTTCCATTTCAAAACTTTTGTCATTTCAGATATCATATAAATGGAAAAAAAGAGAATGCAAGTCTTCATTTTCAACAACATGGATGGAACTGGAAGACATTATGTTAAGTGAAATAAGTCAGATACAGAAGACAAATACTGCATGCTCTCAGTTATACTTGGAAACTTAAAAGTTGATCTCATAGAAGTAGGGAATGTAGAATGGTGGTTAGCAGAGGCTGAGCAGGGTGGGGAGAAGAAACTGGAAGGAAGGAAAGTGATTGACAGGTGCAGAGTTGCTGTTGGATAGGAAGTTAGTCGACAACTCATTGTACATTTTAAAATAGTAGGTAGAAATTTGAATGTCTCTAAGACAAATAAATGTTAAATTCTTAAGATAATGGATAAATCAATTTCTCTGATCTGTACTTTGCACATTGTGCATGTAGGATTATACAGTATATACTCTTTTAGGATTGGCATTTGGCATTTAGACTTGCATAATTTTATTTTGCACAATTCTCTAAGTATCATCCAAATTGTTACATATAGTTCATTGCTTTTTAGTGTTGAATATTATTCTATACTATTCATTGGTTTGTTTAACCATTCACCCAATGAATGACATCTTGCTGATTTCAGTTATTGGCTACTACAAATAAACTGCTATTAATATTCATGTATGGTTTTTTCTGTGAGCATAAGTTTTTTTTTGTTGTTGTTTATCTAGTATAAGTGCTAATGAGTGCACTTTCTGGGTTATAATGTAATTTCATGGTTAATTTTACAAAACACTGACAGTCTGTTTTCTTACCAGCAATATTTGGAAGGTTAAATTTTTCAGCATATACCTCAGCATTGTTAGCACTATTTCATTTTAGTATTATTATTTTTTTTTAATTTTAGCCATTTGTATGGGTGTATAGTGATCATGACTTTGATCATCATCTCCTGAATGGCTAATAATGTTGACATTTTTATGTACTTATTTGTCATTGACATAACATCTTAGAGAAATGTGTCTTTGTCTTTTGCTCATTTATTAATTGTATTTTGTTTTGTTTTGTTTTACTTTTGCTTTTTGAGATAGTAGCCCAACGTTAGACATGTGGCTCAAAAAATTTTCTGACAATCTTTCGATTACTTCTTGTCCTCTTCACATGAGCTTTGGAAGAACAATTTTTTTTTTTTTTTAAATTTTGATGTGATCCAATTTATCATTTTGTTTGAGAAACATGACCAAGTCTAAGAAGTTTTTACCTAGCCTTACATCCTGAATATTTTTAAAAATTTGCATCTTACATTCGTCAATGATCTATTTGGATTTTATTTTTAAAAGATGAGAGGCATAGGTTGAAGTTGATATTTTTGCCTATTGATGTTCCATTGCTCAGGCACTGTTTGCTGAAGAGTTACCTTTTTCTCATTGATTTCTTGTGCCTTCATCAAAAAAGTCAGTTGCTACTTCTGTCCTCTCTGTTTTATTTAATTCATCTATATTTCCATCCCTTCACTGAGACCAGTCTTGATTAATGTAGTTAATTCTTACTTTATTCACGTTACTGTTTCTCCTTACTCTAGTCATCTTTGTCAAGATTAATTCATCTATTCAAGTAATGCTGACTCTCCATTTACATTTTTTTAAAAAGCATTTGTACACTATAAATATCCTTGTAATTTTTTGTAGAAACCACATTATTTTTGCATGAATGTGGTTTATTTGTTAAAATTATTATATCAATATTGGTAGAATATTAACTAAGCTCCATGTTTTACATCAGGGTTCACTCTTTCTGTTGCAGCTACTTGGATTAAGAAAATGCAGAAAGTCATATATCTACCACCATAGCATCATGTAGAATCGTTTTACCATTCTTCTGTCTTCTCCAGTCTCTGCTTATCGATCCCTCTTCCCATCCCTCTGAGGCCCTGGCAATCACTGAGTTTTCAGTGATTGGAAAAGATCCCTGGGTGTCTCTTTTCCAGAATGTTACATAAATTGAATCACATCCTATATAGTCTTTTCAGATTGGCTTTTTTTCCCCATGAGAAATATAAATTAAGTTTCATCCATATCTTTTCATGGATAATTTGATAATTCAGTTAATAACTGCATAATATTCCATTGTATGAATGTACTGCAGTGTTTATCGCCTCGTTCTTTGAAAGATTTATCAGTTGCTTCCACACTGGTATTATGAAGCTGCTGTAAACATTCATGTTCAGGTTTCTGTGTACACATCTTTTTAAGTCATCACATGGATACCTAGGAGCATGAGTGCTGGATCATATGTTAATTCTGAATTTTGCTTTGTAAAAACCTGCCAAACTATCTTCTGAAGTGGTTGTTCCACTTTGCATTTTCCCCCATTAATGAATGATCATCTATGCTGCTGTTTGTCTTTATCATTTATCAACTCCATGGGAGATTTTATTTTGAATGAATGATAGCTTTTGTCAGATCTTTTTATCTCCACCTATTTTTATAGTACCTTTTCTCTTCTTTAGCTTATTGAAATGTGGATTACGTTGATTGATAGATGAATGTGTAAACAGTGTTGAATATATGGACTCATTTTCTTTTGGTCATGTTGTATACATTCTTTTATACATTTTTGATTAGATTTCCTAATATTTTGTTGAGGATTCTTTTGTTGAAGTTCATAGAAGATATTGTTCTATAATTTTATTCTTTTGAACTATCTTTGTCTGGTTTTAGCATCAAGATAATACTGGCTTCATAAATTGATTTGGAAAATATTCCCTCCTTTTTATTTTCTGAAAGAACATCTGTACATTCAGTGTTGTTTCTTTTTTGAATGTTTAGCAAAATTCCTCAACAATTCCATCTGGCCCTGAAAATTTATTTTATGGGAATTTAAAATTATAAAATCATGCTCTTTAGTAGTTATTGGGTTATTCAGATAATATGTTTCACCTTGGTTGAGTTGTGGTAGTTTTGGTTTTCAAGATATTGTATATTTCTTCTAAGTAGTTGAATAGAGAGATTTAATATTGTCCAATGACTTCTTTACTATCTTATTAATGACTGCACTATTTTTAATGGTATCCCTTTTTAATTTCTTATATTGGAAGTTTCTGAATTCTCTCTGCATGTTCAAATATTTAATAAACATATATTCTCAAAATCATTAATAATGGGGGAATTACAAATGAAAGCCATAATATAATACTAAAATGCAATACTTAAAATGGCCAACCTTTAAAAGAAAAACATAAACTCCCATTTATTGGTAGAGACGTGGAACAACTTGAACTCTCAAACCCTTTTATTGGAAAAATGAAATGGTACAATCACTTTGGAAAGTTAACATTTTCTTTAAAAGCTCAATATTCACCTGTCAAGAAGCCCAGGCATGTCACTGCAATCAAATGAAAATCTATATTCAAATAGATAGTTGTGCAAAAATGTTTATAGTAGTTTTGTTCATATTAACTAAAATCAGAAAACAATGGACACTATGACAACAATGGACTCACTACGGTGAGTGGATAAATGAAATGTGGAATAGCCATGCCAAAGAATGCTAGTTAGTCAACAATAAAAATGAACATGTCATGGATACAAAAAATAAGGTGAATCTTCAAATAATTATGTCGAGTAAAAGAAGAAATATGTTTACACTCAATGATTTTGTATATAAAAAGTTGTGTATGTGTGTGTATTGAATAAAGAACATTCTGTAATGACAGTGAATAACAGAGTGAGATAGACTATTGCAAAAAACTATGAAGAAGCACCCTTTGGGAGCAGTGATAGAAGCGTTTTGTGTCTTCATAGCTGCAGTGATTTTATAGGTATACACATACCTCAAAATGCATCAAATTTCACATTTTAGATACAAATTTCTTTGCCTCCTTCCTTCTCAGAGGACCTAGGAGAATAACGAGGAAACTTATTATAAGTCAAGTAGGTTGAAATATTACTAAATTGTACCTTTACTTCCTGGAATACAAACTGCCTGTCTTTCCCATCTCCAACTGTTCATGTTAATGTATAGAACTGCTAAGAAATGTGTGTTTTATTAGAAAGAAGAATCTCCTTGGAATTGGTTAAAAGTGATTATACAAAGTTAAAAAGTGCCAATACAAAGTTAAAAAATTTTACACTATGTTTTCTCTGTTGTTAGAGAAAAGAGCATACATTCAAATTATAATTTCAAATTGCAAAAATAAAAACATAAAGCAACACTATTCATTTTCCCATCAATCAAAGATAATCACTCTCAATATTTTAGTATGTGTTTTCTCAGAATTTTCCTTCTGCTTTTCACAATGGAAACATCTTTGCTGTAATTATAAAATAATGTATGATTTATCATAAATAAACTATATATGCAACCATTGGGAAGAAATAAAAATCACCTGCAATTCCATTACATTGATAAACCAGTATTATCATTTTAGTGATTTTTCAGACACATCTTTCACTTATGTGCATGCATGCACACATCCATATATAATTTTACATAAATGATTTGTGTTATATATACTTTTATAATGGATTCTTCTTTTAAAAGTACATTATTTCTTTTGCTATTTTTATTTTATATAGTGAAGATCAGACAAAAACACACATAATGAAAATATTTATGTTTTTAAAACATTAGACAGACATCGACCTTAGGAAATTGAGTGGAATTGATAATATACGAAATGTGTATTTTCTAAAGAAATACACATAACTAACTAACTAACTAACTAACTAACTAACTAAATAAATAAATAAATAAATAAATAAATAAAACATAACTTTTTCTAAGAAAAAGTTATGTTGGGTAACATAATTAACAATAATAAATTTTTCAATTCAGATAATCAGTAACCACAAACATACCAATGAAATATAATGAAAGTTTTAGATTGGGACAAATAGGAAAATTTTAATAGGAAGTATAAACCTTTATTATTGATGAAGATAACCTACAATCCCCCCTCAAAAAAAAAAAAAAAGAAGGATTTATGGAAATGTTTTAAGCAAAAATGAATATCATAAATATGTCATATAAGTTGTTTTGCTAAATAACAATAACAAATTATTACAAACTTAGCAGCTTAAAACAAACAATTTTATCATGCAGCTTCTGTGGGTCAAGGGTCTGGCTGTGGTTTATTTAACCAGGTCTTCATTCAGGGTTCCAAAAGACTGGTGTCAATACATCAGTACTTTCATCTGAAGAACTAGAGAGAGGAAAAAAAAAAAAAAAATAAGCTCCTTCATGTTGTTTGCAGAATTCAGTTCCTGGCAGTGGAAGGTCGGAGATCAGCAGTTTTCTGTGGGATACTAACTAGGCCTACTCTCCGATCCTAGAGACTGCCCACAGATTCTAGCCATCTAACTCTCTCAAAACATGGCATGCTATTCAACAGTAGAAGGAGAATTTCTGCCCCTTCTAGTCTCCCTGTTTCCATAACCAACCCCTAGATTATCTTTTAAAGGGCTCATCTGATAAACCGACTAGATAGTTTTCTTTTAATTGATCTAATTTAGTTATTAGAAATCTTAAAGTTTATCTGCAAATTCCCTCCTCCTTTGCTTCATAATGTTAACAACACATTGGAGCAATATCTCAACATATTCATGATTTCCTCCCAAATTCGAGGTAAGGACATTATATAGAATTTGTAACCAGGGTGTACTATACTTGGGTGTGAATTTATTATTTGGTTTACCACATGGGGGGGCATAAAAAGGAAAGGAAACTTGCCTCTATTACAGAAAAAATGCTTTAGAGTTTAGAGTGAGATTCTTAAAGGTGTCAAAATTTAGGAGGAAAACAAAGTTTAGTTGCTTTATCACTTTAACCTAGATATTGTAGTTTAATGCCTAAAAAGAGGTTTATGTCACATCAACAACAAATATTTTCTTCATAGAAATTAAATTTGTAATACCTTTGTAAAAATGCAAATAATTTCTTTTTTTTAATACTCTTTTTCAGATTCCTTAATAATAATAACAATCTTTTAAAAGCCAGATTTCAGGATCAGAATGCCTAGGTCTGAATATTTGGTCTACTATTTTCATGCCCTGTGAGCTTTAACAAAAAGTTTAACCATTTTTATCAATGCAAAATGGTCAGTAATAATATTATCCACCTTACAGTGCTGTTGCCAGAACAAATAAGCTAATTCTGTGAATTACTTTAAACAGTAGCTGCTATTAAGTGACATGTAAGTACTTGCAATTATTATCTTTTGCAGAATTTTAAAAGTCCCTTTCACATAAGAATAAGACTTAGACAAATGTGTTACAGAGATACTGATTACATAAATCATGAAATTAAGTGGAGTAATTGTTAAAAATCAGAATTGAAATTCAATTTCTAGACCTGAGTTATTCATGACTAACTTTTCTACCTGGCAGTATTTGATGATGCTTTAAGAAAATACCAGATATTTTCTATTATTACCATCATAAGTCAGATTTTCTTTTTCAATTAATCATTTACTCTGCCAAATGAAAACTAAGAAGGATAAATAAGACAGTTTATATCCAGGGCTATCAATTACTGCTCTCTTACAGAAAAGTGACTGATATAAAATTCTAGGTTTATAATATTTCTCCTTTCATAATCCATTGCAAATTTCTCCTTTATTAGGCCATTTCAAATTACAGAAGAGAATTCGGAACCAGGTATTAGTTTTAAGATTTGCAACATACATTCTTTTTTTGTGTGTGTGATGCTGGGGATTGAACCCAGGGCCTTGTGCATGCAAGGCAAGCACTCTACCAACAGAGCTACATCCCCAACCCACAACATACATTCTTAAGGAGCATTTTGTTTAAATTTCTAGTTGCAATTTTATCCACATATGTAAAGTGTGATTTTTATTCCTTAATTATTTGTTGTAATGGTCTGATTGGATTAAGAGATGTCGATGATTAAGAGTATGTCCATGAGGGCATCTCTAGGAATAATTGGAATGTGGGATAGGAACTGAAGTGGAGCCCCTCTTTAAGCATGGGCAGCACCGTCCAATAGAATGGAATAAAAGTTGGAAGAATAAGGAAGCAGATGCAGATGCAAGTTTGCCTCTTCTGGAATCAGTTCTTGATCTCTGCTTCTATCATCTGAGGACATGGGACTCTTGCTTCTTCACTCTTCCAAAGAGGACTCTGCCAGTGATTCTCCAGGTAGTTTCCAGATGCCTTGGTCTTGGACTCGGATAGCACTATTGACTCTGTTCCTCTAGAGAACCCTGACTAGTACATTTGTGATGTGTTAAGGTTACATCTACTGGTTGTGTGTGTGTGTGTGTGTGTGTGTGTGTGTGTGTGTGTATGTGTTTGTGTGTGTGTGTGTATGTGTTTGTGTGTGTGTGTGTGTGTGTGTGTGTGTGTGTGTGTGTGTGTGTGCGCTTTGATTCTGTGTTTCATTGGTAATTTAGGGCAAACTCAATAAGGCAAGTTTGCAATTGCAAGTAAGTTTTTCCTTTAAATTAAAATGTTTGATTTATTTAAATCAGTAAGTTACTATGAGTTCATAAGTGTTACATTTAAACAACTTTTTAAAAAAATACAGAAATATTTATATCACAAAGTTAAATACCGAATGTAACAATGTATTTAATTATAATCCAAGTATACTACAAAACCCCCTAGTTGTAATTGCTCAAATGTAAGACTTTTGAGCATCTTCAAGATTGTATTTCTGTGTCTGGTGCAAATACCTTAATGTATATTCCTTCATTGCAACCCTTGAATCTTTACTTATTCCTTTACTTGCTTTATCCTATCCCCCAAATCACACAATGAAGTAAAAATAGTACTTCTTGATCTAAACAATGGTTTTAACCCTTACATGCTTAATTAACTTAGCTTAATATAGTCATTGACTTTTTTAACTAACAATGGCTATTGAGTAGCTTTCTATTAAAAAATAAATAAAACTTGAGCTATGAATGAATGATGCTTGTCTTCATTGCAAGTACTAAATACATATTTCTTAACTAAGAACATTACAGTATTTGCACCATTCAAACCCCAATAAACAAAAGCAGTAATATATACTTTCTAAGCTTTTACTTTGAACTGATGTCTCATTAAAACTATCAGTTGCAAAGAATTGCTTAATTGTGTAGTAGGGCTATATTCAAAATATCCAATTACATTTTCTTCAATTAACTTTTACTAGCTGATGTTTACAAGCAATTTAGTGAAATTAGGTGAAGGTTAAATTACTATCGTAATCAGAGGTGTATTTAAGTGGTAAAATATAGAGCAAGAATTACTTGTTCTCATAAATATGCATATTAACACTGCTGCCCTTAGGATATAACATTAACCCTCCCCACTTAATGCTAGTAATAAATCTCCATGTGCTACTGCTTTAGGATGCAAAACTCCATGATGTATATTCAGTCATTTAAATAAATTACCTTTCCATAAACATATTTTAAAACAAAACAGAACAAAACAAAATTATGCCCTTTAAACTGTACTACATTTATCTATAATATTTCCCAATCTATATTTCTGGCTGTAACATTTCTGAAACTTATACCTAAACTTTCATCTTGCTAACTAGAAACTTCTCTGTCAAAAGCATCCTTCTCTATTTACCAAACTGAGTTTCTGTCTGTTCCAAATATAATTCACTTTTCCTGTGGATTCTTCAGTTATATGTAGAGTGCCACCCTCTTCTCAAACACAAAATTTACTCTTCCCCATTCTACCATTTCCTTAGTTGTTTCCTAAAATCTATTTTTTTCAAGCAGACAAGAATGCTTTTTCTCCATTTTATCTGTCAATGCTTTAGCAGAAGAGTTTTTGTTTGTTTATAAATTAGCATTTATTAGAGACTATTTCAGAAACAGTTTAGTAAAATGTCCAATTTGGAAAAGTAAAAAATATAGATAAATCTAAGAGAATAAAAGTGGTATCTATTCATATAACTTGGAATTGCTAATATTTATGTATAAACATCATTCATAAAAACAATTAACAGCATATTCAACAAGTTTAGTCTTTTCCAGCTTTAGTTCATTTGTACCAGTTTTCTTTCTCTTTCTCTAGACAATCCTTTTAATCTCTCTAAATAATCACATTTGAACTATTTTTTGTAGATAGCATATAAGTAGATCATATGTTTTCAATCTGAAAATCTCTGCCTCTTAATTTGTGTGTTTAGACTATTTATATTTAATGTAATTATTGATATGTGTGGCTTTAAACCATATCACTTTTTGTTTTCTGTTTGTAATCTCTATTTATTTATTGCTTCCTTTAAAAGTTATTTAAATGCTCCCATTCATTGGTGTTACAGGTGTGCACCACTGTGTCTGGCTCAAACAGTTTCAAGTTTAATGCAATTGCAGATTTTAGTCTTTGTTTTGTGATAGTGCATGTTTTCAAAGCAAAGCTTTTCCCCCTCTCTCTTTATGACAAGACTTTTGATAGATTTATGATTGTTTAAATTTTATCATTAAATTTCAATTTACTTGTTAAGCTTAATTAGAAAACTTGGTTTCCTCATTTGTAGCTTTTTCCTTTTTTAATTTATTGATTCCTTTTGGTTATACATGGCAGCAGAATCCATTTGGATACAATTATAAGAAGCATGGAAGACATTGACTATATCTTCCATTCTTAGGGATGGACATGGTGGTAGGATTCACTGTGTTGTTTTCATGTATGTGCATGGGGAAATTGTGTCAGTATTTGTTTGTTTTAATTTGCCCAGAATACCGATGCATTTATGGAGTTCCATGTGATGTTTTGATATATGTGTACACTATGTAATGTACAAATTAAGATAAGTATATTTGTTTTCTCAATTGTCTTCCTTTGTGCGATAAAAACATTAAAAGCTCCCCTTACAACTGTTTTCAAATGTACAGTAAAAAAAAAAAAATAATCCTCCCATTCAGCATTTTGTTTTATCTATTATGATTTTGACTATATCTCTTTGTAGCATTTTTTATTGTCATTGCTGCCTTTGCTTTAGAGATTAAAAAATGCACACTGATCCTTTCACAGTCTAAGTATCAGTATTTTATATTTCAATGGCAATATAGGAACCTTACAGCCATATGAGACATCTGATGCTGTAATTGTTTTGTATGATATATATATATATATATATATATATATATATATATACTTAAAATTCAGCAGAAGTTATAATTATTGCTTTTGGTGATAAGATAAAAATTTTTAAATCTAATGAGAGAAGAACCATTTCTGTTGCGAAACTGAGGCTGGAGAATTGAAAGTTCAAGACCAACCTGGAAAATTTAGAAAGACTGTGTCAAAGTTAAGAAAACAAAAACAAAAACAAAAACCTCAGTGCTAGAGTATCCCTGGGTTCCAATGCAGTCAGTCTGGGACTTCAAGATGATGCATCTCTCATGAAAATTTCTGAAAATATTGGATATATTTATTAGGATCACATTAAAACACACATGCCTCAAAGGTGAACTTTAGATTTCATCCACTTTACAGTGTGAATTACTAAGCTCCTCCTTCCCTGTAATCTCTGTGTAGTATCTCTGTTTCCTTGTGGCTGCCTTTTTAGCCCTTTAAACGGAAACTTGTGGATTCTAAGATCTTAAGTGCTAAAAGGGAAGACAAAAAAGGAAGAGAAGAGAAAAGGAAATGTTAAACCAAGTATTCTGGAACTGCAGCATAAATTAATAGATATGAAGTCTCCATTTCTACGTTGTTTGAATCTTTTGGGTTCTCCTTCCTGGATGCTACCCCCACACCATGAGATTGCTTAGGGAAAGGACATGAGAAAACAAAACAAACAAACAAACAAAAAAAAAAACAGTAATAAGAGAGAAACAGGAAGGAAGGAAGGAAATAAAGAAGCAATGTGATTTCTGTACTTTCATTTTAGTTGGAAAATTTATTTCCAAAAAACCAGCCAAAGTTAGAGGGTTTTGATTAGAGAGATCTCTGTGTCTGCCTCCCTGTACTCTCTTCTGGCTACTTGATTTCATACTGGAATGGGATGGAGTTACTGGAAAGGAGAAAAAAATTAATAAATAAAAATAAACTCATAGCCAGTTTCATGGACCTTGCATTCTACCTTGATCTGTGTTCTACTGTTTACTCTTTTTTTTTTCTTTGAGAAATGTTCCATATTTATTTACAGTTCACATCCTTAGCATAAGGAACCATTTTCCCTCTTAAGTCCTCAAATTGCACATGGCTCAAGAATGTGGATTAGACGTGAGTCACCTTTCCAGTTGGGCTTTGGCCCAGCATTCAAGCAGCAAGACCACTGCTTCTCAGTGAAGTGGGTGGTAGAGGGAATTCACTGAAATTCAATATTGAACAGTCAGACTCTCATGAAGACTTAGAAATTCAGGTGCATTGAACGAAGAATAAGAAAGAGCACATTGGAACCAAACCAGTTGCGGTATTGGCACTAATTTACCACGCAGAGGAGGAATTACGCAAAGAGATAAACACAATGAAACAAATTGACACAGAACAATCTGCTGATCTGCTGAACGTAAATGAAGATTGAATTTAGCTGATCTAGCTATTATGCCATGTTTGAAAAGTGCTGTGTGTTTCTTAACCTGCAAATGGAGAGTTGAGGTAAGAAGCCATCTTGAGGAAGTCATGCTGCAGATTATTGCTGTGGGAGCCTGATAGATTATGGGAAATATCGCAACACTGTCCCAGAAATTTCCTACTACGTGACCTAGGGATGTACTTTCAAGAACATGATTGAAACAGGCACAGAGATTATATCTTTTAAAAATGTTCCTGCTGTTCTGATTCGTTCATGAATGTCATGAAGATATATATATTTCATGGATATATATATATCTACACACAAATATTTGGTTTTCTCATTTTAACATCTTTTAAACATTTTTTTTTATATTTTAAATTTTTTCATCTTGTCTTTTGAGGGTTAGGGTTTTTTATTTATTTCATTTTATTTTGGTCCAGTTTTGTTTTTCTTTCTTTCTTCTCTCACTAACAACCAAATATACCTGTCCTCTTTTTCTCTATTTACTTTTTCTATTTATTCTTTCTTCTTTATAGCTATCACATACTATATCTTTTCTGCATTCCCTCTATTCACATTTCAAACATTCTAAACTTTGTTTTGTCTTCCTATCACCTTTTGTCTTTCCTATCTCTCTCTCTCTATTAATCTCTCTCCCTCTCCTCTCTCTCTCTCTCTCTCTCTCTCTCTCTCTCTGGCATTGGGGGTACTTAGTCACTGAGCTATACCCCCCAAACACCAAGCCCTTTTTATTTTGAGACCAGGTCTCATTAAGTTGTTTAGAGTCTTGCTAATTTGCTGAGTCTGGTCTCAACCATGATCCTCCTATCTTAGCCTCTGGAGTGACTGGGATTACAGGTGTGTGTCACTGCTTGGTACATTTCTTCTTTTAATGAACTGAATTTCAACCATCTTTTAGAACTATTGGGTTTATATAACTGCTGCCCCCACAATTCATGTTGCTGTAGTTATTAGTACTGTGGATGGCATAGTCAACACTTACTATTTACTTTAATGCCAGATGTAGTTCTCAGCTATTTATTATTTTTGCTTTTGATGATTGCAGATACCACCATTCATTTTTCTGTGATATTAGTGTTGTTTATGTCATAGTAGATGCTGAGTATTTTAATGCTGTATATTGTTTGTTTTTGCTGATGCTATTGTTTGTTTCTCCCTTTTCATGAGCTGGTGGGAATTTCCTGGGATGTTACAAGTTCACAAGGTAGAAGCTGATGCTGCACTAAACCCAGCGATATAATGATAGTAAGTGTTTATGCCCCAAATGTTGGTTCACCTAATTAAATAAAATAGATTCTTAAATACACTTCCTTTTCAGTTTCTCATGAAACCTTCTCTAAAATAGACCATATTTTAGGTCACAAAGAAACTCTCAGCAAGTACAAGAAAAAATGTATAAATTTCTTGCCTCTTATTAGATTAGAATGGAATAAAATTAGAAATCAACACACAAGAAAAACTACAGAAACCATATAAACATATGGAGAGTAAACAATACACTTCTGAATGATGAATAGATGATAAAAGAATTCACGGGAGAAACAAAGACATTTTTAGATTAAAAAATGAATGATGATAAAATGTACCAGAACCTGCTGAACAACATTAGCGTGGTTCTAAGAAGAAAGTTTATGAGTACCTATATATGTGAGTTCATGAGTACCTATATAAGAAAATCAAAAAGATTTCAAATGAACAGCTTCATGATGTACTTCAAGTCCCTTTAAAAAAGAATGAACCAATTCAAAAACTAATAAAAGGAAGAAAGTAATTGAGATAGCAGTCACAATGAAATAGAGAATAAAAATTAATACAAAAGATCAATTAAAGAGTTTTTTGTTTGAAAATATAAAATATATTGATAAATACTTAAAAAGAAAAAGAGAAAAGAGGCAAATTATAACAATTAGAAATTTAAAAAAAAGATAAGTCACCACAGAAGTCATGGAACTCTAGAGGATAATTAAGAACTATTTTGAAATCTTGTACTCCAATAAATTAGGAAATCTAGAAAAAAGAAGTTACTAGACATGTAGACCTGCTAAAATTGAATGAAGAGGATATAGGTAACTCAAACAGGTGGAAAACTAGCAATGAGATAGAAGCAGTAGTAAAAAAATCTTTCAACAAGTGGAAGCAAAGTACTGGATAGATACTCAGCTCATTTCTACCAGGCCTTTAAAGAATAACTAATTCCAATGCTCCGCAAATTTTTCCATGAAATAGAAAGAAATGGAACACTCCCAAATTCATTCTATGAAGTCTGGATCGCCCTATACCAAAACCAGGTAGGTATACATCAAGGAAAGAACACTATAGAACAATATCCCTGATTAACTTAGATGCCAAAAATTCCTTAGCAAAAAGGAAATCATATTCAACGACATGTTAAAAGATTGTGCATCATGACCAAGTAGTTGTTATCCCAGGGTCATAAAGGATGGTTTAACATACACAAGTCAATTTGCCACATAAATAGAATTAAAGATAAAAATCACATAGTCATTTAAATAAATGCAGAAAAAGCTTTCAACAAAATTCAGCTTGCATATATGATAAAAGCACTGAAGAAACATGGGACAGAAGAAACCCACTTCAACATCATATAGGTTATTTTATGATGATTATTTTACAACACACTCAAAACCAACATCATAGAGAATAGGGAAGAAAGCATTCCCTCTAAAATACAAAAAAGACAAGGCTGTTCACTCTCACCTTTCCTATTCAATATGGTACTAGAAATTCTAGCCAAAGCAATCAAGAAGAAGGAAATGGATGGTATTTTTAACAAAGGAAAGGAACACATAAAATTAACACAGCTTACAGATAACATGATCCTATATTTAAAAGATTTAAAAAAAAAAAACTCCACCAGAATACTGAAAGAGCTAATAAATTCAGCAAAGTAACAGGTTACAAAATCAACATACAAAAATTAACAGTTTTCCTATGTGCCAACAACGAAGTTTGTTAAGGAAGTCAGTTCCTGAGCCAATATGTTGGCATGCTGCCAATACCTTTTCTTCTAGCAGGTGCAGGGTTTCTGGTATAATTCCTAGGTCTTTGATCCACTTTGTTTATTTTTGGTGCAGGGTGAGAGATAGGGGTTACATTTCATTATACTGCATGTGGATTTCCAGTTTTCCCAGCACCATTTGTTGAAAAAGCTATCTTTCCTCCAATGTATGTATTTGGTGCCTTTGTCTAGTATGAGGTACCTGTATTTATGTGGGTTTGTCTCTGTGTCTTCTATTCTGTTCCATTGGTCTTCATGCCTATTTTGATGCTGAAACCATGATGTTTTTGTGGTGATAATTCTGTAGTATAATTTAAGGTCTGACATTGTTATGTCTCCTGCTATGATGTTCTTGCTAAGGACTGCACAGCCACACTGGGTCTCTTAGTTTATCAAATAAATTTCATGACTGCTTTTTCTATTTCTATGAAGAACATCATTGGAATTTTGAAGGGAATTGCACTGAGTGTGTACAGCACTTGTGGTAGTGTGGCCATTTTGATAATATTAATTTTGCCTAACCAAGAACATGGGAGAACTTTTCATCTTCTAAGGTCTTCCTCTGTTTCTTTCTTTACTGTTCTGTAGTTTTTATTGTAGAGCTCTTTCAACACGTTTGTTAGATTGATTCCCAAGTATTTTTTATTTTGAGGCTATTGTGAATGGGATTATTTTTCTTATTTCTCTTTCAGCTTATTTGAGTAAAATAATCAACAAAGAAACTAAAAAGCTTCTTCACAGCAAAGGAAACAGTCAAGGGTATGAAGAGGGAGCCTAGAGAATGGGAGAAAATATTTTCCACCTGTACCTCAGACAGGGTGTTAATTTCCAGGATATACAAAGAACTCAAAAAACTTAACACCACAAAAACAAATAACCCAATCAATAAAGGGTGAAAGGAACCGAACAGACAATTCTCAAAAGAAGAAATACAAATGGTGAACAAATGTATGAAAAAATATTCAACATCACTAGCAATTAGAGAAATGTAAATTGAAAGTACACATCTCACTCCAGTCAGAATGGCAATTATCAAGAACACCGTAACAATAAATGTTGTCCAGAATGTGAGGAAAAGGGTACAACTCTTACCTTGATGTTGGGACTGCACATTGGTGCAACCACTCTGAAAAGCAGTATGGAGATTCCTCAGAAAATTGGAATGGAACCACCCTTTGCTCCAGTTATCCCACCTCTCAGTATATATCCAAAGGAGTTAAAATCAGCATATCAAAGTGATGCGGCCACATCAATGTTTATAACTGCTCAATTCACAATAGTTAAGCTATGGAACTAACTTAGGCGCCCTTCAACAGATGAATGGATTAAGGAAATGTGGTATATATACACAGCAGAGTGTTACTCAGATTAGGAAGAATGATTTTTATGACATTTGCCAGTAAATGGATGTACCTAGAGATTATCATGCTAAATGAAATGAGCCAGTCCCCCAAACCTAAAGGCCAAATGTTTTACCTGATATATGAAAGCTAACCCACAATTGAAGAGGATGAAGGAAAGAATCGAAATTCAAAAGATTAGACAAAAGGGAATGAAGGGATTGGAAGAAGAGATGGAAAAGAAAGACAGTGGAATGAATCTGAAATAATTTTACTATGTACATATATACACACACCACAGTGAATCTCACCCTCATGTACATTCATAAGAATGGTGTCCTAATTATAATAAGATATATTTCATACTTGCATAATTTTGTCAAATGGATTGTTCTATCATCATGTATTATTAAAAAGAAACAATAAAAAATGAATCTGCTATGAAAGAAATCAGGAAAACCATCTCATTCACAATAACTTTAAAAATCACAATAACTTTAAAAATTGAAAAATAAAAATCAACATGAAGGAATAAATATAACCAAGGAGGTGAAAACCTCTACAGTGAAATCTATTTAAAACTAAAGAAAGAAACTATAGAAGGCACAAGAAGATGGAAAGACTTCCCATGTTCACAGATAGGCAGAATTGTAGAAATGCCCATGTTACCAAAAGCAGTACCCAGAATCAAAGCAATCCTTGTCCAAATACCAATGACATCTTTTTGCAGAATTAGAGAAAATAGGCCTAAAATTTGTCTGGAAGAATAAAAGACCCAGAATAGACAAAGCAATTCTAAACCAAAATAGCAATGCTGGAGGCATCACAATACCTGACTTCAAAGTCCATTACAGAACTATAGTAACAAAAACTAAACGGTACAGTATAAAAATGGACACCCAGATCCATGGAATAGAATAAGAGACAGAGACAAACCCACATAACTACAGTCACCTGATCCTTAACAAAGGTGTCAAAAACATACATTGGTGCTAGGAAAACTAGATATTCATATGTAGAAGAATGAAGCTAGACCCTTATCTCTCACCCCACATGAAAGTCAAGACAAAATTGATCCAAGACCTATAAATTAAACAAGAAAAGATACAACTACTAGAAGAAAAATTGGATCAACAATCTAACATGTAGGCACAAGCAATGACTTTCTCAATATCTCCCCAGAACTCAGGAAATAATACCAAGAATAAATAAATGGTATGGCACCAAATTAAAAAGCTTCTGCACAGTAAAGGAAATGATTAAGAATGGGAAGCGAGAACCTATAGAATGAGAGAAAGTCTTTGCTATGTACTCTTCTGACAAACAGGATTAGTAACCAGAATATATAATGAACTCAAGACACCAAAAAATAATCATCCAAATAATGGGCAAATATCCTAAACAGATACACCTAAAAATAAATGCCAGCAAATATATGAAAATATGTTCAACATCATTAGCGATCAGAAAAATGGAAAGAAAAACTTCACTGAGATTCCCTCTCACTCCAGTCAGAATGGCAGTCATCAAGAATGTAAACAATAATAAATGCTAGAGAGGATGTGGAGAAGAAACACTTACACACTTTTGGTGTGACTGAAAATCAGCACAATCATTATGGAAATCGGTATGGAGTTGTTTTCAAAAGAGTAGAAGTTAATTCATCATATTACCGAGCTACACACTTCTTGGTATTATTTATCTTAAGGAATTCAAGTCATTATACTATAATGATACATTCAATCTCATGCTTATAGCTGCACAACAGCCAAATTCACAATAGCTAAATAATAACCAGCCTAGATGTTCATGAGTGAATAAAGAAAATTATATATATAAAAATAAATTGTTGCTGTAATAGAGGTCTTATAGTCATAAAATTTGGACTTGAAAATTAGATCATGTATTTACAATGGTGTTCTTATAAAGAATGAAGAATGGTCTGAAAATATCAAAGAATATAGCACTTTTAATTTTTTTTTAAATGGAAGATTTTTACCATTTCTAGACCACCAAACAGGAAGTCAGTGGGAGGTATATTAATAAAGGAAGTTAAAAAGGGAAAGATGGAGCAAAACTAAAAGAGAAACTAAGCATAATATAGGGAATATATCTTATGAAGATACTCTTATTAATGGAATCACATTTTACTACTTGGAACATACAAAATAGATGGTTTATTCTGGCTACAGCAAAGAATTTGACAAGGTCTCCCATTATGCCCATATTTAAAAGGAGGAGTATTTCCTGTGAATTTTTTTGATGCATTTGTGTCTCTGGACAGGGAATAGTGGCCAATGCACAGCATCAATTGACACTCCCTGTCCATTTCCTTCTCATGGATTCTCTATTTTTAGGTCTCTTCTCATAAATAGGTGCAACCCATGGCATCAGAGACTTAAGTATTTCTTGAGAAAGTTTTACTTTTTGTTGTTGTTGTTGTTGTTGTTGTTTTTTTTTTTTAGCTCTCAAAGTTACATTCAGTCCAAGGATTCCTCAAAAATCTATGGAGGAAGTTGTTCATGTTTCTAGACCTGTCAAGTGTTGAACCTTGTACTTTATTTCCTGACAAAAGTCTCACTGGTGTCTCTGTAGATGGAGAGCTAACCCAAATCAACAGCTTGCCACAGGAATCAGTAAAATCCTTCTATAAAAAAAGGGAGAGAAACCATGAGCTCATTTCTAAAAGCTGCTTACCACTGAGACATTTTAGTCCTACTCTTTGCTGCTTTCATAGTGCTCTTAAGCCTTCAAAAACGTGATTTTGTAATTTCTCCAGAATTTTAAAAATCCTTTCAATTAACAGTATTGACCTTCCATATTTCATTACATCATAGCTGGAAGCAGATATTGGAGTTCAATTTTAATGATGCAGAAAATTAATGCTATTGGTAAAATTGAAATGAGTATCCATTTTATTTGACAATAACAACAAAAACAAGCTGACAAGTGAAATGTAATATATGCAATTACATGTTTCTACAATTAAACTCTAAATTTACCAATTTATTTTCAGCAAAACAATATCATTCACCACAGTAAAAGCAATATTATTCTGAATTGAGCATAATTTCACAAAACAAAATTGTACTTTGTCCAAAAGATAATATAGAATATTCATCTATATAAATAGGATGATAAACAATGACACTGAAAAAAAAGTAACATATGCATTACACGAATGTATATATTTCCAAAAGATAGTACTAGTATCTTTTCCCTACTTTTAGTTATTTCATCTTTTCAATACTTAACAATGGTTTATTTTTGAACTTTCTTTTGCTTTACTTAGTAAAGAATGCATGCATACATATATATGTGTGTTGTGTGTGTGTATATATTATATATATATATATATATATATATATATATATATATATATGATTTGTAGGTAGAATTTCCCTGCAGAATAATATCAACCACAAAATAAGGAGCAGATTATAAGTAATTCACTTTTTCTTCTGCATTGCACCTATCATAGTGTCTAATGAGCAATAATAGAGATGAGAAAATTAAACTAACATTTGTTGAGTGTATACTATTTCTCACTTATTAAACATTTTATGTAACATTACTTGTTCTTATAATGATTCTGAAAGATGACTTTCATTTACATTTGATGTATTTGGAAACTAATAATCAGATAATTTAGGTAATTGTGCTCAACATAGCTACTACAGGTACAATTTTTATTTAAAACTCCATTATGTTTGATTCTAAAATCTTTCCTTTATCCTGTGTTCTATGCTGTTCAAAGAGTAAATTTTCTACATATGTTTGTTGGAAGAATAAAGGAACAAATGAGTGGACAGAAAAAAAATTAAGATTTATTGATTCTCTATTATGCAGTTTAGGATGTTTTAGGGCTTTTTAATGTTTACTTATGTTTATTTAATTCTCATATGCATCCTGGGGCAGTATTTTCACTGTAGTGTAGATGAAGAGACAGAGATTCAGGGAGACGTAATGATTTGTCCAGCACAGTGTTGGAGGAAGTGTCTAAGTAGACACAGGCAGAATGGGCAAGAGGTGTGCTGAACCCCTTGCATTTTAACAGATACATCCCTATGCCCTTGGGGTCTTAACCTGTGGGTTTGACTTCCCATTTTGAAGGAAAATAGAACAAACCACCTCCTTCTTACTTAGAAAATGTTGGGTTTTTATAGTACCGAAAGAATGTGTCCCCAAATGACCTAGGATTCACTATAATATTTACATTGTGGTTTTGATCCTCTTGTGGCCTTCCTTAACTTGTTATGAGTAGGTGCCTCACACTGATCACACAGTTGCATAACTGGTACATATCAATCAAATAATGTAGAAGTAAAAGGAGGGACTTAATTCCCATTCTCATTGGCATGAGAACAATCAGAGCCAGGTAGTAATGCTCATCACCTTTTGATGCAGCCTGCCCCACTTCCTTTTGGGCTTACTTCATACTTTGCATTATTGTTTTGCTAATAAACCACAAACCACCACTGCTTAAACTGCTTGTGTTGAGTCTGAGACTTTCATCTGACATCTTTCTTTCTGGGAGACAAGAACTTAGGACCCCCACTTACTAAGTAACACCCTGCTGCCAGTAGCAATAGGAAGACTGGCATACAATTTGAAAGAATTCTTGGCTGAGTCACTTGCCAACAGTGCAAATCATCCTTCTAAATGTGGCACAATATCTCACTAATTTGAATTTAATTTTAGGAAGGACAGTCTTCAATACTGAAATGGCACTTTTTCTTTTAATATTGAATCATTCCATTTACTAAGCCACTTTCAAGCAGTGTCACATCCCATTACCAATTATTTTTCCTCTTTATTAATTTGCCTAGCAAATCTCTATAGAAAAGCACAAACATCATTAAGCTATCACACATTATGAATTAGTGCAGCTGCTTTTCAAAAATTATCTAGTTCCTTTTTTTAAACTAGGTAAATAATTGTAAGACTAAATTTTTATCTGCTTGCAAAAATAGCTAACAGAAATATTGCTTCATCTTATCTTTTAGTCTTCCTAATTTCTTCTTAATTTTTAGGCATTCATTAATTTATTTATTTACTACTTATTTTTCATTACTAGGGATTGAACCCAGGGTAGTCTCACCACAGAGTTACATCTTTAGCTCTTTTTTTATTTTGAAACAAGTTCTAAGTGGCAAGGCTGATCTTGAATTTACTATTCTCCTGGTTGAGCCTCTTGAATGGCTGGGATTACAGGTGTGCACCAAAATGCCCAGCCAGGCCTCAATTTAAATATAATTTCCTCAAAACTCATTCCTTCCTATTTCTCTTTATAGTACATTAGATCCCATATTACACATGTAGCTATTTGCTAAAAATATGTCTTTTTAATTAGTTGATGCCTTTCATCTCCAGTGGACCCTAAGATCCATGAGGGCAGAGACTCTATCAACTTTACTTACTGTCCTATCTCAAGTGTCTCATTTACTTTTGCTGTATAAAAATGTATTTTTTTAAATTTGTTGACTGAATATAGATTGCTATTCCTAGTATAGGTCTCTTTACATTCAAGGCATTTGATCCAAATATCTGCTTCTGTAATGCTCTTGAGTTTTTCCACACAAGACTAGACGATAATATCCCTCTATATTTTATAGTCAGCAACTAGTTGTAAAAAAATTGAATGAATGCAAATTAACATTCGACTGACTTTGTCTAGCCATATAGCACATATGCTTATTTACAAAAGCACTCTACCCTAAAGCTTTCCTTTCCCTTTCTTCAGGTCTGAAATAAACATACATAATGATAAAATTGACACCATGAATGTGGTAAATTGCCAATGGTTAGGTACTATAGTACATAGAGCATTTCATCACTTGATTTATTTAATCACTACTGTCCATTTATAGATAAATATATAGATATGTATTTCTCTGCTGTTTGCAATTTTCTCTCAAGTATGTGTTGTGCTGCTTCATGGTGTAATTTCAAAACCCTTTAGTGATACAAACAAATGAAAATCACTTCTTTAATCACACTACCAAATCAAAGTGAAGACACAGCTTTTTCCTCCCTAAAATATGTCAGGCAGTAAAACTGTCGTACAAAAAGATTTCAACCCTACACTTTGAAACAAAGCAGGGCATGAAGTCAATTTTATTAGTTTATAGAAAATGCTATTTCAGTTTTATGCAGCTTTTGCATACTATTCTTTGTGTCATGACGAAAATATAAAAAATTTCCTACAAACGTGCCTTTATCACAAAGCAACCTATGGAAGGTAGTAAATTGTATTAGGCTGAAATGATTTCTTTATTCATTTATTTAACACACAGTATATATATATATATGTATATATATATATATATACACACACACACACATATATTTCATACAGTTTCATACATATGTAAAGTATATGATGTATGTATATATACGTTATATATACAACATACACTATATATTTATATATATATTTCTCATTATGTAATAAGTATAATTCTATTTGTTGTGGTTGCAGAGGCAAAAAAGGACAGTCCAGAACATAGCAAAATCAGAGTCCTATACAGGCAGGGGTGGCTACACAATTTGCAGGACACCAGGAAACACAAAACAGAAGAGACTTATTTAGAAAATAGTTGGGGGAAACATACCACTAAAGATCATAAAATACAAAACTTTTCTTCACTTTTTTGCAGCCTCTTTCTTGATCTGTGATGGTTTTTCCTATTTACTATTTACAGTGGCACTTTTTTGGCTATGGTTATAGTCTCTTCCCACTGGCTCATCAACCCAACCCCAGACAGATGGGCTACACTGAAGAGATCTCATACACTATTAAGCTTACATTTGATACCGGCTCCACTGAGGCCAAGAGGTGTACAAGTTGCCTACTGATGCAACAAATGTACCAACCCAGGATAGATGTTGCCATGTGCCCCACACTGAGATACCACTGAGCATTCACTTGCATCTGTGCCAACTCCCCATTTGGAGAACAGGGTTACAGTGGTCACTGGGTAGGATAGGGGAGGAGGAGATGGAGTGGAGCCCAAGGCACCAGACAACAGACAAGTTTGCTACTGAGGACCTATTCAGGGGAGGAAGGAGACAATTAGAAATGAGATTCCCATGAGTCAAAGCTCCAAACCTCTTCCCCATCTCTATCTCTCTGCATTATTCAATCAGACTTCACTTATAAAGCACAAATTGAAGATAAATTTATTAAAAAACTTTGATAGAGTGGTCATTAAAAACTATGCATGGGCCCATTTGAGAGAGGAGCTTATGCGATTGCACTAATCATCAGCCTTTGAAGCTGGCCCAATAAGCAAGAGAGAGCATAGTGGAGACACAGGAACAGGGTACTATGGAGATCAGGAAGAGGAACAGCAACTCAATCTGAATGTATCTGTGTGTGTGGTCAGGTGGAGAGTCATGGGAGGTTTCATAAGAGGTGAAAGGTAAAAATATGAACAGACCACCTCAAAAGACAAAAGAAAAGTATGTCAAATAAAGAGAAAAATCAGGATAGACAGGTTCAATAAATGTGTATGCCATTAGCTTAGAACAGCTTAATGTTCTGTATCCTAGAATTTAAATCAAGAAGATACAAAATATGAAGAGGTAGAACAAAGTGGGTCAATTACGAACCTCGAATACTTACTGAGGCACCTAGACAAAATCCTACACGTAATTGTGAGTTACTAAAGGTTACTAATTATGAGTGTGTCGTGGCATAAAGGATGAACTGTATTTCCTCTTTCTGTCTTCCTGTCTTTTGATACTTCTATTTAGACATCTCAACTTTAAGACTTTATAGGCTCACAAAAATGAAAATGATAAAAGGAACAATTATAATTGTATTATTATTCTGTGCCATATGCTATGGTAGGCATTTCTCAAACCTTATTCCTTAAACCTTAATATCAAATTCTTGAGTTAGGTTTAGGAAATAATTTAGAAAAGTTGGTAACAGGTTCAATAGCATAGAGATAGAAAGTACTTGAGGTGGGATTTGAACAGATAATTTAGCTTCAAAATACTTGCTCCTGAACTTCTATTGTGGCCTCAGAGGAGGGGAAAACATTGTTAGTCTGCTTTTGTAAAGACAGATCTTAAAATCAATTATTTCTCATATGTGCTCCAGTATATTTCATGGCTATAAGTTCCCAACAGTCCCCCCAAAATAAAATGACCTTTTGTTCAGAGTGTCTCTTACATATGTATCTGTTTGGGATGTGAAAACTGGATAAAACCTGTTGGGATGTGATGATTTTTTAGTCACAGGAATTTCTTTCTTTCTATAGAAAAGCAATAATAGAAGAGTCCATAGTCATAAAAATTTCACTGATAAGCTCAGAACACTATGTCCTCACCAATGAAATAGAATGTCCTATATATATATATATATATATATATATATATATATATCATAATAAACTCAAGTTTTTTATATACATACATATTTTATATGAATATATATATCTTATATACCCAAACATATGAATACACCTTTTAAAACAAACACTTTTAGAGTTTAGCTTTTAAATTATTAATTTATGAAATAAATGTGAAACTCAAGTTAATCAGAATTGCAGATAATGTATGCACGATCTTAATAGAGACAGAAAGTACAAATAAAAAATTTGGAGACATTAAGAAAGAAACAATTAACAGAGACAGTTAAGTCATCTGGCTCTTGTCTCTGGGAATTTAGTATCTAGTAAATATATCACAAAACTTTAACCACCCTAAATCTACTATTTTAAATTTGAGACATAGACACTATCCACCGGTCATCTTAATTATAGCATTTTACTTTTTTAGTGTATCAAAAATTATCAATGTGTTATATAATAATTACAGAAATTGGTAGTTTATAATTTTTTCTCCCCAGGAAACAATTTTTAATATTCTGTGATATTAGTGAAGATGGAAATCATGAAGAAGGACATGCTGCAAACTATATAACTGAGCAATTTCATAGTGTAAACTGGGTAGCTATCATTAGGAGAGAATGAAATTCTGCAGTGGCAGTGCATGGGGGTGATTTTATTTTGAACACACATTTTGTGCCTGTGGAACTCATAACCAGGAAAGATTGTGCATGTCAAGGATGTTACAGCTAGTTAATTTGAAATGCATTATTTATAGAAAGCTGATCCATTTTTACTCATGGAAAATGCTGTAACTGCTATTCTTAGCATTCCTGATTCTAATGCTTGGAAAAGAACAGAAGCAGACAATATAAAATGAGTAATACTAAAAGGATCAAATACAGTCTTGTCTGTATTTCAGCATTTCCAGTAATAGAATCCAAACAGTAGTTCCCTCTTTCTTGCTACTTATAACTCTCTTGCCTAAGGAGAACATTACATGAAAACTTAGGAAGCAGTATATTAGAAAAACTATTTTGGTATTATATATTTTACTTAACAATGCAGGTCAAAAATATTCCCTAATATTAAGTGACCTGGGGAAGAACATTTCTATCCAATTTAATGTTAGGTAAGTGTGAAGCATGTAGACCAGGTCAAGAAAACACTGAATTCTGAGACATGATTTTTGAAGTGTGGCTTCTTATGTGAGTATCCACTTACACATTCAAATTTACTCAAATAGGAGATTCGAAGAATGTTCCTTCTAAAGCAAAGTCAAAACGTGTAACCTTATTAAACTGTAGGGATCTGAATGATTGACTAGTACAAAGAGCTCTGATTTTACCCAAAATATTAAAGAACAGAGATGATGCACCTTTTAGGTGATGTATTTAATCAGATCACTCACCTCATTCTGTGTGTAAAATGAGGGGATGATCTCTATGATTTCATTGATCTTTTTGATGGTATTAATATTTAGCATTCATTGTAATAATGCTACCTGTGTTTAAGATCATTCTGTTCACTTGAGATCTGGGTATGATTGACTTAAATGTATATTTTTACTCTCTGGAATTCCAGACTTGACTCCAAATATTCTGAGTGTTCTAAATTATGGCATTTGCAGGCAAATGGATGAAATTGGAGAATATTATGCTAAGTGAGAGAAGCCAATCTCAAAAAGCCAAAGGACGAATGATATCGCTAATAAGTGGATGATGACACATAATGTGGGGGAGGGAAGGGTTAGTGTTAGGGTTAGAGTTAGGGTTAGGGAGGGGGGCAAGAATGGAGGAAGGAAGGACTGTATAGAGGGAAAAGAGGGGTGGGAGGGGTGAGGGGAAGGGAAAAAATAACAGAATGAATCAAACAACATTACTCTATGTAAATTTATGATTACACAAATGGTATGCCTTTACGCCATGTACAAACAGAGAAGCAACATGTATCCCATTTGTTTACAATAAAAAAAAAAAAAGGATGGAGAAAATTGTTCATATGATTCAAACATTCACTTTCTCAGTTGATGGCTTTCTTGTCATCATTTATATGCAATATTTGCTCTGCATTATGAAAATGACTTCACCCCTTGTTTTGAGGAAAAACAACCCCAAACAGAACAACATTCATACATACACATGTGCACACAGCTTTCAGCCCAAGAAATGTACTTATTCATTGGAGGCCATTGACAATTTGGAAAAAGATGGAAAGGTGAATGTGATATCATAGCAATAGAAATAGCTCCAAGTTAAATATTAACAATGCTGCTCTGTGAAGAGCTCTTGTCCACTGAGGACTTTTAATACCCACTTTAATTTTGGTGGCCTGAAGTTCACTATATTCCCTCATGCTTCTCTTTTACCTCCTTCTGCATTTTCCTTTATCTTTCTAATGAGGACACTAAATCTCATTTTATCTTGCTTTTCCTTGACTCTGCTCACACTCATCCCATGATCTACCTTTCTTACCTTCACTCCATGACAGAAATCTGTTGCTAGCATTAAAAACCCACATATTTACCCCTAAGTGCCAAGTGCTTTGCTGGGATTTGGGGCACATAAGCATTTCAAGGCAAAAATAATAAATTTTTGTACATACCAAGTGCAAGGAACAAATAGATATATGAAAGACTATTATTTGCTGTTTGCACTGCTCAGAGGCAGGATAAAAGCTTGTAAAAGTTTTAAAGTTTTGTAAAGTTTTCAAGTTTGATAAGAGTTTGTAAAGATTTTTCTCTGCTGGGAACCATCACTTTGAATATGTCTTACTGAAAAGTATGCACAATTTGAAGATAATTAGTAAAACTAATGCATAGTCTTTAAAATGAATGTGGCTAATACTTGAAGATTTCAAGTTGCATATTCCTAACTTCACTGTCACCTAAATGACATCCCTGTTAGAACTACACATGAACATGTTGGACACGCACAATTTAAGAGTCCACTCTGTTCCCTTTATTTCTTTCATATGTTAACTATGCAGTTGTTTCCTAAAAATTTTAGGTGTACTCTAGTGTAGAGAGGTACTTGTTAAGGTGGAGGCAGCTAAGCTCTAGCCACCAAAGCAATCAATAGTTGTGAAGTGGATGGTTGACTCCACAGTTAACTCTTTGATACAGACTCTGGGTGCCTGAACTGATAGTAGGTAAAAGCAGAAGATAAAGCAGTGTCCATACTTTCTTCTTTCAGCCTAGCAGACTTGTTTTTTAAAGATGGTAAAACTTGAGCTCATCACTTACAGTAATTTAGACTTCAATACAATAGTCTAGCAGTTTCTGAAAACAGCACTCACAATTAGGCTTTATGTTGATTTTCAGACTTTCCTTTTGAGTTACCCATTTTAATTCATTTCTTAGTTTTAAATAATTTAATGAGTTTAAGAGACAACATCTGAGTCTTAGCAAGATGATGTTTTTGATTAGAAAAAATTTCAAACAAAAGGTTATATATTGTATAAATGATAAGATAAATCATGCAGACATTGTAGAAACAGACAAATTTGTAACATAATAATAATAATAATAATTTAAAAGGATAGTAACAATCAAAGACCTTTAAAATATCTGGGAGATATTTTTATGATGTAATTCCATGCTTCTGTTTTCTCAATCTAGAAGAAGATAATGATTCTTCTCTGTTAGACTTACTGGTGAATGAACAAGAGAAAAATACTTTACAGAAAGAAATGTAAAATGTTATTCAATTACTAATGATTTATTCCTTCCTTCCTTCCTTCATTCATTTTTCTCATTCAACTTGGGCTCTTCATTTACTTCTTGGTGAAGTTTTGCATAGTTAAGTCAAATTTAATAGAAGCCAGTATTGTAATTTAAAAAAAAAAAAAAGACTATCTGAAAATTAGGTGGAAAAAAGACTAATCAAATTTCTTGTGGTGCTATAGGGCCACTATTATAATTATGAAATTAATGTTACTACAGAATGATCATTATTGTGTGTCAAAATGCTCTCATGCTAATTAATAGAATCTTTCCTACATAGTAGTTGGTGCTTTATTGTATTAGGTTCAGATTTAGTAATCAAAGATGATTTCATAGATCAGGGATAACTACAGTTGTTGAATAACTAGCAAGCAGAGGGTGTTTAACTGGAAAATTTTTAACTGGAATTAATACATATTTAATAATCTTCATGTTTACTATTTATCTAGTTGACACTGATTTTTTGTCTTATTTCTAGAGTGGTGGTTTTCATTTTATCTTATTTCTAGAGTAGTAGTTTTCTATTCCTAATTCTTTCATATATCTAAGTCTGTAAATAAGCTATTTAGGAAACTTACTCTTTGCTTGATATTATTTCAAAATTTTCCAGAACACCATCAACGTTGTACTTACAAAACATTACTAAATGATTCAAACTTTGCATGCATTGATATTTTGGGGAAACATGCCTACATGATTTGTACCTCTCAGACAGTTTGGAGACTTCAGAGACATGTATAAAGCAAGCCTTGGTAGGTGGGTAGCTCACTGCCCCATCTAAATAATACACTACAATATTCCAAAGACCCAGCTTTCCCTTGATATCATCCTTTCAGTTTCTGAGTTTGAAACTGAACCAAGTAGTTGATCCCTTAGAGGTCTAATTTAGTTTTAGATACTCAAATTATTCTTAAGTACAGAAAATATTTTTCATAGGAACTAATGTTTGTCTCCATAATTAGTACAAGAAATTGACTAAAATAGTATCTACAAATGGACTCACGGGAAGAAAATGGCTTCAAGGTGTGCAGACATGCAGGCTTGCACATGTGTGTATGTAGCCCCACTCCCACATTTATCTGGACATATTAAAAAATGAATAAATAGAGTATCTATGGCTACTTTATGCAAATTTTAAAAGAAGTTTTGAGTGTCGAGTCAGAATTTTGGACATTCTTTACATTTATTCTGTTTTTCCCAAATAAAATATAATATTGTCACAAACTATGTAAATAAACCTGTTTTACTTTCCTTTGGTAATCCATTTGCTGTGATTTATATTTTACATTTGGATGAATGACAAGATGGAAGTTTTTCATTTATCTTTGCTGTGTTTCTATTACTATTAGTACTAATAATTTTCATATGTGTTCTGACATGGCAGATAATAGCATTTGGATCTATTGGGTCTCTAGTTACACACCAATGATTTCCCCTTTATTCTTATATTCATTCATTCATTTCTTCATTCAACAAGAATGTATTAAATGGCCATGCAGTACTCTCTTTGTTGGATTTACAACACTGAGCAACCAGGTTAAAAAAAATCTGAGCCCTTTGGAAACTTTTATTCCTAACATGTAGTTAAAAAAATCTATGTTAGATAATAAAAAAAAGTGCTAAGAAATGAAGATGAAAAGAATGTGGGGTAGGACAATAAAAACGTAATTGTACTTTCCAAAAAAGTCAAGAAAGGCTACAGAAAGATGGATGAGTTAATGATCGATGTAGGGGGGTAAGCCAGCCATGCAGGCAGATACCTGATGCTCCTGGCCTGAGTCCTTCATTAGATTAGTGAGTTTAAGCAACAGGATAAGAGATGAAAATAGAGCATGCTATAAGAAGGGAAGAGTGATAGAACTCAGAGGCATACCTGGGAGGATGCAGCAGATGTCCAATCTTGGATGAAAAGCAAAAAGGAAAGTATTTACTATGGAAAATTCATTAACTACAATAAAACTGACAGAAAACATTTCTGCTTTTAATTGTCACCATGCACCTGAAAATTACATACAATGTCACTGATAAAACATTCTTCTCCCAGGACAGATCAGTTTTGTCATGCCTGCTTGGGTATGAACCTGGGGACACTTGTATTTTATTATTCTTGATGCCATTTTAAATGGAATTTCTTTCTTACTTTTCTTTTTCGATAACTCATTATGAAAATACTAAAAATTTAACTGATTTTTGTGTATTGTTTCCATGTCTTTTGACTTTGTTGAATCTGTTATTAGCTCTAATATTTTTATCTCTAACTTTTTTTGAGTTGCAAAATGTTATAGTTTCTTTTTCTTTCTTTCTTCTTTTAAATAATATCATATCTGTTAATAGAGATAATTTTACTTCTTCCTTTCTAATTTGGATGTCTTTCACTATCTTTTCCTGCCTTATTGCTCCTGCTAGAACTTCTAATACCATGTTAAATAGAAGTGATAAAAGCAGGCATCTTTTTCTTATTCATGATCTTAGAGAAAAAACTTTTATTCTTTCCCCATTAATATGATGCTAGCTGAGTTTTTACATATAACTTTTACTATGTTGATGAAGTGTTCTTCTATTCCTGATTTGTTGAGGGTGTTTATTGTGAAACATTATTGAATTTTGTCAAATGCATTTCTTCTGCATCAGTTAGATTATCCCTTTCTGTTAATGTGGAGTTATATTAAGTGACTTTCATATGTTTTGATGTAACTTCACATTCTAGGAATAAATTGCACTTGGTCATGGCATTTAATATTCCTAATGTGCTGTTAAATTCTGTTTGGTAGCATTTTATCAGGACATCTTAGGCTTAAAGCAATTTAAACAAAGGGGACAAGAAAAAAGGAATTAAGAAAGACTACACAGTCCTCAAATAGGGAAATTCAAAGAAAGCATGTCTGAAATGGAGAAATTGAATAGAAAATGAGTATGTTTGGTTTGGACATCATAAGTTAAATTTCACTATCAGGTAGCCAAAAGGAGAAACTGAATACGTAGTCAGATGTAATAACTAGAGAGCAGAATATTAGAACATTATAGGAATATACATTCGAGGTCAACTTATGATTTATATACTAAATTTATATATTAAATTTCATCAAATCCAAAATACACATTTTTCACAACCTAACATCTTTAAAATTAGAATGCATTCTATATTATGTGGTGTGGTATGTTATATATTAAATGGTGGCAGTTATTTTATTTTTCTGAGAAGTATTTAAAATAATGGCATGTCTTACAATGAATGGAATTTCAGATATAAGGTAGATGGTGTTGAAAGTCATGAAACTGGATAAGATCACCAAGGTAATGAATGTAAGTTTGGAAAGAAGTCAAAATTTAAGCCTTGGGTACATGAGATGTTAAGACAGAAGAAGGTAAAGATGAACAAAAAAGAAGAGATAGAAGGAAAAACCACTGAGTAGAAGAGATCGCAGTATACTGGAAGCTAAAGATTACAGTTTTGTGAGAAGAAGGAAATAATGAACCATGCCAAATCCTGCTGATACATCATTTATAGCAAAAACTGGGCATTGGCAACATGGAGACCATGGGTCATCTTGATAAGAGCAGCATTACTTTTAACTTTTAACTGACAATGAAAACATAAATGTTATACATGTTAATGGATACCATGTATCTTCAATACATGTATAACCAACATAATGTTTAAATCAGGTTAAACATATTTATCCTTAAATATTTATGTTTTCTTGTGGTGAAAATTTTAAAAATCCTTTCTTTGGACTGGGGTTGTAGCTCAGTGGTGGAGCGCTTGCCTCTCATGTGTAAGGCACTGGGTTCAATTCTCAGCATCACATATAAATAAATGAATAAAAAGTTTCATCGACAACTAAAAAATAATTTTTAAAAATCCCTTTTTCTAGCTTTCTGAAATGTATAGGACATTATTTTCCATGGTCACCAGACTGCATAATGTTCATATCTAACTCTAACTTGGAACCCATTGATCGACCTTCCCATGCTTCCCTCTCCCTATTTCTGGCCCCTAGTAACCACTATTCTACTGTCATATGTACACTATCATCTTTTTTTATTCCATTTGTAAGTGAGATCATGTAGTTCTTGTCTTTGTGTACCTGGTTGACTTCACTTAACATGATAATCTCTAGTTCTATACAAGTTGCAAAACCCAGGATTTCATTACTTTTTGATGACTGAATGCCATTCCACTATATATGTATAGCTTTATGTGTGTGTGTGTGTGTGTGTGTATGTTTTCTTCATCCATCAGTTGATCAACACTTAAGTTGTTTCCATTTCTTGGCTACCGTGGCTAGTGTTGAAATAGGAGTGCAAAAGCGGATTTAACTGCTTGTATTTCCTTTGGGTGTATACCAAGGGGCTGGGAGGTGGCTCTGTAGCACAGTGGTGGTAGAGCACTTTCCTAGTATGTAAGAGGCCCTAGGTTTAATCTCCAGCATTCCAAAAAAAAAAAAAAAAAAAGGGAAATTGCTTTAGATAAACATAAACCCAATAGTGGGACTGCTGAATCATATGATGGTTTTCTTGTTAATTTACTGAGGAACTTCCATACTTTTCTCCATAGGTTAGTGTGCAAGGGTTCCCTTTTCCCTTGTCCTCCCTTTCCCATATTCTTGCTAGTACTTGTTTTTTTGTTTTTTTAACTTTTGACAGTAGCCATTTTAACTAGAGTAAGTTAATATCTCATTTGAGAAATGTTCATTTAGATCTATTGCCCCCCCCCCCCCCCCCCTCCCTCCCTCCTTCCTTCCTTCCTTCCTTCTTTTCTTCCCTGGTACTTAGTTTTGGAGTCCCTTATGTATTCTGGATATCAATCCCTTTTCAGATGATCAGATTGCAAATATTTCCTTCCATTCTGTAGGTTGTCTCTGTATTGCCCTCTGTTGAGTGTTTCTTTTGCTTTGCATAAGTTTTTAATTTTACATAATTCCATTTGTCTCTTTTTGCTTTGTTTACTGTGCTTGGGGGTCTTATCCAAATATGCTCATCCATTCCAATGTCCTGGAGCATTTCCCCTGTTTGCTTTTAGTAGCATTGTTCTTTTCGTCCTCACTGTTAAGTCTTGAATCCATGTTGAGTAGATCTTTGTAACTGGTGAGAGACAAGGATATAGCTTCATTCTTCTGCATGTGAATATCAACCTTCCCACTAGCATACATTAGAAATAGTGACCGTTCTTCAACACATGTTCTTAGCAACTTTTCTAAAAATTAGTTGACTGTAAATAATCCGAGTTTACTACTATGCTCTGCATTCTGCTCCACTAGTCTATATGTTTTTGTTTGTTTGTTTGTTTGTTTTTAATGTCAATACCATGCTGTTTAGATTAGTACAGATTTATAGTATTTTAAAATCAGGTATAATTGTCCTCTTTTTTGATCTTTCTGCTCAGTATGACATGGGGTATTTGGACTTTTTGTTGTTCCACAATATTTTAGAATTGTTTTTTCCTAGCTCTGTAAAGAATGCCATTGGTATTTGGATACTAAATGCACTGAATCTGTAATCACTTTGATTAATATGGACATTTTAGCTATACTTATTCTTCTAATCTTTGTATATGGGATACTTTTTTTTACTTTTTTGTGTCTTCTTCACTTTTTTTCATCAATGTTTTATAATTTTCACCATAAAGAACTTTTACTTTTTGGGTTAAATTTATTCTTAGTTTTTAATTTAATTTTATTTTTTTTGTAGCTATAGCAAATGAGATTTCTTCCTTAATTTCTATTTCACATAATTTAGGCATTTAGCAAAGTTATTGATTTTTTGTGTAGATTTTGTGTCCTGCACATCAGCTGAATTTGTTTATTAGCTTTAATATATTTTGGTAGAGTTTTGGGTTTTCTCTATATAAGATCATGTCATCTATGGTGACAATTTTATTCATCTTTATTTCTTTCTCTTGCCTAAATACTTTGACCAGAACTTCCAGTGATATAGTAAATAAAAATGGTAAAAGTGGGCCTCCTAGACTTGTTCCAGATCTTAGAAAAAAAGCTTTCATCATTACCCCAATCCATACAATGTTAGCTGTTGGCTTGTTATAAATGGTCTTTATCACATTCAAGTATGTTACTTGTATGCCTAATTTGTTTGATATTTTTTATTATAAAAATATTGAATTTTATCAGTTACCTTTTCTATATCAATTGAGATAGTTCTATAGTTTTGTCATTCAATCTGTTGATATGGTGTATCGCATTCATTGATTTTTAAAATTTAAACATCCTTTCATTCTTGGGATAAATTCCACTTGATCATGGTGAATAATCTTTTTAATGTGCTGTTGAATTCAGTTTGCAAATTTTGGGGGGAATTTGTGCTTATGTTTAACAAAGATATTGGTCTGTAAGTCATCTATTTTGTTAAGTCCTTATCTCATTTTGGTAACAGGATAATACTCACCTTATAGAATCTGTATGGAAGAACTCCTTCCTCTTGTTATTTGCAATAACTAAAGGACAATTGGTATTAGTTCTTCTTAAAAGGTTTGGTAAGATTCAATAATGAAGCCTTCTGATCCTTGGCTTTTCCTTGATGGTAGGCATTTTATTACAAATTCAACCTTGCTACTTGTTCTTGGTTTGTTCAGATGTTCTGTTTCTTTTTGGTAAGGTGTATGTATATGGGATTTATCCATTTTTTCTACATTATCATATTATTATTGCTCATAATAATTTCATGATGTTTTATATTTCTGTGGTGTAACTTATAATGTTTCCCTTTTCAACTCATTTGACTCTTCTCTCTCCTTTTCTTAGTCAAGAGTTTACTGATTTTGTTTATCTTTTCCAAAAATAACCATTAGTTTCATTAGTCATTTTTAGACTCAATTTAATTTATTTTTAAAAGTAGCATTTTTAAGTATGATAAAATTGGGGACATTCTGAAATGAGTGTAATGAAAGAGAGGAAGGAGAATGGATAGAGAATGGAATGAGGAAACAAGTAAGATAAGAAGAGATAAAGAAGAAAGAGGAAGAAGGAGATTAAAATGTTAGAGAAAGGAGGAGAAGAAGCAAGAGGAAGAAAGAGAAGGATAGAGTAGGGGAGGAAAAAAGAAGAAAAGGAAAATGCTGTCAACTAGTATTTACCCAGACTGGGGCTAAGCCAGCCAACGGTATTTGGCTAAGGGATCTTACATCCCTCATGAGGAAAGGGACACATTAATTCAAAACAGGGAAGAGAGAACTGGTAGTGTTTTTGGGAAGAGTGGCTGAGTACAGTGTCATAAATATTGATTCATACTTTGAATGGAATAAGAGTGTTTTGGGAAGAAGAGATGCAGCATCAAGCAAACTTGTTGGTTTGGCAGAAATGAAGAAGATGCCACAGAGCATTCATAGCACTGTAGGAAATGCAACAGTACTACTGCTAAGCATTTATCATCACTAGGGAAGTAATGGGAAGTATTATTTTAGAGCAGGAAGGAATGGCTTCTGATTACAACTGACTTGGTTGTGGTTATCTTTGTGGCCAGAAGAAGGTATTGACTCAGAGCCATAGAATCTTAAGTGAATACTGGGGAGAAAAGCCGTACCTGTGCTTTTGAAAGAACTTTTGAAAGTAACTTTCACTGTTTGAGGTCAAGGAAGCATACAGATATTGATGTTGCTGTCAGGTGTCTGGTTACTTCAAGGGCTAAGGATGGCACAAAATAAGAGAAGGAGACAAATAAAATTGAACTGCTGAATCAATAAACACTAAAGCCCCCTAAATTGTAAGTGGTTTGATTACATAAGCCAATACACTGGTGCCTTTATAGTTCAGAACAGGTCAAAAGGCTTTTCTGTCACATGCAATTTGTCACAATACCCATCTTCATCCCTATAATGAGGAGGATTTAGCATGTTTATACTTTTTTGATTTTATCAAAATATTATTTTGTTTCACTTATTCTGTTTATTTTTTTTTTTTTCATCTGTGCTAACTACAGGTTGAGCATTGTTAATCCAAACATCAAAATGCACAGTGATCCGGAATCCAAAACATTTTCAGCACCAACGTGAAAGATAGCACAAACGGAACATCTGTACGTGACCTCACGTGATGTATACAGCTAGAACACAGATGTTAGAAATAGTGTGTTTGCTATGGTCGGGACATAAAGTCTCCTCCTAGATCCTACAAAGACTCATGTGTTGAGTGTTCCTGCCATAGGAGCTCATTTGTTCCTAGGGCAGCAACGTTCAGAGGTGGGGCTTTTAGGAAGTGATTGAACCAGGAGGACTATTTCCTCATCAGTAGATTAATCCAGCGATAGCTGAATGGATTACTGGGAAGTGCTAATTTAGGTAGTTGGAGCATTGTTGGAGAAAGTAAGTCTCAGTGGAGTATTCCCATGGGTCTCGTCCCTGACCCACCTCTCTCTTCCTCTTTCTTTTTTCTCTTTCTCTTTCTCCCTCTTTCTCTCTCTCCTTTCCAGTTTGATGAGCTGAGCACCGATCTTCTGCTGTGTATTCTAACATGATGTTCTGCCTCACCTCAGACCACAACAATGGGGCTGGCCAACCACGCAGCTATGGCTTTTGAAACCAGACCCAAAATAAATCTTTTCTCCTCTAAGTTGTTCTTCTCAGGTTTTGTCATAGAAACAAGCTAAAACAATGAAATTACCTACAGATGACTTGTTTAGGAAACGAGAATATCATGTTTAAATATGTGTCACATTCCCAAGATATCTCATTATGTATATGCGAATATTCCAAAATATGAAAAAATCCTGAAACATTTTTAATCCCCACATAGAGGATACTCAATCTGTATGTGCTTTTATTTTATGCGGCGAATACTTAGATTTCTTAAAAATGGAAAAGTATCTGCAGATTCTTAGACATTCACTTTTCTTTCTTCCATGATGTAAAAACATACAATTTCTTGAGTCACAAATTTTACTTGTTTAATATTTACATATTTTATCCTGTCCCATTTTGTCATCTTATACAATAGATTTGTGAGGTACTATTACTCACTTAGGTTCTGGTACTGAATAATTATAAGAAAATGTTCATATAGTGTGTTTTCATAAACCTTGTGAATAACTTTTTTTGATGCTTTGTATATAACTATATATGTTACTGATATTTTTCTGAATTGTATACCGGACTTTTTCATCTTTTTTTTTTTAAATTGTGACCCCACTGGGTTAGTCAGCTTTTCATTGCTGACCAAACTACAAGACAAAAACAATTTAAAGGAGAAAAGATTTACTTTGACTCACAAATTCAGATGATTTAGTCATGGTCATCCCACTCCATTGTTCAGGAATTGAAGTGAGACAGACCATCGTGGCGGAAGGGCAATACAGAGAAATGTCGCTCAGCTTAAGGAATCCTGGAACAGAGAGAGGGGAAAAAATTAGGAAGAAGGTAAATCCTTCTAGGGAACTCTCCCACTGACCTCCTTCCCCCAACTAGGTCCAACTGCCAGGCCTCTATTAATCTGTCAATGGATGAATCCACTGATGAGGTCAGAACCTTCACGATCCAATAACTTCCCAAAGTCTCACCTCTGAATATGGCTGCACTGGAGATACATGTGACCTTGGGGAACTTTCCAGATCCAATCCATAACACTAACCATAGCTGTAAAATTTCCTAATATATGACATATGGTTACTACTGTTATGGGGCACAACTTAAGAACAGACTGATCACCACTGAGAAGTCCAGATTTGAAAGTCTTCATTAAGTTGCTGGCTGACTGTCTCACACAATGCCCCAAAAGCTGGCTAAAAAGCCCTGACTATAGGGTTGTAGGGGTTCTTATACCAAAATTCACATCAGTCATAAATGTCTGTTGCTATGATTTGAAATTACAAACTAACGTAATGAGATCATCAACAGAGGGGGAAGTGGGTCAAAACAACCCTTACCTAGGTACAAACTAAAGAATGATTACTAACATCCACACAATCACCATTCACATGGTACATGTTTAGGAGCAATAGGAATCAAAAGAGAGTAATTTTTCATTACATAAGAGTTGTCATTTTGTATTGCTAAAGGTCACACTAAGTAACTGATGATGGGGCAGAGGTGGGGTGTTCTCATGGGAGAAGCTAAGCAATTGTTGATGGGTACAGAGGTGGAGTGTTCCCATGGGAGAAAGTTTATTTCCTACATAGCATGGTGTCTCAGAGCAAAATGGAGTCTATCTGGTCTATAACATTCTCATAGAACTAGATCTGTCAGCCCATCACACTACCTTTCTAAGATTTAAAGTGGAAACTTTTCTTCAAACTTGACATACTATTTCTTGCAGACCTTGATCATTTAAAACAGTTTTGATTGGAAAGGTTTGACAAAAGCGGGTAGGCATTTTAAATTAATTTTGTTCATATGACCAGGAAATATCAATATGGTGTGTATTTACATTAATTTTGAAATGACATCTAGTGCTATAGGACAATCAGTAAGACTTATAATAATTTTTCTTGAAAATTATTCTTATCTAAAATTGATTAGCTTTAGATTGGACTTTTAAAAAACTGTCTGAGGTCTATTTTCTCATTTTTATAAGCAAGTTGAGTATACTATTTATTAAGTAATAAATTATGGAATGATCTCTTTTTTTATAAAATGATTGTTTTAACAAATTTCAAACAGTATTTTATTTAAATATCAAAATTACTTGCATTTAAAACATGATTTAAATTTCTGAATTTACAAATCAATGATCTATAGCATATTAATATAAAATGAATATGGCAAATCCACCATATTCCGGAAAATGAAAACCTAATTTTCTCTATTTCATACTTTTTATGAATGCTCTAGTATATTGAATGATTTACAACATAATGTTTGAGTGTTCTTAATTCTTACCCAAAGGCTAATATACTATTTGTCAGTGTAAGTTTAGCTGGTAAATATCTGTATCTGTATAACTGTGAATGGATTAGAAGGCAAACATTATGAAATATTTTCTTGTGAAGGTTAAAATATACCAGGAAAGAAAGATAGAAAAATTCTTGAATATCCATAGTTTGTATACTAAGATATGGAGAAATTCTATACCTTACAGCATTTAATGTCCTGTTTTTCTAGAGATGTATACAAGGATATGTATGCTATCTCTTAGGCTACGACCCAAAAATTTGCCTTTTAACACCGATGTTGTTTTTTGATCACTTTGAAAAGTAAATTAAGGAGAAAATTTAATACTTTGCTTCTAATTACTTTTCTATTATGATTCTTAAGATCTAGGCCCATTTTAAAAGGGGAAGTCAGCACAGTATAGCTGATACAACATTATCATCTTCTTAAATTGTAAAATAAAAAGGATTAAGTGCTGAAGAGATAATGTTTTTGAGCAGGACTTTCTTACTTCCACATTTGAAACTTGTCTCTGACACCTACAACTCTGTGACCTGTGGCAATATATTGACCTCTCTTTGGGCTTCATTTTCCTTATCTTTAACAAGAAGTTTGCATTTGATGTTTCAAAGACTAAGAAAATGTAGGATACTCACAGAAGTGACATGAACACAGTTCATATTCACTAAGGAGTTGCTATTTTTATCTCATAGATGTTGCATATTTTCCATTTTACAAATAAAGTTCCATGTAATTATCTGTTAAAAGTGTCACATCTAATATGTGACCTACTTAACATTTGCAATAGGACTCCTTGGAACCTCAGAGGTTTTGGCTGGTTTGCTCTGCATTTCACAGGCAGTAGCATCACTGTTGACCAAGCTCAAAGGCAAGAAATGCTGTAATAAGAAAGAAAAGGCAAACACCTGAAAAACCCACATACTGGGTAATCCTTTTCTGAATAATCGGTGTGACTGAGTTGTGTTTGAGAAAAGACTTTAGTTCAGTGGATTTAGTGCAGCAGCCAAGAAAAAATCCTTTTCATAAAAGGCTCATTTTGGGCTTATTTGTTGAATTATACTTAAAATATGCCATTTGAATTGTGCCACAGTTTTGCTGTTAGAGCTTGGTACAGAGAAATATATAAAGTTTTCTAAGAATAACTTGGAAGGTAACATAATGACAAGGAGGATTAAAACTTCTTTGCTCTAAATTACAAATACCTACAGCTATTCCTGTTAAGAGAGAATAAATAACAGTGTGTGTGTGTGTGTGTGTGTGTGTGTGTGTGTGTGTGTGTGTGTAATCAGCCAGTTTTTCTGACAGATACAAATGCAATACCTGTCAGATAGCATTTAAGGCAGCTGCATATGTATAAATTAAAAGCCCTGATCTGTTCTTCTGTTTACCTTGACAATTTCCCAGTAGAGCATCCTACTTAACATTTTCTCTGCCTTCCCTTTTTGCATATTAACATAAAGCATGAGAAAAGCTTCATTTAGATGAGGTTCTGCTCTGTTTTGAAAGGATAATTGTTAATCTTGTAACATTTTTACTTCAGCTTTGATTTATTTATTTTATGCCAAATAGTGGATAAAAGGTTTCAAAAGAGTTACTTTACTCAGAATTATTATTAAAAAGTATTTTTACTCTTGCCACAAAAAATAATAAATTTTCTTTTCCTTTCTAGCTACAGAAATAGTCCAAACTTATTATAAAGCATTTTCATAATGAGTATATCTGCATTTTCCAAAATACACTTTTTGTGCTTACTAAACAAACTGAATTTTTTTCTTTCCAATATTATATAAATAATATGTATATATAAAACTCTTCATATATACATGTGAACATAAAATATTTTACAACATTTTACTTAATGGCATGTTCATTTGTCATTTTGCTGTCATAAATTATTCAACATTTTAAATCTTGATTATTACTTAAACTGATAATGTTTGGGCCTTTTGATATATCCTATATTTTGTTGCTAAATGATAATGCTGTAAAAAATAGTGCTACATCAAGTATTTTACTATCATGATAGGATAAGTTTAAATATTAGTGTTTCTCTGAAAGCATTTAATTATTGGTGTGATTGAACAGATTTATAAAAATGTTATCAGCTACTTCTTTCTTTTAAGTTTCCTATTTATGTCTTCACTTGTTTCTCCCATTCTAGGACATTAGTTTTGTTTTGGTTTGTGTTAAAGCTACCAATTTATTACGCTTACTATACCTTATTTTGAGAACAAAATGTGACATAAATTAAAACACAATACACATAAAAGCTAAAATTACAAACTGCTAACTCTTCGACATGTTACATGTTGTATTTTACCTCCGTTTGTTGTCTGCCTTCAAATCTGTATGTTCATTGGCGTACAACTTTTTCTCTCTCTCTTTTTCTAAAGTCGTCAAGACTACCATTATACTCTCTGCTATGGAATCTTCCTTCAATTGTATATTTGGAAGGTTAAAGCCTGAATTAATGCCAAAAATAAACACTGTCTTATGTATTAGATCTCCGAGGTTTCATTTTCAGACAGTTCTTCTATTTGATTGATTTGGCTGAAAGCTTGCTTCATTGGCTTGGTCATAGTTAATGTCACTTTCATAAGATGACAAGAGGAGAACTGTGAGTGGGTGATCAGCTAGGGAGTCTCTTCTTGGGAAGGTCATTGACTTATAAGTTAATTAGAAAATTGAAGAAACGAGGTATGTGAAAAGTTCTTTGTAAGCTTTCAAGTACTCTTTACATGTTCCTTTTCCTGTCACTAGCAATGAAAGCCTGCAGCACTACACCATCATTCCATCATTCCCACCATTTGTTTTTCCCTCCCTCCCTCCCTCTCTCTCTCTCTCTCTCTTTCTCTCTTTCTTTCTCTCTCTTTCTTTCTTTCTTTCTTTCTTTCTTTCTTTCTTTCTTTCTTTCTTTCTTTCTTTCTTTCTTTCTTTCTTTCTTTCTTTCTTTCTTTCTTTCTTTCTTTCTTTCTTTCTTTCTTCTTTCTTCTTTCTTTCTTTCTTTCTTTCTTTTTGTATCAGGGATTGAACCCAGGAGCACTTAACCACTGAACCACATCCCTACATTCCCTTTTTTTAAAAAAAATTTTTTGAGACAGGGTCTCCACTGAGTTACTGAGGCTGTCTTCTGCCTCAGCCTCTCAAGCCATAGGAATTTCAGGCGAGCACCACCACACTGGGTACACTGTGTTCTGATCAAACAGAAGAGTGATCAGAGAGCTGTGAAGAGAAACGTCAGGTAGGCATTTGTAACAAGGGTTGTTCTGCTTACACCTTTGGAGTATACACTTACCCATGTCATCTAAGTTAATTATTTTGGTTTATTTAAATAGAAGTTCATAGGTCTGTTCTTTTGCTTTTCTTTAGGTAAAACATTTTTGGAAAGGGAAAAAAAAATCAGGTATACCTGATGAAGCATTCATATTGTTTATCTGTTGAAGTCTTAAGATATAGTGTTACCATCTTATTACTGATAGGCAAAATGGAAGTTCCTAGTGAATGTGGGTTGAATTTATTTAAAAGTCAAGACATTAAAATACCCAAGTAAAGCCAGGAGTCCCCAAATTCAAAGCCAGTCTCTTCAGGTAAACTTGTGAGACTCTGTCTCAAAATTAAAAAAAAAAAAAAATTAAATTTTAAAAAAGGGCTGGGGATGTGGTTCAATGTTTATGCACCTCTGGGTTCAATTCCCTGTACCAAATAAATAAACAAACACAAGTATATAAACAATGAAATTATTCCAACTATGATAATTATACTAGTAAATAAAATTTATATTGACAATTATATTTAGTTGATATTTCAATCTTTAAAGAAACTTTATACATTTATTCTTGAAAAGAATAATTTTCAGGCTCTTATTGATGTTAACACCTAACAGAAGTAAAATAAGCATTCTGCAACTCTAGTAACTGATAAATGCTGAAATTAACCTTTAAACAAAGGTTCATTTCAAATTAATATAATCCTGAAACAATAAAAAGGCAATAGTTATTAAACTATTTTAACTCTCTAGAAAATGCATCTTATATATAGTTACATGTCCTGCATTGCAGCTCAGCAACTGGTATGTAAGATCCCTTGACAAAGCTGATTGTGAGAAATGACTATTTCTGTCTTTATGTTTTTCTCCTCTTTCCAGGGGTTTATCCTCCCCCAGGAATCTAAGAGTCTGGTTAATGTTTAAGGTATCTACAGCTGGCAAAATCCTACCTCCTTTGAAAATAACTAAAGCTTAATGAAAAAAAATACAAAGTACAACTCCAAGGTTTAGGTGTGTGTTATCTTTTCAATTATCATTGGTGAAGCAATTATTTCCCCTACTGCACTCTGTGAAATCGGTAGCATTTGTGGCCTGAATTCCACTTTGCAAAATGTTCTACCTAGACCATGCAGGCAGATATGATAAATGGTGTGCAGAAAAGTTTTTGTCCTAGCTCAGTGACTTGAGATAATGTGGATTTGTTAAACTGGATATCATCATATAGCAATGTTTTGTACACAATAATATTAATTATTTAAAGCTGTGCATATTTCCATGTCTGCCGTGTGTGTGTGTGTGTGTGTGTGTGTGTGTGTGTGTGTGTGTTTTGTGATGCTGGGCTGGGGATTAAACCCAAGGTCTTATACACGCTAAGTGTTCTCTCTACCACTGAGCTACCTCCTCAGTCGTTTTATGTGCATTTTCTAATTGATATTTTTGTCCTATGACTAAAGCCCTTGCTAAATAGGAGGTACACAATGATTTCTTTTTTCTTTTGGCACTAGGGATTGAATCCAGGATCCAGATGTGCTTAACCACTGAGCCAAATTCCCAGTCCTTTTTTTTTTTTTTTTTTTTTTTTTTTGAGACAGGGCCTTGCTAAGTTGCTTAGGGTGTAAGTTGCTAAAGCTGACTTTGAACTTCGATCCTCTTACCTCAGCCTCCCAAGCCACTGGAATCACATGGGTGTTACCATGCCCAGCTTAATACATAATTTTTTGGACAAAATACACGAAATTCTGGAAATTAAAAAAAAAAAAAAAAAGATGTTACCTCATTTCTTGAAATGCCAGGCTGTCTTTTATTTATTATATCCAAGTTTTAGCCAGAGTTATCAAAGAAAACCAAACCACATCTTGGTCATAATCCTCAGTAACACAAAAAATTCCTTCAAGTGACAGGTAAGCAGTTAGTCAATGAAGGAAAAGGTTGTAAGTATGCCAAGACATATTCTGCAAAGATGTTATTGCCTCACAGACTGAGGCTCACCCATATCCCTCGGACGTAGGATCAGCCACGTCAGAGTCTTCCTCCTCAAATCACGGGAATGCCACTTGCTGGCATCCTGATACAGTAGTCACAGTGAGCCAGAGGTGGAGGTAAATACTTTCCTCTGTGCGATTAGTTTGACTACAGTACACAAGTCATGACTAACTCAACATTTTATTTCAGAGGATGAGAATAAGCATCCGATGGATTGTCTGATAAAAGCACCAACCTCATCATGAGGACTCTACCCCCATGTCCTTGCCTAACCCTAATGACCTCCCAATGGCCCCTATCCCACATATTATCACAGTAGGGGGCTCAGTGAATCTGAATTTAGGGGGGACACATTCAGTCTCTAGCAAACATTTTAGTTGATAGAGAACATTCCAAACTGGATCATTATTTTTGAAGTCATTACAGAAAACACTAGGTGGCAAGGGAGTACATGTATGCTACTTTATTCAGAATCTAAAAAGAAGAATGCATAGTACATTGAATTAGATACAGTAAAAATAGGACTTTTATTTTTTCCTTCTTTTCATGAAACAAAAATAGGAACTACCTTGGAGAAAGTTTGCTTCTTGAATTCTATCAGACAAACATAATGTGAATACATCTGTAGTCCAACAAATTGAGTTGGTCAGAAAGGGAAAAATCATACCAGAAGAACTACATAAGGTTTCAAAAGGCAGGATCCAGGGATATTATTTGAAAGATTTGGAGGAAAGTGGACTGGAATTAATTGTCCTAAACCTTGGCACATTTAATTAATTACCAGAGTTTATTCTTATATGCATAAGCAACACTGTAAGGATATGTTTTTGTACCTATCAGGTATTCCACTGTCTATATTACCAACCTATAGTTAAGTTTAAATCACAAACAATCTTTCATATCTCAAATAAAATATGATAAAATGTCTAAAAGGAATTAACTAAAATGATCTTTTCCATTCTACCTTAAACAATGAAAATCTCCACTCCTGATGATTATATATTCCCAAAGAGGAATAGGGAGAGTGATGATAAAACCACCTCATAGATTGCTTTAGAATTTATGTCATTTTGAGACCATATGTGTTGTGACTTTTCTGACAATGGGCACATTTTATTCTCTTTAATAAAACAATCTCATCATTAACAAACGGAAAAAAAAAGAACTCCTTAAAATTAAGACCTACCCTATCACCAGAATAAGTGACTTCATTCCATAGACATTTCATTCTATTTGCAAGAAACCTCATTATACAAGGGAAGTAATAGCTAGTTGCTAAATTAACTTTCTTGATTTGAAGTAACATCTTGAAATCCAAAAGGTTAGAAGATCAGGAAAATTAACCTCTCTAGAAATTAAAGAAATGCAAATTAAAACTACACTGAGGTTTCATCTCACTCCAGTCAGAATGACAACAATCAAGAATACAAGCAACAATAAATGTTGGTGAGGTGTGGGGGAAATGGGTACATTCATTTGTGGAACTGCAAATTGGTACAATCACTATGGAAAGCGGTATGGAGATTCCTCGACAAACTAGAAATGGAACCACCATTTGATGTAGTTATACCATTCCTCAGTATATATCCAGTGTTTATAAAACCTCAATTCACAATAGCTGAACTATGGCGTCAACTGAGGTACCTTCAACAGATAAATGAATACAGAGAATGTGGCACACACAAACACACACACACACACATACACACACATACACACAATGGAATATTAGTCATAAAAAAGAATGGATTAGCATGGTATTGGCACAAAAATAGACATGAAAACCAGTGTAACAGAAGACACAGAGACAAACCTACATATGTAGCGTTATCTCATACTATAAAAAGTACCATAAACATACATTGAAGAAAAGATAGTTTTTTCAACAAAGGGTGCTGGGAAAACTCTAAATCTATATGCAGCAAAATTAAATTAAACCCCTGTGTCTCACCCTGCACAAAACTCAATTCAAAGTGGATCAAGGACCTAGCATTACACCAGAGATCCTGAACCTACTAGAAGAAAAAGTAGGTCCAAATCTCCATCATGTTGGCTTAGGAACTGAATTCCTCAACAAGACCCCTAAAGTACAAGAAGTAAAATCAAGAATCAATAAATGGGATGGTACCAAACTAAATAGCTTCTTTACAGCAAAAGCAATAAAGAATGTGAAGAGAGAACCTACAGAATGGAAGAAAATTTTTACCACATGCACCCCAAATACAGCATTAATCTATAGGATATGCAAAGAACAAAAAAAAAAATCTTACCCCCAAAACAAATAACCCAATCAATAAAGAGGGAAAGGAACTGAACAGACACTTCACAGAAGAAGAAATACTAAAGTCAATGAATATATGAAAAAATGTTCAACATCATTAGCAATTAGAGAAATGCAAATTAAAACTACACAGAGATTCCATCTCACTTCAGTCAGAAGGCAATTATCAAGAACAGGATAACAGGAAATGTTGGCCAGGATATGAGGAAAAAGGCACACTTGTATGTTGCTGTTGGGACTGCAGATTGGTGCAAATACTCTGGAGAGCAGTATGGAGATTCCCCAGAAAACTGGAATGGAACCACCATTTGCTCCAGTTATCCCACCCCTCAGTATATACCCAAAGGAGTTCAAGTCAGCATACCAAAATGATGCAGCCACATCAATGTGTATAGCGCCTCAGTTCACAAGAGCAAAGATATGGAACCAACCTAGGTGCCCTTCAACTGATGAATGGTTAAGGAAAATGTGGTATGTATACACAATGGAATATTAGTCAGTCATAAAGAACAATGACATTATGCATTTGCCAGTAAATGGATGTACCTGGAGGCTATCATGCTAAGGGAACTAAGCCAGTCCCAAAAATTCAAAGGCCAAATATTCTCTTTGATGTGTGGATGCTAACACACAATAAGGGGGGTGGTATAGAAGTTCTTTGGATTAGACAAAGGGGAATGAAAGAAGGGGAAGAGAGATGGGATTAGGAAAGAAGTAGAATGAATCAGACATAACTTTCCCATGTTCGTATATTAATACATGACCAGTGAAACTCCACATAATGTATAACCACACAAATGGGATCCTAAATAGAAAAAGTTATATTTCATATATGTGTAATATGTCAAATTATACTCTACTGCATTTATATCTAAAAAGAGCAAATAAAATTTTTAAAAAGCCAGATTTCAGTCTAGAGGATGTAATAAGAAAAAACAAACTATAATCCTTGTGCATACCTGCCCCAAAACGAATTAGAGCCAATTTACCTTAGACTGTGCTCATCAAATTTATGTATAACTTATAGAAAAACTCCTGCTATATTTTGTTGCCTTAAATTATTTAAATAGAAAAAAAGTATGAATTTATGACTTTTGCTGGTAAACGAATGGATCTGGAGACTATCATACTAAGTGAAATAAACCAATCCCCCAAAGAAACATCGAATGTTCTCTCTGATATGAGGCTACTAACACACAACCAGGGGTGGCAGGAGGAGAAGAATAGAAGTTCCATGGGTTAGACAAAGGGAATGAAGGGAAGAGAGGGATATAAGAATAGGAATGACAGGAGAATGAATTGGACTTTATTTTCGTATATTGGTATTTCATCACAGTGAAAGTGCACACCATATACAACCACAAGAATAGGTTCCTAATTAGATTAAATTATACTCCACGTAAGTATAATATGTCCAAATACTGAATTCCTCAAGACCCATAAAGTACAAGAAGTAAAATCAAGAATCAATAAAGATTTTAGACATACTACTGTCATGTATGTCTAAAAAGAATGAATAAAAAACACACAAAAACAAACTGTTACTGTGGCTTTTGTGTCACTAGGCTCTACATGAAATAAATTATGGACTCTACAACTAAATAGCATTCTGAACCTCCTGTAGAAATAATGGTGAGAATATACCCTGGGTTTTCTAGGACTGTCTTATTTTCTTGTAATTTTATTTTATTTTTCAATACAGTAAATTTATTCAAAAAAGGAGATAATGTACATTTTATTCCTCTTCTTCAGTTTATGTTACTCAGATTTTGTTCAATTGTGTGCAATATTTCCTACCTCAGATTTATGCTATCATTTAATTGTTTTTATTTGGGAGACCTGGATTAGATTGATTAGTACTACCTAAACACCCAGAGCCATAATTAAATTTTTAAGATTTATTTTTGTTTGAAATAGGCAAAAAATGCTGATTTCTAATTGAAAGGATCTGAAGTTCTGTGAACTTAAATGACAATCAAACAAGTTAAGTTCATTTCTGTTTAAAAGATAGAGCTACTGGACTTATGTTTTCATCTAGGAATTAATTATAATGATAACTTCCATTCTACTTTAAACAATAAAAAATGGAACAAGTTATGAATCTGAAAAAAATGAACATAACAGAATATGAGAGATCATAGGGGGAAAGGTGCAGAGATACTAGAAACAGAATTATAAACTATCCAAAATGATTCAAACAAAAAAAAAAAAAAGAGATGAACATATTCTCAGTGACTTACAAAGAAATACGTATCAAGTAGTCTAATATTTCTATAATTGGATTCCAGAAACACAGGGAGAATTCAGACAAAACAAATCAAAAAGAGTGTCTATAAAGTTCTTTGATTTTTATAAAAACTATAACCCAGAGATCAAAGATGCCCAATAAAACCCATGTGGGATAAAAAACAACAACAACAAAAACCCACCAGATCACAAAATGCTCAGGTACAATATAATCAATGTGTAAGTAGTCAATAATAAAAAAAAGAGATCATAAAATAGCCTAAGGAAAATGCAATACAGAAAAATAAAATATTGGTAGACTTTCACAAAAATTTATATAGGCAGAAAACAATGGAGTGGTATCTTTTAAGTATTAAAAGAAAGAAGAGAGTAAATAACTAGTAACTTTGGCTATAGACAGAGAAGCTGTCTTTCAAATATTGCTTTAATATCTCAATATTAAAACTTGTAAAATACACTAAAGCTGAGAGAAGGCCAATGCCTTCTTTACATTTCACTCTTAAAGGAAGTTCCTCAGGAATAAGGAAAAAAAAAAAAAAAGGATGGGCGTATGGACCACAAATGAAAAAAATAAATCATCAGGAACAATAATAATGTGACTATGTATTGGCATTTTTTTCTCATTTTTAATTTTATTCAAGAGAAATATCTACAAAGATAAGTGTAATAACAATATATTTTGGAGTACATAACACATGTAGGACTAAAATATACAACATGGGTAAGACAAAGGAAGAAAGCAAAAATGGTTCTTACCCTAAATGCAAATGGATATCATGATTTTCAAGATAAATTATAGTAAGTTAAATATGTATACTATAAGCCTAGAATTACCAATAGTAATTGGTAATAACCAATAGCCTAGAAGTACCAAATAGTAAAACATAATGTATTTAATCAACCATTGGTTAGAATAGAATAAAATAAATAGAAAAGAATAAAAGAAAGCAAGAAAATATAAAATGATGAAACAAAGAACAAATAGAGCAAATAAAATCACATAATGGTAGATTTAAATGCAACTATATGGATAAATATGTTAAATATTAATAGTGTAAACAATCCGTTTATAGCTGCTCAGGATCCTGAGGCAGGATAATCACAAGTTCAAAGTAAGTCTCAATGGTGAGGCCTTAAGAAACTCAGTGAGACCCTATCTCTAAATAAAATTTTAAAAAGGGCTAGGGATGTGACCTGGTGATTGAGCAACCCTGGTTTTGATCCCTGGTACCAAAAAAAAAAAAAAAAAAAAAAAAAACATTTTATAAATTAGATTGTGAAACCGAACCAAAGCAAAGCAAACCAATCAAACAAAAAACCCAAAATCAACAACAATAAAAATTCCAAGAAACCCATTTTAAACATAAAGAAAAATACACAAACATAAAAAGGAATTTCAGAACTATAACAATTTAATTTTTCCAAAATATGAAAGAGGAATGAATATTCCCCAACTTATTTGATGCAATAAGAATTAACCTAATCATAAAACTAGAGTAGCTATATCAATATCAAATAAGTGGACTTCTGAGTTCAGACGACTGTCCCAACTAGAGAGACATTTTACAATTACAAATGAATCAATTCATTAAGAAGTCAAACCTCCTGGACCTGGGATATAACTCGTTGGTAGAGTGTTGCCTTGCATGCCCAAGGCCCTGGGTCCAATTCCCAGCACCACCGAAAAGCGAAGAAGAATTCAAACTTCCTAAATTGTGTGCCTACTAGCAGAACTTCAAAATACATGAAACAAAAACTGATAGGACTTTTAAAAAAATATACAAATCACAATTATGTTAGCCTTCTTGTGGCAGTAATTAATAGAACAGGAGGCAAGAAATCAGTATAGAGAAAACTGAATAATACTTGAAAAATTTGACCCACTTGCTATTTATAGAACTCCACTTAAACGCAAGAAAAAATACATTCTTTTAAGGTCAAATGGATGATTCATGAAGATAATAATATTCTGGTTCACAGGACAAGGCTCAAGAAGATTAAAATGTGCAGCAGGACATCAAAACTAACTTGATGAAAACTGAATACTTCTCCCTGCAGATTAGGGCAGGGCAAAAGTACCTTTTTTATTATCTTCTGCTTTGTATTGAATTGGGTGTTGGAAATGTTCAACACTCTAGTTGTGATGAGAGTCACACAATTGTGTACATTTGTCAAAACTCACTGGGTTGTAAAATTAAAACTCAACTACATGTAAATTAACACAATAAAGTTGATTGAACTTTGAAAATAAAAGACAATAGGGAACATTTCTAAAAGTCTTTATGAAACACAAATTTAAAGAGGCAAGGTAAGAATCGGTAATCTCAGAGTGCCACACTGAAATGGGACAGAAATATTTAAAAAAATCAATGACTAACTTACATTGCATTAAAATTTTGGAAATCACTTTTCTGGTTTTTTTTTTTTTTCTTTCTTATCCTTCTTTTATTCCTTTTGTTTTACTTATTTTCTGACATCAAAATTTTAATGACCTTCATTTTAATTTTTATTGAAATATAATGTATATAGAAAAATGTGAAAACATTTTAAGAACTGAACTCGATGAAATTTCACTAAATGAACACCATGAGTAACTGAGAACCAGATTATTAAACATAGTTTGCCAGTATGTGAGGATCTCTTTTGTGTTAGATTTTTAGGTTGTTTGCAGCTTTTGGCACTTGTGAATAAAGAATGTTTTCATCATCTCTGCAAGATATAATCTATACTGTGTACTTCTTAGATATTTTAAAAATATGAGCTATTTTTAAAATTCTCCTTAGTTTGTACTGCTAACAGCAGTGCCCCTGCATGAAGCAGTAAGTTTGACTATTATATCCACTTGGAATACACTGTGATGAGATACCTGATCCATGAATTATATTTCAGTAATTTCAGTTTCTGAGTAAAGATAGAAAGAAAACAACTGAAACTGATTGCTAATGGAAAGAAAGATATTATTATAGCTGGCATTGAAAATACAGTATCTTATAGGTAACAAATTGTTGATCTTGAGATCCCATTTACCAACAACTGAAGAAAATAGAGGTTTAGAAAGTTTGAATAATTTACCCAAGTTTCCTCAGATAATAATGAGCAGAAACAAATATCTTCCAAATATTCTTGACTTCAAAATTAAGACTTCTTTAAGTTTATATATATAATGTAATGAGAAAATAGTTTCATCAGGGTACTGGTAAATCTAAAACACCAGTATCCCATATAAGCAAGATTTATAGAATATATATGTATTTGTGATAACATAATGCTTAGTTTACAGAATAACCCACAAATTTTTTTGTACATAGAACTTTCTAAAACCATTGATTGCATAATGAGAAAAGTATCTACTTATATATCTATCTCAAAAGAAGAAATATTTTAGGATATTAGAATGTAATATAAAATTAAATTATCCCGTTTTTCTGACAGAATTATAATTAAAGCAAAAGGCAGAATGACTGCTATTTCTGGAGGTAGGTAGAGAAGACGTGATTTTAGCACAGTGAATAGCTTAGAATGACTAATGATTTTATAGAACCACCTGAAAGCACTAAAGTGTGAATTAAAATGTCTCATGTTTGACGCAGTGTCACATTTCAGAACTGAAGGCATGACTTTAATTGGACTATGCTTAGTTATGGAAAGTAAAATCTGCATCACTCAACACAAGCAATGTTAACAAAACATGTCCTTTTATTTTTTAAAATCATTTATGAAGTGTGAGTGAAAGAATGACATCCCCAAATGGGTAAATCTTCTTGTTTTCAATAATGTTGAAATGAATAATGATTCATGTATTCTCTTACATGTGAAAGCAACAGAAAGAAAGCATCACAGGTATTAAAAGACTTTAAAATATGATTTCTGAAAAAAAAAAAGAAAAATGATCTTTAACTATTTTGTCCAAGAGAAAAAACAAAAGAGGAAGCAAAAAATGAATAAGGTAGAATTATTTTGATGTATACCAAGTCAATGCTACAAAACTCACAGTATATAATGGGAAGAAAATAAAATTAGAAATTCAAATCCTCTGAACTCTTCATGTATGTTTTATGTGATTATCTAGCAAAATCCATTCAATATCTTTGTGCCTCAAATAATCCCATTAATATAAATAAGATAATAATAGGTACCTAATAGTTAGGTCTTCAGAATATAATTTGAATATTATGTTTTTAGAATATAACTTAAAAATCCACTGGTGCTGTATTTATAGCATTTTATGCAATCCTAAGCATTCCTACTCCAAGGACACTTTGGCCTTATTGCTAAAATTTCAACATCCCAGATTATCAGTATCATCCTTACTTTGGAAAGTCTACCTCAAATTCTGCCTACCCAGTTAATTTTTCCTGATGACATTAGACATTATTGATGATTTCTAATTAACTTTTTTAAATTATCTGAACCACACCATCATATTATACTACTAGTTTATTATGAGTGTATATGTAATCTATTTACTTCCTCTCTATAATTTTGTCAGATGATAAAATAGTGCCCCTGAAAAGTGTTATTGCTACGAGGGACTTGTATGACATAATGTTTGGAAAAATTAAGTTTTGTCTTTTTAATGCATTCTCAATTATGTTAAAACACATCTCTGTGATGTCTTTCCAATAATTTATAGTCTCAATCTAATTATGAAAAAAGTCAGATAAAACTAAAGTGTGGGTCATTCATTAAAATACTTGATCAATACGCTTCAAAAGCATCAAGGTTATGAAAGACAAGTAAAGACTTAGGAATAAGACAGATGGCAGAAGATTAAGGGGAGATGAAAACTAAATACAATGCATGCTACATAGAATCCTGGAAGCAAAATAGAATAGAATGTAATGAAAAAAAAAATTGATTACATCTGGATAGAATCTGTACTTTGGTTAATAATATCTCACCAGCATTAATTCAGTTTTGATCCTTGTACCATGGTTATCTAAGATGTTTGTATTAAAAGAATCTGGATGAAGAGTATTCAGAATGCTCTGTACTATTAAACTCTTCTTAAGTCTAAACTTATTTAAAAATAACAAGTTAGACAATAATTTAGAAAATAAAAAATATGAAGAATAACGGTAATAGGTTTAATGTTAATTAATTACTGCTCAACAGATGGTAGACTGGGTGGTACTTTCTATTTTTCTCTTTAGCAGTTTCTATATTTTCAGATATAAATTGTCCTTAATTAAATAACTGATATATTAGAAGTCTTGATGTTAATGAAGCCAGTCTAATTAATATCTTATCCAACATACATTGTAACTAGTTGTTATAATACTTTATTTTATTTTATTTTATTTTATTTTTTTGAATGCTGGCACTGTCCTTTGTATGATGATAGACTGCTGAAGAGTCTGAGTCAGTTCACCTGAAAAGTGTGAGCACAGTATAAGTTAACAAAATGAGCACAGTCTAAGTTAACAAAAAGTATTTTGATGAATGACCCACATCTTTTGATGTTGAGGAGAAACTCTGAAAGAACCACATGGGCATGACATTTATAATAGCACTAAGGTGGAGATTCTACAGAGGCTTTACATTTGCATTTCTATACTCTTGGATTACTTCAAAATTACTGATCAAAGTTACTACAATTAAATAACCTGACCCCAATGAGTTTCTCTTATCACATTTACTCCTGTTAAGAATTAACCAATACCCCATATTCTCCACAAAAATATCATATCTATGCCTCTCTAGTTTATTCTCACTGTGAAATTTTCCATCACTTTCTTCTAACAGTTTTGTGGAACTCTAAGTAGATTAATTACTTGTGCTACTGTTGATATCCTCCACTCTATTTCTTATGGATAAGGCATATATTAATCTGGACACAATCATGACTTTTGTGAGGTGTGGTAGCATGCATACTTCAAGTTTGGCAATTTTTATCAAAGCATAGGTTCATACACAACTCTGTGCCTGAATGGGATGCACGGGTATTCAGGATTTGAGTTTGCCTTCTGAACTTCCATTCAGCTGTTTTATTCCCGGTACTCAGGATAGAGTGCCACAACTGTTCTGTTTACTATCATAAAATTTTATAGTTTTTCCTGGAGCTTTTCTTCTCCTTCCTTAATGTCATTTACATCCTCCCGGATATAGTATTTAGCCCTTTTGAAATCCTCTAATTTTAGTTTCCATAATATTTCACAAGATATATGTTGGTTTTTTTTTTTTTTTTTTTTTTTTTTTTTTTTATCCTTTGGGAGAGGTCTGATCTCAGATAGATAAATCAAGCATGCTTAAGTTTTTAAAATTAAGCTAACTATTCCTTTCCAGTATCTTACCCCACCTCCACAACCTGTGATGAAGAGGAATTAAGAAAAGTAAATATCTGTTCTCTTAGTTCTTCCAGGGATTTCAAATTTATACCCCACTACAATCACGTTTTAATAGATAAGCCACAGAACTCAACAAGAGTCAGGGACATTGATCTTGGCATCCTTAGCGGCACATTTCAGCTGGAGGAAGATCCATGAAAGTGCTGAATCAGAGGGACACTTGGCTTCTTCCAAAACAGGAAAACAGATACTTTGGAGTTCCAGAGTGATGGATATAGGTGGTGGAGGAGGCTGGAGAAAGAGATACCGATGAAATCTTAATTTTTTTTTCACTTCTTAAATAGGCTAGTTTTAGAATTATATTATAGTTTTAAAATTCAACAAGTATCCTACCAACTTTTGATCACATAGATTAGAGGTGCAGGTATTACCATATTATAAATTAAAATAAAATTCAAACAGTTATTATTTAATTTAAAAATAACTTCAATAAGCACAGTATAAGTTAACAATATTTTACACAAAGTAATAGCTACAGTTCCCAAAGTATAAAACTTAGTGATTAGAGTGACAACAGTTTCACATTTTAAAGAGCTATATAAATTTCTGACTTAGTAAAAACAGCTGTTTTCTCACATATTCTTCTACCTTTAATTTATTACAGTATTTTTTTGGTTGCAGTATGTGAAGGGAAGTTAACTCCACACAGATTTTAGTTTCTCAATGAACCTTTCTTAAGGAAAGAGTATTTAATAGACTTTTCAAATTGTTGGATATTCTTTAATAATATTCCGAAATTTGACAAGAAATTTCATAAACACTTGTAGTGTAAAATCAAAAAACACATAAATTAATTTTTGTATGCTGTATTTAAAATATGTTTCTGTCTTTCATCTTGAATGAATCTTTTATTCTTTCATGACATCATACCATTGCACACTGCTTATTTGGAAGATATAAATTCACTGAGTTAGTTGCAGATCCTTCAAAAGGTGACTTATTTTCCCACACAATTTCAAAAGAATCATTTACTATTTTTATCAGGAAATATTTTATTTTTAGGAAAGTTTAAAGCTTGTGCTGGATACAAGTTTTCCAACATTTTTTTTTTTTTTCTGTTCTACTTTTTTGGTTTGTTTATTTGTTTGAAAGGTCAAATTTTGTCACATACAAACAACTCTCAGTTTTTTTTCCTTGAAGTGGCAGGATTTCTTAGATCATTTTTTAAGAACAACTGCCAATATTCATGATTAAATGATGATATGTTTCTGTAGTTTTTTCTCCAAATGGTATTCCGTGAAAAAGCCATTAATGCACTACACATTTTATACTGTCACATAAATACTTTTCTTTCAGATAATCATCGCCCTCTGGTATGCAGCAGAATTGGTTTATATGTTCTTCCCATGTACCGATTTATACTGCTTACTCTTGAGGATTAACACTGTAAGACTTTACTGCTTTACTAGGTAAAATTTTCTACTTCCTTTCTTCTTCAGGCTCAGAGAGGTAAAGAATATATGACATCTTCAGTTCGTCACTATTGCTGTGATTTATGTCATGCACCCATGCTATTGAACTACCAATTTAAATCTCACCACAAAAAAAGTTAAATGTTACATTTGTATTATTACAAACATAGTTTTCACCACTTAAAACTCTTAAAAGGATCTTTTGAGATCCCCCAGAATCTATATATCATACTTTTGATAACCATGGTTATAAAAGAAATTCAACTTTATTCTATGAACAAAGCAGGCAACTTAAATACTTTAAGCTTTGAAAAACAGGGCATACTTGTTTCAAACACTGATTCTAAGTTTTGAGAACAAAAATCTTACCACAATACTGAAATTAAACTCTTTTCTAAAGAAATTTGTGAGATTTAAACCAGCACGTGACCGATATCTCCTAATATAATGTCAACACAGTGACTCCTAAATTATCTATGAAGGTACAAGAAGCTAGGACAACTCATTCCTAACTCTGATAACTTAAAAAGCAAGAAAAACATGTGCGTTTGTTGAATAAGTGCATGTAATCCAATAACTCAACTTTAAAAATAGTAATGAGGAAGATTATTTCAGGATTGAATGTCATAAATCAACCAGGATGGATTAAAAAATTCAAAGTAATTCAAAGCTCCATTACCAAGCCCAGGAGTGAAGGAGCAAAACATAAATGGAGTTACCTAAGGTAAGGGAGTCTTGGAGCTTTGATGAGAGGGTCTCCTGACAGTCACTGTGGGTAACTGTAGGGATATACAATTAACATCAGATAATGTCTCAAATTCCCTCTCTTGCCACGCTCTCTCTCTGATCTTTGCTATTAATTTCTCTTGTCTAAGTATAGTCTGAAGCTGTTACTAAAGGAGGTCTGAATGGTAGAGCTTGGTTTTTCATTCACAAAGTAGGGAAGATAAAGTGCAGGGCAGAGTGCTGGGGAAAGAGGTGGATTAAAAAAAAAAAAAAAACTGAGATTCTGCTCCCTCTGATTTTTGAATTCTTATTTTCCTTTCCCCTAAGATCATGAATATTCTCCTTTAAATAGGGAATTGGTAGATTTAAAGGAGATTGAGATTTGTTTGTAAGGCAGAGAAGCACCAGGTCTTGTGAAAGGAGTCAGATATAAGATTTTTAAGATAGCTTTGCTGAATTTAGAGAAATATTAGGACTCACCAACATAAACAGTAAGATCAGGATATATGATGCAGGTGACATATATGTACTTCAAATTAGATAATGTTTCATCTTCGGCTTATTTCTTTATCACGAAAACCAAGTTACTTGCAAAAACATCTGGTTTCTCAATTTTCCACATATTGTGCTTTCCACACAGAAAACCTTGCATTTTCCTCCTGAATGATCTGGTCGTAGAGAAGCCTTTCAAAGTCTAAGACATATAATAAAAATAGACTGTTAAGAATTAAGGAATGGAGGCCAATAATGACAAAATACCTTAAGTTTTAAGCAGACTTTTGGGGCATGGCTCTCAGAACACAAGAGAGCTTCAGTGGCTGTTTTTCCTTTGCTGATGAAATTTTCTAGCCATTTCCATTTCCATCCCCACCTCCCAAATCATATAATTCACATCTGGTGAGGGTAGAATGACAGAGTACTAGAAAAACGAGACTGGCTTACTAAATAACTGTAGAAGAGCAACTGAGTCAAGCAAGAACTTTAAAAATTCTGGGTGTCAGTAATTATTAAGAAGAGAATGCAGGCAATAAAATATTTTGAATTCTGCCTTCCATTACTATTTTTTTTGTTTATTTTATCTTCAATCACTGGGAATCACAACCGAGAAGAGTCTATTCTTGATAAGGAAACACTGGCCATCCTCAAAAGTTTCTCTAAATGAAGAATGCTGAGCATATTGAAATAGTAAGTTTCACAAATTCAGAAAGGTTAGCTTTGAAAAGGAAAGTGCATGCAGGTTAGGCAAACAACAGAAGAGCCTATTACCTCTTGCATTGCAAACCTAACCAAGCAGAATGATCTTCTATTAGAATACAAATAAAATTTTTCATTATTGAAGAATTCTGTTCAGGCATATTGTACTCTCACCTCAGATTAATCTTGCTGTGAGAATCCTACTGCAATGGCAGATTTCATATCCTGTTAAATGTTTAATCGCCATCACTAAAAGAATGGCTCCATGCAGTATCATGTTCCTTTCAGAACTTAACTCCAACTGACTTTTGACAAGTAAATGAATGAAACCTATTAAAAAAAGAATTTGACAGTTCAAAACCTGGAGACATGAAATATTTTTCCTCTCAGGTCACACCTCCTTTGATGGGCTGCCACTGTCAAAAAATATTTTCCATTATTATCAAGCACAGAATGTTATTTTTAATATGTTTTCATATTCAAAATAATACATGAGTACTATTAAGCAATTAAATAAAACAAAAATTGTAAGCAAAGCCCCACTATCTAAAAGCATCGCAGTACTTCATTGTGCAGCACTTCTATCACATATCATTTCACTCTGTTGTTTTCTAAGCCAAATTTAATTTTCTTTTAATCTTCAAATTTTTTTTAAAGTGTGGCTTTTCTTTTTGCACCGAGGATTGAACCCAGAGGCACTTAACCACTGAGCCACATCCCCAGCAATTTTTTACACTTTTTATTTAGAAACAGGTCTTGCTGAGTTGCTTAGGGACTTGCTAAATTGTGGAGGCTGGCTTTGAACTCACAATCTTCCTGCCTCAGACTCTGGACCCACTGGGATGACAGGCATGCGCCACCATGCCCTGTTTAAGTGTGACTTTATTAAGGGAAATTACATCATATCCTTCCTGCATATTCATCCCTATGTCCCTGAAGTTCACTTAAGGTTCACTAAGAAGAAAAGAAAAGAGAAATTCCTGATTTTTTCCTTTGTCTAGTACAGGAGAACAGAAGTATCAATGATGGTGAATCACAAGCTTGTGGTCATTAAATATATCAAACTCTCATTATCAAGGTACAGCCAAAATTCTTTTCTTTCTTGTGCTGGAGACTGAACTGAGGACCTTGAGCATGCCAGGCAAGTGCTCTGCAACAGAGTTTCATCCCCAGGTCCCAAATAGAGGGATCTTAAGAGGCAGGCGATATCCTCATTCACATACCACCCCAATACATATGTTTTAACACTTTACTGTGCAACTTTTACATTAGAATAAGTGAAGAATAATTATCAATTAGCCTTTCATGTTATTGCAGGTACATATGAGTGCTGCTGTTTGTTTGTTAAGGGTATATATAGTTTTGGATTGATATGTTTGAATAAAGAGAAGTTACATATATAAAACATATATTGGGTTCCAGTAATATTTTGTATTGGTGGGCCTATGGGAGAAAAATCAGAAACTGAGAAGGTACATTTTATTCTGGTTCTTTATCAGGAAAGGCTAATTTGATTAGGGTCTGGAAGATATCAGAGACCTTAACTCCAAGAGCTTCCCCTGGACAACAGAGAAAGGAGAACTGGAAGATCATTTGCATTTATTCCAAAAATAGAGTACTCTTAGAAATGCAGCTGTGCCCGTGGATAAAGTAATCCTATTTAATGTAGTTTTTCAATGTCAAGAATCCATACTGTAAAATTCCTATGAATTAACACATTGTTCTCATCTCAACAACAGATTTCTCTGGTTTGACCTCTTCAGTGATCTGGAGCTTCTCTCTAATTTGATATTTTGAGAGTCTCTTAATTTGTGTGTTGATGCCTCATTTGATGGTCATTTCTACCATCTTGCTATTAAAAAAAGGTGTTCATCCAGGTGGAGGTTTTTCTTGAGTGACTTATTTCTATAGTACATGACAGTAGTAACTTGATCATGCTAGTCAGGATTAGAGACAATATTTAAGAATACGTTGGGTGGCAGTGAGAGGTGAGGAGGGAGGGACATAGGACTTACTTTTGCTCTGTAGCATATAAGCAAATACAAACTTATCGTTAGAGTTTCAGTATGAGATGTCCCCTAAAAGCTCACATGTGAGACAATACAACAAGTTCCGAGGTGAGATGATTGGGTTACAACAGTCTTAACCTAATCAGTATGTTAATTCACTGATAGAGACTAACTGGATGGTAACTGTCCATAGGTAGGGTGTGCTGGACCAGGTGGTTCACTGAGGGTATGTCTTTGAGGTACATATTTTGTTCTTGTTGAGGGAGCTCTCCCTCTCTGCCTCCTGGAACCATACCCTCAGCTGCTTTCTTCCACCACATTCTTCCATCATAATGTTCTTTTTCATCTCAGGCCCAGAGGAATAGAGCTGACCATTTATGGACTGGGACCTCTGAAACTGTGAGTCCCAAATAAACCTTTTTTCCTTTGATTATTCTCATCAGGTCTTTTGGATGACAGCAGTGAATAAGCTGACTAAAACATATATGTTCACATACTTGCATACGTACAAGAAGCATTGGCTTTGCTTTCAAAGGTTCCATGAAAATCTGCATTTTCAGATTGTGTTCTGGAGGTTCTATTTATCATACATTAATTATTTTTAAGTATTTTCCTCTGTGTTAGAAAAAAAACGACAGCAGTTCAATGAATAAAAGAAAACTTGCATTTTCTAAAACAACTGGGCAAACCTGCCATTCTGTTTTCTTTCTTTTTAGAATGAAAACAGTACTTCTTGAGAGCTTTGAAACCTGGTGGAATTATTTATATTGTTCTTAATCGTTTTGACCACCAACAGTCTATAGAAAGAAATAGAAATACAATAGGGAAATCTGCTTGGGTATACCATGCTGCTACTACCCCTGAGACAATCTATACATTTTAATCAATTTTGAAGTTTTATACTGAACTTAATTCTTGTTTCCCAACAGTTACTTCCTATAGGAAAGCAATTCCATCAGTCAGATTCATGTGGAAAGAAATTCACACATGATTCAGAGTTAATTAATCACCAGGGAATACAGCTTGAGAAAAATTCAGGCTTCCTAATGAAAGGATAAAAACCTGGATCCTGTTTACAACCAGAATGAAACCTGGAAAGAAATCTAATCAATATGAGGAATTGAAATAGGATGAGTCTTGGTGACATATGGGTGAATAGGAAAGAACTTGGTAGGCTAACATTCTAAAAATTCAGGACTCATTCTTTAGTACAAGTTTGGGTTCTTATTTTTAAAAGCCTATTCTTTCAAAGGAAATTTGAAACTATAGGTTTGAGGAAACTACAACCTTTCAGATAAGGAACTCATCTTTATATTGTATGAGGAACTTCAAGATAAAAATTAAAGTAAGCGTTTAGGATAATCAACAAGTTGAACATTTTCAAGAGTGGCATCCAAGAGGAAAATAAATGGTTAGATTCCTTCAGGTGCAATTAAAGAATTGGTGGTCATTGTGATTCTGTTTGGAGCAACTCCAAATTTAGCTAGATAGTAGATTATTGTCACAGGTACTCCCTTTCTCAACAGGATTTCTGCCTTATGAAAACTCTACTGACAGGCACTAAAATCAAAAGAGACATATCTAGAAGAGCATTTCAGTTCTAAATCAGTTGTGAGTTGCTGATGAGATGAGATAGAAATAACTGGAATAAATTACCATCAGTGAAGAAAAATATTATATTAAAAGTTTAAAATTACCTGAAGACCTTCAAACTTGACATAATAAGAATATGATATAATATGATATAATATCTTAGGGAAAATGATGATGTAGTTGTTTTTCATTGATCCTCCTTTTCTACACTGAGACTTGATAAATTTTGTAATATAAGGAAAAAAATATCTCAATTTTTCTCATCTCACTGGATCCTTTTGCTCATTTAGTTTGGAAGCAAAAGTTATTCTTTATGGCAGAACATTTTAGTAGAAGAGGCAAAATTAGGAATTGGGTCTCAGTAGACTTAACGTATGGGTATTCCAAATCTAAGTTTGGATGTATTTCCTATTTTAGTTGAATACTACATGAGATAACTGGGTATTCTCTGAGATTTTTCTAAATATGAAGCCATTAATTACTTGTAGACTGGCACACTCTTGTTCTAAGAGAATAAACTTAATCTAAAGGCAAGAATGCTGAAATAAAAAGAGAGTTGAATAATTCTACACATATTTCATATAAACACTGGCAAAGATTAATAGTGGATTTTTCACTTTTGGAGTTGGTTTTCATTGGAGACAGACCCTCACTGTGCTGATAGAAGAAGGAAAATAGCAGGTACAGTTAAGTAACTTGATAACTTAAATACCTTCCCTAGTTGTCCCATAAACTATTATGCATAAATTTGTGGCAATTTCTACTGAACATGATAGAAAAATTACTTGAGGCTTGATTTGTGCTATAATTTAGATCTGGACTATCCCTCTAAGGTAAATGTGTTGTTACAGGCCAGCTCCCATGGTGGTCCTTTTGGGAGGTGGTGAAGCCTTTAGGAGATAGGACCTGCTGGGACAACATTTAGTCACTGGTGATGTAAACTTGAAGGAGGAGATGGTGAGACTCTATTCCCTTCCTTGCTCTTCTTGACCATTGGTTGAGTAGTTTTATTTTACCATTTTAATGTTATTTTTACATTATGTGCCACCTCATCACAAATTTAAAAACAACAAAGTTAACCAATCACGGATGGAATATCTGAAAATGGAAGCCAAAATAAGCCTTTTCTCTTTTACATTGATTATCTCATGGTTTTGTTAAAGATAAAAAGCTGACCAAAGAACTATGACTTGCAATCCTAAATTCATTATTGCAGCCTGTCAATTATTAAATACTTTTTGTTTCTACATTCCTACATACCTCGAAGACTGCTACATCAAAGGGAGACAGAGTGAGGGACGGAGACTGAGATTATATAATTAGCAAGTCAGTTAAACTATATGATGGAGAAAAACTGTATGATGATTTCATTTCCACTGGAATGTGCATTTGCTTACGGATATCATCTCATTAGTGTTTAAGTACGATTTCACTGTGGAAAGTAGTTTTGGAAGGCCTTCACGATTCAGAATTATAAAAATCACATAATGAAATTTCCTCTGGTTTGTATGAATTGTCTTAAAAGATACTGAAGTTTAGCTCTAGTTGTTCCAAGGAAAATCTTGGAAGTTCAGTTTAGGTAGCATAGATGATGAAGGAAAATTGAGGTCTTTCATTGAGTTTGGGGGGAATTTCAATAAACAGAATGTAAACTTATTAATCTTTCAAAGATGCATGCATCACCTAAAGATGAATTTCTAATGAGAAGGCTACAGTCTTCAGAAAGGGCAAAGAATGAAAAAAGGAAATAAAAGCTTTCAGGTAGAACAAAAATCTCCTTTCTGTAGATAGGGCCTTGAGCTACTATGCAGCTTGGTCCATTCTTCTCTCCGGAGTATTTTCTTTTGCTTTTAATAAACTTCTGCCTTGTCTGCCAATCTCATGCATATAGCTCAGTTCTGTGCCCAGGACAACAAGAACCTAGATCCAAGATCCCCAGGGAATACCTGCCCTTGCATAATAATAAGTTTAAACAGTTCCAGAAAAATATTGATTTCAAAATTTCAGAAAATCAAAAGAAAAGTCAAGACAAAGAGGGGTGAACATGTTCATTGGCATTTTTAGTAAGTAATATCTACCAGTTCAAAATAATGATGCCTGAAATATAAATATAATTTCAGAACAATCAATACATATCTTTAAAGTAATTAGGATCTTCAGTGTCTTTTGCAACACATTATTGTTCAAGGAATAGGGTAAAATGGATGTGGAGAACTTTCATGACCCATGCATGGTAGGAGTGGAATTGGTCATGGATGACAAATAAGGATAACTTGAAAGTTCCTGTTTTCAAGATGAAAGAGGAAGAATCAGCCACACGGGTTCAATGAGATATAATTAGTCACACTGGGCAGTGAGAGAGACTTCAAGAGAATATAATTTGGGGGATCTTTGAAAATAAAATCATATTTGTCTCTTCAGATTCTTCATATTTAGAAGTAACTATTCTCCAATTTTGGGATATTTTTATGTACTGATTTAGAATTAAAAAGTTATCTGCACTTTTTTATTGTCCTTGATATCATATTTATAGAATTTGAATTGTATGTTGTTGTTGTTGTTAAAGCAGATTTTGGTAGTACAGACTGACCATATAAAACACTCAAGTGAATGGAGGTAAATTCATGAATCCCTTGATAAATAATCTATTAAACAAAATAAATGTTATATACTACACACCCACTTTCTATACATTATCAGATAAAACCTAATGGCTTGTTTTGGTTTTTGTTTGTTTATTTTTAATTTTTTTTTATTGGTTCTTTGTAGTAGACTAGTAGAATAGGTATATAATTAGCCACTTTATAAAAATTCATGCTTCACAATAAAAAAGAAAGTGTTTAGGAATACCAGTTGGATTTTCAAAGGATCACCACAGTACTGAAAACAAATCGTGCTTTAAGTTATTCAAATTATATGTATGACAGAACATTCATCATTTCTCTAAAGAGAGACAATCAACCTGATTGCCCTAAATGAAATATAATATGTCTTTTCCTTTCAGAGGAATGTACAATGCACAATAGCTTGAATTGCTATTGCACTGATTTTCAGTCAAATTACTTCCTCATCCACTACTGAATAGCATAGATATCATGAAATGAAGCTTGAAACGTAGGGTCAGAGACCATGTTCTCTCTGCATCTCATTTATTCCAACATTGTTTCAAGATAAATATTAGATACAGGACAGAGAATACTGAATGTATTAGAGAAAATGTTGATTTGGAAAAAATAAAATATGCAAATGGAAATAATAAGTTTTATCAGAATTATTCATCAGAATACAATATGTTAGTTCTTTGAGTTAAATCATGGAACAACCCATAACCCATTGCCTCCGACAGTCTAGTGTCAGATGGTACCAGTAAACAACATTTAAAACACCCATATTAGTTCCTTTAACACCTAATAGTAGAAATAAAGTGTTTTAGGAAAAAAAAATCTCAAATATCAGGGATGTCAGCAAAGGGAAGCCACAGATTACAAGACACTGGATATGAATTATAGTAACATAGCAGGTAATAACTATATAAGGGAAAACATTATAAAAGAAAGAAAAGGTGTGCACAATAAGAGTTACCCAAAAGAGCACAATATACTCATAAAATAGATTCATATTACTCTAGTGCAGGCAAGATGTAATAAAACAATAATAGAAATAATAATAATAGCTGTGTTAATTTAAACACAAAGCATTTATAGAATGTCTATTACATGCCAAGACTTACTGCAGGATCTAGATATTACTTTTCTGAGTGCTTCTATGTATCTGTATCTGATACTACTTAAAGTCATTTATATCTGTAAATCAGTAATTCTATACAACACTCTCTCTATCTATCTATATATATATTATATATATGGGAATTTAATCTCTATATATGGAAATTTAATTCTTATAATAAATAGTGACAGATTTTATCACTCTTTTGAATGTGAGAAGATTAAATTGTCTTAGTCTGTTTCTGTCATTATAACAAAATACCTGAGACTGAGTAATTTATAAAGAAATGAGTTATTCACCTCAAATTTTTGAGAATGAAAACACAAGATTTGGTGGCCTCATCTGTTTGCCACTGGTGAGGGGCTTCTAGTTAAACATGCTGGAGGCCATCATGGTAGGAGGGGCTGCCAAAGTGAGGGAACTGTCAGATGATACTACAGGAAGCCAGTGGGTTCATGGGTCAGTCATGCTCTTTTGGGGTCCTGTGAGAACTACATCATTTCCTTCCAAGAGTGACAATGACCTAATGACCTTCCTGTGTGGTTGTACCTCTCCAAGCTTCCACCACCTCAACACTGCCACACTGGGGATCAATCTTATATAGCACATGGACCTTTGAGGACGCAAACCATGACCAAACCATAACAACTTTAAAAGATTAAACAATAGTTTAAGATGGTCCATTCAGTAAGTCATTGTGTCCAGAATTCAAATCTGAGATGCTTGATTCATAAAATGAGTAGATAGCATTTAAGAAATGAAGTTGGAGTAGTCATTAGATTACTGATTTTTGTCTCCCCAAGACCCAATTCAACTGAAAACATGGAATACTTATATCTGAAACTTTCTTACTTTGAAAAAATCATCTGCCTTGCAAGCACAAGGCCTTCAGTTCAATCCCCAGCACCGCAAAAAAAAAAAAAAAAAAAAAAAATCATCGAAAAACTTTTTTGTGAAATTATGTTAATACATCAGAATTTTATTTTGAATAAATGAGTGAGTTTGCATCACAGAGTAACAATTTATCATTATACTCTCAGTACCAAATTATTATCAGTGTCATAAATGAATCCTGTAAATTTCCGTTAAAAAGAAGCAAAGGGACTGTGCCTTGCCATTAATAGTATGGATGTTTTTATTTACTTTTACAGCAATTCTACTCTTGGTAGAAAGGGTCAAACAAAAAAATATGAATACTTTATAAAACTTTGGTTTTATTTTTATTGCCAATGTTAGTAAGTCGCAAAAGTCACACTGTTCCTTGTGTTCAATTCTCTTACCCATAAAAGCAAGGAGCTCACAAAGCTATAGAAACACCTTAAGAGCATTCACCTTGTAAATCTTTTTTTTTTTTTTTTTCCTGCTGAGTGTTTTAGTGAAGAGAATGCTGAAATGGAAAAGAATCCTTTGAAACTTTACTTTGATCAAGCAAAAACAAAACTAAGCGCATCTTTTCTGAAACTACTTGAAAACTTCAGATTTCCAAGCAAAAGAAATCAGACGACATTGGGGGCATCTTATGAAACAAGTTTTCTGAGAATGACTGAGCTGTTTTTGACTCAAAGCAGTGAAAAATAGTTGAAATATTCTTTTAACAGTTAATCAGTTAACCTTAAGATATGCACCACAAATTACAATAATTTGAAGTATTCTAAGAAAAATAAAAATAAGTTCAACACTGACCTTTATTCTAACTAGGCAACTGTGTAATTATATAAGTGATTCTCAGTTCAACCAGCAACTGATTTTCAATTTTTGTACACAATTTCTGATACCAACAAGGTAAAAATCCCTGATTTTTGACTCCCTTTAAGAAATGTTAAAGCCCAGTGCATCTTTTTTGTTGTTTTTTGTTTGTTTTAGGGCCCAGTGAATCTTTAAAGAAGTAAACATATTCTTTCTCAAAAAAACTAACTGGAATAAAAATCTTGCCTGCCTGACCATAGATGGAGCCCTAGAGATGTTTGTTAACATATGATTTGCTGCTTTCATGCAGAAATAAGCTCAGATGTCTTTGTAAATTTTAGCCTTTGCTATTGGCAAGCATTGGCTTTGGAAAATCTCAAACCATCTTATTTATAAAACGAATATTGCCGTCATGGAGAACCTGCACATTTTCATGAAACTGCCAAGCCATAAAAAAGAATACATAGTTATTCACCACTAAGTAAATAATTTCTTTCTTTTCTCAAATTATATCTTTAAATACTTGTTAGAATAGGTATTTTGTTTTGTTTTGAACGAAAATGAAATCTCACTTTAGAAAATGATGAATTTTCGCATGACTTGGTCTATTTTACTCAAGGGAATAAAATCATGCCTTGAGGTAAAACCCATTGTTACCATTTGGATACTGTTGAACTCTCTCTCTCTCCTCCACCTTTCTCTCTCTCTGTCAAGTTGCCACTGAACATGAAGGGAATAAAGATGGCCAATTAAGCAAACTTCCAAGTGCTGGATGAAACATTTCTACAGGCTATAGTTATGTCTGGTACAGTCTTTTAAAATACATCTTGAATTCTGCAAACACCCTTAAATACATCATTTAAATCTTCTGATGTGTACATATAGATGATGTACTCATTTAAGTATGTCAGATACTAGAATGTTAGCATGCTGCACGCACAGTAGTAACTATGCATCACTGTCTTTATTTCCTCATCTCTTCCTGGACCCATGGCATTTATCATACAATTGGCAGTTAGTCCATTCTGCTGGGCTTGCTCATAACTTGCTTTAGCCAACTGGGACACTGGAAGATAGCATATAAAATACATTTGAAGATCATTAGCCTGTTTCTACTTGTCATCATAGAAATTGGAAATATCCTTGATGATAATGACCCATACTAGTCACTAGTACTAGGAAGAGGATGAGAGGTACATATTGCAGGGTCAAGTGGCATCATCAGAGTTCATGTTCCTGAGGAGTAAATAACAAGAATATTCCCTTTAGAAGACCCTGATAAAGTTTCAAAATTCTCTCTTTATTGCTATATATACAATGAAATGTTGGCCCTTTTCAACTACAGTTGCAATTATTTGAGCTGTTGGAAATTATGCAACATTAATTCAATATAGCATTTTGTGTATTTCTGGTGTTCTTTGACATACATCTGTTTTATAATGAAGCCCTTGTGAGGGATTTACTTAAAACCACTGAGTTCTGAGAGTTCAAACTTGGCAGGAAGATATTGCATTTCAGTCAAGAAGACAAGTATCTTTTGGGGTGCAGGGTGCTGATAAGGGAAGAGAGCACAAGATAAATTTAAGCCCCTCATTTGACCCTTTAACTCAATAGTACAGAAAAGTTATGACAGTGTAAGCCAGGAAAAAGAATGTTGAACAATGAAGGTATTCTCTGAGAAGAAAAAAGTGAATGGGATCATTAGCGGCAGAGCTTCTTTGTAAGAAATGTTTAAGTAATTTCTTCAGGAAAAGGAAAATGATATAGGAGAGAAATGCAATCTACATTAAAAAAAGAAAGGGGGGCGATCCAAGATGGTGGACTAGAGGGTGACTGCATCTCCTGTCGCTCCAGAATCCAGGATTCAAGAAGGGGAGGCACTGAGAGACTCAGACTAAAATAGAGCCAAGGGCGAGTCTCCCCCACCGGGTGAAGCTTGGCCTGGGTGGCAGGCCCAGATAGGGGCGGCTTCTCAGAGCAGGGCAGGGCAGCGAGGGTCTTCCCCAGGTAGCCCTGCTCCCTCTGGCGGTGGACTCCTCCCATATGGCCAGCTTCTTGGAGCAGGCCGCCCAGTGAGAGCCTTTCTGCACAGAACAAGCTCCAAGTCCCAGAGCCAGTGGCGAGCTCCGGCCCGCAGGCAGCTTCAGGGACCAGGACAGGGGAGCCAGGGACTTCCCCAAGCAGCCGTACTCCCTCCGGCAGCAGGCTTCTTTCACAGCCAGCTTCTCTGAGCAGACCGCCCAGTGAGAGCTTTTCTGCACAGAGCCAGCTCCAAGCCCTGGAACCAGTAGCGGGCTAGGGGCGGCTTTCTTCGGAAGAACTGCATTAACAAGTTCCTTCAAGACATCAGGCTACTGAAGGCTGGGAGGTGAGACACAGGAAATCTACCGGGACAATATAAGCCAATAGAGGAAATCTGCAATATCTCAGAGTCCCACCTGACATCTGATCAATATGAGAAAACAAGGGAAGAAAATGTCCCAAACAAACCTAGATACTATATCAATAAAACCCAATGACAGCACAGCAGAAGAAATGTCAGAAAGGGATTTCAGAATGTACATAATTAAAACAATCAGGGAAGCAAACGAAAAGATGTAAGAGCAAATGCAGGCATTGAAGGAGGAGATGAAAGAGCAAATGCAGGCATTAAATAATCACACCAATCAACAGTTAAAAGACCAAATACGGAAAGCAAGAGATCATTTCAATAAAGAGTGAGAGATACCGAAAAAAAAAAACAAAAAACACAGAAATCCTTGAAATGAAGGAAACAATAAACCAAGTTAAAAACTCCATAGAAAGCAGAACCAATAGGATAGAACACCTGGAAGACAGAACCTCAGACATTGAAGACAAAATATTTAATCTTGAAAACAAAGTTGACCAAACAGAGAAAATGATAAGAAATCATGAACAGAATCTACAAGAATTATGGGATATCATGAAAAGGCCAAATGTAAGAATTATTGGCATTGAGGAAGGCTTAGAGAAACAAATCAAAGGAATGAACAATCTATTCATTGAAATAATACCAGAAAATTTCCCAAATCTGAAGAATAAGATGGAAAACCAAGTTCAAGAGGCTTATAGGACTCCAAATACACAAATTTACAACAGACCCACACCAAGGCACATTTTTATGAAAATACCTAACGTACAAAATAAAGACAGAATTTTAAAGGCCATGAGAGAAAAGAATCAAATTACATTTGGGGGAAAACAATAAAAATATCAGCAGATTTTTCAATCCAGACCCTAAAAGCTAGAAGAGCCTGGAACAACATTTTTCAAGCCCTGAAAGAAAATGGATGCCAACCAAGAATCTTATACCCAGCAAAACTTACTTTCAGATTTGACGATGCAATAAGAACCTTAGATGTTAAACAAAAGCTAAAGGAATTTACAAAAAGAAATTCGGCATTACAGAACATTCTCAGCAAAATATTCCACGAGGAAGAGAGGAAAATGATGCAAATCAGCAACGGGAGGAACAGCCAAAAGGAAGAGCCGAAATAAAGGAGAAATCAAATCATGTCAAAAAACAAAAATGAGTCCAATGACTGGGAATACAAATCATATCACAATAATAACCCTGAATGTTAATGGCCTGAACACATAAATCAAAAGACATAGACTGGCAGAATGCATTAAAAAGAAAAATCCAACAATATGCTGCCTGCAAGAGACTCATCTCATAGAAAGAGATACCCATAGACTAAAGGTGAAAGGATGGGAAAAAACATACCATGCACATGGACACAGCAAAAAAGCTGGAGTATCCATCCTCATTTCAGATATTGTGGACTTCAAGCCAAAACTATTCAGAAGGGATAAAGAAGGACATTGCACACTGCTTAAGGGAAGCATAAATCAGCAAGACATAACAATCATAAATATCTATGCCCCAAACAGTGGCTCATCCATGTATGTCAAACAAATCCTTCTCAATTCCAGAAATCAAATAGACCACAACACAATAATTCTAGGCAATTTTAACACACTTCTCACACCACTGGATAGGTCTTCCAAACAAAAATTGAATAAAGAAACCATAGATCTCAATAACACAATCAACAATTTAGACTTAATGGATATATATAGAATATACCATCCAACAAAGAATGAATACACTGTTCTCAGCAGCACAGGATCCTTCTCTAAAATAGAGAATATTTTATGCCACAAAGCTACTGTTAGCAAATACAAGAAGATAGAGATACTACCTTGTATTCTATCATCATAATGGATTGAAACTAGAAATAAATGACAGAATAAAAAACAGAAACTTCTCCAATACCTGGAGAGTAAACAATACACTATTATATGATGAATGGATAACAGAAGACATCAGGAGGGAAATTAAAAAATTCTTAGAAGTAAACGAGAACAAAGACACATCATATCAAAATCTATGGGACACTATGAAAGCAGTACTTAGAGGAAGATTTATTTCATGGGGCACATTCAACAAAAGAAGTAGAAATCAACAAATAAATGACGTAACACTACAGCTCAAAGCCCTAGAAAAAGAAGAGCAGAGCAACACCAAAAGTAGTAGAAGAGAGGAAATAGTTAAAATCAGAGCCGATATCAATGAAATTGAAACAAAAGAAACAATCCGAAAAATTAACAAAATAAATAGTTGGTTCTTTGAAAAAATAAACAGAATTGATAAATCCTTAGCCACACTAACAAAGAGAAAGAGGGAGAAAACTCAAATTACTAAAATTCAGAATGAACAAGGAAATATCACAACAGACACGAGTGAAATACAAAACATAATTAGAAGCTATTTTGAAAATCTATACTCCAACAAAATAGAAAATTTCAAAGACATCAACAGGTTTCTAGAGACATATGAATTACCTAAACTGAACGAGAAGGACAAACACAACTTAAATAAATCAATTTCAAGCAATGAAAGAGAAGAGGTCATCAAAAGCCTACCAACAAAGAAAAGTCCGAGACCAGCTGGATTCTCAGCCGAGTTCTACAAAACCTTTAAAGAAGAGCTCATTCCAATACTCCTCAAAGTATTCCATGAAATAGAAGAGGAGGGAACCCTCCCAAACTCATTCTATGAAGCCAATATCACACTGATACCTAAACCAGACAGAGACACATTGAGGAAAGAAAATTTCAGACCAATATCCTTAATGAACATTGACGCAAAAATTCTCAACAAAATTTTAGCAAATCGCATACAAAAATATATTAAAAAGAGTGCACCACGATCAAGTGGGTTTTATCCCAGGGATGCAAGCTTGGTTCAACATCTGGAAATCAATAAATGTCATTCACCATATCAACAGACTTAAAGTTAAGAATCACATGATTATTTTGATAGATGCAGAAAAAGCATTCGATAAAATACAGCACCCCTTCATGCTCAAAACACTAGAAATAATTGAGGTAGTGGGAACATTCCTCAACATTGTAAAGGCCATCTACGCTAAGACCACGGCCAATATCATTCTAAATGGGGAAAAACTGAAAGCATTCCCCCTAAAAACTGGAACAAGGTATGGATTCCTCCTTTTACCACTTCTATTCAACATCGTCCTTGTAACTCCAGTCAGAGCAATTAGACAAACCAAAGAAACTAGAGGGATACAAATAGGAAAAGAAGAACTCAAACTATCCCTGTTCACTGATGACATGGTTATATATTTAGAGGAACCTGGAAATTCCGCCAGAAAACTCTTAGAACTCATAAGTGAATTCAGTAAAGTAGCAGGTTACAAGATCAATGCTAATAAGTCCAATGCATTTTTATACATAAGTGATGAATCTTCAGAAAGAGAAATTAGGAAAACTACCCCATTCACAATAGCATCGAAAAAAAGAAATACTTCGAATCAATCTCACGAAAGAGGTGAAAGACCTCTAAAATGAGAACTACAGAGCACTAAAGAAAGAAATTTAAAAAAACCTTGGAAGATGGAAAGATCTCCCACGTTCTTGGATAGAAAGAATTAATATTGTCAAAATGGCCATACTACCTAAAGTGCTATACAGATTCAATGCAATTCCAATTAAAATCCCAATGATGTACCTTATAGAAACAGAGCAAGCAATCATGAAATTCATCTGGAAGATAAAAAAACCCAGAATAGCTAAAGCAATCCTCAGTAGAAAGAGCGAAGCAGGGGGTATCACAATACCAGATCTTCAACTCTATTACAAAGTAATAGTAACAAAAACAGCATGGTATTGGTACCAAAATAGACAGGTAGATCAATGGTACAGAATAGAGGACGTGGACACAAACCCAAATAAATACAATTTTCTCATATTAGACAAAGGGGCCAAAAATATGCAATGGAGAAAAGATAGCCTCTTCAACAAAGGGTGCTTGGAAAACTGGAAAACCATATGCAACAGAATGAAATTAAACCCCTATCTCTCACCCTTCACAAAACTCAACTCAAAATGGATCAAGGACCTCGGAATCAGACTAGAGACCCTGCATCTTATAGAAGAAAAAGTAGGTCCAAATCGTCACCTTCTTGGCTTATAATCAGACTTCCTTAACAGGACTCCCATAGCCCAAGAAATAAAAGCAAGAATCAACAACTGGGATAGATTCAAACTAAAAAGCTTTCTCTCAGCAAAGGAAACTCTCAGTAATGTGAAGAGAGAGCCTACAGAGTGGGAGAATATCTTTGCCACTCATACTTCAGATAGAGTGCTAATTTCCAGAATCTATAAAGAACTCAAAAAACTCTACACCAAGAACACAAATAATCCAATCAACAAATGGGCTAAGGAAATGAACAGACACTTCACAGAAATAGATGTACAAGCAATCAACAGATAGATGAAAAAATGTTCAATATTTCTAGTAATAAGAGAAATGCAAATCAAAACTACCCTAAGATTCCATCTCACCCTAATTAGAATGGCGATTATCAAGAACACAAGCAATAATAGGTCTTGGTGAGGATGTGGGGAAAACGGTACACTCATACATTTCTGGTGGGGTTGCAAATTAGTGCAGCCACTCTGGAAAGCATTATGGAGATTCCTCAGAAAGCTTAGAATGGAACCACCATTTTACCCATCTATCCCACTCCTTGGCCTATGTCCTAATGGACTTAAAATCAGCATACTACAGAGATACAGCCACATCAATGTTCATTGCTGCTCAATTCACAGTAGCCAGATTGTGTAACCAATCTCGATGTCCTTCAACTGATGAATGGATAAAGAAACTGTGGCATATATATATACAGTGGAATATTACTCAGCCATAAAGAATGATAAAATTATGGCATTTGCAGGAAAATGGATGAAATTGGAGAATATCATGTTAAGTGAGATAAGCCAATCTCAAAAAACTAAAGGACGAATGATCTCACTGATAAGCAGATGAGGACATATAATGGGGGTGGAAGGGGTTAGCGTTAGGGTTAGGGTTAGGTTTAGGTTTAGGGTTAAGGAATGTGTTAAGAATGGAGGAAGGAAGGACTGTATAGAAGGAAAAGAGGGGTGGGACGGGTGGAGGGGAAGGGAAAAAATAACAGAATGAATCAAACAACATTACCCTATGTCAATTTATGATTACACAAATGGTATGCCTTGACTCCATGTACAAATAGAGAAACAACATGTATCCCATTTGTTTACAATAAAAAAATAAATGGTGGCTGAGAAGGAATAAAAAAAATGAGTAATTTATTTTTCCTAATCATTCTTGATCTTCTTTTAGTCTTATTGAAAACAATAACAGGAATAATTTGTGCTTTCAGAAGAGTGGGTGGGAGCAAGGAATTGGGAATATTCTGATGGAAGATATTACATCGTACCATTTGAAGGTAGCCTTCAGAAAGGTAAAAGTGTGTAAAATAAACTCTAGAATAACCTCTAAAACTTTTAAGTAAAAAGTATATTTTATACACTAAAATGGGAAGTAAAATAGAACCATGAAAGTCATTTAAATAAGTCAAAGAAGGTAGGATAAGAGGAGATAAAAAGAAACCAAGAACAAATGCTACAAATGGAAAACAGTGAAACACATGGCACAGGTTATTCTGTCACAGTAACTTTAAATATGAGTAATCTAAGCACACTGATTAAGAGGCAACTATTTTTATGATGGATGAATAAATACAACCCAAATATCTGTTGTCCCTGAGAAACCTTCTCTAAATAAAAAGAATCCACTTAGTTACAAGAAAAAATACAGAGGAATATTTGCTATACTAACACTAATTAAAAGAAAGCCATACAATGCAATATTACTCCACCATGAAGAATGATAAAATTATGGCATTTACAGGCAAATGGATGAAATTGGAGGACATTATGCTAAGTGAGATAAGCCAATCTCAAAAAACTAAAGGATGAATGATCTCGCTGATAAGCAGATGAGGACATATAATGGGGGATAGGAGGGGTTAGCATTAGGGTTAGGGTTAGGTTTAGGGTTAGGGTTAAGGAATGTGTTAAGAATGGAGGAAGGAAGGACTGTATAGAGGGAAAAGAGGAGTGGGAGGAGTGAGGGAAGGGAAAAAATAACAGAATGAATCAAACAACATTGCCCTATGTAAATTTATGATTTTTAATAAAAAAAATGGGAAAAAAAAAAGAAAGCCAGAGTAGTTGAATTAATTTCAGAAAAAAAGCAGACTTCAGACAAGGGAAATTATCAGGGATACAAAGGGTCATTGCATGATGATAAAGTGGTCAATTATACAAGAAAACATGACAATTTCAACTTAACTCAAACTTAAGTTATGTCAGACTTATCAGCTTAACAACACAAATGTATTGTCTTATAGTTGCATAGATCAAAAGTCTGACATAGGTCACACCAGGCTACAGTTAAAGTTAAGAGCCTAGCAGAACTGCGTTCTATACGCTAAGTTCTCACATTTTTTCACATTCTACAGGTTGTCTGCCTTTCATGACTCATGTCTCTCTTTATCTTCAAAACTCTTAAAGAGGAGTCCATCTCACATCCCATCAGTATGATCTTAATTCCATAATCGCCTCTTATCTTACTTTGATCTCTTCTTACTCTGCCTTCAGTTGAAGTGCATCAGTGATTACATTGAATCAACCAGATAATCTAGGAACAGTCCCCTGATCTTGAGGCCAGCCATTAGCAACTTTGATTCTATCTGCAACTTTAATTTCCCTTTGCTATGAAAGATGATAGTCTGCTGACCACAGTCTACCCGCTCTGGCTCCAGTGGTTTGTGTCTTTTTCACATGCAGTACAAATTCATCCCAAACAAAGTGAAGCAAGAGTTAAAGACAGTCAGTGTAGACAGACAATCCAGTAGGATAGAGAGAATGGAGATCAGTTTGGGTCTGGGAAGTTGGAGACTGCCCCTGGGAGACTGGAATGTCAATGTCTCCAGAGCCCTTGGATTACCAAGATTACCTGCCCATACTACCCCTCCCAAAAAGTTGCAGACAAGGAGTTGTAAATTAATGCCTCCTGGGCTGCTTCCTGCCTGGATCACTCCATTTGGCCCTTCCCCCTGCCCATCTGCTTCTCACCCTTTGGCCCTCCCGCTGCATCTCCTGGGTCTAGTCACTTGTGCAGGAAGGAAAGAGATAAGGGGGAAGAGAGCAGGAGAACAAAGAAAATCTAAAATGTATAAAAGGGGCAGGATGTTCTCACTTCTTGGGATACCAGGACACCCCTTTCTTCCCCCTGGGAGAAGTCTGTATTACCATTTTTTAAAAATAACACCTGATTTCTATACTTGTCTTGGCTTTTCGCTAGTGTTCCTACTACAACATTTGAGGAAGCAGAACGTGTCACTGATAACCGGCAGTACCAAAAGGTCCCCAAAAGTTTCAGCCCATACTGCATGTACTCATAGTACACAAACTTCATTTAAATTTTTTCAGTTCAACAATTCTAACAGTATTTCCTCTAAATTAAGTAGGATTGAATTTCTGAGTATAATCTACCTACGGTCTTGAGAAACAAGAGAATAACTTATCTGCTCCAAAAATGCAAGGTAGAACGGACTTAAAATAACAATTGTGTACATTCCTAATTGAAAAGAGAGAAAAATGAATGAAGTCACTAGTCCCAAACTGAAAAACTGGAACAAGACAGGGTTGCCTTCTTTCAACACTTCTATTGATATTGACGTTTACCGGTGACGAGTTCTGCTCCTTCTAATGTTGAAGACTGAACACTAGAGAAGCAGCCAAGGCAAGCATATTAAGCAGGTTTTATTTAAAGGTAATAATACAGACTTCTCCCGGGAGGAAGAAGGGGGCCATGGCTGATGTTCTGAAGTCCCAAGAAGTGAGCATACCCTACATCTTTTATAGGTTAAAGTCTCTTTTCTTCTCCAGTTCTCTCCCCCCTTATCTTTCCTTCCTGCCTATGTGACTAGGCCTGGTTTTGCATTAAGTGAGAAACCATGGGGGAGGGCCAAGGTGATTCAGGCAAGCAAGAGCCCGGGGGCATTAATTAGCATCTCCATGCTTGCAGTCCTTGATAAAGGCAAGTAAATTTGGTAATCAATGGGCTCCGGAGATCCTTGACATTCCATTCTTCCAGGGGCAGTCTCCAACTTCCAGAGGCAGATGACCTAATGGGTTCATTTCCTCGATTTGACCGGATCCCCTATTTCTACACTAACTACCTGCCCTTAATTCTGGCTTCACTATTTGACATCATCCTTGAAACTCTAGCCAGAGCAATGAGACAGACCAAAGAAATTAAGGGGATACAAATAGGAAAAGAAGAACTCAAATTATCACTATTTGCTGATGACACAATTCTATATTTAGAGGATCCAAAAAACTCCACCAGAAAACTTCTAGAACTCATAAATGAATTTAGCAAAGCAGCAGGATATAAAATCAACACTTACAAATCTATTGCATTTCTATTCATAAGTGATGAATCCTCTGAAAGAGAAATTAGGAAAACTACCCACTTCACGATAGCCTCAAAAAAAAAAAAAAAAAAAAAAAAAACTTGAGAATCAAACTAAAGAGGTGAAAGACTTCTACAATGAAAACTACAGAATGCTAAAGAAAGAAATTAAAGAAAACCTTAGAAGATGGAAAGATCTCCCATGTTCTTGGATAGGCAGAATTAATATTGTCAAAATGGGCATACTACCAAAAGTGCTATACAGATTCAATGTAATTTCAAAGAAAATTCCAATGACATATCTCACAGAAATAGAGCAAGCAATCATGAAATTCACTTTGAAGAATAAGAGACCCAGAATAGTGGAAGCAATCCTTAGCAGCAAGAGTGAAGCAGGAGGTATCACAATACCAGACCTTCAACTGTACTATAGAGCAATAGTAACAAAAACATCAGGTAGTGGCACCAATACCTGATAGACCTGATAGTACCTGATTGGTCAGGTAGACCAATGGTACACAATAGAGGACACAGAGACAAACCTGTAATACAAAACCGATACCCTGCCCTTTCAGGTACAGCCATTTCTCTCCGCCTCCCAACCATTTGTCAATCTGAGCTCTGCCTGCCTCTTACGCTACAGCCATTTCCTGCTTCCCACGTTATGTTGTAGCTTGTCAGTCTGAACATGCTAGCTAGCTATTGGTTCATCAGTCAGCTTGCAAGTATTCTCCTCCACTATTGGTTCCTTCCAGCCCGGGAGATTCCAATATCTGGGAGAAGCATCCATGCCATCTTTCTCTTTTCCAACCCCGGAGCGGACACTAGTTGTCCGCATAATAAAGTCTCTTGCCTGATGCCCTGTGTCCATCGTGGATTTCTGGGAACTATTGTTGAGCCACAACTGAGACCGGGCATACGGACCGCCAGTTCCGTTGGAGGGGCTGGAGCTACTGTGGGTCCCGAGCGGAGCTGCATTTTTCCTTACAAAACCCACATAAATACAGTTATCTCGTACCAAACAAACGTGCCAAAAACATACAATGGAGAAAAGAGTCTCTTCAACAAATGGTGCTAGAAAAACAGGAAATCCATATGCAGCAAAATGAAATTAAACCCCTGTCCCTCACCCTGCACAAAATTCAACTCAAAGTGGATCAAGGACCTTGGAATCAGACCAGAGACCCTGCACCAAATAGAAGAAAAAGTAGGCTTCATGTCAGCTTAGGGCCAGACTTCCTTAACAAGACTCCCAAAGCACAAGAAATAAAACCAAGAATCAATAAATGGGATGGATTCAAACTAAAACGCTTTCTCATCAAAGGAAACAATCAACAATTGAAGAGAGAGCCTACAGAGTGGGAGAAAATCTTTACCACATGCACTTCAGATAGAGCACTAATTTTCAGAATCTATAAAGAACTCAAAAAACTTTATACCAAGAATACAAATAACCCAATCAACAAATGTGCTAGGGAAATGAGCAGACACTTCACAGAAGAAGATATACAATCGATCAACATTATATGAAAAATGTTCAACATCTCTAATAATAAGAGAAATGCAAATCAAAACTACCCTACAATTTCATCTCTCCCCAGTAAGAATGTCTATTATGAAGAATACAAGAAATAATAGGTGTTGGCCAGGATACGAAGGAAAAGGCACACTCATACATTGCTGCTGGGATTGCAGATTGGTGCAGTCACTCTGGAAAGCAGTATGGAGATTCCTTAGAAAACTTGGAATGGAACCATCATTTGACCCAGCTATTCCACTCCTTGGCCTATACCCTAAGTGACACAGCCACATCAATGTTTATAGCAGCTCAATTCACAATAGCTAGATTGTGGAACCAACCTAGATGCCCTTCGATAGAAGAATGAATAAAGAAATTGTGGTATATATACACAATGGAATATTATTCAGCCATAAAGAATAAGATTATGGCATTTACAGGTAAATGGATGGAGCTGGAGACTCTGCTAAGTGAGATAAGCCAATCTCAGTAAACCAAAGGATGAATGTTTTCTCTGATAAGTGGATGATGATACATAATGGGGGGTAAGGGAAGAACAGTGGAAGGATGGATTATGTGAAGGGAAACGAGAAGTGGGGAGGCATGGGGGGAAGGAAAGATAATGGAATGAGACAAACATCATTACCCTATATACATATATGATTACACAAATGGTGTAATTCTAATTTGTGTATAAATAGAGAAATGAAAGGTTGTACCCTATTTGTGAATAAAAAATTTAAAAAGGCTAAAAAAAAAAATAGTTCAGCCTGATAAACTCCATTTGGTTTCAAGGCCTGGGGTCAATCCTTTGGGGATCACATATCCACATTCATGAAAAATAGCAAGTATTTGCAACTGAGTAGTTTTGTCATTAGTTTATGACCAGCAGAATTTGGGAGGTGGGGGAGAGTTTAGCAGCCTTCTTGTATTTAGTCTCCCTCTGTTCCAGTCTGTCAGAATTAGTACTTTCTTTACGTTTGAATGGTAATTTCTCTGGCTATACAATCAAGCTTGACTTTTTCCTCCCTTACATTAAATGATACATTTTTCTCTTCTGGCTTGAAAAGCTTCTGACAGGAAGTTTACTGTGCCTTTTATTTTTGGTCTTCTATGGGTAAGGTGTCCCTCCATCCTACTGTGCAATGGTTTGGATGATCAACCACTGCAATCGTGTTTCGGGTGGACAGAAGTACAGCTCCTGCTGCGGTCATGACCTGGGCACTGTTCACATGACACTGGTTTTGCAGGCATGTAGAATGCAAGAATTATGGAAACGTGGGAACTTCCATGGAGATTTCAAAAGAAAACTTTGGAAGCTGGGAAGGATTGTGTCAGGAGGCTGGAATTCCTGCAAAGTCACGCTCTGTGGGGCAACACGGAGTTCATGGGAGTGAAGCTGTGATGGAGACCCAAAAAAGACAGTAGTGTCAGAAACATGAAATTCCTGCTAAGGAAAGCTGCCTTCAGCGTGCAAGAGCCCACCTGAGAGCGTGGCCATGATGGTTGCAACCTGCAAAGCCATGGAAGAAGGGCTACTTAAACCCTTCAGCGCTCACTTCTAGCTACAGTGTTCCCTGGATACTGGACATGAAGCTTTAGGATTTAAAGTTTGCCCTGGTGGGTTTTGGTCTTGCTCTGGGCCCATCCTTTCTTTCTTGTTGTCTATTGCTACCTTTTGAAATTAGAATGTTTACCATGTGCCTATTCCACCATTGCGGCTTAGAAATATTGTTTTTCGATTCGACAGGGACTCCCCGTTGATTTCAACGTGAGTCTCAGGAACTTCAGACATGAACTCTTGAGCGGTTCTCTGACAGCTGACGTTGGAACTCCTAAGGATTGAATGAATGCATTTTGCACTGGGAGATAAGCAGAATCTTGGAGGTCCAGCAGCAGAATGTAGTGGTTTGGATAAGTGTTTTTCAAAAGTTGATGAGTTAAAGTCTTGGTCCCCAGGGTGGCAGTATTGGGAAGTAAGGTATCTTGTAAGGGAAGAGGACTAGTGGGGAGGTATGTTAGAACACTGTGGGTGTGCTCTTGGAGGATGCAATGGGACCAGTCCGCTGATTTCTTTACCTTCTGTTCTCAATTTCTTTACCTTTGAGTTTATTCTTGTAAGGCCTTTGATAAAGAATGGCCCTCATGTTCTTTCCAGAACCTGTTTCACCGACAACGATTATCTTAATTATAGCACCTTTTTCAGTCTGCATAGCTGGAGAATTCCTCTAACTATTGAGCCCTAATTCTTATTTGCTTAACGGTTTTTTTTTTTTTTTTTTTCCTCAAACTACATCTTTCTCCACACATTTTTAAATAAACAGGGTATAGTCATTTGGGAAAGCTCCCAATTAAATACTCCAACTTGCATGCTTTGCTATTTCAAAATAATTTCCCTAGACAGTAAGATTTTTTGAAGAAGGATTACAATGCTCTATATTTCATCGAAATGACTATTTCCCCCTTTCCTTATTTTGGAAGTATGAATTTTTTTTTGTTTGTTTGTTTATTGTTCTTTTTTTTTTTTCCTAACCTTCATTATGAAAACCTGGTTGGGGCTTCAGAAGGTAAATCTTATTAGAATGTGTCCCTCCTTCCCAAGACTGGCCCTGGAATGTTTAAGCTAATCCACATGAATCCCCTATCAATTCATCAGTTATAACTTAAGTGTTCCTACCAGTACTGGCTACAGTCACAGGCTCAACTAATGAAATTCTGTTCTTGGTTACTTGTGATTCTCTATACTCTTTAGTCTATAACTTTAGGGGTAATACCCTGGAATTTCAGTTTTCTGATGAATTTAAGAAGGGTCGCTGATTTTCAGATTGTTGAGCTTTATCTGGTTCCAATGAGAATCATGATCTTTACATGTCAAATAGGAACCTGGAAATGTTCTTAGTCCATAACCTGATGGAATTTCTCTTAAACTTCACAATAGATCAGATGCTTATCTATGCAACTTCAACTGATCTAACTCTTTGTGATTTTAAATAAGATCAATTCATAATACATAGAATGAGGGCTTTATCCAAAAGGACTTTATATTACTGATGAAACTATTTTTAGTCCCTTTTTCATAATTTTAAATAACTTGCTGTTTTACCATAAATGTAGAAATCACAGGTATACTTTGCCATCATTTTATATGATGAAATGGTATTATAGGAAACACCTTATTATTTTAATTTAGAGTGCTTCACAAAATGTTGTGCTAAGCATCAGAGTGAAAGCAAATAATACCAAGTTTCTGCCTTCATATGAAACCTCTGATAAAGGGGATAAATACCTGCATCTGAAAATCACTAAAATGAGGTAGAAGATGAACAACAAAATAAAGTTTTAATACTGGAAAACAGAACCACAGTATGTAAGTTGTGATGCATTACCACCTCTGTGGTAGGAAAGAAGAAGAAGAAAAACAGGCCCAGAAAAAAATTTTTTAAAGTAGCTATTTCCCTGGGGAGAGAGGAATAGAGTACAGATTCCTTTCTTTCAAATCAAGATAGATAAAGTTGGTAAGCCATTTTGTCTAACTGTTCAAGATGTGGAATGCCTACAAAAACTTAAATATAGTATATGATATGTTATTATATAATAATAATAAGATCTGATCGTTATGCTTATGTCACTATAATCATAATACAATAATATTAATATTAAAAATATAATAATATATAAAAGCTTTATGTTATGATTTTCAATGTATTTTTATGCACTTGTGTCAGTTTCATGGATACACTCACAAAATCGAAAATTTGGGACAGTCGATAGAAATCACTGCAATGCTCAGAGAAATTGACAACCCAGCTTTGTACTGATAATATAGGAAAAACCTGGGTCACAAGTCACTGAAGTGAGCAGAATTCAAAAGTTCTGAAAAAAGATTCATTTTGTAAGACTTGAATGATGACAATCTTAAAGGTTGAGGAGCTTTAAACTAAATAATTTGGGCTGAAATTATAATTGATAAAAATGTGAAAACAAAGTAAGAAATGTAGCTAAAAGGAGAATCTTGGTTATTTCCAGAAATCTTTGAACAGCCCAATTTTTTTAATAGTCAGGATGTCACCAATTGACAAGAAGAGTGTCTGGAAATATGAGGTGCACATGGGAAGTCTATATAGATTCTGAAACACAGAGAATACATGTTTCTCATTAGTTTTAGAGCATGAGGAAGTCACATATCCAAATCTGATTTTTATAACAAGCTCAATAGTAGAGTAGACGAAGTTACTCATGACATTTCATAGTCAACTACAGTCAAAGAGAAGTCCTAAGAGTTTCAGGTATATGCATTTGTGAGGCATACTGGTGATTTTCCTGCATGCATTTTGGCTCTTGGCTTCTGGTGATGATTGTTGTCTTATAGTCACTATGGAAAAATAAATCCAGTGGTGTGAAAGTTGGGATTCCTCTGTGGTTTGTGTTTTTAATCCTTGTTTTAGTGTCTTAATAATAATACTCAGAGAGTTTATGGATGAAAATGTAAAATGTGGTATTTGAGTAATATTTTTATAACTGCCAAACACTCCATTTATGTGTGACATGTCAAAATGCGTTCTATTGCCATGTATTACTAATTAGAATAAACAAAAAAAAATTTTTTTAAAAACTTGCCAAACATTGAGGGTTTTTTGTTTGTTTTCATTTGTGTGATAATCATTAAAATGAACTTCATTTTGTTGTTGTTAGTTTAAATATATTTCCAAAGATGAACTATAAAACATTAGGCATTAAAAGACAATTTAATCTATTGTTTGGAAACAAAATGGATAAATTAGTAATCTCAAAAACCTTGCATTAACAAACAAATCACAGAATTAATAGAAATGTACATTATATATTAATATCTAAATAATAAATTATTTAGAATATAAAATTACTCAATACAATATACAGTAATTACATTATATTTTGTGTCCAAGTTCTATTTTATCACGTTATTGAATCAGATCTCAAAGTATTCAGTGACAGATTTTTAAAGTGGAGTTAAATTCATCTATTCTCTTTTCTTTTCCATTAGTCTCTCTCTGCCCTCTCCTAACTAATCTGCTGTCATTCTATATTTTTTAATTCCATGCCGAAGTTCTACCCCAGACATTTCCCTGTCTTTGAAAGGAAAAATTTTGTTTGAAAGTTGAAAAATATAAAGAAAGCTCAGAAAAGCACATAAATAAAGTGAATTTTAAACACATGGGTTACCTCCTACAAATTGTTGAAAAATCTCTCAGAATGAGAGTTCCAAATTCACAGTATATTTTTATTTCTTCAATTATTCAAACCCTTCTGGTTTTTATTTTCCCCTTTATATTGAGGTATTATTTGACATACTGAAGTGCCAACATTTTAAGGGTTTACCTGTATGGTTTTATATATATAGAAGTGGTTTTATATATATGGTTTTTTATATATATAAATGATTTATATATATAAGTGATTTATATATATATGTGATTTATATATATTTATATATATATGTATCAGTGATTACATAGATTAAAAATTATGTGGGTCAACCTATATGCACTTAAGTAGGCTTTTTTTACATTTTGGTTCAAACTATATTTCCCAGATATATGAGAACCTTTGATGTTTTTGTGTATGCTTATTGTCCACTTGATTGCTCTCTTCTATTAAGTGTCTGTTAAAGTCTTTTAGCTAACTATTAAATTAATTGCCAATTTTAATTTTCTTATTGATTTGTAACTGCATATGTATATTTGAAGAGTTCAAAATATTTTATTACACTCTGTGTCTTGCCTTTCCATGTTTCCACTTCCTAACATTACATGAAAAAAATTATTTTCTTTTTTTAACTCTATTCTCCAATATATTTTGTACATTCTTCATGTTTATACTTGCTCCATATTGATTTAGTATTTTTCAGTTTTTAGTACTGGAGGAACTAAATATAAATTTTAATAAAGTCTTATGTATTAAGCAATCATATGAATAATCCAACATATAAAATTACTCATAATTTCTTTTTTATATTTACCTATTCTTAGCTCAACAGTATGTGATTACAATTTCTGTAAGAATCAACTATAGAGTAATTATTCATAAAAATAGACTCTGTTTTACTTCAAGAACTGTGCTCCTTAAACTGATGGCTGCATATCCATTGTCCCAATCACTATATCTCTTAAAAATAACTGAAATTATATCTGAAATGAAAGTTCTGTGAACTTCAAAAACTGGTGTTATGGATGTAAGCAAGATGCATTGAGTGTTTGCAAAATGTTAGCAAGGGAAATAAGAATATCTCATTGCTTAGAAACTACTAATTTATGACTTTCATTATGTTTTTACAATTAGAACAAAAGATATGAAACTTTGTTGTTTAAATAATTATTCTTTCTATGATCAGATTTATTTGTAAATTAACTGCATAAAATAGTCATGTTAATAATCTTCCACAAAAGGAAAAATCAAAACAAAATTCCCAATGAGTTCTGCTTTGTTTCTGTGATATTCTCTTGCATTTCCTTTTCTGAGAAGGCAGAATATACTAGAATAATTTAAATTAAATTATTCATGTTTTTCCTACCTCAGCTAATTTTTCAATAAAATAACTGTAATATATAAACTATGCACATAATTTCTTTATGAATAGTGATGATGGGAAGGCAAATTATTAATAATTTTAGCAATACCATTTTTCCTGAATGTTCCGGAAACTTCCAAATATAATCATTCAGCTAATATTTATTTAGGGCTGAGTAATTTCAAGTTCCCATGTGAGTCATAAAGATAAAAAATAATTCTCATCTTTAAGAAAAAATATACTTAGCTAAAATGAATAAAGTTGTACAAATTCTAATATAAAGGGTATTATAAGAGAAATGCAAATACTTTCTACCAAAAGAAATCTAAACAGATCATAATGGTGACACTAAGGGGAGAAGCTAGTTCAACTTTTCCTGTTTTTTTTTCTCCCTTTCACTGAAGGGAGATAATATATCAATTTGTTTAGAAAATAGAGGTGGTTCTTCCAGAGGAGGGAGGCCTGACTCATTCTTGAAGTTCATGCTAGCACTGGGTTGTTGGGTTTAGGGGATAAGATATTCTAGTTGAGAAGAGTCTTGCAGCATGTCCTGCATGGGCGAGGGAAAGGGTTCCTGTAAGGAGGAATAGGCTGGTTGTGAAACAAAAGCTATGAAATTTTTTATTAGAAATAACAACAGAAGACAGAATTATCTTTAAAGGCAGGGGCATGACCAATTGAGCTGTCCATAAGGGTCTGGCTCTAACAAAAAAGGAGCCCTAGTTTGGTTTATTTATAGTGGTATGGATCTAAAGGGGACCAGTAGGAGATTCTTCTGTGAAAAACAGGCTGGTGGGTGGAGTTGAGCAAGTCATTTGGTTCTAGTGGGTCATTCCCACATCCAAGGCATACATTTGAACTTCAGCAGTGAACCAACACAGGACAACCACATGACTCAGGCAGTTCATAAGTTCATAAGACCAGATCTTCCTGTCTTAAGCAAGCTCAACCATGCTTGGTTCACATTCAAGCCATGGGTGGCTCCACACAGAAGAGGACATGTGGGAACAGGGGTGAAAGTCAGGATTTCATAGTTGATTTAGTATACCATGATGCATAAGTTTGGGGACAAAATGGAATGGATTCAGAGAGATTGTCCCTGGCTGGTCTGGATTATAGACTGAAGGAGATGAAGGTATCATTATGCAGAAATGTAACATATTTAGTTTGGAATTTTAGTAAGATAACTATGACCAATGGTTGGTGATGTCAGTAGGGATAATAAGGAGAATGGTAAATCACTGTAGACACTTAAATTTAGAGCTCATCTTCCCAGTTCACATCTTAAATTTTACAAGAGGCAGAATAATGGACTTTCTTATCTGGAATTGTCCTGCTGGCACTGCTATTAAAACGTAACTATTTATGTACTGCGGCACAGAGATAGATCCATAGGAGTAATTTTACTATGTGCTAGGACACCTACCTAATTGCTGTTCTCTGGAAATGTTCTGATATTCACCGATCTTTGTTGTTTTCTTCTAGGGATCATCACATATAAATACTTGACAATTGCCACACAAGAGTGAAAGACTTCAATAAAATATGACAAAATGTTATCAGAATAATGGTAATAATGAGAACGTGATGTGTGACAGTAGGAAGGTGACTACAAGCAGTTAACAGTCTAAAAGGAAAGGTCAGAAGAGGTGGGAGGACTAGAGGAGATTCTGACAAAACAGAAAATCCTGGAATTTTGTCACTTTCTCACTTTTTTAATGTCGCCGCCCGCGGCAACAGTCGCAAGGATATTGTTACCGCCTGCAGCAACAATTGTGCGGGTATTTATCAGAGGTGGACTGGAAACTGAACTACTTCTACTATCTTTCTGTTTAGTGTGCTGCTTTCTTGCTTGTTTGCTTGTTCCCTAGCTTATAGAGGAAGTTTTAGAAGAAGAGAGAGAGAGAGGAAGAAAAGGCTTTGCTTAAAGGAGAATCTTGCTTTTCAGAGAGGCTAGACTTTCAGAGATACTACTTCTTAGTTCTGCTGCTTCTTCTTAAAGGTGCATCCTACATCCTGTGTCCTAAAGGTGCGTGCTAGAAGTGCATGCTAAAGGCGTGTCTATGGTGCATCCTGTGCACCATAGACAATAGACTGCAATCTGTGATAATGAGGAATATCTGTTGACCACTAGCACAAAAGAGACATTAACTAATCAGGCAAAAGTAGATCACTCCGTGTTAACACTAACTATGCGCCACCTCTTGACCCAATGCCAGCCGCCATCTTAGGGTTACCCAAACATGTCTTCTGCATTTTAGTCTTGAAAGAAGCATACTCAGTTTTACCTGGAATTTACTGGTGTTTTACATGAATGTGTTTCCAAATGTCTCACTGTCAGTCTGATTTTTGACACAGTCCAGAGGAGAAAACTCAATATAAACGCCCTTTTGAAAAGAAGTATATTAAAAATGCAATGTAAGGCTCAAGCATGCAAACCAGTACCTTTAAATAAACAGAATAACCATCCTGGGGCTGGAGAGGTGGTGATATTAGAAACCTGAAGAGAAGGAATAAGAGAGAGAGTTATAGTTAAGATATATGGACCTTGAGACCTAAGCACATTCATCTTTAATCCCAATACCTAGCATAATCCCAGGCACATTAAAGGTAATCAGTGAAGATCCATCAGATGAATGAACTGGGAATGTCCTATAGCATCCTGAATAAACCCCTATCAAGTTACTATGACATTGTTTTTACTGTGTGGGGGTTGAGAATAGGAAGAATAGAGACATCACGTTTAATAAAATCGCTTTACTTAACCCTGGATAGTATAATATTAGTTTAGTTTTATTTCATTTGACCATAGTTGTCCAAATAACATTAAAACAGTCACTATCAAAGTCTTTAGATTTCTAAAGACTAAGGGTATTGCCATTTTCTTAAATTAAGAAAAACTGATTCTTTCATTTGCCCCTCAAAATTCAGTCTTATTTTTCTTTATACTCCAACTCTGCACTGACCTATATTGATTAAACTAGCTTTTTCTCTTGCCCTCTGTCTTGCTATTGAATTTGGCCAAAGGGAAGCACCATTAGGAAATGTCAATAGGGGCAAGTAAGGTCTGGGTACATGTACCTTTGGCATCTTTCTTGCAGGTCATCTATGGCTGACTACATCCCTGAAGACAACTCAGTAGTGTTCTTTTGCCTGCTCTTTTTAGGTCTGAGATTAATAATATAGCCTCACTGCTGCTGCCCTCAAATTCTGCTACTCAGAAAACTGAAACAGGATGATCACAAGTTAGAGGCAACTTATTAGATCCTGCCTCAAGATAAAATAAGTAGGACTACAGATGTACCTCAATGGCGCAGTGCTTGTCTATCATGTGTAAAACTCTGGGTTCAATCCCTAGTACCACAAAAATGATTAATTAATTAATTAATTCTTCATTTAGTGGCTGAGAATCTTTCAAAAGGTACATATGATCTTAAAATGGATTATTTAAAAAAATGATATCGGTTGCTGTTGAAAATAGAAAACATACTTTGAAATATTGTGAAAGTCATGTCATTTAATTTTATGAGCAGATATTTATTAATTAGAGAGAACAAGTTGTATGAAGTAGAGCAAATCTAATTAGGATATGATTCATAAAAGCTAGGCTCAGCATTTTCAGGTTTTCTATGTCTTCATATATATATTTATATTTATTTTATATTTATCTATGTTTTATATTTGTTTATAAACTTAGAAAAACATTGAATTAAAAATTTTAAGGGAAATCACCTTAGAAAATTTAGTGCTTAAGCCAAAAATGATATTATATGACAGAAAAGATGAACCATTTCAATAAAATAATTTCATATATATTTGATATACTTTGATATATTTGATATAATTTGATATATTTTTATGAAAATTAGAATTTTGATGTTGTTCATTTTTCATATGAGAACAAGTCTTATTTAGATTTTTTAAAAAGTTTAAACTTTTTATTTTTAGATAATTATAGATTGAGACATAGTTCTGTAGATAAAGCCAATATATCCTTTACCCAGTCTTTCCCAGGGATGACAAATTGTACAACTTGTATGCCATATCACAACTAGGGTTAGAATATTGAAAAAAATTTATGTGCTATGCCAATATCCCAAGTTTATTTGTCCCTGCATGTGCATGTGCACATGGATCTTATTCTAAAAATTATTATTGCTTTAGAAATCTGTCAATTTTAAATTACTGTCAGACTAAATTAACCATGATGATTTTAGAGATAAAAAGCTATAAGAAGAAAATCCCCTGAAAGAATGATACTTCATTTGAAAAATATAAAAAATTAGCTTATTAAACAAGAATATTAATTTAGTTTTCTTTTCAACTTGCATATTACCATAATGAAAGCATTTATTTAATTAAGTTTAACAAATAGTACATTATTTGGGGATTTATTTTCTTTTCTAGGATTAAAAGCAGATAACTATAAAGCGAAGGAAATTATTAAATTATCTTTGAAAGTATCTCAAAAATCTTTAAAGTATCTCAAAAATACTTAAGAGATTTATTTATATGATATTGATTGACAATTAATTCATTTCTGCTCATCACCTGATCACTACTGAAATTAAAAACTGAAATGTAAGAATTAAAAAGGACTCAAAATGACCCTAAATATTTGAAAAGTGTTCACCGATATGCCATTATCATCTCTTGTACAAAGCAATAAGATAAACCACATGGTGATTTGAGACTGTTTGTCTTAGAAGATGGAGATAAAACTGATAGACACTCATTACTATATCTTCAAATTGTGAGGAGTAAGGACTGAAGGAGATGGTAAGTTATGAGCTGAATAAAGAGTACTCTGTGACCTGTGTCTGTGGTCACCAGCATTTGAAAACTAGTTTTTGGAAGGCTTAAAGTAATGTGGAGGCTGCTAATCTAAGGAGACAGTGGCAACTGGGTTGCCATCTATTTGGCAGGTCCAAATAGAGAATGTAAAGGAGGCTGGGCACACACACAGCTGGTGGCTGTGGTGGTGCTTGAGTCAGGGAATCTGGAATGTTTAAAATTGTCTCCAAAGAATGCACATAACAAAAGCTTGTCATACCACAAACTCTTGTCAAACATCTTCTACTGAGACCACCCACAGTCCCAACTCTTTTCCAAGTCTCTCTGTTGGCACAATGCTGATAGTAAGGTACATTTACAACAACTAACCATTTAACATACATTGGATAGAGACTAATGGTAACCAGGTGCACTGGGATGTTGGCAAAGACTCATTTCCCTTGCTTTTTGGTAAATATCAGGCTGATAACAATCTGTTTGTTTAGGAAAGAGTGAACTTTAAAACCAAAAATAAACTAACAAATAGCTTAGATGAATTATAAAATTGTCAAACATAAAATCCAGAATATATTTTAGTCGAGAGATGGTAATTTTTCATAAAAAATATATTACAATACCAAACAAAAAAGCAGCTTCTCAATGGACTTGAAAAATAAAGGGAGGAACAGAGAGTTAAAAGATTAAGATGTAAGATGGTGGAATATTATAAAACACAGGGATTGAAGAATTTGTGGGTAGGAAACCTCCAAGTAATGATAATTTACTGAGTAAACAATGGAGTAGATGGTTTAGGTAGATTAGGGGTTGAGAGCAAAACAGCTAGAGACAGTGTGGATATTCTAGTCCTGAGGTCATTAAAGATATGATAATAAAAATCAATGTCAAAGGTAAATGGAGAACCAGAAACCAAAGAGAATAAATCTTTGGAAGCAGGCATCAGCAATAAAGATAGGGAAGAAAGTAAGGTTAGAGAATGTGAGCCTAAATAGTCTTCATTTTCAGGGTGAAGAGAAAGGCATAGATTGAGAAGTATATCACATACAAAGCAATATGACTGACATGTCATGGGTGTGCTACATAAGACAGTTAATATTACTAATGTGGTTATGTTGTAAAGAAAGATGTCAGGTGAATTACTTTTTAGCAATTAATTGATGCATCAATTTTTATTCATGGGTAAAATACATGAAGTGATACTGTGCATTCTGTCAATGGCACACATGAGCTCTGCTAAGAAAAAAAAAATCAGTATGTTTCAGTCTGCTTATGTACAAGTTAGACCATATATAGAATTTGTAATTAGACTCTTCAGAGAATTAAATGGTATGACTGAACTAATTTTAACCTAATTCACAAATTCTATTTCTTTATTGGGGTATTACTAGCTACATTACTTTAGGGGATATACTTCACTTTTTGGTACCTAAGTTCCCTCACTTACAAAATAGGGATATTAGGGTAAATGTACAGGGAAAGAATCAGATTATCTTATATCTGGTATATACTGTAAGTCATCCATAAAATACATAATAATAATATTATAAAATGTGTAGTAGCACTCAGTAAACATTACTGTGTATTTTATTATTATTGTTAGTATTATTGTCATTTCATATCAGAAAAATGATGTCAAAACATTTGTGATATTAGAAATATTTCTTATGTACCAAACATTAGATGCCAGAGACTTAAGGTATGCTTTTTAAATGTAATCTTTACAATAACCATACAAATTAAGTAAAATTATACCATTTTACAGATGTAAAAATTAAAATTTATTTAATCCACATCAAATTGATTGTAGATGCCATGAATTTATCCTTATATAATTTTATCTTATCTCTTCATTTGCACTTTCACCATGACAAATTTATTTAACTGCATGGAGCAATTTAACTGCATGGAGCAGGATCTTATTTTCTCTCCTTATTTATAATTCTTATTTTTTAGTACTTGATTCTACTAAGTTATGTGATACTCTAAAAAAGGAACTAAAAGGATGTTAACTTGAATGTTTAGCCTAAACATTCAATTTAAAATAATATTTGATAGAATCTGTTGAAAAAGTACCAATTTTTAGTGTTGTTTTTGTGTATGAAAGCAATTGATACTTGATTTAAAACAAATATAACCTCACAATGATATTTTATTTATACTTCTTTAATTTTCCAAAATATTAAAATTATTTATGTGAGCCAATTATAAACTTATTATTAATGTGTTATATTTTAGAAATGTAAATTCTGAAAACTTCTGTAAGATATCTGCATTCCTCAGTTTATGGAATAGTCTCCCAAACTCTTATTCAAAGTAAGATTTATCTTATTCATCATAAGATCTTTTTCATCATGTTTTAGTGGAATGATGTAGCTAAAGCCAATATACTACATATCCATATGACTAATTTTGATTCATAAGTTAAATTTCAGTTTAAACTTAATAATTCCAAATGTTTCTTACAGTTCATGAATAGGTAAAAAAAAGTCTACTACTTTTTAAAAAAGTTTTTACTACTTTTATTTTCCAAACATAGCCTTTGTATCTCCAATAAAATTGGTGACTTTTTCTGAAAAAAAAAAATTACATTAAAAAGTCTTTTAATGTAATTCTGTTTTACATAGTTAAAATGACATATTTCTTCTATGTCACTGCCTTTAGATTCTTTGTGCTTTTTGACATATTTACATAATATTCCAACTATAGAACTTGTTTGTAATTCTAAATTAAGCACATCAGAGAGACACACAAATTCATACACCACAACCACTTTCATCAACTCTTCCACTAAGCAGACTACTTAGGGTCATGAATAAATGTGTGTATACACATATGCTCACAAAGCTTTACATTTTTCCCAGCAAGTATAAGTTTGAAGAGCTTTGCATTCTTATGTTCATATTTTCTCTAACTGGAACACTTAGATTGCAGTTCATTATAATTTCCATAGGTAAAACAAAAGTCATAAATACAATCATTTGAAATGTTTCTGATTTGTTAAAAATGCTTATTATCATTTTATTAAAAATTCATTATCTTGATGTAATAGATCTCAATATTTGCTATAATCATAGAAATTTTTCTTGTCTCTAATTTTAAGGAAATTATAGTTCTTTAATACCAACTTTTTTTCTTTCAGAAACAAATCTGGGAGTTGACTCCTTGATTTTTTTTAACTTATTTATTTTAATTAAAAATCATAAATTTACATAGGGCAATGTTATTTGATTCATTCTGTTATTTTTTCCCTTCCCCCCACCACCCCTCCCACCCCTCTTTTCCCTCTATACAGCCCTTCCTTCCTCCATTCTTACCACCCTCCTTATCCCTAACCCTAAACCTATCCCTAACCCTAATGCTAAACCCTCCTACACCCCTCTATATGTCCTCATCCGCTTATCAGCAAGATCATTCGTCCTTTAGTTTTTTGAGATTGGCTTATCTCACTTAGCATGATGTCCTCCAATTTCATCCATTTGCCTGCAATACCAACTTATTGAAAAGAGCATTGTTTTCTTCTACATGGTACAACCAATATTTGACCATCAATCTTGAAAGAGGATTCTATCTTGTACCTGTAACTGCTTTATCTTTTCTGTATCATTCAATAATTATAATTTATGTTTTTAAAATTTTTCCAGAAAAATATCAATCTTAACTCAAACTTGTAATTTACTAATAACTTCATAGTAATTTCTAATGAGGAATAAAATAACTCTCTATATATACCTTGAGTTAAACAAACAAAATCATGTTGGCAAATTAGATAACATCAATAAAATTTCTAAGAAGACCAAAATATCTCAAGGGATCAAATAAAAAGAGTATATGTATTATATAAACCTAAAGTTGATTCAGATAAAGTAGTGATTTAAAGTGTTATAAGCCCTAGAGCAATCAATCAAAATATAGTAAAATCTCACTATGTAAATTAAAACGCTATAATGGGAAATAGTCATTTAATGTTAAATAAGGCAGTAAGGGAAAATAGAGGAAGAAAAGAGACATGAGAAATACACCCAAAGAAATTAAAAAAGTAAAATTACAGCTGTAATCACAACTATGTCAACGATAGCATTAAATGGGTATAAATTAAACAAATCTACCACAAGGCAGCAATTTTCAGGCTGGATAAGAAAACTGAGGTCCAACTACTCACCTTCTATCATACACAATTAAAATTCAAAGGTACAAATAGGTGAAAAATAAAGTAAATCTCAAAAGATTGGAAGAAGATAATCATACAAGCACCATTCAAAAGAAAGCTTAGAGGTTATATTAACAAGAGACAAAACGAAAAATAGTTACTAGTAATAAAGAGATGCATTTTATTTTATATTAATGAAAGTATTAATCCATCAGAATGAAATAATTATAAACAGATGTACCTGAAAATAGAATCCCCGAAAATGATGAAGTAAAATTGACAGAAATGACGGGAGAAATAAACAAGTTGACAGTAATTCATAAAGATTTCAATCCTCACTTTCAATTATTGATAGAACAATGAGGCATAAGACCAATAAAATATAGATGACTTACTATACAATCATAATTAAAATACTTTTAATTATTAATAACTAATAATATAAAATAATAAAACAATACTTGACTAATATAATGTTGTACTACTTTTAATTATTATTTATACTATAAACCAGATAGATCTAATGACATCTAGGTTATTGTTTTGAGAAACTTTATAAGGTACATTTTTCTTAAATGCACATAGAATATTCTTCAAAAAGGACTATGTTAGGCCATTAAGAAAACCTCAACTTAAAAGAATGGAAATAACAGCGAACTTTCTTCTTTGACCACAAGGTGATGGAATTAGAAATTAATAACAAAGTAAAGTTTGTAAAACTAAAGCACTTGGGGACTAACCCCCACAAACCTTAGATAACCAAAATATGTAAAGGAAAATTAGAAGCTACTTTGGGATTAATGAAAATGAGGACACAACAAATCAAAATTTAATAGGGCTTAGCTAAAGTAGGGCTTTTTCAAAAATTTATGCTATACACACTTTTATTTAAAAAGAAAACAAAATCTCAAATCAATAACCTAAACTTCCACTTTCAGACACTGAAAATAAAGATAAAATTAATATAAACAGACAAAATAATATAATAAAGATTTAAATAAAATAATAAAAAAAAAGAGTAGAGAAGATCAAGGAAACCAAAAACTGGATCCTAAAAAAAAACAAATAATAATAATAATATTATGGAAAGTATATATACAAAGATCTGTACAGATACTTGTCAAGAAGATAACAAATGACCAACTAGCATATAAAAGGACACTTGATGCCATTGTCATTAGGGAATTGCAAGTTAAAACAATAAGATACCACTACAGCTAAAATTTAAAATATTAATAATATCAACTGGAATTATTACTGTTGGTATATGGTACAGCCCCTGTGAAAGGTAGCATGGTGATTTCATATAAAGTTAAACCTTGTCATACTGTACAACCCAGTGATTAGGTATATACTTAAATATGGATTGAAATTTTTTATCTACTCTAAAAGCTGCACATATATAATTGTTTGCAATTGAAAGCAACCAAGATGTTCTTTAAAAAGCAAATGGATAAACTGGTACTTCTGTACAATATAGCACTATTTAGTGACAAAAAAAAGAACAGCTACCAAGTCACAAAGATATGGGTGAATCCTAAATTGACATTATATGTTCTCAGTTTGGATAACTTCATATATTTATGGGTTTGGTTGCTATATGCTACAGAGTTAGTCTCTTAATAAAATATGCCTTCTGCTTCAAAAACTAATCAATTTTTTGTTTGTTTACTTGTTTGTGCTACTAGGGATTGAACTCAGGGCCTCAGGCATACGAGACAAGTGCTCTATCCCTCTAGCTACATCTTCAGTTCTAAAACTAATTAACAGAAACAGGCATTGTTCAATAGTTTGTCTTTATATTAATGATAATTTCATCTCTGAAATAAATTAAAGGTTCAGCAATTCATGTGGAATTTTGATGTGTCTTAAATGCAATATTATAAATGCTAATCACAAGAATAAAGTTAAAACATTTGGATAATTTATAATTAATTATAAATAATAATAATAAATTCAAGCTTTGTTTATAAAACACTTAGTCAAGTAAACCTTATTAAATGAGTCACAATAATATTACTTATTTCAGAAAAGCTTCTCATTGGTGAAACATTTAAAAATACAGAAGCATTTATGATATTGTAGTAGAAATCACCAATATTAATTAAAGTATTATGATTTTATACATATATCAGTATTTGTAAATTTTTAACTATGAGTAAAAGCAAAAGTAAACATGTTTAGTGTGAAGATCTGCAAACAGTTAAAAGTAAAATATTTAAAATTTATGGAACATGAGTATTCCTGAACATACAATTTCCAATAGTTATAGCACTTCCATAATTACATTAATGAGTGTATTTTCTTTTCTTTCTGCACCTTGCATAGCTCATTTAAAAAGCTAAATAATGATTTATTACCAAATAACATTATTCTTCAAATCTTTATTATCAAATTAATATATTACTATTAATTGCAAGAAATTTTAGGTACATTTGAAGTTTAATGAATGAATAGTTAAAATCAGAACATAAAGACATACACAGAAATTTCTTAAAGATTATTTTCTTTAACGTGCAGTTTTCTTTATTTGTATTTCAACACACTTAAAGAAACAATTGAGACCAAATATTGAAAAGAACTGCTGTTGCTTCATGTTTTGATCAAAGCTCCATATAGGAGAATAATACTCAGTAAATATATACAAATTTTAAAGAGAATGCCAAGGTAAGCACTACCTCTACACTACATGCAACCGTAGGAGTGTGTGTGGCATATACATAATGCAAAAATAAATAAAAAGGGAAAACAGTGATCCCATGTTTATAGACATTAAAAACAGGCAAAAGTAAACTATTTCATTTAAAGTTAAAAACTTGTAGTAAAATGCTATAAAAAGCAAAAGTAAAGAAAATTTAAAAAATCATGAAAATCAGGATAGTATTTACATTTGTGGTAAGGGAGGTATTGGATTGGGATGGCTATTTAAGTAATTTCTTGGCCCCAGGTGATGATTACACAAGTTTCATTATAATATTTGTTAAAATGTGCAATTATAATTAGCACATGTACATTATTTATATAATGTAAAAATGTAAAGTAAATATTAATGCACCCTACTGAAATCTAAGTACATTCAGTAATGGTGCTATATGTATTTAAAACTACATTCATGAGCAGTGTGCATTTGGTGGACCATAAACAGAAATAACTGATTTCATAGTGCATGGTTCTCCTAACATATCCACACTTAGCTGGTAGAGAGATTAACTAATATTATCAGCTATTCCACATGAGGACCTATTCTCTGGTGCATTAAACAGTGATCACTCATGGATAGTGAGATACTCTCCAATAAACAGGATACTTCTGTTCTGCTAGCTGACTTAAAATGCAAATCAAAATTAGGCAAGTTTGTTTATAGAGCAAAGTTATTCTTTATTTTACTTGCTAGTACAAGTATATATGTAGTTCAATTTACTATTACACGAAAAGTAAGATATACCTGTGAAAACAAGGAATGATTTCTATAAAAGGTCAATAAAATACTTTTTGAAAGATGTGCTTAAAAAATTCTATGGCATTAATTTTAGGAAATTATTAAGAAAACACCTATAAAAATCTAATGATTCCTCTGTTCAGATAGCCTTGCAAATACCTTAAATTTAATGCTTGATTTTAAAGAAATGCCAAACTATCATAGGTTTGTATGTAAATTGCAGTTTATGTAGGAAAGATAATACGGGATTCTAATAAAAGATTAAAAATTTACCCTTCTGATTGGGGTTGTAGCTCAGTGGTAGAGCACCTGCCTAGCACATGTGAAGTACTGGATTCAGTGCTCAACACCACATTTAAAAAATTAATAATAATAAAATAACTAAAACAAAGTCATTAAAAAATACTTAGACCTCCACTAAATGATAATAATGAAGTTTTTCCTCAAATGAAGCCTTCATATGTAAAAAAAGACCTGATAGCCTAATCAGAGAATCAATGTGTCAGTACGGCATTTAAGTTGTGTGTGGGCCTGTGAAAAATTAAAAGCTTCTGTTGTTTAACTAAAGACTGCTTCCAATCCAATAATACTAGTGTTCTATTGTATTCCCCTATAATAAATCAATCACAAAAAATAAATATCAGCAATATTCTTCTTTTGTCCTTAGCTTTCATATAGTAAGGGTCTTTTAAAACTTTGTTTAGATTGACAGTAAACTTTTTAATGAATTCACAGCAATATGTTGTATGAATATATATATATATATATATATACACACACACACATATATTTTAGTAATTTCTCCATTTTTGAATATGTAAGCTGCTGTGCTCTGAATTTTCTCTTCACATTTTCTTTATCTCTGAGGATGAAGTGCCCCTTGTGTTTGTCCTCTTACCATCATTTTTACATGTTCCAGCTGTAATAAGGGAGTGATCAACAGAATCTAAATCACATTCCAGATTCTTGGCAGAAGTGATATGCACAGTTCTGCTTGGTCAAATATTAATCGACAAAAACCTATCATTATCTCTATTTACCAAGCACTTTCCTTGAAATTGGCCAAAAAAAAAAAAAAAAAAATCCTTAAACTAATAATCCTGAAATTAATGGCTAGGTTGCCATCTCTGTGAAAACAGTGCAGAAAAGGCATTTGCAAGAAAAAAGGAAACTTCAAGCTGAACCAACTTAAAAATGTGCTCAACACAGAAGTAAAATATATTGATGTATTCTCTCACTGTTTTTAGCTATAAAATGCTGAGTAACCTCTAAGGTCACCTATTCAATTCCCTGCATGTTGTTTTTTACATTTTATGATTTTTGTTGTTTTATACATTCTTCAGCTGACATTGAGTATGTAATTCCATTTATAAACATATGTTTATTTTTCCAATACTTTGCCAATTACTCCTGTACCAGCTATCAAATAATACAAGCTTTTCCTATAACTATGAACTAGTCTTTTTTCAGATTTTCTATTCTGTTTTTGTTTTTCTCAGTTTGCCTGTTGTCTATATTATCTTAATTAATGTAGTTTGTTAAAACACAAAAAAATCATGATTATTCTAGAAAATAATTTGGGATTACGTTTTGGCACCAAAAATAATAATTATTATTTCTGTTATAGTCACATAATAATAATAATATTTTAATAATATTAATACATAATCACATTAATACAAATCTTTAATTGAAAATTGTTTTTGTTATATTTAATCATTATATGAATATGGTACTTTTGCAGCATTCCATTTTTTACATATAAGAGTAAAATTTAAATATTTTATTCTTTGGCTCACATTCATCTCTTGCTAGTAATTGTGTAGAAATCCTTTTAGCACTTATTTTTATTAAAGAAATACAGGAAAATATTGATAACTAAAGATTCATTTGTATAATGAATCCCAATTAAGTTTTATGCACAAATTTCACCTTTTTCAATTAATATGTCAAAGTACAAAATAAACGACCATATTATCTCTTAGTATAAATTGGTTTACATCCTTATTTCCTCATTTTTACTCTGCTGTATTTGCTGGGAAATCAAAAACAGTATGAGAAAATACTGTTGAGAACATATATCTTTTTCTTATTTCCAATAGCACTGGAAAAACCTCTACTTTAAGAATGGTAATTAGGAGATCCAAGATGGTGGTCTTGTCACTCCGCAACACCGGATTCAAGGAGAGGATATCTGTTTCTTGGTGAGGCAGTTTTTGCTGCTTATTGATCCCCTGCTCTTTACCCCATTTGTCTACTGTGATCACCTGTGATCACCTGCAATCTGTCAGCATATCGACGCCTTTTTTGAGAGCAGATTGCTCACTGTCAGGTGCCTATCATCCGCCATTTGCCTGCCTCTCGCCTGTCCATCGCCTGCCTTTCCCCTATCCATCAACCAACGCTCAAGGATCACCTCCTGATCATCCGACAGCTGCCAGCAGACTGACCGCAGACCACCAGGGGAGAACCAGCTGCCTGCTGCTGCCTGGAAGTTCACTGTCAGAGTACCTGCAGGTTTGATTACACGTGGCTGCTGCCATTTTGAGACAACAGCCAGGCCCTATAGGACCCCTGGCCGGACAGACTGAGTCCCGTCTCCAGGATCCCTCAGCCCGACCGATAACTCCCTGCCTCTGGGGCCCTCACATCAACAAACTGCTCCCTGCCACCATGCCCCCCAGACCAACTGACTGTGCCCTATCACTGGGAACCCAGACCAACTGATTGCACCCAGCCTCCAGGATCCCACAACCACACCACACACACCCGACCTCCAGGACCACTGCCAGACCAACTGCATCCTGTCTCCAGGATCTCCAGCTGACCACGTCCACCCCTGAGCTGCAGCTCCCCATTTGCCAACACATTTGGAAGCCAGAGCAGTCATCTTGGATAATCCTGGAAGCCATAGCTCCGATCTTCGTGTGGGGCAAATCCCATCCTGGAGGATTGAAGCTCATTGTCAGGTACCTCTCATACATCAGGCTACTGAACACTGGGAGGTTTCATTAGTATATGACTGTTATACAGTAGATTTTCTTTTTTCTCCTTTTTAAAAAAAAATTTAAGTTTTTTATTTCTTTACGTTTCTTGCTTTCTTTTCCTTCTGTTTACCTGTTCCCTCAGAGTCGCTTTCTCCCTTATTTACATGCTAACATCCGATTTCTTCTGATTACACTCTCAAACTTTCTACTTTCTAGAACTTCTGTATATTCTTTTATTATCCCATTAATAGCCATATTCTTCATCCCTCTGCATCCTCTTTGTCCTTCATGAGAAACTGAAGACATTATTGTAAACCTGTTTGTTTTACCGAAGATAACGTTTGAACACATTTTGTTTATTATGACAATTTTGTTATTGTCCCCATAGGGGCAATTTGGTCTAGGATTGCATAGTGTCTGATTTGGGCACTCCTAATATTGATCTCCCCTTAAAGAAAGGGTTTTGGAAACCTATAGGGCCACTATAAGCCTATAGGGGGAAATCTGCAATACCCCAGATCTGCAGCGCTAGAGGGGAAGATACATGAACAACATGAAAAAACAAGGGAAGAAAATGATCCAAACAAATCTAGATTCTATAGTAATAGAATCCAATGACAGTATGGTAGAAGAAATGTCAGAAAAGGACTTCAGATTATACATGATTAAGATGATTCGCGAAGCAAAGGATGAGATAAGAGAGCAAATGCAGGCAATGAATGATAATACCAATAAGCTGAAAGAGCTCCTGCAGGAAGCAAAAGATCATGTCAACAAAGAGATAGAGATTCTCAAAAAAAACGAAACGGAAATCCTTGAAATAAAGGAGACAATAAACCAAATAAAAAACTCAATGGAAAGCGTGACCAACAGACTAGACCACTTGGAAGATAGAACCTCAGACAATGAAGACAAAATATTTAATCTTGAAAATAAAGTCGCCCAAACAGAGAACATGGTAAGAAATCATGAACAGAATCTCCAAGAATTATGGGACATCATGAAAAGGCCAAATTTAAGAATTATTGGGATTGAGGAAGGCACAGAGATACAAACCAAAGGAATGAACAACGTATTCAATGAAATAATATCAGAGAAAATTTCCCAAACCTGAAGAATGAAATGGAAAATCAAATACAAGAGGCTTACAGAACACCAAATGCACAGAATCACAACAGATTCACACCAAGGCACATTATAATGAAAATGCCTAACATTCAAAATAAAGATAGGATTTTGAAGGCCGCGAGAGAAAAGCATCAGATTACATATAGGGGGAGACCAATACGATAGCAGCAGACTTCTCAACCCAGACTCTAAAAGGTAGAAGTGCCTGGACCAACATATTTCAAGCTCTGAAAGAACATGTTTGCCAACCAAAAATCCCATACCCAGCAAAACTAACCTTCAGATTTGAAGATGAAATACAATCCTTCCATGATAAACAAAAGTTAAAAGAATTTACAAATAGAAAGCCTGTACTACAGAATGTTCTCAACAAAATATTTCATGAGGAGGAAATGAAAAACAACAATGGAGATCAGCAAAGGGAGGAACTACCTTAGAGAAAAACCACTCAAAGGAGAAACCAAGCCACGTTAAAAACCAAAAAGAAGCCCAAATGACTGGGAATACGAATCATATCTCAATAATAACCCTGAACGTTAATGGCCTAAACTCAATAATCAAAAGACATAGACTGGCAGAATGGATTAAAAAGAAAGACCCAACAATATGCTGCCTGCAAGAGACTCATCTCATAGAAAAAGACATCCACAGACTAAAGGTAAAAGGATGGGAAAAAAAAAAACCTACCATGCACATGGACTCAGTAAAAAAGTGGGGGTTTCCATCCTTATGTCAGATAAAGTGGACTTCAAGCCAAAGTTAGTCAGAAAGGATAAAGAAGGACATTTCATACTGCTTAAAGGAACCATAAATCAAGAAGACATAACAAGAGTAAATATTCATGCCCCAAACAATGGTGCATCCCTGTACATCAAATGAAACCTTCTCAATTTCAGGAATCACATAGACCACAACACAATAATTCTGGGTGACTTTAATACATCACTGTCACCACTAGATAGATCTTCCAAACAAAAACCAAACAAAGAAACTATAGAACTCAATAACACAATCAATAACCTAGATTTAATAGACATATATAGAATAGTCCATCCATCAATGAGCAGATTCACGTTCTTCTCAGCAGCACATGGAACCGTCTCAAAAACAGACCATATGTTATGCCACAAAGAAGCCCTTAGGAAATGCAAAAAAATAGAGATACTGCCTTGTGTTCTATCAGACCATAATGGACTGAAAGTAGAAATCAATAACAACAAAAAAAAAAAACAGAAATTACTCCAAACACATGGAGTCTAAATAATATGCTATTGATGAAACATGGATAACAGAAAATATCAGGGAGGAGATAAAAAAATTCTTAGAGGCAATGAAAACGATGATACAACATATCAAAATCTCTGGGGCACTATGAAAATGGTACAAAGAGGAAAATTCATTGCATGGAGCACATTCCAGAAAAGAATGAAAAGTCAACAACTAAATGACCTAACAAAACAGCTCAAAGCCCTAGAAAAAGAAGAACAGAATAACAGCAAAAGTAGTAGAAGACAGGGAATAATTAAAATCAGAGCTGAAATCAATGAAATTGAAACAAAAGAAACTATTCAAAAAATTGACATAACAAAAAATTGGTTGTTTGAGAAAGTAAACAAAATAGATAAACCCTTACTCACACTAACAAAGAGAAGGAGAGAGAAGACTCAAATTACTAAAATACATGATGCAAAAGGAAATATCACAACAGACACCACTGAGATACAGAACATAATGAGAAGCTACTTTGAAAATCTGTATTCCAACATAATAGACAGTACCGAAGACATTGACAAATTTCTAGAGACATATGCTCCTCCCAAACTGAACCAGGAGGACATACACTATTTAAACAGATCAATATCAAGCAATGAAATAGAAAAAGCCATTAAAAATCTACCATCCAAGAAAAGCCCAGGACCAGACAGATTCTTAGCCGAGTTCTACAAGACCTTCAAAGAAGAACTCATTCCAATACTTCTCAAAGTATTCCAGGAAATAGAAAAGGAGGATACCCTACCGAACTCATTCTATGAAGCTAATATCACCCTCATACTGAAACCAGGAAAAGACACATCGAGGAAAGAAAACTTTAGACCAATATCCTTGATGAATATAGATGCAAAGATCCTTAATAAAATATTGGCAATCCATATCCAAGAGCATATTAAGAAAATTGTGCACCACAATCAAGTGGGGTTCATTCCTGGAATGCAAGGATGGTTCAACATTTGTAAATCAATAAACGTAATCCATCATATCAATAGACTTAAGGATAAGAATCATATGGTTATTTCAATTGATGCAGAAAAAGCATTTGACAATATACAACACCCCTTCATGCTGAAAACCCTAGAAAAAATAGGGATAGTAGGAACATACCTGAACATTGTAAAGGGTATTTATGCTAAGCCCATGACCAACATCATTCTTAATGGAGAAAAACTGAAACCATTCCCTTTAAAAATGGGAACAAGACAGGGATGTCCTCTTTCACCACTTCTATTCAACATTGTTCTGGAAACTCTAGCCAGAGCAATTAGGCAGACTAAAGAAATTAAAGGGATACAAATAGGAAAAGAGGAACTTAAACTGTCACTATTTGCAGATGACGTGATTCTATATTTAGAGGATCCAAAAACCTCCTCCAGAAAACTTCTAGACCACATCAATGAATTCAGCAAAATAGCAGGCTATAAAATCAACATGCATAAATCGACAGCATTTTTATACGCAAGCGATGAAACATCTGAAAGGGAAATGAGGAAAACAACTCCATTTGCAATAGCCTCAAAAAAAAAAAAAAATACTTGGGTATCAATCTAACCAAAGAGGAAAAAGATCTCTATAATGAAAACTACAAAACACTGAAGAAAGAAATTAAGGAAGACCTTAAAAGATGGAAAGATCTCCCATGTTCTTGGATAGGCAGAATTAATATTGTCAAAATGGCCATACTACCAAAAGTGCTATACAGATTCAATGCAATTCCAATTAAAATCCCAATGATGTACCTTACAGAAATAGAGCAAGCAATCATGAAATTCATCTGGAAGAATAAGAAACCCAGAATAGCTAAAGCAATCCTTAGCAGGAAGAATGAAACAGGGGTATCGCAATACCAGAACTTCAACTATACTACAAAGCAATAGTAACAAAAACAGCATGGTATTGGCACCAAAATAGACAGGTAGATCAATGCTACAGAATAGAGGACATGGACACAAACCCAAATAAATACAATTTTCTCATAGTAGGCAAAGGTGCCAAAAATATGCAATGGAGAAAAGATGGCCTCTTCAACAAATGGTGCTGGGGAAACTGGAAATCCATATGCAAACGAATGAAACTAAACCCCTATGTCACACCCTGCACAAAACTCAACTCAAAATGGATCAAGGACCTTGAAATCAGACCACAGACCCTGCATCTTATAGAAGAAAAAGTAGGTCCAAATCTTCACCTTGTTGGCTTAGGATCAGACTTTCTTAACAGGACTTCCATAGCCCAAGAAATAAAAGCAAGAATCAATAACTGGAATAGATTCAAACTAAATAGCTTTCTCTCAGCAAAGGAAACTATCAGCAATGCAAAGAGAGAGCCTACAGAGTGGGAGAATATCTTTGCCACTCATACTTCAGATAGAGCACTAATTTCCAGAATATATAAAGAACTCAAAAAACTCTACACAAAGAATACAAATAACCCAATGAACAAATGGGCTAAGGAAATGAACAGACGCTTCACAGAAGAAGATGTACAAGCAATCAACAGATATATGAAAAAATCTTCATCATCTTTAGCAATAACAGAAATGCAAATCAAAACTACACTAAGATTCCATCTCACCCCAATTAGAATGGCGATTATCAAGAATACAAGCAACAATAGGTGTTGGAAAGGATGTGGGGAAACAGGTACACTCATACATTGCTGGTGGGGTTGCAAATTAGTTCAGCCACTCTGAAAAGCAGTGTGGAGATTTCTTAGAAAACTTGGAATGGACCTACCATTTGACCCAGCTATCCCACTTCTCAGCCTATACCCAAAGGACTTAAAATGAGCACACTATAGAGATACAGCCACATCAATGTTCATAGCGGCTCAATTCACAATAGCCAGACTATGGAACCAACGTAGATGCCCTTCAATTGATGAATGGATAAAGAAACTGTGGTATATATATACAATGGAATATTACTCAGCTATAACGAATAATAAAATTATGGCATTTGCCGGCAAATGGATGAAATTGGAGAATATCATGTTAAGTGAGATAAACCAATCTCAAAAATCCAAAGGAGGAATGATCTCACTGATAAGCGGATGATGACACTTAATGGGGGGTGGGAGGGGGACAAGAATGGATGAAGGAGGGACTGTATAGAGGGAAAAGTGAGGTGGGAGGGGTGGGGGGAGGAAAAATATCAGAATAAATCAAATATCATTACTCTGTAAATATATGAATATGCAAATGGTATGCTGTTACTCCATGTACAAACTGAAACAACATGTATCCCATTTGTTTACAATAATGAAAAAAGAAGAATGGTAATTAGCCAGGTATTGTAGCACATGGCCCCAGTGACTCACCTCATCCAGTCAAACCCCACCTTGCCCACCTGCACAGTTACCACCCAGTTAATTCTTCAATTTATTAATACAGCAAGTGAACTAATCTACTGATTAGGTCATAGCTCTCATGATCTAATCATTTCACCTTTGAGCATTAACACTAAAGCTTTTGGGGAACTCCTCATATCTGAACCACCATAACATAAAGTAAATTTCTGACTTGGTGATTCATCCAGGCTTATGAGTCTCACAGGCACAATTATTCACTGTAGAAAAGAGACATTATTTATATTTGATTTCACCTTATTCCTGAAGATTTTGACCATTACAGAGGAAATAGTATGTGATATATGGATGATTTAGGATCAGGGAAATAAGTTTTAATTCATCCTCAAAAATAAATACAGAAACATCTAAGGGTCAACTAAGCAGAGAAATGAGTGAAAAAGACTTTATTATCTACTGTTGTATACTTGCTTTCAATCTTAGTGGATTAATACATCACTCACTTTATAATCTATCAGAATTCTGTGGGTCAGTAAGGTCAACTTGGCAGCTCTTTTGGTGGTCTTACATGGAGTTTTTCATTCAGCTGAATAGAGGCTCTAGCTGGTGCTAGAATCATCATGAGACTCAGTAAAAATGCTGAAATGACTGAATCTTTCTTCCCCTTGATATAATCACAGTGCTTTCTTTCCCACATAGTCTTTATATGGGGTCTTTGCACAAGGTCTCTTCAGAAAGGCTACTAGACTTTGAATATGGAGGGTCAATATTTCCAAAAGCAAGAGTTCCAAGAGAGATGAAACAGAAGCTCACAGGCCTCTCAAAGGCAAGAACTGGAACTAGCACAATGTCACTTCTGCATATTCCACTGGTTACTGCAAGACACTGGCAATCTTTGGACATTAGCTACCATATCTACCTTGGGGTACCCGAAGATTGATGATCTCATATAATTAATCCTTAGACTTGATGCTCAAAGTCTCATCCTAATGCAGAATGGGACTCAGTATTTAGGCTTAAAATACCATTTTAAAAAGTTTTAATATTATTTTAAATCAACAAATCAAGATTTTATATGTTTAAGTGATATAGTGCAATGATTTAATATGTGTCTCATATGGAATGTTTGAATCAAGGTAGTGAACATATTCATCATCTCTTTTATTTATAATTTTTTTTTATGGTGAGTGGTATGGTTTGGATCTAAGAATCACCCCCAAACCATATGGGCACAGTAATATAACAGTGTTCAGAGGTGAAAAGTTTAGATTGTGAAAGTAATAACCCTGCTAGTGGATTAATCCATTCAATGGATTATTAATACATTTTATTTCATTAACAATCCAAATGAACTGAGTGGTAAGTGCATGCAGGTGGGGTGTGACTACAGGTAGTAGGTCACTAGGGGCATGCCCTTTGGAACTATGTCTTGTCCCTGGCTTATTTCTCTGTCACTCTCTCTGCTGCCTGGCTTTCATGAGCCAAAAACATTTCCTCCACCATGCTCTGCTTCCAGGATGTTTCTGCTTTGCAGGCTGCTGACTAGATTGAGCTTCTGAAAATATAATCTTGAAATAAACATTTCCTCCTCTAAGTCATTCTTGTCATGTATTTTGGTCATGGCAATGAAAAGCTGACTAATATGATAAACACTTGGAATTTATTATCAATTATTTTGAAATATGTAACGTGATCATTAACTGTGATCACCATGTTTTGGGAATCTTGAGACTTATTTCTCCTATCTAATAGACTTTGTATACTTTGACCAAGAACTCCCCATTGCTTCCCTCCCTCCTCGCTCCCACCCTCTGATAACAATCATTAAACTGTTTATATTAGGTTACTTTTTAAAATCCCACATATGATTGAAATTATGTTGAATTTGGCTTTCTGTGCCTGGCTTATTTCACTTAGCAACCTCCAGGCTCATCTACCTTGTGACCAATAACAAGAGTTTCCTTCTTTTTAAAGGCATTAGTGTATATGTGTGAGTGAGTGTGTGTGTGTGTGTGTGTGTGTGTGTGTACACCATATTTTCTTTATCCTACATCTCTTGAAGGACATTTTTGTTTATTCCATATCTTGGCTATTGATAATGATGATGTAATGATTTAAAAATACAGATATTTATATTATATATTGACTTTATTCCCTTTGGATCTATACCCAAAAGTGAGATTGTTAAGTCATATGGCAGTTCTATTTTTAGGTTTTTGAGGAAGCTTCATATCATTTTATATAATAGTGTACTAACTTAAATTTTCATTCCCACCAACAGACTGTTTCTTCATTTAAGGTCAAGATGTAAGTAAAGTTTGAGCTTATAGTGGTCTTTTTGGCCTGAAGATGTATGCACTAAAATGACAAATTATCTGTCCTCCACATATACAACATGAAACTATAAAACAAGTCCAGGAGAATGGAGTAAGCAATGAAAGAAACAACATAAAGAGCAGAAAGTCCAAATGGGGCGTGCAAAGCAATCCCTAGCCCACAGAAATGCTAAAATCAAGACAGGATGACAATTGACCTACTCCACTGATTAGGTGCCAGTTCTGCTCCCTGGTCCTCCTCAACTAACCTCTGCCCACCGGATTCTTAACTATTTCATTTCCCATGAAAAAACAAAAATGGACCATTTTTTCCCCATCTGATTAACTTACTTTTACAGGCTGATTTCTGCCACAGGAAGTTGGAGCTCAAATAATTTTTGCATTTTGAATCATGTTTGTACTTTTATTTTCAAGCTTTATACATTCTTTGAAATGTTTTTAGACTTTCAGTGTATCAAATTATAATCTACACCATTAGATACAGTCATATCCACAAATCTCTTTGACACAGGTCCCTCTCTACCTTGGGCAGAGAGTCAAGGTGCTCAGGGATAACACTTTAGAAGATTTTAGAAGGCCTCTTATCTAAAAGAGTGAGTTTAAAAGCATGCCCATAAAATTCTTAGAAAAATTTGTGTCTAGCTGAGAGGATTTATGAGGTGCCATCCTAAATCTTTCTGAGGTCTTACAAAAGAACATTACAAACACACCCTTGGGATATTAACTCTGAGATCATATTTTACTGACAGTCATGGATTTGAACTTTTGACTCAGTCTATTTCTTCTTTTGGGATCTGTGTGAAACAGTTTTATTTTCAAACACAGAAGATCTGTATATGGGAATGTATTCTTTACATCCTATTAAAAGCTGAGGTGTTCCTTATTGGTCAATTTCTCTATATCAGATGGAAAATAGATGATAAATAGATGATACACAATACATACTTCATGAAGAAACTGCACAGAAACTGGTCAGCATTTTCAAAATTCGTCCTGGAAATCTCCTTATCCAAATCCTTAATTCATATATATATATATATATATATATATATATATTCATATATGTGTGTATGTATGTATAAATATATGTACATATACATATATATAATATATGTGTATATATTTATATATATACATACATACATATGTATTTTTTCCCACATTAACATAGATATCAATGTTACCTAACATATTTTTCCAGTTTAGAAGCAATGATAACTGACATGGGGAGGTCTAATCAGAAGAATCAGCAACCCAGACAAATGCCATTGTATATCTTCATTCTAGGAGAGATTAACCTCCATTGGTTTAGAAATAGTTACTGGCATTGGCAAAGGAGGATTAGCACAATGTGATGGTTAAAAGTCCTTAGTTTCAAGTTTCAGTGGTTCCTTCCCAATCAATACCATATCTTTAACATTAGATTCTACAAGGTTATGAATATAATTTGTAAAATAATTCAATATCTTGTAGGAACTTGTGATTAGAATTGAGATGGGATTTTCCAATTTGCTTAAGGCCTCATTAAATTAAGTTACTGAGATTGGCTTTGAGCTTATAATCCTCCTGCCTCAGCCTCCAAAATTGCTAAGAGTAGAGGCATTCCTCACCACACCCAGGAAAATTCGCATTTATTTTTTAGAAAGTTCTGTGAAAACAGAAAATAATGGTTTCATTCAGGGAAGATACAGAAGTTTTTGGATTCTTATCAAAGTCTGAGCAAAGAATTAAAAGCTTTAAGCTTTTCATATCACTTTAGTAATTTATTCAATGTAATTAAAAGTAACCTGTTTCATGCCTTGTTTTCACTGATGTCATTATTCCAATATTGCAGCAACTTTTTGGCTACTGGATTCCAAAGAAGCTTACTGCCTCTTCATAGTGAAAACCTCCATAATTTCATTGACAGCCACTTGGACATGGGCTTCGGGTTGTAATTGGTCATCACAAGGGCAAAAGTTAATAAAAAAAGAACTAAACATAGAGTAGATAAGAAGACAAACTAGAAGTTGCTGGTACATGTCACCTCTTCTAAAAATGACAGATACTTCATGGGCCAGATACTTCAGGGCTTCACTTAGACACCTCTCATCTCAAATGTCATGATTTTCTTTTTATCCTTCTTGCTCTTTTCCTTGGTTCTTTTTAGCTAATATTAACCTAGAACCAGAGAGACTGGGAACTCTCAGAAATGTAGCTTTAGCTGAACCAGCTTAAGATGGTTCAAAACCACCAGAGTAGAGTCATAAGACTTAAGAACTCCAGCTTGGCCAAGACGCCATAGGCAAAACCAATAATTATGAACCCCTTAAGCTGTCAGTATTTGTTAGTACATTCCTTATTTTCACATTACGGCAAGCAAAATTTTCTCTAACAAAAAAAAAAAAATCTATTATTTTCAGGACATGAAAGAACAACTGGATTAGAGGACAAAGGTTTTCATTATTCAGATGTCAGACTTGTAGGCTAGAATCAGAAGTTTGAGAAACAGTTATTATAAACATCATATATTGGATATAAAATAAAGAACAGGAGGATAAGGAGCTATTAGGACTTGAGAGTAGGGCCTTAAAAAAATAAGGTGATGAAATAAGCAATGGGGCTCTGTAGCAGTGTGTTGTGTGTGGGTGCTGGATGGGGGTATGGAATATAGAACTTTGTATCTTGCATCAATCTTGAATCTGGCCCTTCGCAGAATCTCAAAGAGATTATGAATAGAGTGCTTTGCATGCATGCTTAATATAGAATATGCTTCACGTCAACAACTTATTAGATTTTAAGCTTTGGGTTTGAGAACAACAATTTTGTGATATTTTTGAGGTTTGATATTCCATGAATAATTTCAAATAAACAAACATGGAATGAGATTATCCTATGTATCAAACTAGATATCTTGTAATGATTGCAAAGTCTATTTTAATGAAAAACAAAAAAGAGTGCTGTGGGGACCTCATACAAAAAGTACTAGATATTTGATGGAAGGGCCAAATAGAGTAAGAAGCAATGAGTTTTTTGACCTATCATGCTTTTAACCAGTTAGAACCTAAATATAAGAAAATTCTGAGATAACCAAAAATGATTTAAGGAATAACAGGCACAGGAAAAGCCACAGTGGAAGCAGACACTGCAAAAAGCATTGTAGTGAGCAAATTTGTTTTGAAAAAAAGAGCACCTATCTTTACTTATTGTAATATGCTGCAATCTCTCACGTGAAGATGAGTAACAGAAAAAACAAAAAGTGATATTTTATTTTAAAGCTTTCTTTCCATTAGTTCCTTGCAAGATTGACAGGTGAACTTTAGACCAGATCAGTGTTCAGCTAAGAAAGAGCCTTTTTGTTACATGGATGCTTTGATTTGCCCTTCATGGCAACCCACTGAGCATTTCCTCACAGAGTTCTTCTGGGAAAGCTGGACCAAAGTCAAAGCTGAACTTGGGATTATTGGTAAATCTTATCAGTGGGGATATCACCTTTATATAAGTAAAGATGCATAAACAAATACTATGGTCTTAGAGATGTCTCTGGTATTTATTGCTAGTCCTGAGAGCAGTGTTGTTTCAGTGTATGGAAATCAACATAAGAAAAAAGGAACATCCTAATCATTTGCTAGGGCTGCCATAACAAAACAGTAGACTGAGGAGCATGAACAAAAACTTCTTTGCTCATGGTTGTAGAGGCTAGGAGTTCAAGATCGAGGTGGCATCAAGATTGGTTTCTTCTGAGGCTTCTCTCCTTGGCTTGCAGATGGCCACCCCCATGCTGCACCTTCACATGGTCATCCGTCTATGCAAGTGAGTTCCTGATGTCTCTCTTTCTCCTTTCTCATAAGGTCATTCACTAGTCATGTCAGATTAGGACCCTGTCTAATGGCCTCATTTTAACGCAATCATTTCTTTAAAAGTCCTACCTCCAGGTAAAGTTAGGTATTTGAGGCACTGGGAGTTGAGTCTTCAACATGTGAATTTTGGGCGCACAGATTCCAGTCAGTAAGAGATAATTTAATTTATAAAAGCGGAGATATAAGATCAATACACATAGATTTTTGAAAATATCTCAAAGAATTTGTGAATGCATATTAAAAAGTTCTGGAATTATGCTCTACTGAGATTTTCTGATGGCATCTTTATTTTTTTTATTTTCACAATAGCATTAGATTAAAATTATTTCTATTTTCAAATAAGAATGAAAAGATTAGAGAGATTTAGTGAATTGCCTTTTTCATTAAGCAAGAAAATGCAATGTCAAGATATGATCCTAGTTTTGCTGACTTCAGTACTGTTTCTACTACACTGTCTTTGGAACTTATTCAAGAAATGTTAATAAATTGTGAATCAACATCAGGAATTGGCAGATGGTGCCTAGCTATACACATTATTCAGTTTAATTACATTTAATTAGAATGATCAAAATGAGTATGTGTAAGAACATGGATAATATTATTTAAAAACTCAGTAAGCTATTAATATGAGATTTAAATAGTTCATATTTTCCAAACTCTTTATATCTTTTAAATTCTTAGAAATTATTTTTAAATTAGGAACTTGATTATGAAACTGAATTTCTATAAATGCACAGATTATAGATAAGTCTAACCTAGAATTTGTTGTGAAAATAGACATAATGTAGCTTTTATGCTTATAATTCCAGGTACTCAGAAGACTGAGGCAGGATTGCAATTTAGAGACTAGCCACAGCAGAATAGCAAAATTATTTCAAAAGTAAAAAATAAAAGGGCTGGGTATATGACTCCGTGCTACAATACCCCTGGGTTCTATCCCCAGTGTCACATGCACACACAAAAAGAAGTAGCCATCTAACTAAAAATTTTAAGTTACAATTCAGATCAAGTAATCTAAAGAGAATACAAGTCTCATTGACCCAAGTGTTACTCATAGATTTTTACCATGTGAAGTGCACCAGGCATTGTGAACATATTAAAAGAAATTGCAGAAAACTGTGAGAGCTGTTAACTGAAGGAGAAAAAAAAAAAAAAAACATTTCTATTGAAAATTTAAGAAAAACAAAAAAATGTAGTCACCCCTTGGCATTGGAACCAAATTGACCTTGGAAACTGAATTCTAACCTTTTTCTCATAAAGGCAGAAGAAATTAGTCTATCATTTCTATTATTTTTGTGCGTGATCCATACTCTTGCTTGATTTTCTTAGACTTTATTATGGTTCAGATGTGAGGTGTCCCCAAGAAGCTCATACGTGAGACAATGCAAAAAAGTTCAGAGGAGAAATGATTGGGTTGTGAGAGCCTTAACCCAATCAGTGAATTAATCCCCTGATAGGGATTAACTGAGTGGTAACTGAAGTCTGGTAGGGTGTAGCTGGAGGAGGTGGACATTGGGGACCTGGCCTTTGGGGTGTATATCTGGCCAGTGGAGTCCCTGTTTCTCTCTCTCTCTTTCTCTCTCTCTTTGCTTCCTGATCATCATGCAAGCCACTTCTCTCTGTCATACTCTTCTGCCATGATGTTCTGCCTCACCTGGAGCCCCGAGGAATGTGCTTCTCTGGACTAAGATCTCTGAAACCTTGAGCCCCCCAAAAAACCTTTCCTCCCCTAAAATTATTATGGCCAAATCATTTAGTCACAGCAGTAAAAAAAAAAAAAGAAAAAAAAAAAAAAACTGACTAAAACAAGCTTCACATTATAATAGCACCTAACAAACCCACCCTTTCAGCTAGGTTTTTTGTTTTATTACTTTCTCCACTTTTATCTTTAATTCTGATTGGTACTTTTTTCCAAACATTTCAGCTGAACCCACTATGAGCAATGGGCACATCTTTCTTTATCTCAGTGCTCAGTACATGGCATGATTCACTGCATTGGACTTAGATCCAGTGCCTGAGTGATGGGGAACCACCGTTCCTTAAACACTTATGCTCTACTAGACAACAAACTAGGTGATCTACATCAATTTAACCCTTCAACAATGCACTGAGGTGGAATTTAGTGCATATATTTAACTATTATTTTCAGAAAACTGAGAAACTGAAGCAATGAAAACAGATCGCTCATGGCATTTATAAAGCAGAACTGAGAACTAAATCTATACACTGAAATTTTGTGAAAAGAGCATTGACTTTAGAAAAACAGAGCTTGGTTGAAATACCAGCTCTGTCACTTATCTTTGAAATCTTAGTTTTTTCATCTTTAAAGGTGAAAAGATAAATGATGTTTATCTCACAATATTGTGAAAATTAAATGGAAAAAAAAAAAGCAAAGTTCTTAGAATATTATTGGAATAAGGTAGATCATCAATCATGGTATCCTATATACTTTTATGATTGTACTATCATCCCACCATTAGTGTTACCTTAGGATAAGAGATGCCTGAATCTAAATTTCTCCATATGTCCTCCCACATATGCATAATATAAAGAAATAAAAGAAAAGAAAACACACATGCCTCACAAATTAGCTGAACTAGAAAGCAGAGGTTTTCTTCAAGAGTGCAGCCCGTGCATACCAAGGAAGCAGAAGAGAATTCTGTCAGTGGCAAGAAAGAGGAAGAAGAGTCTTAAGAAACTCAGAAAGAGAGGGGAGTGAAGGATTTGGACAAAGTACAGGTAAAATCACTTATGAAAGAGAAAGTAAAAAATCAGCTTCCAAATATTGGGCACAGACCTGGGACACAGTAGTCTACCATACTAACTGTATAAGAGCAATGTGAACCAGAGGTGACACCATCAGCAAGCAGTACTTCTAGGAGAAATGAAGATAAATAGAAAAGAGTAGTGTTTCTTAGAAACATGGTAAGGATGAGAGGGAAGACAGTAAGAAAGGAAAATTAAGCCCTGCAAATATAAAGCAAATTCACAAGGTATCCTAATCCCACCTCTTTCCCACCACCACTGTTAACAATCGCACCATTAAAGAAACTGCATTTACTCAACTGAGCAAGATTGTGTGCTTTTTAGCAGGAAAGACTTTATAAAATATACAGAATCAGGAATACACCTTGGTGCATAGCTCCTTTATTAAGTATTGAGAAAATGAAAATCAACTGATTAAAACTTCTTACAACAAAAAACTTCAAAATGGAAGTCAACTGTAAGAGAAAACCAAATCCACAAATGAACATGAATAAAAATGGAATCAGAAATTCAATGATTGGTAGATATGTTGAATTTTTTATATATTTGTTGGCCGCTTGTATTTCTTCTTTTAAGAAGTGTCTGTTTGGTTCTTTACTGATTCATTAATTGGGTTATTTGGGGGAGGGGAGTTGGTGATAAGTTTTTTGAATTCTTTATATATTCTAGATATTAATACCCTAACTGAAGAAGAGGTGGCAAAGGTCTTCTCCCATTGTGTAGGCTCTCTCTTTACACTCTTAATTGTTTCCTTTGCTATGCAGAACCATTTTAATTTGATGTCATCTCACATTGATTTCTGGTTTTATTTCTTGCCCTTTAGGAGTCTTATTAAGGAAGTCGGTTTTTGTGCCAATATGTTGGAGTAAACATGTTGGAGTGTCAGGCCTACATTTTCTTCTAGCAGTTGCTAGCAATTAGGGAAATGCAAATCAAAACTACTCTGAGTTTCATCTCACTCCAGTAAGAATGGCAATTATCATAGGCGGTGGAGGAAAAGGTATAAACACATCGTTGGTGGGACTGCAAATTAGTGCACTCTGGTAAACAGAATGTACATTCTTCAAAAAACTAGGAATAGAACCACATATGACCCAACTATCCCACTCCTCACCATATATCCAAATGATCTAAAATTAGCGTACTATAGGGATACAGCCACATCAATGGCACAGCACAATTCACAATAGCCAAGCTATGGAACCAGCCTAGGTGCCCTTCAACAGATAAATGGATACAGAAAATGTGTTATATATACACAGTGGTGTATCACTCAGTCATAAAGAATGAAAATATGGCATTTGCTGGTAAATGAATGGTACTGGAGACTATCATGCTAAGCGAAATAAGGCAGACCTGAAAAGTCAAAGGTTAAATGTTTTCTCTGATACGTATAGTTCAAAATAAGGAGGATAAAGAGAAAGAGAGAGAGAGAAAGAGAGAGAGAAGAGAAAAAGAGGAGGGGATTCTATTAAAATGGAAGAAAGATAGTTGAACTATATGTAGGCGATTGACTAGAATAAGGGAAGAATAAGAATAGTGGAATGAATCTGACCTAACTTTCCTATGTACATATGAATATATCACAGTGAATCTCACCATTATGTATAACCAGAAGAAACTAAGAAAGATCAGTAGAGTAGAGGGAATGGAATGGGAAAGGAGGAAAGAAGGGAAAAGAGAAGTACTGAGGAGTGACATAGAGCAAATTATATTCTATGCTTCTATAAGTATATCAAAAGGAATCCTAATTTTATGTATAACTTAAAAGAAACAAACAAAAAAAAGAAATTAAAAAATTGGGGCTGGGGGTGTAGTTCAGTGGCAGAGTACATCCTTAATCACTAGCTCACCCAAATTAAAAATAAACTATAAGATTAAAGGCAGATTTGGGTAAAAAAAAAAAAAAAAAGAAAACAAGATGAGATATGATGAGAGTTGATTGAATAAGGAAAAACATTTAAAATGTGTCCATCCCATCATTACATATATTCTTCTGAAATGTATGACACTTATAAAAAACTAATAATTAGTTCATAATAAAAATATCAAATTTTACTAAGAGCAGTTGTGAATAACCAACCTCTTTGGTTATAATGAAATGAATTAGAAGTTAAAATTAGAAATCTTTGTAGACATCTAAATTAATTTAAAAATGCAAAACAAAACTGTCATTGACAATAATAGATGAAAGAAAATACCAAAATCGGGATAATAAAAACATTACATATCAGAATCAATCATGTATTTTAAGCAGTGATCTTAGATTTGTAACTAAAAGTACTACAAAATATCACCCTTGCATTTTAAAATACAATAGACAAAAGAATAATTTAATAAAGGAAGATAGCAAAAATAATAGTACATATTACATGTAAAATGATGGTTCTTTAGACAAATTAGCAACAAATTTAAGAAAAAGGGAGACAAGAGTAAAAAGAAATAACAAATGGAAAATTAATACGCACACACAAGAAATTTAAAAAAATCACAAGTCACTAGTTTTTATATAACTCTATAAATAAATATATAAAGCTACATGAACTGGATAATTTCTAAGGAAAATAAAAAATTTTCCAAAGGAATCACAACAGAAGATAAAATAGACCAATCTGCACCTACCCCTCCCCAAGACTAAGGATGGAATTATCCTGATAAACCCAATGCAAATTGAAAATATAGAGGGTGGGAAATGCATTGAATACCTCCAACCTACTGAACACATTAGCTTAGCACCATAGTACATTGGAAGTGTCTTACATTGGTGATCATAAGGCTGATGTAGCTGTGACTCCCTGCCACTACTGCATCACAAGGGAGTGTCATGCCATGTATCATTAGTCTAGGAAAAAGGTTAAAATTTAAAATGCAAAAAATGGTGGTTTCTACTAAATGTGTAGCACTTTCACACTATTGTCAAGTCCAAAGGTAAAAAGTCAGGCCATCAAAAGCTGACTAAATTGACAACTGTACATGAAAATATGGTTATCAAGATAACTATTGCCTTAAAAAAGCACTACTACTAGATGTGGTTTTACAGGAAAAGTTAAGAAAACCTTTGGAGAAGTATAGCATTACTTCTACATAATCTCAGAACAGAAGGAATGAAAAAATTTTACAAACTAAACATAAAATTGGTACCTAAACCTGACAAAGTTACTACAAAGGGTTTGTTATCACTTATGAAAAATTATCTAAAGTTCTACCAAGGAAACTAGAAAACTAAAAGAAATTAAAAACCAAAGTAAGTGAAAGTATGAACACAATAAGCATAAGAACAGAAACCAAAAAGAAAAAAAAAATTGAAAATCCACAAATAATCAAAAAATCAATGAAATAAAACAAATCCTTTGTAATGATTAATATAAGGAATAAACTTTAGCTAGATTAATTGGTAATAAAAAGAGACACATTAGAAGAGACTGAACATCAATAAAATGATGATGAGAGAATGTTATGAAAGTATATCAGCAAATAAACACCATATAAAATTTAAAATTTTTTTTAAAACTGAAAAACTCACAAAACTAATTAAATCATCAGTGATCATTCTAGATCACTTGAATGACCAATATTTGTCAAAGTCAATTAACTGGCAATTAAAATCCTCCCTACAAAGAAAGCACTATATTCAATCACTAATAATTGCTAAAACAATTTAAAGATAAAATAGTACTGATTTATTAAAAAAAAAATAGTACTGATTCTCCATGATTTATTGTAAATACCAGATGAGGTAAAGCACTTTCAATCTCACTTTTTGAAGTCAGCATTACCCTTAACAAAACAAAAACTATAAAAAGGAAACTGGAGACTAATAATCCTTATGTACATAAATGCAAAAATCCTAACAAAATATTAATTGGTTAAATATGACAACATATAAAAAAGATTATGCAAAGTAACCACATGAGCTTTTTTTTCACTAGGAATACAAGAATTATTCAACCTTCCACCAAAGATGAAATATTTCACCGGATGCCTGAGTAACACTGGACAATTTTCAATGCTTATATATGATAAAATTCCTCAAAAAGCTAGTAATAGAAGAATACAATAAAGGACAAATATGAAACACCTAAGCTACCACCATACTTTATGTTAAAGACTGAAAGTTTTCCCCTTAAACTCAGAAAAAAAGAAGCCATGTGAGTTTGACAAGGGTTTTTAAAATTACCCTGAACATCCTAGTATTTGCAGTAGCACATGGAAAGACAACTGAGGCATACAGATTAGAATGTAAGGATGCCTTTATTTTCAGACATGATTTTATATTTAGAAAGTCTTAAGGAGTCTATCTACAAAATTAATATAATAAAACACATAGAATTTAGTAAGCAGAATACAAAGTCACATAAAGATTATAATTCTGTATTCTAATAATGAAACCCTGGAAATTAACTTTGAACATAAACCATCAACATAAACATGAAGTAGAAAATATTCATGGAAAAATATAACAAAAGATATGTAAGATCAGAAAACTGTAAGCCAGAAAACATTGTTGAGAGAAATTAAAGATCTAATTAAATGGAGAAATATATCAGCCAGGTGCAAGGATCAGAAGACTGTATATAAATATTGTTAAGATGGTAATGTTCAACAACTTTTCTTTTAGGTTTATCATAAATCCAATCAAGCTGGGTATTTGTGTGTGTGTGTGTATGTGTAAATTGACAAGTATATTCTACATTTTCTTTGGAAATTCAAAGAACCTAGAAAAGCCAAAAAGTTATTTTAAAAAGAATAAAGAATTGAATATTATCTGACTCAATTATTATAGCTTAAAAGTAATTAATTCAACATGATATTTCTATAAAGATAGATGCATAGAATGATGAACTAGAACAGAGAATAAAGGAATGTACTGTGCATATAGTATCATTTAATTTTGATAAAAGTGTCATCGTAATTGAATGGGAAAACAATAAACTTTTTAATAAGTTGTGCTGTTTTAACTGTATATTCATTTGTAATAAAATAACTTAGAACTTTAGCTGACATCCTAAACCAATATAAACCTGAAATAGGTCATAAAACAAATTATAAAATATAAAACTACCAGTAGACTACGTGTGAAAAAATTGTCACTAAGTTGGAGTAGGCAAAGTTGTCTTTTACACATCCCTAAAAGAACAAATAATGAAAGAATAAATAATGAAAGAACAAATAATGAAAAAGTTGCGATGTAACTTCCTCAAAATTAAAAGCTTCTACTTTCTGAAAGACACTGTGAGGCAGATACCAAAGACAAGATACAAATTGGTTGAAATTGTGAATAGTACATTAACTGAAAATGTCTAGATAACATATTAAAAGCCCATAACAGCTGAGCATAGTGTCATATGCCTGTAATCCCAGTGACTTGGGAGGCTGAGATAGGAGGATTGCAAGTTCAAGGCCAGGTAGGGCAATCGAGTTACACCCTGTCTCAAAAGCAAAATATAAATAAAAAATTTTAAAAGATCTTCTAACTCCATCATATGAGAAAACCACCTAATAAATTGGGCAAAAGATTTGGGCAGAGATTTCACTAAGTGTACTACATGAATGAACAATAAGTGCATAAATAGTTGTCATGAACATATGAATTGATGATATGCTATTGAATGATATGCCATCACATGTCCACCGAAATATGAGCTACACTTTTAAAAGATTCACAATTCTTAGTATTAGAGAAGATTTGAAGCAAATTAAAATCACATATATTCCTGGTGGGATATAAAATGTTTTGAACCCTTTGGAATATACTTTGGTAGTTTCATATAAAATTAAGCATGTATTACTATAAGGCACATTCTTTTTCTTTCCAAATATTTTTACAAGAGAAATGAAACTGTATGTCTACACAAATATTTGCATATAAGGTTCATATTACGTTCATCCATAATAACCCCAAACTTCCATCAAGAATGAATTAATAAGTTGTTGTATATCCATGCAATATAATAAGGTTCACAGTAATAAAAGAAGACCAACTGGTGTAAATAACAACATAAATTATTTGTAGCACCAATGTTCCAAGCAAAAGAAGCCAGGCACTTAAGAAAGTAAGCACAGGGTAATTTCATGTATATGGAATTCTAGAATAGGCAAAAATCTGATATGTAGTGATACAAAGAAAATCATTCTTCATAGGATGGGAGTTTACAGAAAAATGCAAAAGGGTAAGAGGAAACTTACAGCATGATAAAAATGTTCTGTATCTTGATTGTGTTGTATGCATGTTTCAAAATCTCTCAACTAATCAGTGTGCTTAAGTGAGAATATCTTAATTGTGTAAAATATACTTCAGGAATAATTTGATGTGAGATCCAGTTTGAAAGGATTGCACAGGCTAAATCTTGGGGAAATCGGAGGGTTAATATAAAAGAGAATTATATAGATCAAAATGTATTGAATAAAATTATTTATAAGTCTGTATTGATCACAGAAAAAAAGCCCCAAAAAACAAATAAGGAGTAACAGAAAAAGAGAGAACAAAACAAAAAATAAATATAGAATAAACAAATCCCTTTCTAATAATAGAATGCTAACTAAATACATATAGGGTGGGTTGCAAGTTAGAAACTCGCTATTTTAGAATTAATGTATTAAATTAGTTTCATTGGGTGAAAATTTTCAAGAGGTGCTAAAATTGTAGAGAAGAGGCACTGTTGAAGAATAGGATTATTTACATAGTCTTCAATAGTTCTTCCCAAATTATTATAGATTATTATGAATTAAGACAAGAAAAATGGTAACTGCTTTAGTAAGTTTTTTCATTGCTGTGACCAAAAGACCTGACAACAACAACATAGAGGAAGAAATTTTTATTTGGCTTCTCAACTCTCAGTCCACAGACAGCCAACTCAATTGCTCTGGGCATAAGGTAAGGAAGAACATTATGCAAGAAGGATGTGGAGGAAGAAAGCTTAGAACATGACAATCAGAAAGCAGAGAGAGAGTTATGCTCATCAAAGACAAAATATAATCCTCAAAGGCATGTCCCCAAAGACCTACATCCTCCAACTACACACTACCTGCCTACAGTTACCACCCAACTAATAATGCATTCAAGTGGATTAATGTACCAATTAGATTAAGTCTCTCAAATCCAGTCATTTCACCTCTAAGTTTTCATTTGTGTCTCACATCTGAGTTTTTGGGGGACATCTCATATCTCAACCATGACAGTACCTAGGAAGGAATCAGAAACTACCATAACTAAGTGTGGTAGACCGATATTTTTAGATTACCCCAACTGTACTCTCCTCCTATTAATCACACCTTGTAGAACCCACTCTTTGTAAGTATAGGCAGGGACCTGAAATTTAATCAATATAATATAGTATAACTTCTGAGATATCATTTTACAAGATTATGTAAAACCATAATCCATGTTGTTAGTAAACTCTCTTCAGGGCCAGTTTTGTTGTAACAAACTGCCATATCATGAACTACTCTGTTGAGAGGATCATGCAAATGAGAGATGCCTCAGATCTCCAACCAGCAAGAAATTGAGGCCTTCAGTTTATGTCCACAAGGGATTGAATTCTGCCAATAACCACATGAGTTTTGAAGAGGATTCTTTTGAAATATAGCCTTGAAATGATACTGAAGCCTAGACCAACAATCTTGATTGGCAATATACGATTCTGAAACAGAGGACTTACCTGAGTCATACCCGGCCACTCAACTCAATTAAAAATTCATATAAAAAAGTAAAGCTGCTAATTTTGTGGCCATATTTTCATGCAACCATAGCTAATTAATATACCAAAGAATCAAAGTTAAAATCACCAATGAGGTAAACAAAAATTATATTATCATCCATGATACTATGAAAGAGAGAGAACATCCCTTACAGAGTGTCCCAGCCCCAAATGCATAACTTGAATGTATTCAGTGGGAAACATTGGAAATACTCAAGTTGAGACATATCTATATGGAATAACTAGTTGTATTCTTTAAAAATATCAACATTATAAAGTACAATGAAAATATGAGGAATTGCTCCAGGTGAAAAGAAACTAAACCTATATGACAGCTAAATACAAATTGTTTTCCAGGACCAGATCTTGTACTGGAAAATAACATCACTGTGACAATTGGTAAAATCGGAATATTCAGTGTGTGGTAGAAAAAAAAGTATGTCAGTATTAAATTTCTTGAAATTGGCAACTGTCTTGTGCATATGTAAGTAAACAATTTTGTTCTTAGAAAATGCATGCTGATGTCATGGGCTTATAAAACTTTGTATGATTGCATGTAGAGAATGAGAAAGCAAGTATGTGAAAGACTAAGAATGAATAAATCTACAAAGAAAATTCAGGAATTCTCTCTCCTCTTTTTTTTTTTTTTTTTTTTTTGCGGTACTGGAGATCAAACCCAGGGTCTTGCGCTTGCAGGCAAACACTCTACCAACTGAGCTATCTCCCCAGCCCAGGAATTCTCTTGTACAAGTCCTGCAGACTTTTGTAAGTTTAAAATAATCCTAATTACAGTGGTAAAAGTAATGATAAGTAGTTGTCCCTAAACACATTATTTTAAACTGAAAAACCTAATAGAATAGAATTGACAGTTTCCCAGGACATAATCAAGGGACTGCCACACTTTAAATCCCTTTATATCTTCAGTCACAAATGTGCATACTATTAGCACCTTTTAGTTTCCATGAGTTTGCAGAAATCTTGACATGCAGAAGCAGAAAAAACATAATTTCTCTCCATTCCTAGTTTAGAAACTATCCTTATACATTTCACCGGAAGCTAATTAAAATTCCATGCCACTGGTAAAAAGAACATGAACACCAAATTTAGCAAAGGTAGATAAATCACTGGGACACTGGGAATTGACGGAGGAGGAAAAAACTTGAATATTGCAGCAAAACTAGGCCATCTATTCACTTCAACAGGAATCGATCGCTTATAATTTATCTTCAGAGCTGCCTGAGAAAAGCGAGGGAAAGGCACAGTATCATTATCATCATCACACAATTACTTACATATTAATTGGTAATAAAGTGTGAAGATGTGAGTAGCACTGAAAAGTAGAGAGAGAAGAAATAGAACAGGATATACAAAGAGGACATTTTAGTTGCATGGAAGACACAAATAAACCATTTTCTCTCTCCAACTTCTCTCTCTTTGGTCCCCGAGTGAAAAAAGAAAATGTAATTGGATTTTACTGTTACCATTGTTCTTCTCTAGTAATTACAGTGAAATTTAAAGGTTTGAAGCTTACAGACACTCTAAATTATTTTCTTGTACAATTTCCAAAATGTTATTTTATGACATAGCAACTTCAAAAATCAAAAGAATGTCTAAAAAATTTTGGCAGCCTAGATAGCTCAAGAGATTTGTAATAGGGTACACACTGCCTTTGATTTCTAGGTCATTGCTTTAAATCTATTCTGCTTAATGACTATCGGCCGTTCAAAGTGAAATGAACTGGTGAGTTTAGCAGAGTTCCACAGCCATTTGTATTATCAACCACCTTTTCCAGTTTGTGGGTAAATAGAATCTATAGTCACCTCTATGCCTCAGCAAGCAAGTTAAGAGATTTAAGTTAAGAGTACATAAGCTTAAATTGAGATGCAACCTGTTTTTGACTGAATGATTGTCCACAACTACCTTGCTTTCTTTTAGTCTTAATTTCTCCACTTCTTAAATGTATGCATGAAGGTGTGTAGGTGTGTATGTGTATGTGTGTGGGGAGGATTGTGGGCAACATGAACGCCTGTGGGTTTAATAAAATAATACAGTCTAACTCACTGAAATATTTTATTAGATAAAAGCTAATGTAACTATGGCAGTAAACATTTACTGAGGGTCTACTAAGAAACAGATGCTACAGTTCACATGACTTCATTGAATTTCAAATGTTGCTTATGAGGTAGTTATTCCTTTTTATTAAAAGAAAGTTAGAATAGCCTCAGAGACACTATACCTCTTCCCTAAGACCCATACGTTTAAAAGTAAGCCCTGAAGCTGAAAATAATTTAATTGTAAGTTAGCTAGTGTGACTATCCCACCTTGCTCTGTTAGTTACTGTCCGATGTGCTGAACACTTAGTGTTGTATGAAAAATGAATGAAGGCTAAGCAGCGGACACTTTTTAGAGGGTGAGACAGAGAATAGACATACTTATCAACAGTCACATTTCAGAGACTGATAATATTTATAAAGATATAAATTTAATGGGTGAAGAGGGAGCGAGGGAGAATGTTTTGCTTACAATGATCCAGAAAAGACTTGAGAAAAGGTGACATTTAACTAGAGACCTGAAGGATGAGAAGAAACCACCAGATGGCATCACCCTGATCCTGGAGCAGTCTGTTTTCCAAGTGGGGGGAAGCACAATGCTGTGCACCAAAAATGACCTTGCTTGTTTGAAGAAAAGCAGTGCATGAGTACACCTGCAGAGCAGGGAGCACAGAAGCACCTGCAACAGATGGTATCAGAATGGCATTGCTCCTAAGTGCAGGGCTAAGGACTGCATATCAAACCCCTGGGAGAACCACTGGGCAGAGGAGATGTGTTGGTTGTGTCCTCTCAGAAGCAAACACTGAGAAGAAATTAGAAGCATATGCAATTTATTAGAAATGGATGCGTGGGAATGATAAAAAGGGAAGGGGGAGAGTTGTTCAGTGAAAGCCTTCAGATTTCAGTGCAGATCTTACACTGGTGTCAGAAAAAGCTAAATGGAGCTTCAGACCATGATCTAGATGATGCGTTCCATTGTTATTGTTATTGACAGGTAATATTTGCACATGCTTATGTGGTATAGTGTAGTGTTTGGGTACACTTACATATTTTTATTGATCAACACAGGATATTGTAGGTTATCCATCATATCAGTTTTTATTTCCTTATGATGAGAACATTCACAGTCCTCTTCTGTTTTACATTATACAATACAATGTTGTTAACTATGACTACGTTCTGAGTAATAGAAACATAATTTATTCCTCCTCTCTGTTTGTGATCTTGTACCCATTAACCACTCTCCACCTCCCTGCTCCTTTCTCTCCTCAGCCTCTGATAACCACAGTGTTACTCTCTACTTCCATGAACATTTTTAGATTTTACAAAGGCATGAAATCATGCAGTGTCTGTTCTTCTGTGCCAAGTGTTGCCAACCAAACAGGGAGCTCCCAAGCACAAGTTGCTAATGAGGGTCCTGTCATCCTTGGCCATTGGCTCAGGCTGTCCTTGGAAGTGTGAGCCCTCAGCTGAGCAGGACCTGAAGGTGCAATAGCTGGCACTCCTTGGGATGAATGACAAGCTGCTTCTTGCGGAAACATGGAGACAGTGCCCCCCATAGCTGCAACAGAGGGCTGCACTTTGTATCTTTCATCCTGCTCCTCAGGAGTTCACTTGGAAAGCTCTAAATTAGGTTCTCAGCCATACTATTCTATAAGATTTGAGAAATAAATCTTGCCAGAGCTGAAGCCTAAAGAGACCTAATCTGGCAGTTACAAATGAGTACAGATGTATTTTAGAGTTTGAATTTTGGAGGCTAATACTGCTAAAATAATTTTAAAGTGGAAATTCAATTTTGCTTAAATTCTATTTTTAACTTAAGAGTTTTGAACATATTTTTATATCCATATAAGGTAATTGTTTGTAATTTTTAAACCTTTGAAACCACTTTGCTAAACATCAGCTAACTATTTTCATTATTTTCCTCTCAATGTAATCCTCAGAGATTGCTACATGAAATATATATATTTTTCACTTTGTTTTAAATTTTTCATGTTTATTTTATATTTCATTTTTAGTGAACTGTAATTAATGCATAACAGTGGGGTTCATTCTGACATATTCATAAATGCATACAACATAGTTTTCTCCATTTCAATACTCAATTCTATTCCCTTCCTTCCCCTCCTCCCACCCCTTGGTCCCCTTCCTCTATGCTATTGGTCTTCTGTTTTAGTCCGTTTTTTGTTGCAGTGACTAAAAGGACTAAAAAGAACCATTTGAGAGGAAGAAAAGCTTAAGCTCACTGTTTCAAAGGTCTTAATCCATATACAGTTAACTACATTGATCTGGGCCCAAGGAAATCAGTTCGGGACAGGGCCACAAGGAGACAGAGCCAGAATTCCACTCATCAAGGACAAAATATAAAAGTCAAAGGCATGTGCCCAGTGATCCATCTCCTCCATTCACACCCTACCTTCCTACAGTTACCACCCAGTTAATCCCTATCAGATCAACATGCTGATTGGGTTAAGATTAATATAACCCAAAAATTTCACCTCTAACCTTTCTTGGATTGTCTCACACTGGAATGCACTGTGAGATTTCATATATGCATATGGCAAGTGATCAACTTTATTCCACCGTTCTTCCCTTTCCTTCTCCTCCTCTCTGTATTCCCTACTTCTGCTTTACTGATCTCTCTTCTGTTTTTCATAAGATCCCTGGTTTTTATTCCTTTCTTCTCTTCAGCTTCCAGATATGAAAGAAACATTTGACCCCTGACTTTCTGTGTCTGACTTATTTCACTTAGTATGCTGTTCTTCAGTTCCATCCATTTATTATGTCAGCAAATGACATAATTTCATTCTTCTTTATGACTGAATAGAACTCTGTTGTGTATCTACACAACATAAAATAAGTATTTTCAGGGTAATCAATAGCAAACTATTAATTTGGGTGCACAGGGAAATTGGAAAATATTGAGATTCTATTTTATCTGACACTGTGCATCAATAATATCTTTATATTAATTGTGCCTGGGACTGTGTTAAGACACTTAGAAATGTTATCTCCTCAACTCCCAAGCAACTCTGCCATGTATGTGTATCATCCTCATAATAATGATAATGAGATAGTAGCAATAATATTGTCCAACATTACATTTCCTTTAAGTTCTTTAACAACTCTCTTTAAAATATTATTATTGTTGGAAACCAAGAAGAGCAAAGGTGTTTTCTTGCCTGCTTGGAGCTGTTACAGGAAAAATAAATATGTAAACCCTTTGGCCATCTCTTAGTCAAATAGTGTTACATTTTGCTAGCTCATTTCTTACTAACTCATTTCTCATCTTCTTGGACTATATTTTTGACTTAATGTAAATAAGAACTCAAACAGGTAATGGATGGAGTTGGAGAATATCATGCTAAGTGAAATAAGCCAATCACCAAAAATCGAAGGCCGAATGATTTCTCTGATAAGTGGATGATGGTACATAACGGGGGTGGGGGAGGTAAGGGAAGAATGGAGGAAGGATGGATTGTGTAAGAGGGCAATGAGGGTGGAGAGGGGGCAGGGAAAGGAAAGATAATAGAATGAGACAAACATCATTACCCTATGTACGTGTATGATTACACAAATGGTATAACTCTACTTTGTGTACAACAAGAGAAATGATAGTTGTACCCCATTTGTGTACAATGAATCAAAATTAAAAAAACAAATAAAAATAATTAAAATAAAATAAGAACTCAAGGGCATTCGAACAGTAGGAGAAAAAATTGCCACTTATTGAGCATCTACCATTTGAAAAGATAGTTCTTATGATTATCTTCATTTTACAGAGAAGAATGCCAAGGCACCATAGGACTCAAGGGGTGTCCCAGTAGCTGCATCTCCCCCAACCACACTTTCATATACTATGTTCTATCTCACCCCTCACTCATACATGTGGGTTTCTCTTAAAGTCAATTTTAATCTTATTTGCAGAGGAGGTAGGTGTCTTACCCTATCTTTAAACTCAGAAGAAACTGTTCGGTATTCTTCAGCATTTATTTGGACCCACATGGGCAGTCACTAAAGCGGAAAGCCTCTGCACTATTTGTCCACACATGACACTCAGGTTTCTAGTGATCTTTCAGGGCATGTGCTAAGATTGGCCTACAAATGTATTATAATTCCATTCATCTCTATCTCTACCCCTTTGTGGAGAGTCTTTCAATGTTCATGTCTCACCTTTGTTTTGGCAGATTACTTGTCAAACTTGCAGAGATTACTAGTGTAGATTTTTTTCAGAATCCTACAGGAAGAAGGTAGAAAGGGCAAGACAGTTGAGAAAAATTAAAATTATCTTGGGCTCATAAAATAAAATGTTCCTGAGATTTAATTGATCTCTGACACTTACCGGCCATGAGTTTGGCCAGATTTCCTCCTTCTTAAATCGATTTTTTAAAATATAAGATATGTGGTTATTATGAGAATGAAATAAAATGATCTAAAATATCTGGTATATAGTGGATGCTCAGGAATTACAAGCACCCAGAATTCAGAGGGAATGGAAATAGATAATTCATAATTCTCCAGATATCTTCATATTTTAAAGAAGTTACATGGCTCATCTTTCTCTTGCTTTAATAATAACATGCTATTTGAAAGCCATTCTAGGAATTTTTAAATTGGAAAATAATAAGAATAGATTGTAAAATCAGAAAGTTGGTTCTTAGTGTCTTTAGGACTTAGCAGTTCTAAGTAAATCCGTGAATGTCTTTCTGTTCCTTCTCTACTCAATTATTAGTTATCTATTTTCAGATTATGTGTTACACATTGGGGAAGTGAGGTGAATAACACAAAAAAGTTACATGAATATAATTAAATATCATCAAAGATTTACAGAAATCATGAATGAACCTTGTTTCATTTCAAATTATCTAGTGTCTTTAAATTCTGAAATTAGAATGTTAAAGGAAATGTACTTTCTACCTGGAACAAGTTGAACCCTTTGTATATCTACGTTCCAGAGACCTAAGAAAAATATTTTGTTCATCTATTTAAGCTTGAAACACATTTAAGTCACAATGAATAAAACGAGTTATTCCCATAGCCAAACTTATAGCTTAGGGGTGATACTTTAAGTTTCACCCTTTTTTACAGCAAGATATGTATCCTTCAAAATATTAAATCAAGGATATTTAGGACATATTTGTTATAATATTAACTAGACAATGTTTTATTCTTTTGTAAAGGAAAATAACATTACATAAGGCAATTTGTGAAAATTCTCCACATAAGTGTGTGGTCAAGTCACCCATTATTGATTCCTTAGAAGAAAACATAATTGTAGAACTATAGATTTTTTTAATCAACAATTTTTAGTCAATAAAGAAATCTAACACTTATGACCAAACAACATTCAGAATATCCATGGGCAAGTTAATTTCTCAATGGATGACAGGATTGATTAGGGAGAAAAGTAATTTCTGTGAAGCATAAAATTTGGGAAATGAACTGTTAAATTTAATGAGCAAAATTGCTGTCTAGAACACTCATGGCTGATCCTATTATTAGTTGCACAATTACTAAAGTGAGCATCAACTTTTACCTCTATGATAACCACAGAATATTAGTGTAACTCTTTCTTTGAAAGCCTTGTTGAAGTGTTTTCACATGTATTCTAAGACATGACATATTAAAAATAATAATGGTGAAATTAATACACCATCACTGTTCTAAAAAATGTTCTAATCAATCTTTAGAACAGAGGAACAAGTAATACTAATCTCATTATGCTTATGAAAAATTATGAGACAGTGAGCTTAAGCAGCTTGTTCGAGGTCACAAAATAAAATAATTTCTGACATACAAATAGAATCCAATTTCTCAAAGGCCAGTACATGGATCTGTCCACTAATCTCTACTCCCAATAATACATCATTGTAACCCTTAAGTATTCTCAGTATTTATACCTGCCCTTCTCTCCAAAGACATTCTCTTTGTGCTAATAGGTTTCAGTAGTATTCTCAAGTAGAATATAAATGTATTTTATCTAAATTGAAAGCTACTTTTTTTTCTCCCACTTTGGTCAGTCTGACGGTTTAAAATAAAAGGTGCACTACAGCAGAGCAGTTTTATATGTAAGAAAAATAAACATTTTTTTTAAATATACCTAGAATTTGTCTTTTTGTAAATCTCCATTTCTATTTTACCAAAGTTTTTTTTAATTTAAAATAAATTTTATTGTGCATTTTTAAGTTATACAAAATAATGTTATAAGGTACAGATAGATAGGTTCCTGTAGTGAAGCAAATTAACATATCCATCATCTCACATAGTTTACCATGTTGTGTTTTATGTTGTTTTGTTTTTGTGGTGAGAGCAGCTAAAATATACAGAGGTAGGGAAAACATGAGTGGTTACCAGGATGCACAGGGGAAAGAAACAGAAAGCTGTAGGTCACAGAATCCAAAGTAACAGAGATAAAGGACGCGTAAGTCTAGACACCTAAGGCACAGCCAAAGGACTACCGGTGACAAAGTAGCATTGTAAATGGGACACATGCTAAATGAAGTGATTTTACCAAAATTTAATGTGATAATAAACCCCAATAGTTTTTCAGATAACAACATTTTTTTTTTTTCTATTATTGGGGATTTTCCAATTTCTGCTCATTTCCTGTTTATTTGAATTAAAATCAAATTTTCCCCTTTGTAAAAATTTCTAATTGTTTAAACTTTAGAAAAGTTCAAAAGCTAAAATACTATTGTCTTTATTTACTGTCTCTTAGAAGGGCAATTGTTAGGCTAAATGGAAAAAAAAAATGTAACAGGAGACTACTTTTTATATCTATGACAGACTTAGATAAAAAAAGTATAGATGATGCTTCTGTGCATCTCATTTCAATGTGAATATCAGTAAGAAACATAATTGTGGTCTGAATCTCATCTAGAGAAATGTTAAACTCCTTCTGGAACTTGTTTTCTATGAGACAGAGACAGAATACAATGTGATTTATCTTAGCGTAGTCTTCTAGTCTCTGCGTTTTGCTTTGGATCTTATGACCTCATGCTACAGGCTTGGTTTCCATTCTGTGGTTCCAATGGGAGGTGAGGGAGCCATTAGGAGGTGAAGCCCAGTGGAAGGTAGCAGGTCACTAAGGGTGTGCTGTTGAAGGGGACAGTGGGCCCTGAAGCCTCCTCACTCTCCTCTTGCCACGAGGTAATCAGTTCTCCTCTGTCCTGTGCTCCCACTGACATGATGTGCTGTCAGGACAGACCAAAGCAAGCCCGCCAAGTAACCACTGACTGAAAGCTCTGAAACCATAAGTTCAAATAAAGCTTTCTTCATTTAACTTGGTTTTCTGAGGAAATTTTGTCACAGAGATGGAGACCTGACTAAGGTATTGTTTCTTCTTTTTCTCAACGAGCAAGATTCCTGGTTACAGAGTTCATCGCAAGACAGGTAGTACTTGTTCATTATTCTACTCTTACTCTATTTTTATTCAGTCATTTCCTATAGGAAACAACTCATGCTCACACAAGATGTACTGTTTGTTATGAAATATGGGTTTTGGTCAGAAATGTAATAGGAAATAAAGAAAACCTGGAGAAGTCCTGAAGTACAAAAATTTCTAGAACATAAAATATATAAAGTATATAAAGTATAGGTAAAGATGAAATGCAATGAATCTCTCATGCCCTTCTGCTGGAAGTCATTATTGGTATAATTACTTTGGAAAACTATCAAAGCCTACTTACTAAAGGTGGCATTTGCCTACACTACGTACATACATATCTGTGTAAAAAGACATGCCAGAATGGTCAGGTAAGAATTTTCTATAATGATTTAAAAAGAAAAAGATAACCTACCCACTGCCCTTTATTGGTAAAGTGAAAAATTAAAATGGAGTGTATTTACATATCCATAATCAGAACACTCTACAATGGTTTAAAAAAACAAGTTATTTTAGTTCCCATTCATCTTTGAGTTTTCTTTCCATAGTTCCAGTTATGTATGATAACTGTAGTCTGAAAATGTTAAATGAATAATTCCAGAAATAAACCATTTGTAACTTTCAGATTGAGCACTTGTTCTGAATAACTGGATGACCTGGCCATCCTGCTCCCCTCTGTCCAGGACGTGAGCCACCCTTTTGTCCAGTGTATCCATGCTGCAGATATCAGATTAACCGCCACAGTATTACAGTGCTTTTACTAAAGCATTCTTTACTTTTCTTAGTAATAACCTCAAAGCACAGGAGTTGTGATGGCGGCAATTTAGTTACACCAAAGAGAAGAACTAAAACACTTCTTAAATGAAATGCAAAAATTCTTGACTTAATAAGGAAAGAAAAATGATTGCACACTGAGGTTGCTAAGATCTATGGTAGGAGCGAAACTTCTATCCATGACACTGTGAAGAAAAAATTCATGCTAGTTTTTCTCTTGTATCTTAAACCCCAAAATGTTATGCCCACAGTGTGTGATGGATGTTTAAGTAAGATGAAAGAGACTTAAATTTGTACATTGTATGCAGGGGAAAAACACATAGTCTATAGATTTTGACCCTCTCCATGGTTTCAGGCATATGCTGGGGGTCTTGAAATTATACTTCATCAATAAAGGAGAATAACTGTATTGCAACAAATACAATTTAAATAAATCTGACAGACCAAAATTAAAGTGAAAAAACAGACATAAAAGCAAATGTTTGGTACAATCTGCTTTAATTGAGTTAAAGATCAGTCAAAATCTATCTCATGATAGAGGTTCATGGAGGTTCATGAGTAATTCTTCCGGGATGTTGGTGATGCTCTATACTTGATCATGAGATTCCATGGTCATGTTCGCTTTGGAAAACAATTTATTTTAACTTCATGAGTGTTTGTCATACTTCTATAATCACCTTTACAATGCAGCATTTCATCTTCACTATTAATTTTGGTTTGGGTTTTATTAATGATATTTGTTTTCAGAATGTAAAACAACAAGGCACATCAGTTTTATATGACATGAAGTATTCTGATTTGTTAATTTGTTGGTGATTTAGAATACAATCTAGAGACTTGCAATGCTGAATTTGCCACTTCACTCCTTAGTCAAGGGAAAAACCTGTTAGCAGATAACATTCTTCCATGGTGCAATGAAAAGATATTGATGGAGAAGATCTGAGAAAAACAGGTCTTAGTAGTTTTAAGTTCCATATTCAATCAAATGACAGGGAGAGGAGTATAACATGGAGACTAATAGAAAAGAAAGGGTAAATGCACATCATATATCTTTTAGCTGATCTAGTTGTCTTTGAGATCTTCCTGAAGGCAAAATCCCTGTTATCATCCATTGATAATTACCACTTGAGTACCAGCAATAAAGGCAACCTAAGAACACCAGGAAAATAAACACATGTTCACAAGTAATGCAAGAGAACAGATCTCTGCAAGCTATTGCCTATCATTTGCTTTGTTACAGCCTAATCTTGAGTCCAGTGGTTCATCTGTTCTCTTCATCATATATTTACTGACTTTCATTTACTATCTGTTAATGATTTAGATGTGAAGTATCTGCCAAAAGCTTGTTTGTGAGACAATACAAGAAGGTATACAGGTGAAATGATTGGGTTATGAAAGCCTTAACCTAATGTGTTAATCCCCTGATAGGGATTAGCTAGATGGTAACTGTAGGCAGGTAATTGTAGAGTGTGACTGGTGGAGGTGGGTCCCTGGGGGTGCACCTTTGTGCTTTATATTCTGTTCTTATTAAGTAGAGCTCTCTCTTTCTGCTTCCTGGTGACCATGTCCTGACCTACTTTCCTCCACTACACCATGTAATCTGGTTACAAAACACCATGATGTTTTGCCTCACCTCATGCCCTGAGGAATGTAGTCAACTATCCATGGACTGAGACCTCTGAAACCATGAGGGTCAAAATAAAATTTTCCTCCTCTGAAATTGTTCTTATCAGGTTTCTTAGTCACTGAAGAAGCCGACTAAAACACTATCCTTGGAGTGTGAAGGAGCTCTGATTTCAGTTTGAAATCTCCTCTCAACTCCTAAAAGCAATGTGGAATTCCTTTTGCCTTAGGTTTATATTTCCTTTTTTTTTCAAAATTTTTAGGAAGGGTTGAAAATAGAATAAGCCCCCTCCCCTTTAATTGTATTATGAACTCTGAATAATAATAAAAATTCTGTATAACAAATAACCATAATAAAATCAACTTCATGCCTAGACACTTAAAAAGTCTAAGTGACTTCAACCTTCAAAATCCATTTATTTGACCTTCTAGCACTTAATTTCCATAGTGGTGCAGAAATTGTCACAATGAGCACATATTCCTCTGTTTGGTCTTTTGGCCTCCCTAGGTCTCCACTGAAAAAAATCAAATGGCCAGGATCTCTTCTTCTCAGTAACAGAGAAATCACTGTCTCCTTTTTTTTTTTTTCACCTATCAACAATGGCATTGTCTTTTGTCAGTTTTTTCTATTTACCTATATCCAGGAAAAACACAGATTACGATGATGGGACTTATTCAACTAGCCTATTTCTGACTAAGATACCATCTTTACATTGTCCTTTAAAACTTAGTGAAAGCAAAAATCAATTTGCTTGCCTATAATGCCTTCCTGAATCTATATTCATTTCTCTTGGTTATAGAAAGACAAAAAGTCCCTTTTTATCTTCATTTAATCTGCCAATGCCGTCCTCAACTGTCGACCCTCCTTCTTTACTTAGTATTTTGCTGTAGAAAAGATGTCATATTATTCATTAAGAAGTACCATTAAACTGGACATGGTGGCACACATCTGTAATCCCAGAAGTTCTGGAGGCTGAGATAGGAGGATCCCAAGTTCAAGTCCAGCCTCAGAATGCAAGGCCCTATGCAACTTAGTGAGAACCTGTCTCAAAATAGAAAATAAAAAGAACTGAGGATGTAGTTCAGTGGTAAAACACTCCTGGGATTAAATCCACGGTACTAAAAAAAAAAAAAAAGAAAAGAAAAAGTACTATTAATAGTCGTGTCAAAACTTTGTATTTATCATGCACAATATATTTAGATCTAATAGAAGTAAAATAACTTGACAGCTAAAGGCAACCAATCTAAGAAAATATGCTAGCCATTACAATCAGAATTATAATTAAAATGTGAATATTAATGCCCCTTTTTAAAATGTTTATATGTTCTGTTTACTTATAGAGGATAGTAGAGTCTATTTTGTCATATTTATACAATTATAGAGTATATATTATTCTAATTAGGATTCCAGTCTTGTAAATATACATGATGTTGACACTCCCTGTGGTGTACTCATATGTACATAGGAAAGTTAAGTCAGACTCATTCCACTGCCATTCCTATTCATATCCCCCTTCCTTCCCTTCATTCTCTTTCTGTAATCTATTGAACTATTCTTCCCCTCCTCTCCTTGTTGTCAGTTAGCAGCCACATATCAAAGAGAACATTTGACCTTTGATTTTTTTGGGATTGACTTATTTCACTTAGCATGATATTCTCCAGTTCCACCCACATCCTCGCCAGCATTTATTATTACTTGTTAATAAATCTGTTTTTTTTTTTATTTTTTATTTTAAATCTGACCCTAGTATTAACTAAAATGGCTTATTAGGGCAAAAAAATTAAAGGACACAAACATTTTATCTATTCAACATGGAAAATAGATGAATACCCTTTTATGTTCCAAGGATGTCTTTACTGATAAAGCCATTAAATCTTTTGAGTTAAAAATGTGTCATTCCTATTTTACATCCTATAATTTAAATTTACTCTATAGCACCCATGTTTTCTTTATATTGCCTAAATTATAAGCCTGACTATAATGTAAACTCCATTCAGTGACTTAAAAAGTATCTTCATTTCAGTATCCATCATTTGGATCTGAATTTGTCACTAGCAGCCCAGAATCAAAGACAAGATATATTTTCAGATGGTTTCATGCCAGAGGACTGCTGTTCTATTGAGAAAAAAAAAAAATAAGAGTTTTATCCTATTTTTCAGGTCTGGTAATTTGGGCAAGAGGTCTTCAGGCAGCATTCAGACACAGACTTCCAAAGAGGAAGCTAATGCTGATGGAGGTGGCCAGTGGATTCAGGAGGAGCCTGCAGCTGTGGCCACCACGTCCAGGAGAAGCAGAGACTCTGCAGCAGCCTCTTTTCTGGTGGCTTTGCCTTCTCCAGCTGACTAGCATGTGGCGTGTCTTTTGCCTTTCTGTAGACGCCTGCTTTCTGAACCTTCCTCGTGACTTTCCTGTCGGTTGATTGCCTTTTAAACATGTCCTTTCAATACCTCCTTCCCGACTTAAATCAGAGAAACTATTTCTAAATATTTGCAAATAAAAATACATAGTGGAGCTGTTAACCACAGCTCTCATGTGTCCATGGCTAGTGAGGCCAGAAAAGCTAAGCCTGAACCAAAGCTCACAGAACAGTAGAAATTACTCTGGAAACCCCCAAATTAATCAATCAGGTCAGGTTTAAAACTTTCAGAATCTATATGCTCAAATTCCCCTATATGGAAGCTAAAATATTTGTGGATATTTCCACTAGGCCATTCCAAATCTATTCAGACAAGCTAGAAGCATTCTTTTCTGCAAATAAAACCCAGGAGGTTAAATACAGGGGGAAAACACTGATATGAAGAAACAAATTCTTGATCTGAAGTAAGATCTCATGTCTCACAACAACCAGCCTAATGCTGCTTGCAAGAGTGTGTTGCTTCCCAGCTATCTGAGGGTCGAGGGAGAGAAATATGCTACTTAAATTCAGGGTCTGAAGACTACTTTTGGAAATGATTGCTGATCCTTTTTCTGAAATAATGAATATTTCTCAATATTTATGGAGAAGATTTGAAATAGTTCTACCTTTGAGAATAGGTATATTTTTTTATGTAAAAGTTAGATAATAAAGAGAATATGAAAAAGAAAGAAATCAGTGGTGAGGGACAACCATAAAAGATAGATTCACATTGGCCATGAGTTACCTGTTTTTAGGGTTAGGGGTATTTACAGAATTAGAATTTTCTTATTTTTTTATTCTCCAAATATTTCTGTACTTTCAAAGCTAGTAATTTTGAATATAATTTAACTAAATTTTATTCATTTGAACTAATCACACCACTTTATCAAATTAGTGAACTTTTTTTAAAAAATAGAATAACTCATATTAAAGTTCCTAATGATCATATATAGGAAAGCCATATAAATTTATACCACTAAAATACATATATTGAATATGAGAAACCAATGAAGTAATACAAATAAACTTCATCAACCTATATCATCATATGCCTGTGTAATATCTTAGGTTATAAAAGCAAGTAATTTGATTCTCCCTTAAAAAGCAATATTTCAATACTTCTTTTTAAGAAGCTTACAAAATACTCAAAATATTGTCTTTAAGTAATTTAGCAATGTCCCAAAATAAGTAGGTAAGATAATTTGCCTATTACTTTTACTATTCTCAAAATATTCAGATATACAAAAGATTTTTTAAAACAGGGCTGCAGAAGGCAGAAAAATATTTATATAAATATGTAAAACCAAAATGAGATCATAATCTTTGAAAGAAATAGATCCAAATAAATAAGATTGACTCCTCCCACCCAATCCATATTCATTCAGAAAACAGTTTATGAAGAGAGCCCGAGGAATATGTCTAAATATTTATTTGGTTCCATAACTCAACTGATAGGGTAACAGTACCTAAAGGAGAATTTGTAATAAATAAATTAATAAAGAAAGTCTCACATATGCTTTCATGTTATATTGCATATTTAAGTATACATATATATTTGCCACATATATTTGCTAGAATATTTTTTAGTAAGCAGAAAGTTCTATCCCTGAACTTGTTGGGAATTGAATCTGTGATTTAATTTGACAGTAAGCCATGAAAAAACAATTTCTATTCTTAATATCTTCTGTTCAGGGAAATTGTGTTAGTGATGCATAAGGAGTAGATGATATTTTATGTTATCAGAGGACACTTGCCAACTTTATGCTTTTCCTCATTTCTTTTAACAGAAGCTTTGGGCTTATCCTGTTTTCAAGCTTTGCTTTCTATAGAGTGAGCACAGTACTTCCTTAGATTCCTGAAGTTAAGGAACAAGAATGAACATGGCAGTTAGGATTTGAAGAAGATTTGTGAGAGGAAGCAAAAGTGAAAACTGTGAACAATAGGACATTATGAGGAAGTGTCAGAGAGTGATTTTTTAAAAATCATATTTAATCTCTACCTTTGTATTTTCCTGATTAGCCATTACACACAAATACACACACACACACACACACACACACACAAACACACTGCTATAGCCACATAAATATCTATTCAATTACCCTAATACTTTATGGTTTTTTTTTTTTTTTTTTTTTTTTTTACTTCTAGACTTGTTAATCCCTGTATTTAGGTATTTTTAGGACTTATTCCATCTAGCTAATTACTATTCATACTGCAGGCCTCAACTTAGATGTCATCTCCACTAGACAGCTTTCACAACTGACAAAGCTTCAATATTGTCCCCACACCAAGGTAGTTTAATTTTTCTTTCTAATACATACTCACTCCCCATATTATCTATATCAGATACTCTATTGACAACATCAAACCCAACTTAGATACTTACCTGTATCTCTGTCTAGGTTGTTATTTCCTAGGAACTGTGGTTCCTTGCGCCATAGTTTCTGTGTTTGGAATGGTACTTGGTGCATAGAACATTGTCAATAAATTATTACAAAGGGCAGTCTTTAATGAAACTCTTACATTCATGGTCAAAAGTAGACCTGATCAAATGCATGCCATTTCTGAAGTGAAATTAGAAGGAACAAGGAGCAGTATTGAATTTCGGGAACAGTATACTTGGGATGTAGCTGAGTAGAAGTTATCAACCCAAAGTATGGAGGGAGAAGATTTTATTGTTCTGTGTTCATGCAATGGTAATGACTGGAAAAATAAAATTATCCTAAGCCTTTAGATTCCAAGATACCCTATGAACTAAGGATGTATCACAGATCTGAGAAAAGAAATGTTTATGAAATAATATTACTCAAGTAGCAGGTTATGAAATGAGACAAGTGTTTTACATATTCACCTCTTTCAATAAGCTCAATGCCACCAGAAAAAAAAGAAACTGAATGAAATTAAGAAATTTCACAGAAGCCTAAAAGCTTTTTAATAAAAACCATATTCATCTAAATCAATAATATTGATACCATGATTTCCCTGGGACAACAATAACAAAGGCTAAATTCATTATATCAGGTCATACATATGAAGAGCTAATCAAGAGACTCTAAAGTTTTTCTTTAAATATTTCTTTCATAAATATCCCTTACACTTGACCAACTGTTAGCCTCAAGGGTTTTCCCCATATTCCCAATAACATTAAGCAAAGTTCAGCTATTTACGAGTAGTGAGGCATGAAGAATATTTAACCAGGATTTGATGTCTAAGAAGAGTCTGTTTCTATTGTTTCTTCTCTTTTAAAATGTTCATCATGTTCTCATTTATAAAATCTAGCCTCAGGGCTTAGGCTACAATTAATTTTCATAAGTATTCAGAGCTAAGTGGTGGGATGAAAGAAAGGAGGCATTCTAAAGTAAAGAAAACTACAGTGGGAAGATGGCCCTTCCTCTATCAATGTACTTCTTGTGTTTTTCTCTGCCGCTTCTACTTCAATAACCTGGTAGAATTCTCCCTCTCTCTCACTTTGTGTCTCTTTCCCCCCTGTTTCTTTTACTTTTTGCTAATAAATAGTTGAATATGACTGAGCTGATAATATCATCTTACTCTTCTTTTCACAAAAGTCTCAGACCATGACAACCACTACTTGAGGCAAATTCTAAGCGACTGGCTTTATACACATGGAGTTCCCTATTCTGGAAGCCTGCCTTTCTCTCCAGAATTAACTTTTATGTTACTGCACCACAGTTGTAGGAAGGCAACAAGCCATTTCTCCAGGAACGACACCACCCTTCTGTGAATAGGCATCTCATCTACTGAGATGGGTAGTAGCTCCCAGATATCTTAGCTTGCCCCACCAGATTGGAATCTTCATTCCATGAATAAGCTGGGATGGCATAATTGAGACCCTAATTATCTTGGCAATGTTATATCTAAAGCAGAGTTTTCACCTACACATGAAATTTTGTGGGGTTAGAGACTTAGCCCTCTCACTTTGCCTCTCTTTTTCCCCTCTTTCTTTTACTTTTTGCCTAATATCCATGCAGGAATGTGACTTGAAAATCACAGAGTTTAGGGTTGCTAGGAATTGTGCAGAAGAACTGTCCTTCCCAGGTGAAGCCATAGATGGAGAAGAAGATGCCTTAAATTCTTTGCAGCCACACAGTGTTTCTAAAAGTGTGGCTCAAATACAACAGATTCTCACTCTTCCTGAGATTTCCTAGATATTCTTGGATGAACGTTCTTTTGTCTGTGGGATACTCTTAGGATAATCTTAAGAGGGTCTACAGGTTGTTTCATGCCATTTCTAAAGGTTAGTTATTTCTCTAGGGAGAGTGTTCACTAAGTTCTTCATACTATCATTCTGTAAGAAGATGACTTTTAAGAAAATTGTTTGAAACCTTGAAGGCCTCCATTTTCATTCTTTTTTTTTTTTTCTTAGTGTAGGAGACAGAAAGTAAAAATAATATTTGGGAACTTGAAAGAAGTAAATGATCATGCCATGCATCTTTTTGAAAACCTAACACTCTAAAGTCTCCTTTTCATTCACAAAGTACTTTTTTGATCGATTTGGATACTACTTAATACCCTTTCCTGCATCTTAATTCACCTTTCTTCCACCAGACTTGACACTGATGGAGATTACAAGCTATCTTCATATAGGACTCAGAAACAAACAGGGTGCCTGGTAGAATGGATGTCATCAAATAAAAACTTAAGACATGAAAGAAAGAAAATTTAAAAAGTGAGTGAATTCATAAATGCATGATGTAATTACATCACATAGACTATGGATTTTGAGTTAGAAAGTCTTGAATTCAAATCTTAAGTCTCTTCCTCCTAATTTAAATTTGGGATATTTAATTAAACTGTGTTCTTCAATGATTTCATCTGAATGTGGGATTAATATTTACCTTAGTAGTTGTGCAAACATACAAAATAATACAAATAAAATTCCCTACACCTTGTATGTAACTAGAGCAATTTCAATAACATAATTTATGTAATTAATAAATTTCTGTATTACTGCTTAGTAAAAAGCACTTTCCAAATAGCATCAATTTATATACTATCATAAACCATTCCAAGTAAGCATTATCCTAATCTTCAGTTCAACTACTTTAGGATCAAAGGAATTAAAAGGTGTTTGAATATGATGAACAGTAGTTTACACAAATGAAAAGAGGGGAGAGAGATAAAAGAAATAGATAAATAAAATAGGAACATAAATACTAAAAATGTAAATTTTTTTCTTATTCTCATTCCTCCATTTCTTCTCTTCTCCATATCAACAATAAGTAAATAATTATTTTTAAACCAGAACCTTTAGATAATAAATAATATATTCAATAGTCTGGGAAGTGGAAAAGGACATATGCCTCATTTCCCAGGAGAGGCACCTGGAAATAATCTGCAAATTATTATCTCTAAGTTGAGAGAAATATTACTTCCTACAGAATCAGAATAACAACAAAATAAATAATAAATAAAAACCATGCTGAAATGGTGACAGGAGCAATTGATAGAATTATTTTAAAGAAGGTCTCCTTTTAAAAGTAAATAGTTTTCATTTTTTTAAAAAATATTTTTATATCTAAAATTGTACCAAAACTTTCATTTCTGAAAAAAGAATGTTTCTGAGCTGGTCATGGAATCACCATGGTTCTTTTCAAACCTATGCCTATTCTTTTGAATATTCACACAACATTGATTCCTTTTCCACTCTGTGCTTCTTGACTTAATCTCCTGCTTCTAGTGATATGACAAATTTATTGCCATTGCATTTAGGTGTGCAGAGAAAATGTAGCTCTTTACTCTATGAAGCCATTCTGATATTTCCCCCATTAGCATCTCTGCACTGCTAAGTAGTGATATTAATATAACTTCTTCAAATAACAACATTATGATGACTTCTATTATTTAGATTCTTAAGATATTTTTTAGTTTAAACGTTTAGTTTATTCAGAGTTCAACTCCTTATCGGGCCTGGTTTTGTTATTCTCAAATAACACATTTTTCTATAGGTATATGCTCTCTGATTTGGATTCCCTTTGCTTTTTTCTTCCCAGAATTGGGTCTCAGTTTTTAAAAAAGGCTTACTGCAATTTCACGGTAGTGGAAAAAACAGTAACTCTCGAATGAAGCTATACTCTGGAGTTTTACAGGTATAAGTTTTACTTATGGGTATGTCAGGATGGTCTGCTCCCTAGTTGGGTACAACTGAGGTCCAACTGTCACCATCACATGCTCTTTGCTGCTGAAACCTGCAGCTGGCATAACCCAGTCAAGCTTTTCTTACTTTAATCAGGACATAGTAGCCTCCCCTGGTTGTCCTGGTTGACTTCAGGTATCTATGATACTACAGCATTCATAAAGAATTAACCATTATTATCATACAATTCTAGCTCAAGATTTGCAACATGAAGACTTCAGCTACAAAAGGACTGATCTTGACTTTTTTATACGACATCTTTTAGCAAACATTTAGGCCAGATTGTCAAATAACTTATTATTTCTATCTCAGGGACATACAGAAATTTCTAGGTTGGGTGCATACTAAACAAGAACATAAAAATGGCTCACAAGAATTAAACTCAGTCTCTCATTCTATCTAATTATGTTTCCCTCATGAATTTATATTTATGTTTTAAACCCTATTTTGAAAAATGAGCTGACTACCCTGAAAATGTGAATTTTGAAATGTTCCAAAGTCCAAAGCACTTTGAGCTCCAATGTAACACCATCACGGAAAATTTCACAACTAACTTCATGTGATAGGAAGCAGCCAAAATGTGGGAGCAAATAATAGTTTTTCTAGTGTCTTCAAGAGATAGAAGGACCCTCCCAATCCCCTTCAGCTGCAATATATTTTCACATATATGCCCAGATTCCTCCAAGCAAACATTCACACAAAGATTAGAAAGTGGTACATATACAGGTCAGGCCAGATGGACCAACAGCAGGAAGTTGATTAACCTAGATGCCTCACATGGGTCTGAGACCTGCATATATTACTCACTTAGTTTTTTCTTTGTTTTTGTTTTGTGTGTGTGTATGTTTTGCTTACTCTCTGTGGTGTAAAGATATTGTTGAAAATGCCCCCAAAATAAGTCTTCGACTACCCTCATGAGTAAAAGTGATAAGAAAATAGGAAGCATTTGTATTTATTATAACACAGATGGTCAAGTCCTTGCATCAACAGAACAGTGATGCAAATGTGAAACATTTTATGGGTGGGTGGGGGGCAGTGATCACCATACATGACCTGAAGAAGCAGAAGGATAAACTGTTGAATTTCTACACTGAAAGGGATGAACAGAAGTTAATTAAAAATAGAAAAACACTACATAAAGCTAAAGATGAAGATTTCATTGTGTGTCAAGAGTTGGTTTGAGAATATTTCAGTGAACACATGCCACTTAATGGTATGCTAATCATGGAAAATGCAAAGACCTATCATGATGGACTGAAAATTGAAGGGAACTCTGGGTTTTCGACAGTCTGGCTGCAAAAAATTTAAGCGAAGACATGATGTTATTATTTGTTTTAAGATATATGGGGAAAACTATCTGCTAATCACAAACAGCAGAGTGAAAATCTGAGGCCAGTAGAAATCTATAATGCTGAGGAAACATCGCTGGCTATGGTTGATGAGACAGAAGCTACAGGAATTAAGAATGTCAAGCACAGAAAAACTGTGCTGTAATGTACTAATGCAGTAGGCATACATCTGTGATAGGCAAATGCTTGTGTCCTAGCTCTTTTAAAGGAGTGGATTTCTTACCAGTCCATTATTATGATAAGGAAAAGGCAGAAATCACCAGGGACATCTTTTCTGTTTGGTTTCACAATAATTTTGTACCAGCAGCTTGGGCTCACTACAGGGAAGCTGGATTGGATGTCAATTTTGTCTTTGACAATTGTTCTGCTCATATTCCAAGTGAAATTCTTATCAAAAATAATATTTATGCCATGTACTTTCCCCCAAATGTGACTTTATTAATTCAGTCTTTAGATCAATGAGTGGTAAATATAAGAACATTTTCTTGAACAGCATGCTAGCAATAGTGAACAGAGGCATGGGTATGGTAAGTTTTCAAAAGTACTTTAACATACAGCATAAAACCATAGATGTCATTTTAAGGACTTGGAATATATTGATTAAAGACACAGTTGTGCATGGCTGGAATAATATCTTACCTGGGACTATGTTCAATAATAATGGTAAACAAGGCAGTGACTTTGAAGGATTCTGTATCTCAAATGAGAAACATATGTTTGCCCCTCTACGTATATATGTACACACACATATTTTGAGACTCCATCTGTAAACAGGAGGAAAAGTGGGAAGGAGGAGAAGTGAATTTCATCGTCAATAATGAGGATCCAGTTGTTCATTGATTGATGGTAAAATAATTAAAATGGTTCTGAACAAGGTGAATTATGATAACAATGATGGTTAAGATGATGTTAACATTGCCGAAGAAGTGCCTATGGACAACATGGTGAAAATGTATGATAGACTTATTGAAAGACTAAGCTGCATGCACCATATCAGAACAAGAAATCATGTCAGTTTATAAAATTAAAGAGAGGTTTTTAAAGACAAAGCCATTGTAAACAAGGAAGATGACCTTGGAGGAAACATTTTTTAAAAAGTCATCCAGCAGAATGCCTCCTCATCTCTAAAGAATCCACTTTCTGGATCTTGACAGATTCTGATTTTTTTTTTTCTTACCTTAAAATATAAAGTATGGGTATACTGCACAGTTGTTTTTAATACAAGCACATTATTGTTGTGAAAATTGAAGCCTGCAGTTATTTGCTGTTGTTTTTCTTCACAGCAGATGAAGGTGCACTCACGAAGCCACCATGCTGCCTGGTTACGTTGGACACATTTTTTTTCACTGTATTAATAGGATGTCATTTTTCATTGTTATATCTTGTGTGTGAGTGAATGTCAGAAAACAACTGGTTATTGTTAACAAATACATTCAGAGCAGGAATAATGGTGATACCCAACAACCAGATTGCTTTCTGACGGTTCAGTGTACACAAACACCATCTCATGTACAAAACTATTTAAAATATTGTAAAAAATGAACTTCAGGCCATGTGTATGTGTGTGTTGTATAGGAACATAGATAAATTTTGTGTGTAGACTTTGGCCCTATCCCCAAGATAATTCATTATGTATATACATATGCAAATACTCCAAACTCCACAACACTTCTGGTCCCAAATATTTCAGATAAGAGATATTCAATCTGTACTGCATTTAGACATTCTCAAAGTGAGACAAGATCTTTTCTATCCTTAGATTTCCGTGCTTCTCAGAATAGTATGAAATTTGTCTCTCCTTCCAGGTTTTAGGCATAAATTAAGCCTACATTGGAAAGGAAGTAAAAACTACCCTAGTATATAAGTATCTTTCTCCATCCCTTTGACTTATTATATTCATAATTCAATAGGACTTCCAGGGATAGGCTTTATGCTTACTCTTTTTCTGCGTGTAATCCTTCTGGTATCTTTGAGGTGTCTTCTCACTTAAGGAATAAAAGCCATGATCTGAGTCCTCCTTGCTTATTTCTTCTTGTAAAAGAACTATACAAAAGGCACTTGGAAAAAGTTCGTCTTTCCCTCTGCAAAGACTAACTTTCAGGCTAATCTAATAATGCAGAGTTCAATTTTAGGTATTAAAAACTGAATTCTGATATTTTCATTTTTGTTGAATCACTCTAGTAACAAAACCTCTTCCCATGCATAAACGATGCTGTCTTTAGGTGAATTAGATTGTTATAAATACAGAAATGCAACAGAGAGAAAGACATTTATATATATATATATATATTTTTTTGGGGGGGGGGGGCGCTGGGGATTGAACCCAGGGTCTTGTGCTTACAAGGCAAGCACTCTACCGACTGAGCTATCTCCCCAGCCCTGACATTTATATTTTTCAAAATATTTTTCAAACTATTCATCAACCATACACAACACACACACGCACACACACGCACACACACACACACACACACCACACTTGCTTTCAGCCAAGCAAGTACTCCTTCCAAAAGACACTTGTACTTGGTTTCCTGGATTTGTCCCTTTGGACTCACTAAAAAACTTCATATTCAGGATCCTTTTAAAGCTCTCTCAAAATAATTATTGACTGCTTAGACATACCCTATATGCCTCCGCTAGTTTTTTCTTCTCAGGACCAAAACCCTCAGACCATATAAACTTGGCTAGACTAAACTCATGTTCAATTCCCATATATTCCATTCCAAAAACATTGCAGCTCAAATGTATCTTATGAGATTGAAAGAATGGACATTTGTTTAAGCTGTCTGTTTTATCTCAACTCCCTAAGGTCTCCCTCCCAGTGACAGGAACAAAACCCTTAAAGCTGTTCTAGGAATCAGCCCCAAACAGAGAGTAAAAGAGTAAATTGAGCCAGATAGCCAGATAGTGCTCAAACAGTAGGATTACCAGAAACTATTGACCAGAATCTACGCCCTGTTGTAAAACATTGTGAAACATGTTGTATGTTATCAGCAAACCCAGACCCCCTTTGAAATTTCCCGGCAGCTTTGTTCCCCTTTTTTCCTTTTTTCCCCCTTTTCATGTGCGACCCCTCCCGATGTGTGGTCTCTGCCTTTATAAACCTACAAGATTTTCTGCTAGGGACTCGACTCCTGGACTCCTGTGTGAGTCATGAGTCGGGTCCCAGCGCGCAGGAATAAACACCTCTTGCGGTTTGCATCAAGTGATGCCTCCTGCGGTTGATTGGGGTTGCCGTGGATCCATGGGACAGAGTTGGGGTTTCCTTTTGGGGGGCCTTACAAGATAATCAGTTATGTAGTTCAGAAGGGACCCAACATGTAACATAATAAGATTTCAGAAACAGAAGATGTAAGAAGCCTATATTTGTTTCCATTTTTCTGAGGATCTTAGTACTCTAAAATAATTGAGAGGTTGAAATAAATTTTCAAAAATGTCCTCAACAAAAATAAATTTTTTTTTAATCAAACATGGAATGCTGTAAATTAGCAGGGATTCTGTATTAGGAGAAGTCAAATTAAGGCTGCTGAGGAGGGTATTTGTGGGATTATCACCCCATTACAGTGAGAGAAGTCATGCTGTGACTTCTTCCTGTCCTATCACTCAGGCCATTAAGGTCTTTATTTCTTGTCTGTCAAACAAAGGGAAATGCATAAATAAAACAACACCTGCACTAAAATATTAACCCCTGTATCCTTACTAAGCTCTTCAAATATTTTTATGTATTTGTATAGTCGTCTTCAGTCCCTGTACCTGAATACTATTTGTTACTCTTCACATTCTTCCTGTTTCATTTATTATTTCCCTTTTTTCTTGCTTTAAACATATTTCATTCTCCTCTACCATGAGCTAACTCAATAACTTTCAGATGAATTTCTTCGAGCAACAGAAATAGAATGAATGAATCACTTAAGAGACCATCAATTTCACATACAATAGAAAATGCAATTTAGATACCTAACTTTGGTCTCTTTTTTAGAATGAGTAATTTTCAATGTCTGGAATGTGAAAATGGAGCATATATAAATTACAGCAAGGTAAAATGATGTTAAATGCATAGGACCGCCTTTCATTTAATCTGTGGACATATTTAAACAAAAATTCCCAAAGGACTCACACATTAGGTGTCCTGAGGGGGGGGAAAAATAGTTTGTTGAAATATACTTACCCAAAAATACATAGGTAGTTATCTCCAACATATAAGTTTTCTTAATTTAAATTGCCTTGGAATTTACTTTTGAAATTTTACAATACAGATACAGTTATGGGACTGAAGCAGAACCCTAATAAGAGAGCTGAATCATACTCAGTAACATAGCTCACACAAAAAGCCACATGCACTAGTTTCACTTTAAATTAAAATCACAGTTTGATTCCCTAATTTCATTCCTGTAGCTAATATTTCCTTAGAGGCAGATATTTACTGTCCCTTAGGCTAATCCACTCTGCCTCCCAACAAATTATTGCTCTCAGATGTCACTTAGTAAATATAAATATCATTTTAAATATGGTTTCAAAAACCACTTAGCAATATTTAGTTTATCAGAAAAATATTTAGAGTGGCATTAGGGATTCAATTGCTTTCCTCTTAGGCTATAGTTAACGTAATTAAAATAAAAATAAACGAAATAAAATGAAAATAACCCAGCATCTAAACCTTATAGTGCATTCATTAAATGTTTTTTAATGAAGTTTTCTAGCCTCTTTTTTTTTTTTTGCTTGTGAAATAAAGATTTTACTAATTAATATCCAAGTTATGGTCTTATTTTAAAAATACTGTTATACCAAAAATTTTAAATGCTAGAATTTTATTATTTAGGGTAAATCACCAAGGGCCAAGGAACATCATGACTGCTTTTATAAACTGCTTTTATAAGCACATTGTGTGGTCATGGAGTATATATTACATACATACACACACATTTTTCATAAATACCATGTTAAGAAGCATATTGTATAATGTCAAATTTCTCGGCTTACATCTCATTCTTTTCTGTGATTTGCAGACATTCCCCTTTTGATTTGGCAAGGTTTGTGGTTGCCCTGGTCAGTTTTTTTTTTTTTTTTTTTTTTTAATTGTAAACAAATGGGATACATGTTGTCAGTTTTAAGGAACTCTTTTCTGTACAGAGCAGCTTGCTCCTTTAATTGACAGTAGATATAATGAAACAAGAAGGATAAAAGACATGGTAAAGAAGACTTATTTCCTCAGATCATTTCTCCTCAGATCATTGGTTCTTTTAAGAACCAATTGGATATTAAATGCAACAGCAGAGGCCTCATTTTACCCTACTACTGACTTGACAATTAGAATTTGTCTCTCTTTAATGACACTTCATTTTGAAGGCTCTCTTCTGAGTAGAAACTCTTCTTCACTTCTGGGTTAGCTCAAGACCCTCAGTAATAAATTTGTGTATTTGTGTGTGTGTGTGTGTGTGTGTGTGTATGTGTGTGTTCCACCTGAGTTCTGTTCAGTATTACATTAATATCTTCAATGCCACACTTATTACTCAGGGAGGCACCAACAGGGGCATCAGATCACACAAACTTAATATGCCAGCATATTTCTTACACTGTCCCCACCCTGACTTTCTCTCTTTGCTGTAGTGTCTGACACCTGTTACTAAAGAATTATGCTTACCTGTTACTCAATATCAAAATTTTAGATGCATTCCTCTTAGTAACATATCATCAAACTAGTCCAATATTATTTTGAAAATATTTCATGCATCACATTTTCCTCTCTCCATTTCCTACCTTAGTTTAACATTTCATTGCCTCTGGTGAAATACGAAGTTAGCTTCCTTATGATCTCTTTGACTACATTTTCTGTCCAATCTCTATCCCCACTTGCCGATTATTCTGCATGTTACGTTAGAGCTATCATTATCAGACCTGAATATCTAATCATATTTTTGCTATCTTCAAAACTTACTTGCAAATGGCATTTAATAGTTTTCCTAATTTTTAAAAATTGTATCCATGACTTATTATATGTGAGTTATTATATATGACTATTCTCAGTTGTACATGCACAAGATATTTTAACACAAATTTCTCAGTAATTGATAGTATTCAAGAAAAAATAGTAAAGCTATATATTATATGAAAAATACTCTCAAATTGTCCTAATTGACATTTCTAGAGTAATACACTGAATAACCTACAAATACACATTACTTTAAGTGCACACAGAATTTTCATCAAAGAAGAATTTTTTGTTATTTTTAATACAATTTTCTAAACTAAATCTTTTTACTATAAATTTCACTCAAAACAGTAAGAGAGGTATCTGGAAATCCCCATTTGAAAATTAAATGACACACTTTTGAATATGTCATGGATCAAAAAAGTCACAAAGAAATTGAAAAAAAAATTTGAACTAATTAATTAAGGAAACAATGTATCATCAGATTATATGACAATGGAAACACAGGCATTCTAAAATTTGTGAGATGCAGAGAAAATAGTGCTTAATGTTAAGTTTATAGGTTTGAATATGTACACTAGAAAAAGAAAAAATCAAATTTTCTAAGCAGTGTAGAAGAAAATAAAGATATGAATAGAAATCAATGTGGTAACTCATGAATAAAAAGCTCAGTAAAATTATAGTCTCATGGCCAAGAATAATAAAAAAAATTTACCAGTATCTGAAATGAAAATGTGTATATTACTACAATTCATCTAAAACATTAGAAATATGAAGAAATATTATGAAAAAATGTATGAGCAGATTCAATGCAATCCCAATTAAAATCCCAATGACGTACCTTACAGAAATAGAGCAAGCAATCATGAAATTCATCTGGAAGAATAAGAAACCCAGAATAGCTAAAGCAATCCTTCGCAGGAAAAATGAAGCAGGGGGTATCGCAATACCCGAACTTCAACTTTATTACAAAGCAATAGTAACAAAGACGGCATGGTACTGGTACCAAAATAGACAGGTAGATCAATGGTACAGAATAGAGGACACGGACACAAACCCAAATAAATACAACTTTCTAATACTAGACAAAGGCGCCAAAAATATGCAATGGAGAAAAGATAGCCTCTTCAACAAATGGTGCTGGGAGAATTGGAAATCCATATGCAACAGAATGAAACTAAACCCATATCTCTCACCCTGCACAAAACTCAACTCAAAATGGATTAAGGACCTTGGAATCAGACCAGAGACTCTGCAGATTATAGAAGAAAAAGTAGGTCCCGATCTTCAACATGTCGGCCTAGGACCAGACTTCCTCAACAGGACTCCCATAGCACAAGAAATAAAAGCAAGAATCAATAACTGGGATAGATTCAAACTAAAAAGCTTTCTCTCAGCAAAGGAAACTATCAGTAATGTGAAGAAAGAGCCTACAGAGTGGGAGAATATCTTTGCCAATCATACTTCAGATAGAGCACTAATCTCCAGAATCTATAAAGAACTCAAAAAACTCTACACCAAGAATACAAATAATCCAATCGACAAATGGGCTAAGGAAATGAACAGACACTTCACAGAAGAAGATGTACAAGCAATCAATAAACATATGAAAAAATGTTCAACATCTCTAGTAATAAGAGAAATGCAAATCAAAACCACCCTAAGATTCCATCTCACCCCAATTAGAATGGCGATTATCAAGAATACAAGCAACAGGTGTTGGCAAGGATGTGGGGAGAAAGGTACACTCTTACATTGCTGGTGGGGCTGCAAATTAGTGCAGCCACTCTGGAAAGCAGTGTGGAGATTCCTTAGAAAACTTGGAATGGACCCTCCATTTGACCCAGCTATCCCACTCCTTGGCCTATACCCAAAGGATCTAAAATCAGCATACTACAGAGATACAGCCACATCAATGTTCATAGCTGCTCAATTCACAATAGCCAGACTATGGAACCAACCTAGATGCCCTTCAGTTGACGAGTGGATAAAGAAACTGTGGTATATATACACAATGGAATATTACTCAGCCATAAAGAATGACAAAATTATGGCATTTGCAGGCAAATGGATGAAATTGGAGAATATCATGCTAAGTGAGATAAGCCAATCTCAAAAAACAAGGGACGAATGATATCGCTAATAAGTGGAGGATGACACATAATGGGGGGGAGGGAAGGGTTAGTGTTAGGGTTAGAGTTAGGGTTAGGGAGGGGGGCAAGTATGGAGGAAGAAAGTACTGTATAGAGGGAAAAGAGGGGTGGGAGGGGTGGGGGGAAGGGAAAAAATAACAGAATGAATCAAACAACATTATTGTATGTGGATTTATGATTACACAAATGGTATGCCTTTGCGCCATGTACAAACAGAGAGGCAACATGTATCCCATTTGTTTACAATAAAAAAAAAAAAAAAAAAAAGAAAAGAAAAAAAATACCATGACAACACTTCTTTTCTAAAATTTGTATTTATTATCCTAGTCAAATATATGCCCCTAAATCATTTATCTAATTTATTAAATGTATTCCATTTTTCCAAAGTATTATACTAAGTAGCAATGCATTCAAATCTTTTATAACTATCTCAAGTCAAGAAGTCTTGATTCACATCACCAAATCTCCACTAATGCTATTCAACACTGTTGCTTTGTAGAATAAAACACTGTGGAAAGAAATGATGCATTCAAATATTTCTTACCATATTGAAATTCTTGATTAAAATGTATTCACAGCAAAAAAGTAAACATATTCACAGTTTTCATCTTGCACACTTCCAAAAAACTAAATATCATAGATACCATCAATACAAATATGTAGTAAAAACATCATAGTAAGGGCATTTGAGGCAATAAAAATACCTGTTCTAAAATAAATGATATTGTTTCAAGGACGAGGTGGAGATCTTGTTTCTCTAGAGAAAATGCAGCTTGAAGTTTTTCTTCCTCTTCTTCACTGAAACTTCTCTCAGCCTACAAATAGGAATAGCAATCTATTAGCACACATTTAGGTATTCAAATCTCATACTTGAATCAATTCATATATGAATGAGAACATTAAAGAAAAAGTGAATCCATGGTGAAAGGAAACTTTCTAAAAGGTATGACCTCCATTCTACACTTTTACAAATAAAATAAACCGGATTAAACTTAAAAAAAAAAAAAAAAAGAAAAAATGTATGAGAATAAATTCCACAACTTAGATATAATGGGTAAATCCCTGAGAAACAGATTGCCAAACCTGACTGAAGGTGAAGTAGACAATCTGATTTGCCTTGCATCTCCTAAACCTTTTTAATTCATAGCTTAAAACTTTTTTACAAGGAAGTTTATTTCATTCAAAAAGTTCTTTTATTGAAAAGACATTTTCATAAAAGTAAAAATGTAATTCATAGACTGAAGGTAATATTATATTATATATTAATATATTATACATAAACACAGATCTATATGTGTGTAGATAGATATTACATAGATAATATATAGGTGTTGTGGCCTACACTGTAATTTCAGCTAATATATCTATATATCTATACATCTCTATATGTATATAAGTATATAGCTATATGTATGTATATACCTATATGTATATATGTATGTGTGTGTGTCTATCTATATGTCTATCTATCTATCTATATATATATATATATATATAGAGAGAGAGAGAGAGAGAGAGAGAGAGAGAGAGAGATTATCAGACAAAAGTTTATATCCATGACAGAATTTGAAGAATCTTACAACTCAATAATAGGAAGACAACTTTCCAAACATAGGTAAAAATTTAATAGACAATTAGCACTTGGGACTCATATATCACTGGTAGAAATGTAAAATAATGCAATTAATTTGACCAACAGTTTGATAGTTTAGTTTAAAGCTTAAGCATATGGTCCAGGGATTCCACTCCTAAAAATTTATGAAAGATAAACATATGTCCACTAAAACATTTGTAATCAATTGTTCATATCAGGTATATTAAAGAAAACAAAAACTGGACACAATGTTAATGTTCATTAAAGAGAGTTGAATACTATGGTTAATCAGTACAATAAAAACTATTCATTAGTAAAATTGAGCAAACTATTGATACTTACAGCAATGTAGATGAATTTCACAGACATTATGCTGAACCAAAGAAGACAGATAGAAAAGAATGCACACTGTATGTTTTTATTCATGTGGAATTTTAAAATAGAGAAAAATGCATATGGTCAAAATAAAATCAGTGGCCACTTGGGTATATTCTGGGAAATATATAAGGGAAATAGTCTGGAGCGCTAGAGATTGAAAAATAGTGTAAGTTTGATTACATGTTTCAAATATCCCAACAAAAATAACTTCAAAAAGCCAAAGGACGAATGATATCGCTAATAAGTGGAGGATGACACATAATGGGGGGGAGGGAAGGGTTAGTGTTAGGGTTAGAGTTAGGGTTAGGGAGGGGGACAAGTATGGAGGAAGGAAGCACTGTATAGAGGGTAAAGAGGGGTGGGAGGGGTGGGGGGAAGGGAAAAAATAACAGAATGAATCAAACAACATTACTCTATGTAAATTTATGATTACACAAATGGTATGCCTTTACGCCATGTACAAACAGAGAAACAACATGTATCCCATTTGTTTACAATAAAAAAAAAAATAACTTCACCATAACTTCCCTATTGTTGTGGTCACTGAGATTTTATATTTGACAAAGCTAGTCAACTTGTGTGTTTATTGCATGCAAATTTTATTGCATACCAATTATAATTCATTATATTTGATTTTTAAAATCCTAGTTTTCCTTACAAATAACTTCTTTTGATAACAAGCACTGAATTATGTATTTCCAATACACAAATCAAGTATAAAATGATAAATATTTTCTAATAAAATAAAAATAATTTCCATTGCAAAATGAGAGCTGGTTATTCATGAAGATGATGTTGAAATCAACCATGATTATAATTCATGCTTTACAAAAGACCGTAGTTATATAATACAGGACATTAACAGACAGCATCTTCCATGAGACTCTCAATAACCCCATGAGGAAGTCAGGTTTGGTGTTCTTTTGGCATCTTTTGACAATCAGGAAGCAAAGTAACATGGTCAATGACTTGCTCAACATTTTACTAGCTTCCTCTAAAATGCAGGGTTTTTGACTCCAGATTTTTCATAAACTAATTAATAAGCTCTTTCTTCACAGAAGTAAATAAGTGATTAGCAATATTTCTCATAGCTAGCAGCCAATTTTTAATAAATGGCTATAGATTTCTAAATCTAACAGGGAAAAACATTAACAAAATTTCCAAACTGTCTTAGTCCTGCCATTGTTTATTTCTGGATGCTGAGAGATCATCAGAGAACAGTGGTTTTAACCTGAATTGTGTGAAGAAATTAACTATATAACTTATGAAAAGTCCTTGTGCAGAGTCTGGATTCTTGCCTTAATTAGCACTCAGGTGTAAGGAGTGCTCAGGTGATCTCAATATACAGCTTAATGGTGAGCACCATTACTATAAAGTGACAGGGAATTTGGCCTCACACTAGAGCATCTCTTCTCTTCAATTAGAACTTAGAAAGTGGTTCTCAGTCTTCCACTCCATGCCTGTACATTAAAACATATCTCCACCCTAAGCAGTATGTACTACTAACCAGAAGTGGCTAGTGATTTTATGGTTTCTGGTTTATTTCCAGGCTGTTCCCTCCCATTTATTAATTTTGCTTAAAATAATGCTGATTTCTCTAATCATTCCTTTATAAACACCTGTACCTGATTTTATGATAAACCTTATGAACTAGAATCACTCAGCACTTGGGAGTCTACTCATTCCCATGATTTGGCAGTTCACTTATAGGATTTAGTTAAAACTGCCTGGCTAGGGACTAGTTCATGTGTATGTGGTCTCAGCTTCAATTGTAGACTCTGCTATTGGCTTGAGAAATTGGGGCAGCTCTTCATGTGCTGGTCAAAGGAAAGGTTCAAATTTTATTTTTCTCTTCTAAAGAAAGGGAAGTACATATTCACAGACAAAATCATCAAATGTAACGGAATGGATCAGGCCCAGACAGTATTAAAAAAAAAATTTAAAAACACCAACATTTAAAATCGCAACAAAAATCTAAGAACCCACAGCAACATGGAAAGTAGGATATAAAGTTAAAGTCCAAGGCATGATCTGAGTCACAAAATGTGGCAGGTGTGTTTGAAGTTCATTGCATGGAATGGTCTTCAGTTGGTAAACTGAATTTTATTGGTAGATGAAATTCTCAGCACAAGTTCAGATCATACATAATAAGCAATCTGATAGAAAATAATATCAGAAGCATCACACAGAAACATTTCTCAGGACATGTCCCCATATCAAGCAAGATCTCCTGGAATTAAAATTCTAGTAAGAAGCATGATGAAAACTACAACAACCTTATTACTTTTATTATCCCACTGTTTGAGGGATACATTGGAATTATTGAAGTTAACACAAGTATCATAGGTTCACAGTTGCCGAAAATTCAAAGTTGTCCATTTCTGTTCATTTTATTGCTAAGTGATGTAAAAAAGAGAATTCCACCTGCACATCCTTACAAAAACAAATTACCAATGGGATGTTTCCCTTTCTCTACAACTCCACAAATATACATGAGGACACAAAGAATGTGTTTAGCTTTATTTCTACATGTGACCATTTTTAAACTTCTCAGGTTTTGTTTTATGGACTATGTTCCTCACTGAGCTGACTCTGCTGCTTACCAATCTCTAGCCTCAGTCCTTCTGTAGTTTCTGTAGGAACAACAAAAATCAGAATTCTACCTCCTGTTTGTGCAGAACAAAGGTACCAGACAGCTAGCAGTTGACAAACAGAAAGTTTGAGAATTCTTGAGAATGGATGTATTTCACAATTTAAGTATTCACAGGAGAGCTCTCCTGGGTTTTGTATAATTGGCATAACCTCTTTTAGCATTTACATGATTGTGCTTGTCCCAGATTTCATTTTCTAATGATAGAGAATAGTATTTTTGATGAGCATTCTGCTATTTCTGGTTAAGTTTTATCGGCTAAGGTGGTATTTAATGTTTTAATTTAAAGAAGTCACAGTCGATAACTTTATTACAGTCAGCATATCCTTCTAAAAGGATGATTAGGGAATAAAATATTTCTGTTGATTAACAATAGTTTTCTTTTTTCCTGCCTCAGTAAATTAAATCTTTAGACCTTTATTTCTACCACTAAATGTGTGTAAGGTATTAAAAGAGAAAAAGTTCTGTGTTTTGTGATTCACTCTTAGAATTCAGAGAATATTATGCAATGTTTCCTTCAATGTGATCCAAAAGGTATTTCTGTGACTTTTTCTCCAATGTAATGCAGAACAGTTTCATCTCTAATGACTATGCTTGATTTAAGGCCTAACATGTGAAATGCATGCTTATGCTATCTGCTTTTGACCATAAGCAATTATGTGCAACTAATACTAATTTTATTTTCTGTTTTCATTTACTATCCTACCACTCAGAATGACTAAAATAAATGAAAAAGGGGGAATCTATAAAAGGTATATTTCTAAATTGAATCAACAAATATTTGTATTATATTAATCATGTCAACAAATATTGTATATATGTGATTCTGTATAATATAGTTTTGATTTTGTAGGCTTGTGTTCTTTTAGTAAGTAGGTATACATTACAAAGACATAATCACAAGTAAGGGACATAAAATTAATAAGTTCAATTCAATGCACATCTCTAAAAATAAATAAGATACATGCAAAAAAGTTAAAATTACACTAATATCGAATTGCAATGTAAACACCTATCTGAACAATTTTACTTTACAATGAAAAAGATCATAGATTCAATTTCCCAAAAATAGTTAAATGAATACCATGAGTATACGCTGGCACCTCACCTGCCTATCAAAAGGTGAAAATTATTGCAATTGCAGATGTTGAGGAGAAGGTGGCACAAAAGAAACTCATTCATTACTGATTGAAATATTAAATCCAGCCTCTTTGTGAAGTGGATTTTCATCAACTATCATAGTTGGTATGTACATCCTATCAATGTGCAATTGATCTGCTATGAATGTATTCCATATGACTTGTGGATTTTGTTTAAATTGGGATTCATATTTATTCATTCTGGGTAGAGTACATTTCTACCAAGAAATGTACATTCTACCAAGATTCTGGATGATAGGACACATCTATACACATGACATATTGAAGCCCTGCAGAAAATAATGAAGTTTGAAAACAATGCACACAAAATATTTACGTATATCTTTTCATAAAAATTGAAAATTGGAATCAACACAAGTACCTTTCAAAAGCATTCAATAAATGTAGTGTATTCAAATAAGAGAATACTGACGAGCACTAAAAATAAAATTTTGATAATCATAACCAATGTTGAAAGAAAAAAGTCACAAGTATTCTATTTATATTTAGAATAGTAAGAGAGTCTTATACTATACAGACATTTCTTTCATCTTTCATAATAAATATAAAGATTGCCAAGAAGTATTTATAGTAAAATTAAGGGAATTATTATCTCAATGGTATAAGAAAATATTATGATTAAAATGAAACACGGAAGAAGCTTTTAGAATTTTAATATTGTAATTAAATGTAAATTTAAGCAGTGCAGTCATGTTGTTTACTTCTTTATTTATATATGTTTTATTTCATAAATTTTTTTAAAAAATGAAGAAATGTTGTGCTATCAAAGAATACATAGGGAAGACACAGAAATGATTTTTTTAAAATAAGAAATTATATTAGGTGAAAAATGTAAAAAAAAAGACCTAAAATCATAATAAAGGTAATAAAATTCAAAGTAAATATCCTAAACATCTGAATTAATGACATAAATAACAAGTTTAAGAAAATTGCACAAAATAAGTAAAAAGAGAAAAAAAACTGAAAATAAATAAAATATTACCTGAAGAAAAGACAAGAGACATTCAGAAAAATTATCAGCATCTTTAGCAAAATAGTTTGCTCAATAAAGAGATATTATCTGGGAGACAAACCATTCAACAAAATAAATTGTAATAAAAGCAACTTGGGAATGGAGAAGTGAAAGAATAAAATATTGGCAATATGAGACCTATCAAATCAATGACAGAGTTTAAATTAAAAAAAAAAGCATAGTTGGTTATGGAAGCAAAGCAATGCATTTACTATAATGCGATTTTGAAATACTAACTATAATATAACAGTTTACTGACAATATCTTTGGAAGACCCTTCCAAAGACCCTTTCAAGGAAGAAAAAGAATTTCGGGTAGAGAAAATGAAGAAAACATCCCATCTAGCTTTAGTTTTTCATTTCAGTGATTTTGACTTTAGAAGTTCCTATGTGTTGTTCATTCTTCATCCATGCTTCCTCTCCTCTACACTATTCTTTGTACCATTAAGTAGGTGCTCAGAAATAAATTTTCCAGAATAGCTTTCCACATTGAGTTCTGGGTTAGAGTCTGTCATGAGAGGACCTTGCTGAAGAGGCAAAAGCCGACCCTTATTCTCAACGTCAGTTGCTGACAGGTACCAAGCCCTTGGGATCCCCAGATTGGGGTCCTGCAGGCAGTTAGGGTAGATCGTGACCACTTTCCTGACATTCTCGAAATTCACAAATTTTGTTATCAGGATCTCAGGACAACTGTTTCTGTTCTGCTGCAGCTGGGAAGTTGGAGAACATGAAGAGTCTGTGGTACAGCAAGCAGCTGTGAAGACCTGCTGCTGCTTCAGTAAAGGTCACAAGTTCTCCCTTCCAGCATGGCTTAAACCTCTTATCCCCTGTATTAAAAGTTTTTCTACTACACATATTTATAGTGACTTTAGCTTTCCTGCCTTAATCCATTCTGTCTTAACTTCCTTCATTCCTATAATTTACGTACTGAAAAAAATATTATTTAATTACTTAGTGCTCTAAAAGTAACCACTGGTAAAACTAAGCCACAATTCTTCTGAGTTATAGGGGAAGTAGGGGTTAGAGAAGGTAGGAAAATGTTGGACAAAACATCTGTCAATATATTGTTAAACCAGAGATGGGATATTGAGCTGAGAAAGCTTTCTGATATAATGATAAAGGTAAATGAAATAAATTTATCTCTTAAAAAGAAAGGGACTGTAAGATGAAACATGAACTACATGTAATCTATATTATATAAATGTAACAGTTGCATAAGCTTATTAAAAGAAAAAATATGGGCAATGATGTGAGCATAACACTTAACAAAATAAATTATAGATTAAAATTTTAATATAGGACGCATCTAAATACAAACCAAAAGTTATTCGTTATGACAAATTATATAGTTAATCAAGGCTGAAGAATGAAAATTCTCAGTGAAACAAGATTCTATTCTGAATATTAGTACCATTAAAGAAGAGAACAAAAGGGCACAAATGCATTGTATGTAGTTTTATGTTATATATACTATGATTATATTCTGCTTTAACTATTCTAGCACATTGTCCCATGTATTATAAATATCAGGAGGCAAACATATTAACATGTAAAGAAAGGATGGGGACTTACATACCCCAAAATAATGTTCATAATCATGAAAATATTTACAAGACCTACAAATTCATTGCTTGTTAGTCACAAACAAATATATGGGAAGCAACTCAATCATTTACGTATAGAGAAATGGTGACATAAATGTGAGATGTATAAAATAAACACATGTTATATATTAATACATTGTGCAACTTAGGATACACAGAGTAGAAGAAATTATTATGTTCATAGCAGAATTAAGGCCAAAATAACATCAACACAACATGGTGGAACTACAAGATACCTGCAATGCCTACATAAGAAAATTTGTCTAAATAAATAAACCCTGAATAATAGACATATGCTTTATTTATGGTTATGAAAGATATTAACTCTATTTTGCATTTTATTTATAAGAATTTTATCACAATAAAGTAGAAAACAAAAGCAGAATTATTTTGAAGTTCAAAGTATATTAAGTTTCCTTGGAATAAAAATCTATAACTAGCTGAAGAAATTCTGCAAGTTGTAGTAGTATGAGAAAAAATGTACAAACTGCTTAAAGGAGTGTACATTTATAAAATATTCTCTGAAGGAAATTTGGCAAATTCCATTCACTTTTCAAATATAATTAAACCCCTCAGTTTTGAGAGATTTATCCTTTAAAAATATTTATTTTGTGATTGTACACACAAACACCACACAAACACACACACACACACACTACAACATTATTCAAAACAGAAGAAAGTGATTACAAGTTTATCTAGAAGATGAAATATCATTTAACTGTTAGAGTCTGGCTAATGCATTAACGTTGCCATGGGAAGTAGCTATCTAAAGTCTAATGAAAAAACAAGTTGCAGAGAGTACATGCAGAGCAGAGAGAATCAATTTTAAAAACCAGGTGTTTATTACACATGTGTATTAGAATTTGAAAAGTAAATGCATTAAACCTTTAACAGTATTTCCAGGTATTTATTTGTGAGCCTGATTTTCACCTTTACACCCTTCTCTATTATTTGTATTCTCAACTATGTTTTACTTCCGTAATCAGAAAAAAATCAAGCCGTTTTAAAAGAAAGATATATGTTCTGTGCTGGTTTTTCCAGTTAATTAAACAAAAAATTTTATAGTATAGCCTAGATTTATGGAACCACAAGGTAAACAAAATAGGAGGATGTAATTATGCAGGTACGCCTGTGTCTTATTTTTTTTGTTGACCGTGTATCACATACTGAGATATGGAATATGGCTACAATGAAAATGAATTCTGTGAGCCAGTAGTTTCATGGATAGATTTATTTTTATAGTTTCCTTAGTGTTTGTCTGAAGGGGAAAAAGACATAACATGAGAATGGAGCAATAAAATATCTCATTTCATACCTTCTTCTATTGACAGGTATAAGTAATACCTTATGTTTACATATCACCTATTTTAAAAAGTGAAGTATATTTATGGGCACCTGTTTATCATCAGCAATTTCTTGTGCCTGCATGCAGAGATCCATGAGCTGACCATTTGAATAAATTCAGTCAAACCACTACCTAAGGGCAGCTAATTTTTGCATCCTTGGTCAATTAAATCTAGTTAATTTATTTTCCCGTGTCATTAATTAGTCACTTGGTTTGACACACTATTTTAATACTCTGCATTCTTGTGGCAAAAGTAGGGTAAAATTACAATAGTTTCTATTTTTCAAAATATCTTTGACATATTCAAGAGTAATTAGAGTTACAATGAAGTCCTAATAAAGGAAATTATCTACCAACCACGATTGTCTCATTTTAATTGAGATTCATGATATTCTAGAAAATTTACATTAGGAAAGCCATGTAAGTCTTAATCATTGTTTCATTTAATATTTAACATGAAGTTAGAGCCTACAATCAGTGCCGGACAGGCAGAGTTGAATGTTATCTTTCTAGGAATGCAGTTCATTAGATACACAAAACATAATCAGACAAAAAAGCATGAATTGGGAGTTCTAAGGAGACTTTTTAACTACCTGATAAATTAGGAATAGAGTAGGTAAAACATTCTAGGCAGGACAGATAGCTTTCAGGAAAGAGCAAAATTGTTAAATAAATATGAGAAAGTCAGTACCCGTGGTGGTTGGAATGGAAATTAGGGAAGCAAAGAGGCAGAACATTCAAAGATGTTTACTTCGTAATCTTGGTTCCAACATTTAACCAGAATCCGTATCAGGTGCTACTGAAACAGGGGCATGGCACATTGGAATTCTAGTTTCGTTGGCCAGGTTGTTAGTATCACTGAAAGAGTATGGTCAGACTAAAAACCATAACTATTATATTCAGAAATGTGTATTTCCCAGAATTAATTCTGTACAATGTAAAGTAATACGGAGATCAAAGTCTCCATATTTGGCTCTGAACCTTGATCCTGTTCTTATCCAGCAGTGTGACTTTGGGCAAATGATTGTTACATTCTCTCTGTTTTTAGTTTTCTCATCCATGACATTGAGAATAGGGATAACATCTCAGAATTAATATAAGGATGTAATTGATTAATTAAATGTAATATAGCATAAGATCTCAATGAACCTTAGCTAGGAAGTTTTATTTTTGTCCTCGGATAGCCCTATAATTCTCTAAAATATGTTTTGGTCATGAGTCTTTCTTTACCATCAACTCCACTTTCTTGGTAGACTCCATGAATAGCCATGGTATTTTTTTTTATATTATTTTTCTTCAATCCCTTAGAAGTCATTGTGACCCCATGGTTAGTATTTTGCTTTTTACTCTTCACTCCATGTGAGCTGCATTTCTTTTAAAATTGCACACTGCCAGTATGGAGATTCCTCAGAAAACTTGGAATGGACCCACCATTTGACCCAGCTATCCCACTCCTTGGTTTATACCCAAAGGACTTAAAATCAGCATACTACAGAGATACAGCTACATCAATGTTCAGAGGAGCTCAATTCAAAGTAGCTAGATGGTGGAACCAAGCTAGATGCCCTTCAACAGATGAATGAATACACACACACACACACACACACACACACACACACAATGAAATATTAGCCATAAAGAAGAATAAAATTATGTCATTTGCTGGTAAATGGATGAAGTTGGAAAAATATCATGCTAAATGAAATAGGCCAAGCCCTAAAAACCAAAGGCTGAATGTTTTCTCTGGTAAGTTGATGATGATACATAATGAGGGGAATGGTGGGGGGGGGGGGGTGGTAGGAAGAGAAGAATGAAGGAACTTCGAATGGTGTAGAGGAAATTGGGGCTGGAGGGGTGGGGGAAGGAAAGATAGTAGAATGAAACAGACAGTACTACCCTATGTACATGTATGATTACATGAATGATGTGAATCTACATTGTATAACCATAGAAATGAAAAGTTGTACCCCATTTGTGTACAATGAATCAAAATGCAGTCTGTAAAAATAAAAGAAAATTTAAATAAAAAAAGAGAGAAAAATAAAATAAAATTGCACACTGCCAGGACCTTCTTTTTATTTTCCTTCTCAGTCTGGAGTAAATGCATGGGGAATGTGTGGACAAAGCAAGGCTGTATCAGCTAGCCCCGATTATAGAAAACAAGGCCAACAGATCACTGTTATAGAACAGCAAAGTCTCAAAATTCCCTGTGCAAGGAAGGCCTAGGAATCTCACTCTAGCAACCCAGAGGTTTCAAATTTTAGCGAACACATTAGAGACACAATCTCAGCAGAAAGAGTATATTCATGTGTACTCAACTAGAATCTCAACCTACTCAGGAATCAGTAAAAACAAAGGACTTCAGACAGTGGCAAATCAGGGGTATGGAGACTGGAGAAACAGCTAGTAAGGTCTTTTAATCACTTATGCATTTCATTCAGATTATTTTTTCAGTTTTTAATTCATTCACTAATTTTTTTTGTGATGGTAAAGAAGGGCTAGGATTGAAACCAAGGCCTTAGGCATTCTAAGCACACATTGTACCAACTGAGCCAGTCCTAAGAAGTGCCTTTTTGTTGTTGTCATGTTTTGCTTATTTGGGTCTCTATTTTTGATTCTGTGAAAAAAAAAAAAAAAAATTGACTTGTCTCCTATTGATTTTGCCTTGAGATCTGTAGGGAGTGGGGGAAACAAACAGGAAAAGCTGTAATTACAGATCAGTGCTGAGTGGGCTCAAATGGGGAGAATGTTCTTTGTTGTGGAGACTGGAGGAAGACACTGCCTGACATGGCAGACTTTTCTGTAGGTCACATCTGTTCATGGTTGAGGCTGTTTACTCTCTTTCCTTTCCTTCGTTTTAGCGATGTTCAGGTGAGCAAGGGCATTGAAGTGTTTGCTACCCAAGTTAGGAGCAAAACCCAGGAGTTGCAATTTGCTCCTGATTTAATGGGGAGCAAAGATGAAGTCTTCAGGGTATTTTCCTGCACAGCCTTTGGAAGGTTTAGATGAATGATAAGAAAGAAATAGAAAACCTGACATTTGCCCATAGTTTCAATTTCACAAAGTCCTGGCTTCTCATTTGGGACACAGATGTTCCTGCCTCCAATTAGGGTCCAAATGGGATGTCATAGGGAAAGAAGAAGAAGCAAAGACAATGTACGTTTAGATACTTAAAACAGATTATTAGTATCTTGAACTTATTGCAAATAGAGGAAGCCATTTGCAATATGAAATTGCAATATCACCTGTGAAATATCACCTGTAACAACAGTTCTTTTTTAACAACAGTTCTTTTTTTTTTTTTCTGTATGCTGATTAACAGGTAATTGCAACAATTGAAATTCTGCTTTTTAATTTTTATCAGGTTCTTAGAAAAAGGGAAACATGGGGAAAAAATCGCACAACAACTTAGCATCAGTTCAAAAGTTGCATGGATGTAATGATCATTTATTAATAGCAGTAATAGCTACTTTTGATATTTACCAGGAGCTCTGCTAAGAGAAATTTCTATCAGTAATTGTAAAAATGTTCTTTAGGGAATTGCTTAGAATTATTGGGTAGCTATACATGCGTTGGTAGTTTTACTAAATATTAAACTACTCTAAAGCATTTTTGCCAATCTGCAGTCTCACACCAGAATGGGAATAAGAATTCCCATTTCCCACTGCCTGCCCCCCCCAGCTTTTTATCCTCAGAATTTGTCACCAATACGATGAGTAGTGTATTGCTGAAAGTCCGTCTATGTATCAGTAATTTTAAATAGTCTAAAGAAATAATACAATAAAATTTCCAGGGCTCTTTTCATTAGTGGAATAATTAGAAGGTGTTAAGACCTATGTAAAGATGTATTCTAGAGAGGATAGAAACTTTCATTGCCCCAGAGAAATTATACTCTTCTGGTCTTTAGACTCTTTTTTAAAACCTTTCCCATGTATTGCAGAATAAATAAAACATTAGAATGCAGATTTTATACTTGAAGTAACCCTGAACAAATGAAGTCCAGATTAACTAACTTTGGTAAGTGTTAGTTTAAATTATACAAATTTGTTGTTTATAATTAGGAAATAATCATACTGGCTAACCCTATTTAAATAAGCTCCATTTGCAGTGCAATGCTCCTAAAATAATTAGAACAGTCTAATGAATCAAAAAAAAAAAAACAAACAAAAAGAACAACACTTTTGATCATAAGGAGAGATGGCAAAACTAGATTTAATTATATTTTAAAAGTTAATAAAGTAAGAATAGACAGCTTTGCATAATTTAAAAGTTTAATTAATAGCAGTGGAAGAATTACTAGTTTCTACACTCTCTTCTTTCATTTTTTTCATGAACTCTACACTCCAACTGGTAAACTCTTACTATCACAAACATCCCAAGGATCTTAAAAACTCAGGACACTTGTGCATATCGTTTTTATCTGTGGTAGGGACTTCTGAGTTTCCACTTCTCACAAAGCATTTTCTGATACCCATCACAATTATATAAAATCAAATATTCAAATTACCCAAAAAGGAATCCGATATTTATTTAAGTGCATTGTATAGCATTGGATACTATTTTTGGCTACTGAATTCCCATTAGCACCTCTCTGCCCCCTCAAATCACATAATTGTCCCTAAATCTAAAGGTTAATTCTCAAAAGCTTCTATGGGAGAGAATGCCTATACCAAGCTGATGCCCCAGACTGAAATGTTTAAATAACTAAGAAAGAGCTGGGCACGATGGCACGTGCCTGCAATCCCAGAGACTTAGGAGGCTCAGGTCAGAGGATCACAAGTTTGAAGCAAGTCTCAGCAAAGCCCTACATAATTTAGTTAAGACCCTGTGTCAAAACAAAAAATAAAAAGAACTGAGGATGTGGTTCAGTGGTTAAGTGTTCTGGATCAATCCTCAACACCATAAGATAAAAAATAAACTAAGAAACAGATGTCTATTTTGTCTGAGCCATTTGTGTGTGTGTGTGTGTGTGTGTGTGTGTGTGTGTGTGTGTGTGTGTGTGCGCGCGCGTGCACGCGCATGTGCGCAAACGTGTGTGTTTCTGGGAATTGAAGTCAGGGATATGTTACCATGATCTACAACCTTGATAAATGGCCCACGATGGCCTGGAACTTGTGGTACCCTTGCCTCAACCTCCTGAGTAGCCGGGATTATAGACAGGCACCCCCTTGCCCAGAAATTAAATTAGATACTTTCTTTCTCTCTCTCTCTCTCTCTCTCTCTCTCTCTCTCTCTCTCTCTCTCTCTCTCTCTCTCTCTCTCTCAGAAAAGTCCATTGCTCCATGTTCTACATAAAAAAAATACAACTTTAATTTAAAGGACCTTTCTGAGACATCCAATAGAAGATTCATTGTCTTCTTCCACTGAGTTTTCACTGGAACTAAGAGACCTGAACAGAACAATTTTAGAGGTGGAAAAGTGTATCTGGAGGCTCATGGTTTCAGAGGTCTCAACCATAGACAGCAGGCTCCATTCCTCAAGGCTGAAGATAAAGCTGAACATCAGGATATCATAAAGGAAGAGTGTGGTAGAAGGAAGCAGCTCACATGATGATCAGAAAGCAGAGAGAGAAAGAGGTCTAAACTTGCCAGATTCAAATACGTACCCCAAAGCCACATCCCAATGCCCACCTCCTCCAGTCACTATCTACCACTTCAGTTACCACTCAGTTAAGCCCTATTACGGGATTAATTCACTGATTGGGTTAAAAATCTTAGATTCCAATCATTTCTTCTCTGAGCCTTCTTGCATTGTCTCACATATGAACTTTTGGGGGAACCCTCACATCTAAACCATAACACTTATTTTTTACTTTTCCCCCATTTTTATGTACTTATATACCTTATCACCAATTAAACCTATGAGTGCGTGAGAGAAGTGAACTTTTATATTAACTGTCATTATAGCCATGTTGCCCAGCACAGGTGTGGCTCACAGTAGATATAATTCAAAAAATCACTGAGTAAGTACATAAGTTATAGTTTAGATAGAAGTAATACACAAAATATGTCATATCAAGGTATCCATCTAATGATTAAATATCATGACAAAACCAGAAACAAAATAAGAAGTATAAGAAACGTATTGGGAAAAATCTTGTGAAGGATAAAGAGGAAGGGGACAGGAATAAGCTACAAAAACTTCAAACCCCAGTGCAGCTCAGATACCTATGAAAGGAGAGAGGAAAGGAAAGATTGGGAAGGAAGAGTCTCATACTCCAGTGAATTTCTGAAAAAAATTCAGTCAGGTCATTAGTGTTCTAAGGAAGATTTGCCTGGTGAAAAAGTCCAGTCTCAGGAAGGAATGGTACAGAATCAGTGGCTCCAGTGTGCTGGCTCAGTGGTATCTTTGCACAGACAGAGGGATAGCGGTGGTGGATCTAACAGGATGGCAGCTAGGGCCGTTTCTCATGGAGAATGGAGTAACATATTTTCATAGAAACTACAAAATTATAAATTAATACTTCAAGAACAAACCACAAAAAAATAGTAATTTGCCTAACTATAAATGGTTATTATGTTAGACAGCATTTACTATTTACTTCCACACTTCTTATTTCCTAATGTTACATTATATAATTTCATCCCAAACTTCAGAGGATGATACCTATTTATATTAACTCATTCAGGATAATCTTTCACAAGCGCCTGGTTTCAGAAAAGCAATGTGACATGATCCTGACAAATGATATGCAGGGTGTCCAGTGATGATTTCCTGATGAAGGTTTGTCCTCTTCCAGGAAATACATACTAAATGAATTGAACCCTTTTCTTCTAGAAGTTGCTGCCTCTGGACATAACACCCAAAGCAGCTATATGCCAAAAGGTTAGGGATCAGAGCCAGAGACCTGACCTTGCAGATCAAGAACCCACCTCACTTCTGGAGCTCTGGACACTCTGAACTCTTAATGAGAATACATAATGTCTTCTTTATTTAAGCCTGTTTCATGTGTGAGTACCTACAGTCCCAAACTGAAAAATTCTGTTTTGTTAATTATATAAATATTTTAAAAATTTTTGAAAATCAAAATGTACCAATGGAAGACATAACGCAAATACCACAAACTAAAAATGAAAATACTAAAATGTTAAAGAGGATGTGGATCCATATGGATCATTTCCCAATTATTGAAAATAGTCAAAAAATGCATTTTTGAGACATAATTTAACTTTTATAATTTTTTGAAATATGATATACAATATAGATATAAGGCATTGGATAAACTGAATAATTTTAAACGTGATTTAAATCAATTCAGGCTAAGTGTTTATGGGAAATAAATTTGCAATATATAGCAAGAATTTTAAAATAACCATTATTATGTTTTGGATCTGGAATGTTCCCCACAGGCTCATTGTTGTAGGCTTGGTCCCCAAAGCAACAGTGCTCGGGGTAGGGATTTGGTGAAATGATTGGATCATGAGAGCTTTAATCTCATCAGTGTGTTGTAGTTTGGATATGAGGTGTCCCCCTAAAAAGCTCTGTTAATGCAAGAATGTTGGGAGGTAGTATAATTGGTTGAGAAAGTTAACCTAATCAATCCATACTAGATTGAATGGACTGAATGGTAACTGTAGGCAAGTGGGGCATGACTAGAGGGAGTGGGTCACTGAGAGTGTGCCCTGGAAGTATTCACCTTCCCTGTGTCCACCCTCTTGCTTTCTGACTGACATAACTGGAGCCGCTTTTCTCCATCCTGTCATTTGGCCATGATGTGCTGCCTCACTTGGGCCCAGAGATATAGACTAGGCCATCAATGGACAGAGACATCTTAAACTATGAGTACCAAATAAACTCTGCCTCCTCTAAGTTATTTCTGTTAAGTATTTTGGTCACAGTGGTGCAAAGTTGACTAAAACACAAATTGGTACCCAGAGGTGGGGTTGTTACAGTGAATAACCTGACCATGTGATTCAGAAGCCTTAGGAAGTGGTTTATAGGAAGACTTTGGGAAACTTTAGAGATATAACCTGGAAAAGATTCAGAATGTTATAAGCAGAAGTTAATGTGTGATTCTGATTAGAGCTCAGAAGACCAGCATACAGACTGGAATGTAGATTGTGCTCATGAGGATTCAGAGGGAATAGGACTCTATTAGGAATTGGACTAGAAGTCAATCATGTTACATTCTGGAAAAGAAATTATCTACACTTTGTCCATGTCCTGTGACTCTGTATGAGACTGAATTTTAAAGTTAGGGACTAATTGAATTTCAAGACAGGACAGCTTTCAATCAGCATTCAATCAGGTTTGTATATTGCTGGCAGATTTTAGTCAACTTTACTGTGAGAACTGGGAGCAGAAAGCAGAACTAAAGAATTTTAAAATCTTGCAGCTTGACCAAAAAGATGCTTATAAAACTGGGGTCACAAAAGTTGTGCTTGTTAAATATTATATCCATGAAAAAGATGCTAAGTACTTCTTCGTATGGAGAAAATAAAAACATGACTTGAGAGTATCCTAGAAATTTGCAAGACCATACCCATTATAGGCTCAAGGATAATAGAAGGGAAAATTTCTTTGAGAGGATATTGTGGGAGCACCTTTCTCCAACAGGGAGGACTAAGAAATTGACTAACACAATTGTAAACCTTAAATCCCATAATTAAAATTATAGATTTTTTTCCTAAGGAAATAATTACAAATAATTCAGTCACCTTCTAATCTAATAATCATTGTGGCTTTTGCTTAATAATAGGAAAATATTTAAGTACACTATCATGCAGCCATAAATGACTAACAAGATATTCTTTAACTAAAGTGATTGTTTCCCATACAATGACCATTAATAGGAGTTATATTAACACTTGTTGTAAATATAGATTTCTGGTGTCATTCCAGACTTACTGAACTGAATTTTCTTTTCTCTCTCTTTTTTATTTTTTTGGTGCTGGGGATCGAACCCACGGCCTTGTGTTTACAAGGCAAGCACTCTACCGACTGAGCTATCTCCCCAGCCTCAACTGAATTTTCTTTGAAAGTTACCAAGAATATACATATTTAATAATCATTTCAGTGATTCTAATGATTAAATACTAGGTAGGAAACAATACTTCAAAAAAGATAACCATCAAAGCCATGCAGTGGCATAATATTGAAATAAAAATATAGAAAACATATTTTCTGTATATTTATCTGTGACTTTTTAAATATATCTGTAAATTCAAGTTAAAAATTTAGTTAAAATGTGTCCACATTTCTTAAAATTTTTTTGCAATGTTATATTAGCATTTTCCTTAAGGAAGGAAATGACTACACACAGTACTACAAAACTGTTCTATATATATGGAATTTACCCCAAATTACATTTGGTTATAAGAGCCTTTGTACATTTTACACCAAGTTTTTCTCAATATTAAACACATGTATATGATCTTTTCAGCTCATAAATAAATATAAGTAAGTTTCAGATGGAAAAAGTATTTAATATATCAAAATCTAGGAAAAGTATCTAATAAAATGTTCATCTATTATTGAAGGATATAAAAGATAATAAAAACTATTAAGTTGAAACCTTTATCTACTCACAAGCCCTACAAGAGTTGTACTTTTGATAAACTAGAAAATAAAATATTTGCCATATTGTATATTATTTTAAATCAGTAGACCTATTGCAACAAAAAGTCAATACTTTCACTTATATCTAAAAAAAAGTTCTCAAAATGGGTTTTGTTGATTTTCTACTATGAAGTTGGATTTTATCAAGAATTAATCAATCAAAAAATCACTCTTCCAATCATTTTATAGTAATTGAGTTATAATCCCTTTCTGGGTCTGTCAACATTACTGATGGATGGACCTGTCTCACTATTTCTTATTAATATCTGTTGTCAAGTTCTCATCGTTCCCTTATTTTAAGATGGAATGTTTCAATGGAATGTTTCAATGGAAAAGGCACAAAGAGATAACAGTAATAGTTGCATTTTAAATTTGTACTGACGCAAGAAATTACTACAGAAAGAGAAAAATATTACAGTAAACTGCTGTTACTGCAAAATGAATGTGTTTACTATATTTTCATTTCTAAAATCTAGCCAATAGTCTTGTAGAAGTCATTCACACAGTTTATAAAAACATAGTAAAATGTATTACACATCTGCATTTCTACTATTAAAAATATCTTGGAAAGTAAAAAGCACAGGTGCTTTAATCCCAAAATGATAAGAGAAAGATGTGAATGCTAATTAAGAAGAAGGAGAAGGGGAAGAGAAATCACTACCCTCAATATTTGTGGTTTCTTACTATGTAAGAAACTTACTATGCAATTTGAAAATCTGCATTTAATCTTTATTGTAAGTTTATGTAGTGATACTGTTAGGTAGTATTTCCTTTTAACAGATGAAGAAATTGATGTGATAGTGGGTTAAGTAATTTGTCCATAGTCCGTAGTGTGGGCAAGATTCAAGTTGCACAGCCTAAGGGTCCAGAACACTTTTACCTATTATATTACAGTTGCAAGATGCTAGAATTAAACAGACCTGTACTTACATATGAAATATCCAAATTCTTACTCAGTGTGAAAAACACTTAAATTATATTATTTTTCAAATCTGAACCATTTAAATAATGTCACCATTAGCAAAAATAATACATATATTTCCTCTCTCCCTTGATTTATTTTACCAGAATTTAAATGAGAATTATAACAATTTTGAAGTCCAGCAAAGTCACAACTTCTTTCTACAAAACATCAAGGACAAAAGTTATGTAAAGAATGTTTGAGACTACACTATGATGCTTATATCTGCTCAACTGTTTGGTGCTTTATGTATTTTCAGTACATTCACAGAGAGTAAAACAGATAACATTATCTATATTTGCCAATGAGGAAATCTAAACTTGAAAAAATTAAATGATTTGCACAGGTTCACATAGGTTACAAATGTAGGTTCTAATCCTATTCCTGCCTTGTAAAATTGTAAGAAACTCCTTTTTTTTTTTGTCTTTGAAAATAACAATTGATGCCATATACTGCACAGAGTGACGTAATATATTTGAAAAATTTGGAAAGATCAAAGAAGAGCTCAAATTATCCCTATTTGCCAATGACATAATTCTATGTTTAGAAGACCCCAAAAAACTCCACCAGTAAACCTCTGGAAATCATAAATAAATTCAGCTAAGTAGCAGGATATAGAATTAATGCTAATAAGTCAATTGCATTCCTATACCCCAATGATGAATCAACTGAAAAAGAAATTAGGAAAACTATCCCATTCACAATAGCTTCTAAAAAAATAAAATACATAGTAATCAATCTAATGAAAGAGGTGAAAGACCTCTACAATGAAAACTACAGAACACTAAAGAAAGAAATTGAGAAAGACCTCAGAAGATGGAAAGACTTCCCATGTTCTTCGATAGGCAGAATTAATATTGTCCATACGGACATACTACCAAAAGTGCTATACAGATTCAAGGCAATTACCATCAATATTCCAATGACATTCTTCATAGAAATAAAAAATCAGGCATGAAATGCATTTGGAAAAATAAGAGGCCCAGAATAGCTAAAGCAATCCTTAGCAAGAAATACAAAGCAGGAGGCATCACAATACCAGACCTGAAATTATGGTGCAGAGCAATAGTAATCAAAACAGCATGGTATTGGCACCAAAATAGGCAAAAAGATCAATGGAACAGAATAGAAGACACAGAGACAAACCCACATAAATACAGTTAACTCATATTAGACAAAGGCACCAAAAATACACACTGGAGAAAAGGTAGCCTCTTCAACAAATGGTGCTGGGAAAACTGGAAATCCATGTATAATAGAATGAAAGATAATCTCTATCTCTCATCCTGCACAAAATTCAACTCAATGGATCAAAGACCAAGGAATTAGACCAGAAACCGTGCACCTACAAGAAGAAAAGGAAGGCCCAGCACTTCAACATATTGGCACAGGAACTGACTTCTTGAACGAGAGTCCTAAAGCACAGGAAATGCACTTTAAAAATCAATAAATGGTATGGCATTAAGTTAAAAAACTTATTCACAGCAAAGGAAACAATGAAGAATATGAAGAGAGAGCCTATAGGATGGGAGAAAATCTTTACCATCTGCACCTCAAATATGGTGTTAATTTCCAGGATATACAAAGAACTCAAAAGGCTTAACACCAAAGAAACAAATGACCCAATCAATAAATGGGCAAAGGAACTGAATATCATATTTCTTCTTTTGATGAAATGAATGATGAACAAATATATGAAAAAATGTTCAACATCTCTAGCTAGTGAAATGCAAATTAAAACTCTATCTCATGCCAATCAGAATGGCAAATATGAAGAACACAAGTAACAACAAATGTTGGTGATGATATGGGGAAAAGGAAATGCTCATTCATTGCTGATGGAACTGAAAATTGGTGCAACCACTTTGGAAAATAGTATGGAGCATCCTAAAAGAACTTGGAATGGACTCCCCATTTGAACTAGTTATCCCACTCCTCAGAATATATGCCAAGGATTTAAAATCAGCATACTACAGTGACACAGCCACATCAATGTTTATAATAGCACAATTCACAATAGCTAAGCTATGGAACAAACCTATGTGCCCATCAACAGATGAATGATTAAAGAAATTGGTGTATATACACAGTGGCCATAAAGAAGACTGACTTTATGAAATTTGCCAGTAAATGGATGGATCTGGAGATTATCATGCTAAGTGAAATAATCCACAAATCCAAAGGTTGAATGTTTTTGCTGATATGTAGAAGCTGAACCACAATAAAGGGGGTAAGGAGAAGAAGAGAAGTTCAGTGCATGAGACAAAGGGGAATGAAGGGAAGGGAGGGGAGATAGGAATAGGAAAGACAGTAGAACAAATCTAACATAATTTTCCTATGTGCATATATGAAAATATCTAAGTGAATTCCACCATCATGCTCACCCACAGGAATGGGGTCCTAATTAGAGTAAGATATATCCCATGCTTGTATAATTTTATCAAGACAAATTCTACTGTCATGTATAAGAAAAACCAATAAATAAAAACAGAAAAAATTTCAGTATAGACCAGTGGATTTCAATGTAGCAAATTATGAAATATTCACTAACATCATTTCAGATTCCACTTTACAATCAACATTTAAAAATCTACCACATGTTAAGTTTTGTGGTGTATCAAAAAGGATGGCTACAATTATTTGATTTTGAGACCATTAAAATAATCCTTCCTTTTCCAACAACATATTTCATGCCAGATTTACATATGTGCATGTTAAGTGTATATAAGGCATAAATGCAGAGTCATATAGAGACTCCAGTCCTTTCTGTTCAGCCAGACATTAGTTTTAGAAAAATGCAAAGTATTTATGGTCTGTTACAATTTTTTAATTTTGGAAAATAGACTGCTTTTCATAAAATATATATTGTTTATGTTTACATATAAAGGGTTTATTATTGTTTTAAATTAATAACTATTTTAAAAATAAAAATACACAAACATAATGGACATAAACTTTTAAAAATAACAGCAAGTATATACTCTATTTTAAATGTGTACTGCAAAACATCATATTAGCAAAGATTACATAACAAAGCATCATGTTACAAATATTGGTACTGCTTTCTATAGAGTCATAGCAACCATAAAATAATCATTAGGATCATCAAAATTCACATTAACTACGAATCAGATACCATTACCTGGTTAATATTGTGCTATGTAGAGGGAAGTTGTACATTTCATGAGTCATTAATTTCAATATTGATATTTATTAATTTTACTTGAGTTTTTAATAGCTGTCCCTTACGTGTCCATACAATGCTGGAAGAAATAGGTTAGATTTAGTTAAATAATCTTAACTGAAATTAAAATGAATACCCCTTCTGTTATAGTTTAGATATTAGGTGTCTCCCAAAAGCTCATATGTGAGAAAATGCAAGAAAGTTTGGAGGAGATATGATTGGGTTATGAGAATCTTAATGCAATCAGTGAATTAATCACCTGCTGGGGTTAACTGAGTGATAACTGAAGGCGGGTAGGGTGTGGCTGGAGGAGATAGGTCATTGGGGGCATGGGGTTGGGGTTGTATTTTGTACCTAGCAAGTGGAGTTTCTCTCTGCCTTCTAATCATCATGTGATGAGCCATCTTCTGCCAGGGTATTCTGTCTCACCGGGAGTCCCAGGGAATGGAGTCAGCCATTTATGGACTGAGATCTTTGAAATGGTAAGCCCCCCAAATAAACATTTCCTCCCTAAAATTGTTCCTGTTGGGTCTTTTAGTTACAACAGTGAAAAGAACTGACAAAAACATCCTCCATGTGTTTATTGTTTAGTGAAATCCTACTGTTATGGTTTGGAAATTTCCCAAACGCTTGTAAAAAGCAATTTCAACGTTTTTAACTGAGAAAGTCTTTTAGTGTTTTGTGAAAAGTTAAAACATGAAATTCTTTGTGTTGACAACCAGTAAAGAATGATTTGCTTGTCATTTGAAATGGTTGAGCTATAAAGCACTGACTGTGAAACTTACAACAGAAATTCAGAATGACCTTACCCTCCAATGATAAAAATGGAAACTTTGCAATAAATTTCTCTTAAGTATTACCTTAACAATATACTTCACTGTTCCACCTCTACAGAGTTCTTTGTAGAATACAGGATTAAATCAAGTTAACTATCAAAGAGTCCTGAAATAGTTTAATATCACCTTCTCCCAGCTAAGGGAAGGTTAAGCAGTGTGGCCCCCTACTGTCATAGAAGCAGCAACAGGAAATTTTTTTCATCTTTGAATCAAATTTTCTTCTACCACATTTCCACTCAGTTATCAGTCCTATTTCTTTTTCAGTCACAAGCACTACAGAGCCTCACTCCTTCCCTTCTTTAAAACTCAGTAGATCAGATCTTCATTCAGGTGTGACTATTGCAAAACCTACTAATTTATGCTCAGTCATTTATTTTATGATACATTATGTAATTTCTGGCAATAGTTTATTTTATGTAAAGCTTAATTCTTTCCCTCAAATATCTTGCATGCTCAAGATTATATAAAACATGGGAAAATATATCATGTATAAGAAACTGAAAGAAAACGTGTAATTGAAACACTTTAAGCGATTGGAAAGTGAAATGAAATGAGGTTGTTCATAGAGATTTGGGCAGAATATGCATGACTTTGTACAACATCTAAGCTAGTTTTCGGCTTTATTTTAGCCATCATTTAAGTGACAATTGTTAAATGTAGAATTTAAAATCCTTAAAATAGGGCCACAGGCATATTTTATGTCTTTCTACTCTCCCGCTTTCTAGGCAATCAGATGTTATTTATATTCCTCAATGGAATTGGTGCCCTTGCCAACCAAATTTTTGCTGACATGCTTTTCTCAACTTACAGCTGTGTTACCTTAATCTGCCTATGAATGGCCTCAGCATTCTGTAAAGCCTGGACAAACTTCATCTTTTCTGTGAAATATCCAAACACTTTAACCAGAGTCTGCCTCTCTCTCTCTCTCTCTCTCTCTCTGTCTTTCTCTGATTTGTAAGCCTTTTACAACTTTAAATTATTTGAATAACTCACAACAATGAATAAAGTTATATTTTCATGTAACTGTGCAACCTACAAAGTGATTCACATATATACTGCAACTACGTAGTCAATTCGTCAAATTTTAGTGATGAGAAAACAGGCATGGGAATTAAGTAGATTGCTATATGTGCTATATAGCTATAAGATAATAGAGCTATTGTTCATTTATAGATATGCAGAAAGTAAAGCCTGTGTTTCTAACAGAGGTCACGTGTGTGTAAAACTTTTGATTTTCATTTTAATTTTCTATATTGCTAACTTTTGCTCTGTGGAGGCTTGTCCTTGGGATGTAAGACCAAATCCTTGTTTTTTCCCTCTGATTTTCAATGTGTAGTAAAGTGTATAACACATGTTGAGTATTAAAATATTTACTTTTAAAGTGGGATAATTCATTGTTTTGCATGAATGCAACAGGTACCAACATACATAAAAGAGAAACCATGATTCCTTTAAAAACATCAATGAAACATGAAGAAATAATTTATCGTCTCCCTAATCCACCCTATTACTTACCTGTTTTCTTTCTCATTAGCATTTTCAAGCTTTCAATCTACTTGGTTTTGACTTAGATAGCTTTCTTCTTTATAAGGAAAATAATGGCAACAAATTATTAACTGAGTCAGCTGCTTCACGTCACTTAGAACTGTACCCAAACCTACTGCTGCAGACAGGTGTGGGTTCAGAACTCATGTCTTAAAAGGTCTTTGCTCCTTTTTGTCTAAGGATTCCACATGTGCCCTGGTTGCCACATCCCCTCTTCACGCTATGTCCTCATTCCATCAGTTTCACTAATTCTCATAAATGTACCTGGTCTCTCTACTTTCTCCCCTTTTATTTAACTTTCTGCCCAATATAATCACATATTAAAATACCTTCTCCTGAACTTTACCTTAATTGGAACTAGAAATTCAATTATTTAATAGTATTACTCATCTTGCTTTCTTTTTTCTTCTTGTAGTGAACTTATTTACCTTATTCCTCTGTTGCTTTATTTTTTCTCAACAACACAACATAGATTATTATCTAAAAAATGTAGTTAGCAAAGATGTCAGCTGGCTGCTATCTATTCTAGGTCAATAAAGCTAAGGTTATAAGAGCCAAAGGAATTCCTAATAAAGTCAAGGATGATCAACACTAATAAAGTTAACTGGAGAAAAAATGACAGAATCAAAATGCACTCAACCCAGACTGCTGGAGGTCCTATATCTATGAAAGTGATGAATGGCATTATGGATTAGAAAAGACATAAAATCTTTCACATGCTTCACTAGTGATCCAGGGACCTGAAATGTTACATGTGCATAAACCAATTCATGGTTTAAAAGACTTGATTGTTTTAGCAAATGTATAATATATTATATAAATTAAAAAGTTGATTTAATAAAATATTCCTTTGTGATTTACCCAAAAAAGTTAAAACACATGAATGTATGTTGAAACATAATTACATGGAAAAACAAAATTAATCAGCTTTATACTATTTTTTTTATCTACCTTGACATAATTTCTTAATCAGTTTAGTATGTATCTCTTAAGAAAGGTGACATAATATAATTTTACTTTAAAGGATTTCAGGAAAACATTTTTTCTATATTTTAAATTATTTCATTTAGATATAAAAATGATGTCCATGTATGACATTGAATAATACAAAATACCTTACAAAATAAATCAAGCATAACATCATCCAGAAAAAAATTGTCACCACATGCCTCTGCATCCTTTTTTCTTGTTCAAGCATGTATTTTCAAACATTTATACCTCATCCTACTATAAACTTTTTGGATTTTTAACTTTAAAGCATTTTATATCATATCATAAATTCCTTCTTAGTATCACTTTAAATGACAGAGACTTACACATTACTTCACTTCTATAACAATTTTGGCATTAATACTCCTTTGTGTTTCTTTTTCTTTTTTAATACTTCATTTTATTTTTGGCTAATATGTATTCTCATTCATAATAATGGATTCAGTGTGACATTTGATACATGTATAGAGCATGAATTTATCACATCCAGCCTACTTTTATTCACCCTTTACCCCTCTTCCCAACCTCTAGTCATACTCTACATTTAGGTCAAACAGTTTTTAGCCTTCACACGTGAGAGTGAACACAAAATACTGAACATAATGTTCCAATTCCATCCATTTTCCTGCAAATGACAGGATTTCATTCTTAAGTATGGCTGAATTCCATTGTGTGCATGCGTGCGTGTGTGTGTGTGTGTGTGTGTGTATCAGATTTTCTTTATCCATTCATCCAGTGTTGGGAACCTATGTTGATTCCGTATCTTAGTTATTGTACTGCCATAAACATAAACATTTGATATGTTGATGTCCTTTCCTTTCTATACCTGGAAGTTGGAGAGCTGGGTCATATCTGATTCACATTTAGTTCTCTATGACACTGATATTAAGTTACATTTCTACTAACATGAGAGTTACATTTTTGCGAGTTATTTTTCCCCCATGCTCACCAGCATCTTTCTTTTAAAATAATAATTGCTGCACAATATAACAAAACTATACTCTACATTTTATATGATTTTCTTAGAATTCACTCCCAGATAGATGAATATAAGTTCCAAGAGATATGTAAGTTTTGATCGTTTTAACTTTTGGTGTATTGCTTTATATTTATCCCAAGGATAAACTCACCAGTGATGTATCAAAATGTCTACATATTTACCATAACTGAATACTGACATTAAAAGAATCATCTTTTGCTGATTTTAGAAATGAACATTTACATAGTTGTTGATTTTGTACTTGAGAGATTGCTAAATGGTTAGGAATTATAATAATTTCATTAATCATTAGCATTTCATATTTCATTGATGTTGTTACCATTTTAGCGTTCCTTTTCAAGTGGTCTCTAGAGTGACTGGAATAGTTTTGCTCACTACTGTAGCCTTAGGCCTATCATAGAGTCTTATTCAATATTTACTCATTAATAAATGTTTTTCAATGACTTAGGGTGAATTGGATAATAAATGAATAGATGAATAAATTGAAGAAAATAACAGTCTGATGTCAAAAACAGGAGAATTTTAAAATACTATGGAAATCTAGTTCCACATTTGGCATATTAAGTCAATATCAAGGCTGTATTATATTATTTTAGGGAGGATATTTTCTTTTTAAAATTTTACTTTTTGGTTTTCAAGATGGCGGCCTAGAGGGTGGCTGCATTACGTGTTGCTCCAGAACTCAGGATTCAAGAGAGGAGATATTGAGACGCTTGGGACCAACTCAAAGTAGCCGGGTGACTCTCACCCCCTGGGGGGGCATCCCGGATGGGACGGGGGTCCCGGAACGCAGGAAACTTTGTGAAGTAGAACTGCCGGCGAGACGCCCCTCCCCCCGCTGGAGCGCCATAGAGGAGGCCGCTCGGCACAGCGCTGGGACTCGGAGCAGCCACTGGGGCTCCAGCGGCTGCCCGGAGGAGGAGTGGCGGGGAGAACTGTGTGGACTCAGGACACCGGGGCCTGCCCTGAGGAGGAGGAGAGGAGCGTGGCCACTTGGATTCGGAGAGACTGCGCCAGAGCTGCAGGCGGTTGCCAGAGGAGAAGCCGCGCGGCGAGCTGTTTGGAATCACAACGACGCTTCTGAACCCCGGGGCCTGCCCTGAGGACAAGGAGGAAGAGGAGCGGCCGCTTGGATTCGGGTGACTACACGGGAACTACAGGCGGTTGCCAGAGAAGGGGCTGCGTGGCGAGCTGTTTGGACCCGGACCACTTCTGAACCCCGGGGCCTGCCCGGAGGAGTAGGAGAAGGAGGAGAAGGAGCGCGGCGGGTCCTTTGGACTCGCAGTGACTGCATTAGCGCTCCAGGCGGCTGCTCAGAGGAGAAGGCGAGTGGTGAGTTGTTTGGTCTTAAAGTGACAGCTCCTGAACACAGGGGGGCTGCCTGGAGGAGAAGTGTGGTGGGACGCTTGGTCTTGAGGGACCACACCACAGCTCCGGGCGGTTGCCCAGAGGACCCGTGCAGCGGGTCACGTGGATTCAGAGCCACTCAGAGGGACTGCTCCTGAACACCCGGGGGGTTATCTGGAGAAGGAGGAGGAACGGGCAGGGTCACTTCGACTCGGAGTAATTGATTGCCCCGGGCTACGGGTGGTTGGTGGGAGGAGGAGGCACGAAGTGAGTTTCTTGGACTCCTAGTGACTGCACCGGCATACTGGGCGGCTGTCTGGAGGAAGAGGCCTGTGGCGGGTCTCTGGGACTCAGAGCGATTGTTCGGGGCCACAGGTGGCTGCTCAGAGGAGGGGCCACGCAGCCAGGCGATTAGGTGCAGAGCAGGGTCCCAGGATCTAGGAGGCTTCTGGGTGGAAGAGCCGCACAGAGACAGGCTTAGGGCGGAGCGAAGGTTCCAGGCCTGTGGGCAAATTCTCTGAGGAGGGGCAGCCTAAGGAGATTCATCTGCGAAGGGTGAGGCTCCCAGGCCCAGGAGGTAGGGCCGGGCCCCTGGAAACTTTGCAGAGGAAGGCAGCCCAGCCCAGGCAGTAGCTGTAAATTGAGGGGAACCTCTAGGAGGAAACTGACCAGCGAGACCTCCCCACCGGGTGAGTCTTCCCTGCTGGGTGAGGTTTCCCACAAGGACGGTAAAACCAGAGACTCAGGCCCAAACAGGCCTTGCCTCAGCCCACAGCCTAGGTCCCCTTTGGATGACCATTGGTCAACAAGTGGAGGCACCTCTGCCCACTAGCAGGGAATATACCCCACCTGAAGGCCACCACTCCTAGAGAGGCAGCTTCCTTGTGGAGCACCGCATTATCAACCTTCTCCAAGACTTCAGCCTACTGAAGGCTAAGGGGGGATATATATAGAAATCTTCAGGGACATTGTAAGTCAATAGAGGAAATCTGCAATATCTCAGCGGTCCACTGATATCTGAACAACATGAGAAAACAAGGAAAGAAAATGCTGCAAACAAATCTAGATGTTACATCAATAAAACCCAATGACAGCATGGCAGAAGAAATGACAGAAAAGGAGTTCAGAATGTACATAATTAAAATGATCAGAGAAGCAAACGAGGAGATGAAAGAGCAAATGCAAGCATTGAATGATGAGATGAAAGAGCAAATGCAAGCATTGATTGATCGCACCAATCGACAGTTAAAAGAGCAAATACAGGAAGCAAAAGATCATTTCAATAAAGAGTTAGAGATATTGAAAAAAAACCAAACAGAAATCCTTGACATGAAGGAAACAATAAACGAAATTAAGAACTCCATAGAAAGCATATCCAATAGGATAGAACACCTGGAAGACAGAACCTCAGACATTGAAGACAAAATATTTAACCTTGAAAACAAAGCTGAACAAACAGAGAAGATGGTAAGAAATCATGAACAGAATCTACAAGAACTATGGGATATCATGAAAAGGCCAAATATAAGAATTATTGGGATTGAGGAAGGCCTAGAGAAACAAGCCAAAGGAATGAACAACCTATTCAATGAAATAATATCAGAAAATTTCCCAAATCTGAAGAATGAAATGGAAAATCAAGTTCAAGAGGCTTACAGGACTCCAAATACACAAAATTACAACAGACCCACACCAAGGCACATTATAATGAAAATACCTAACATACAAAATAAAGACAGAATTTTAAAGGCTGTGAGAGAAAAGAACCAAATTACATTCAGGGGGAAACCAATACGCATATCAGCAGATTTTTCAATCCAGACCCTAAAAGCTAGAAGGTCCTGGAACAACATTTTTCAAGCCCTGAAAGAAAATGGATGCCAACCAAGAATCTTATACCCAGCAAAACTTACCTTCAGATTTGACGATGAAATAAAATCCTTCCATGATAAACAAAAGCTAAAAGAATTTACAAAAAGAAAGCCAGCATTACAGAACATTCTCAACAAAATATTCCATGAGGAAGAGATGAAAAACAAAGAAGCAAATCAGCAAAGGGAGGAATTATCCTAAAGGAATTGTCAAATAAAGGAGGAAACAAGTTGTGTCAAACAAATAAATAAACAAAATTTTAAAAATGAACCAAATGACCGGGAAACCAAATCATTTCTCTATAATAACCCTGAACGTTAATGGCCTGAATTCATCAATCAAAAGACATAGACTGGCAGACTGGATTAAAAAGAAAGATCCAACAATATGTTGCCTGCAAGAGACTCACCTCACAGAAAAAGATACCCATAGATTAAAGGTGAAAGGATGGGGAAAAACATACCATGCACATGGACTCAGCAAAAAAGCTGGAGTATCCATCCTCATTTCCGATAATGTGGACTTCAAGCCAAAGTTAGTCAGAAGGGATAAAGAAGGTCATTTCATACTGCTTAAGGGAAGCATAAATCAGCAAGATATAACAATCATAAACATCTATGCCCCAAACAGTGGCTCATCTATGTATGTCAAACAAATCCTTCTCAATTTCAGAAACCAAATAGACCACAACACAATAATACTAGGTGATTTTAACATGCCGCTCTCACCACTGGACAGATCTTCCAGACAAAAATTGAGCAAAGAAACCATAGATCTCAACAACACAATCAATAATTTAGACTTAATGGACATTTATAGAATATTCCATCCAACCAAGAGTGAATACACTTTCTTCTCAGCAGCACATGGATTCTTCTCTAAAATAGACCATATATTATGCCACAAAGCTAATGTTAGCAAATACAAGAAGATAGAGACACTAGCATGTATTCTATCAGATCATAATGGATTGAAGTTAGAAATAAATGAAAGAGTAAAACACAGAAACTATTCCAACATCTGGAGATTAAACAATATGCTATTATATGATGAATGGATAACAGAAGATATTAGGAAGGAAATTAAAAAATTCTTAGAGGAAAATGAGAACAAAGAAACATCATATCAAAACCTCTGGGACACTATGAAAGCAGTACTTAGAGGGAAATTTATTTCATGGAGCGCATTTAATAAAAGAAGTAAAACTCAACAAATAAACAACCTAACACTACAGCTCAAAGCCTTAGAAAAAGAAGAACAGAACAGCACCAAAAGTAGTAGAAGACAGGAAATAGTTAAACTCAGAGCTGAAATCAATGAAATTGAAACAAAAGAAACAATACAAAAAATTGACAAAATAAATAGTTGGTTCTTCGAAAAAATAAACAAAATTGATAAACCTTTAGCCACACTAACAAAGAGAAGACGAGAGAAAACCCAAATCACTAAAATTCGGAATGAAGAAGGAAATATCACTACAGACAGGATGGAAATACAAAACATAATTAGAAGCTATTTTGAAAATCTATACTCCAACAAAATAGAAAATTTCGAAGACATCAACAGGTTTCTAGAGACATATGAATTGCCTAAACTGAATGAGGAGGACATAAACAATTTAAATAGACCAATTTCAAGTACTGAAATAGAAGAAGTCATCAAAAGCCTACCAACAAAGAAAAGTCCGGGACCAGATGGGTTCTCAGCCGAGTTCTACAAAACCTTTAAGGAAGAGCTCATTCCAAAACTTCTCAAAGTATTCCATAAAATAGAAGAGGAGGGAACCCTCCCAAACTCATTCTATGAAGCCAATATCACACTGATACCTAAACCAGACAGAGACTCATCAAGGAAAGAAAATTTCAGACCAATATCCTTAATGAACATCGACGCAAAAATTCTCAACAAAATTTTAGCAAATCGCATACAAAAACATATTAAAAAGATAGTGCACCATGATCAAGTGGGTTTCATACCAGGGATGCAAGGTTGGTTCAACATCAGGAAATCAATAAACGTAATTCACCATATTAATAGACTTAAAGTCAAGAATCACATGATTATTTCAATAGATGCAGAAAAAGCATTTGATAAAATACAGCACCCCTTCATGCTCAAAACACTAGAAAAAATAGGGATAGTGGGAACATTCCTTAATATTGTAAAGGCCATTTATGCTAAGCCCATGGCTAATATCATTCTAAATGGTGAAAAACTGAAAGCATTCCCCCTAAAAACTGGAACAAGGCAGGGATGCCCTCTTTCACCACTTCTATTCAACATCGTTCTTGAGACTCTGGCCAGAGCAATTAGACAAACCAAAGAAATTAAAGGGATACGAATTGGAAAAGAAGAACTCAAACTATCCCTGTTCGCTGATGACATGATTATATATTTAGAGGAACCTGGAAATTCCACCAGAAAACTCTTAGAACTCATAAGTGATTTCAGTAAAGTAGCAGGTTACAAGATCAATGCCCATAAATCCAACGCATTTTTATACATAAGTGATGAATCTTCAGAAAGAGAAATTAGGAAAACTACCCCATTCACAATAGCCTCGAAAAAAATAAAATACTTGGGAATCAATCTCACAAAAGAGGTGAAAGACCTCTACAATGAGAACTATACAACACTAAAGAAAGAAATTAAAGAACACCTTAGAAGATGGAAAGATCTTCCATGTTCTTGGATAGGAAGAATTAATATTGTCAAAATGGCCATACTACCTAAAGTGCTATACAAATTCAATGCAATTCCAATTAAAATCCCAATGACGTACCTTACAGAAATAGAGCAGGCAATTATGAAATTCATCTGGAAGAATAAGAAACCCAGAATAGCTAAAGCAATCCTTAGCAGGAAGAGTGAAACAGGGGGTATTGCAATACCAGATCTTCAACTCTACTACAAAGCAATAGTAACAAAAACGGCATGGTATTGGTACCAAAATAGAAAGGTAGATCAATGGTACAGAATAGAGGACACGGACACAAACCCAAATAAATACAATTTTCTCATACTAGACAAAGGTGCCAAAAATATGCAATGGAGAAAAGATAGCCTCTTCAACAAATGGTGCTGGGAGAATTGGAAATCCATATGCAACAGAATGAAACTAAACCTATATCTCTCACCATGCACGAAACTCAACTCAAAATGGATTAAGGACCTCGGAATCAGACCAGAGACCCTGCAGATTATAGAAGAAAAAGTAGGTCCAAATCTTCATCTTGTTGGTCTAGGACCAGACTTCCTTAACAGGACTCCCATAGCACAAGAAATAAAAGCTAGAATCAACCACTGGGATAGATTCAAACTAAAAAGCTTTCTCTCAGCAAAGGAAACTATCAGCAATGCGAAGAAAGAGCCTACAGAGTGGGAGAATATCTTTGCCAATCATACTTCAGATAGAGCACTAATCTCCAGAATCTATAAAGAACTCAAAAAACTCTACTCCAAGAATTCAAACAGTCCAGTCAACAAATGGGCTAAGGAAATGAATAGACACTTCACAGAAGAAGATCTACAAGCAATCAACAAACATATGGAAAAATGTTCAACATCTCTAGTAATAAGAGAAATGCAAATCAAAACCACCCTAAGGTTCCATCTCACCCCAATTAGAATGGCGATTATCAAGAATACGAGCAACAACAGGTGTTGGCGAGGATGTGGGGAGAAAGGTACACTCATACACTGCTGGTGGGGCTGCAAATTAGTGCAGCCACTATGGAAAGCAGTGTGGAGATTCCTTAGAAAACTTGGAATGGAACTACCATTTGACCCAGCTATCCCACTCCTTGGCCTATACCCAAAGGACTTAAAATCTGCATACTACAGAAATACAGCCACATCAATGTTCATAGCTGCTCAATTCACAATAGCCAGACTGTGGAACCAACCTAGATGCCCTTCAATTGATGAGTGGATAAAGAAACTGTGGTATATATATACTATGGAATATTACTCAGCCATAAAGAATGATAAAATTATGACATTTGCAGGCAAATGGATGAAATTGGAGAATATCATGCTAAGTGAGATAAGCCAATCTCAAAAAGCCAAAGGACGAATGATATCGCTAATAAGTGGAGGTTGACACATAATGGGGGGGAGGGAAGGGTTAGAGTTAGGGTTAGGGAGGGGGGCAAGTATGGAGGAAGGAACTACTGTATAGAGGGTAAAGAGGGGTGGGAGGGGTGGGGGGAAGGGGGAAAAAATAACAGAATGAATCAAACAACATTGCTCTATGTAAATTTATGATTACACAAATGGTATGCCTTTACGCCATGTACAAACAGAGAAACAACATGTATCCCATTTGTTTACAATAAAAAAAAAAAAAAATTTTACTTTTTAATTGACAAAACATCTGCCTGTAGAACATGTTGCTTTGAAATGCATATACATTGTGGTATAGCTGCAGTGAGCTAATTAACATGCATGACTACACTTTTTTTCATTTTTTTTTTTATGGGGAGAACACTTAAATTTTATTTGTAGCAATTTTCAAGTATAAAATACATGGTTATTAACTATAGGTACAATGTTGCACAGTAAATCTCCCTTTGAACCAAAATTTTAAATTTTTTGACCAAATTATCCCGAGCACCCAATAATCACCATTCTCTATCTCTGAGATCAATGTTTTCAATTTTATATATGACATTATGCAATATTTATCTTTCTGTTCATATTTAAATTAACTTAATATCATGTCCTCCAGGTTCATCCATGGTGTTACAAGTGACAGGATTTCCTTTTTTTAAAGGTTGAAAAGCATTCCATTGTGTAGTTATGAACTCCCTCCCTCAGTTTGTCTGGAAAAATCTTCATCTCTCCTTTATTTCTAAAGCACAGCTTTAATAGGATTGCAGGTACAGATTTCTCAGTTGGAAGTAATTTTCCTTCAGCCCCATCTGGATCCATCATCCCATTCTTTCCTGACCTATAATGCGCCTGCTAAGAAATTCGTTTACTTCATTTCACTTGATGCCTTCAGGATGTTCTCTTGATGCCTTTAGGATTTTCTTCTGATCTTTCTGATAGTTTTTTTTTTTTTTTAATTTATCTTGGTGTAGTCTCTTTTCATTTAAAAAGATTAGAGAGAACGTTGACATTACTGTATCCAAACACATAACTTTCTCTAAATTTGGAACATTCTGCAACTATTTCTTTAAATCAACTTTCTACCTTTTTTTTTTTCTTTCTCTTATTCACAAATTCCTATCATTTCCTAGAATTTTTTGATGGTGTCCCAAATAACCCTAACTTTTCTTAATTGCTTTTCACACATTTTTCCCCTCAATTACAGCATTTTTCAAGTAACCTGTCTTCAAGTTCACGTATTATTTTTTCTTAATTATATCATTCATACTCTGCTTTGAATTTTTTTCTTCCATTCATTTTATTTTTCAGTTCCAGAATTTTGTGCAATTTTTTAGATAACTTCAATACATCTTTTGGGCATTTATTGTCTTTCCGATTTCATTGAACTCTTTTTTCTGCATTTTCATGATGTTTGCTGAACTTCCATAGAATAATTATTTTGAAGTACTTTCCAGGCAGTTTGCATAACTCCTATTTCTTTAGCATCAGTTACTGAAAAATTATTGTATTCTTTTGGTGGTACTATGTATTCTTGGGTTTTCATCAGTGTTGCTGCTGTACACTGATGTCTGCACATTGAAAGTCGGAATTTAGTAGAGTCTTTGAAGACTGGCTTTGTTTGGAAAGCCCTTCAACAATCAGCCCATCCCAAGATTATGGGCAGTGTATATCTGGATGATTCAGTGTATGCTTGCTTCTGGAGTTCTTGGACAAGCTTGTCTGGTACCTACATCAGCAGGTGGATCAGCCTGGTGACAACATCAGGGAGCTGACCTGAAGTCTGCATCCATGACTGATGCTAAGATGGGCTCTGAATGGAAGAAGAAGCTGGTCAGCTGCTGGGATGGACTTGGCTCATGGAATCATTGGGATGGACAATAGACCCCAAGTCTCTGAGTATGGGTGTAGGTCCTGGGCCCAAAAAGTCTGGCCTGAAGTTTATGTGGTTGTTCTTGGTGTCTTAGTTCACAGGGTCTAACTCCATACTGTGGTGTGCTTGATTCTGAATCTAGTAGAACAGACCTGGACTTTGACTTTCTAAGAAGGACATTTCTATACCTACCTTATCTTATGATATCTTTAACTACTTAAGAAGAAATGAAAAAAGTAATAATAATCTTAAGTGAATAAGTAGCTTTCTTATAAATCCTAGTATCCTTTGTTAACTTTTGAGATGTTGATACCTTGAGAATCTTTTATCATTCTAATAGCGGCACTTAGTAATCCTGAGATTGTTAAGTACAATCAGGCTTCACTTAACAGGGAAAAGTTCCGAGAAATGCATTATAAGGCAATTATGTCATTTTGTGAGCATCACAGAGTGTAATTTCAAAACCTTGGATGCCATATGCTATTACTCACCTAGGTTATATAGTATATACTATATATATATGTATATATATAGTGTAGCCTATACCATATATACCAAAACAACAAAATGTTAAATTAAGCACAAGAGGAAGTGATGCAATCAAAATACACAGTAAACATGAAACGCTTGACACCACAGTCAAAATAATATATTAACATGCAATTTTATAGAATTTTTTAAACTAGGAGTACTTTCTAAGATGATAATAGTAAGTACAGTAAATAAATAAGCCAGTAACATAGTCAGTTATAATTGAGTATTATATACTACATGTAATCTCACATGCTATTTGAGTGGCAGTGCTGTAGGTTCATTTATACCAGGATCGCCATAAAGATGTAAGGAATACATTGAGCCACAACATTGTGGTGACTACAAAGTCACTATGCAGCAGGAATTTTTCAGCTCCATTATGATCTTATGGAAGCACTGCTGTATATGTGATCCATCATTGAATAGCACATCATTATGCAGCACGTGGCTGTATATCAGTTCCAAGGGTATGGCAAAACTCTCCTATGTAACATCAATATGTATTCCAGATACCAAGAGATATAGAGATCACATGCATCATATGGAAAAAGGCAAACAGTCATAAGGTTACAGGAAAGGCAGTTTTATATTGATGACATGGTTAATAGATTATTTAAAATGCTGTTGCAATACAGCTTTTTTTCTATAAGGTCTTCAGACTTGCTCTGGTAAAACTTTTGCTTTCAGTGTCTCTCACTTTACAGGGGATGGGTTCAGAATCAGAAGCAAGGGACTCTAGTCATTTCAGGCTGCAATAGCATCAGAGTTTTAAATCGTACTCATGGCTGTCATTAGTATAACATAGAAAAAGAGTATCCATTTTTGAAGGCAAATGCTTGACCAAAGGTAGAAGGAATTGGCAAAGAACAGATTATTAGAATAATTCAAAGAGTAAATACTTTGAATTATTTCTGTTAATCATAGTGGTTCTATATTGGTATGTGTTAGGGAAACCCTTAGCATACAAAAGTAATTTGAGACATACACAACATTGTATATAATTTGGGTCACACTGTCTAGGAAGTGGACACTACCATGGGATTAAACATGAAAAATATTATTAGAGGAAATATGTATGAAAGAAAGGGAAAAACCTCGAGAGCCTGAGAGAGCCATTGGAATGCATGATAGGTATGATTCTACTGAATGAGAAAAGTAGGAAAGGAAGGTCGGGTACATGCACTGCCGCTATAAGGAAAATTCAATAAGGTCTCCTGGTACTCCTAAGGTCAAAGTGACCTATTAGAGTAGTTGTGTGTCTCCCAGTAGCAGACTTGGTTTTCTATCCCTGCTGTACTCAGACATTGTCTGGGAAGGGCAAATGGTAAACATGCCTTTGCATGAATGCAGAGATAAATTTCAAAACACAGCCATGGATGGGGCCACGGTCAATTACTCTGTTTTTAGAAATGATCTAAAGGGTGTATTCCCATGACTGCTATATTATCTAAGGTATGGTCTTTGTTCAATGACTACCTGTCTTCTACAGAATAGGAATAAGGAATGACAAAGCATAAACTCTGCTTTTTAACCCAAACTCCAAAATCACTTATCAATTTCTAAGTGAGCATTAGTAAGCACATAGAAATAACAGATTCCACTTCTGGTCAGTAGGCTCAATATTCCTGTTACAAATTTCTTTAATAAAGAAATAAACAAACCACTTACATAAATTGCTTTGCAACCTGTTCACTACAGGAAACATTAGTTGTGTATCAGTAAATCATGCCAATCCTGTTTTACCAAATATTCTTGAACAAACAAAGACAACAGACTAAACAATTTATCTTATCCCTTGTCTCAGTACAAAAGTTCTGCGGCTCCTTCACTGCTTCTCAGCTTAAATCATTTATAGAGTCTGACATCCTAAAGCCACTTAACAGTCCTACTACCAGTTATTCACACATCCATTTGTTAGAATAACTTCCTCATATTTTAATTCTCTTAAATGCCTGAATTTGGATAGCATACAAAAACTCTATACACAGGCAAAACTATTCTACACCTATAATGAGCACATTTTACAAGGAAAATATCACACATTTTAGTGTCCCAAAAGCATATTAAAAATCTAGTCATTGGTTACTTCAGCAAAGGTCAGTGAAATAGTTTCAGCTGATTTACAGTTTGCTTGTTAAGACCCTGGGGTACCTGTAACAGACTGCCACAAAACATATTTAAGGAAAAATTTATCTACATGTTTATTTTAAATAAGTGTCACATATAAAATATTAAGCATATATTCTATATCTTATCATGCTCTCAGTACACTCAGTGACCATATAACATCTAATACTCAAAAGGTCTTGTTTGTTTCTTGCTAAAATAATTGGTTTTCGATTGCCATCGCACACAAAGAGTATAGTTACAGAGTGTAATGGAATTTAGTAAAGAGCTCATTATATCTGTGCTTTGTTCTGAAAAAGTCAAATGATTATAATTGGATAAAACATGGAATACATCTAAAAAAAGCTAAAGGCTAAATTATTTTCTATTTAGTTTTTGTTAAAAACAAAATGCCTTAGTTTGTTTACATTTTTGTCTGTTGTGAATAACACTGCAAAAGAAATAGCAGTGCAGATTTCTCAACATACTGATTTTATTTCCTTTGGATATAAATGAAACCACTAGTAGGATTGCTAGATCACATGGTAGCTCCATTTTTAATTTTTTGAGAAACCTACACACCTTTTTCACACAACAGTTATGTTAACTTGCATGTCCATCAAAGTGTGCAAAGATTCCCTCTCCTCCACGTCCTTGCCAGCACTTGTGATCTTCTGCTATTTGTTAATTGTCATTGTACCTTGAGTAAGGTGATATCTCATTGTGGTTTTGAATTGCATTTCCCTGATGATTAATGGTTATTGAAATCTTGTTTTCATATTCCTTTTGTCCATTTGTATGTCATCTTTTGAGAAATGTCAATTTAGGTCTATTGCCCTTTTTTAATCAGATTTTTTTTTTCTCTTGAGTTGTTCGAGTTCCTTATGTACTCTGGATATTAATCCTTTGTCAGATACATAAATTGCAAGTATTTTTTATATTTTTTTCCTATTCTGCAGGTGGTCTTCTCTTTCAGTTTATCATGTCCTTTGCAATGCAGAATACTTTTATCCTGATGTGTCCAACAACTGGTTAGTAGATAGAAAAAAATGTGGAACATATACATTATTACATCATAAAAAAGGATGGACTCCTGCCATTTGCAAAACAAGCCAGGCACATAAAACAAATACTGCATCAACTCACTTAAATGTGGAATCTAAAAGAAACTGATCACGTAGTTCAGAATAGAACAGTGGTTACCAGAGACTGAGGGAGGAATAAGGAAAGGTTGGCCTACAAGTACAAAGTTAGAGTTAAATAGTAGTGGTAGGAGTTGGTGTTCTTTAGTCTAATAGAGTAACTGTACGTTAATGTATTGAATACTTCAAAAAAGTAGAAGAAATGACTTTGAATGTTTTCACCACAATAAATGATAAATATATTTGAAAACACAGAATACTGACCTGATTTTTTTCTTCTGGTACAGGGATTGAACCCAGGACCACTCAACCACTAAACCACATCCCCAGCCACTTTTTATTTTTAAATTTATTTTTATTGTAAACAAATGGGACACATGTTGTTTCTGTTTGTACATGGAGTAACAGTATACCATTTGCATAATCATAAATTTACATAGGGTAATGATGTTTGATTCATTCTGTTATTTTTTCCTTCCCCAACCCCTCCCACCCCTTTTTTCCATCTATACAGTTCCTCCTTCCTCCATTCTTACCCCCCCCATTATGTGTCATCATCTGCTTATCAGCAAGATCATTCATCCTTTGGTATTTTGAGATTGGCTTATCTCACTTAGCATGAAATTCTCCAATTTCACCCATTTGCCTGCAAATGCCATAATTTTATCATTCTTTATGACAGAGTAATATTCCATTGTATATATATATACCACAGTTTCTTTATCCATTCATCAATTGAAGGGCATCTAGGTTGGTTCCACAATCTGGCTATTGTGAATTGAGAAGCTATGAACAATGACGTGGCTGTATCTCTGTAGTATGCTGATTTTCAGTCCTTTGGGTATAGGCCAAGGAGTGGGATAGCTGGGTCAAATGGTGGGTCCATTCCAAGTTTTCTAAGGAATCTACATACTGCTTTCCAGAGTGGCTGCACTAATTTGCAGTCCCACCAGCAATGTATGAGTGTACCTTTTTCCACAACATCCTCTCCAACACCTATTGTTGCTAGTATTCTTGATAATCGCCATTCTAATTGGGGTAAGATGGAATCTTAGTGTAGTTTTGATTTGCATTTCTCTTATTACTAATGATGGTGAACATTTTTTCATATGTTTATTGATTGCTTGTAGATCTTCTTCTGTGAAGTATCTGTTCATATCCTTAGCCTATTTGTTGATTGGGTTATTTGTATTCTTTGTGTAGAGTTTTTTGAGTTCTTTATATATTCTGGAAATTAGTGCTATATCTGAAGTATGAGTGGCAAAGATTTTCTCCCACTCTGTAGGCTCTCTCTTCGCATTGCTGATAGTTTCCTTTGCTGAGAGAAATTTATTTAGTTTGAATCTTTCCCAGTTATTGATTCTTGCTTTTATTTCTTGTGCTATGGGAGTCCTGTTAAGGAAGTCTGATCCTAAGCCAACAAGTTGAAGATTTGGACCTACTTTTTCTTCTATAAGATGCAGGGTCTCTGGTCTGATTTCGAGGTCCTTGATCCATTGTGAGTTGATTTTTGTGCAAGGTGAGAGATAGGGGTTTAGTTTCATTCTGTTGCATATGGATTTCCAGTTTTCCCAGCACCATTTGTTGAAGAGGCTATCTTTTCTCCATTGCATATTTTTGGCACCTTTGTCTAGTATTAGATAATTGTGTTTATTTGGGTTTGTGTCCATGTCCTCTGTTGTGTACCATTGATCTACCTGTCTATTTTGGTGCCAATACCATGCCATTTTTGTTATTATTGCTTTGTAGTATAGTTGAAGTTCTGGTATTGTGATACCCCCTGTTTCATTCTTTCTGCTAAGGATTGCTTTAGCTATTCTGGGTTTCTTATTCTTCCAGATGAATTTCATGATTGCTTGCTCTATTTCTGTAAGGTACATCATTGGGGTTTTAATTGGAATTGCATTGAATCTGTATAGCACTTTTGGTAGTATGGCCATTTTGACAATATTAATTCTGCCTATCCAAGAACATGGGAAATCTTTCCATCTTCTAAGGTCTTCCTCAATTTTTTTCTTCAATGTTTTGTAGCTTTCATTGTAGAGATGTTTTACCTCTTTGGTTAGATTGATTCCTAAGTATTTTATTTTATTTTTTTTTTGAGGCTATTGCAAAGGGAGTTGTTTTCCTCATTTCCCTTTGAGAAGTTTTGTCGCTTGTGTATAAAAATGCTTTAGATTTATGTGTGTTGATTTTATAGCCTGCTATTTTTCTGAATTCATTGATGAGGTCTAGAAGTTTTCTGGAGGACTTTTTTTGTTCCTCTAAATATAGAATCATGTCATCAGCAAATAGTGACAGCTTAAGTTCCTCTTTTCCTATTCGTATCCCTTTAATTACTTTAGTCTGCCTAATTGCTCTGGCTAGAGTTTCCAGAACAATGTTCAATAGAAGTGGTGAAAGAGGACATCCCTGTCTTGTTCCCATTTTTAAAGGGAATGATTTTAGTTTTTCTGCATTAAGAATGATGTTGGCCATGGGCTTAGCATAAATAGCCTTTACAATGTTCAGGTATGTTCCTACTATCCCTATTTTTTCTAGTGTTTTGAGCATGAAGGGGTGTTGTATTCTGTTGAACGCTTTTACTGCATCAATTGATTTAACCATATGATTCTTATCCTTAAGTCTATTGACATGATGGATTATGTTCATTGATTTACGGATGTTAAATCATCCTTGCATTCTAGGGATGAACCCCACTTGATAGTGGTGCACAATTTTCTTAATATGTTTTTGTATACGGTTTGCCAATATTTTGTTAAGGATCTTTGCATCTATATTCATCAAGGATATTGGTATGAAATTTTCTTTCCTTGATGTGTCCTTCCTTCGTTTGGATATGAGGGTGATATTAGCTTCATAGAATGAGTTTGTTAGGGTACCCTCCTTTTGTATTTCCTGGAATGCTTTGAGAAGTATTGGAATGAGTTCTTCTTTGAAGGTCTTGTAGAACTCGGCTGAGAATCCGTCTGGTCCTGGGATGGTAGTTTTTTAATGGCTTCTTCTATTTCATTGCTTGATATTGATCTGTTTAAATTGTGTATGTCCTCCTGGTTTAGTTTGGGAGGAGCATATGTCTCTAGAAATTTGTCAATGTCTTTGGTAGTTTCTATTCTGTTGGAATACAGATCTTCAAAGTAACTTCTCCTTGTGTTATGTATCTCAGTGGTGTTTGTCGTGATATTTCCTTTTTTATCACAAACTTTAGTCATTTGAGTTTTCTCTCTCCTTCTCTTTGTTAGTGTGGCTAAGGTTTGTGTATTTTGTTTACTTTCTCAAAGAACCAACTTTTTGTTTTGTCAATTCTTTGAATTGTTTCTTTTGTTTCAATTTCATTGATTTCAGCTCTGATTTTAATTATTCCCTGTCTTCTACTACTTTTGCTGTTATTCTGTTCTTCTTTTTCTAGGGCTTTGGGCTCTTTTGTTAGGTCATTTAGTTGTTGACTTTTCATTCTTTTCTGGAATGTGCTGCATGCAATGAATTTTCCTCTTTGTACCATTTTCATAGTGTCCCAGAGATTTTGATATGTTTTATTGTCATTCTCATTGACCTATAAGAATTTTTTTATCTCCTCCCTGATATTTTCTGTTATCCATGTTTCATCAATAGCATACTATTTAGTCTCCATGTGTTGGAGTAATTTCTGTTTTTTATTTTGTTATTGATTTCTACTCTCAGTCCATTATGGTCTGATAGAACATAAGGCAATATCACTATTTTTTTGCATTTCCTAAGGGCTTCTTTGTGATATAACATATGGTCTATTTTTGAGAAGGTTCCATGAGCTGCTGAGAAGAACGTGAATCTGCTCATTGATGGATGGAATATTCTATATATGTCTATTAAGTCTAGGTTATTGATTGTGTTATTGAGTTCTATGGTTTCTTTGGGTGATTTTTGTTTGGAAGATCTATCTAGTGGTGACAACAGTGCATTAAAGTCACCCAGAATTATTGTGTTGTGGTCTATGTGATTCTTGAAATTGAGAAGGATTTGTTTGATGTACAGGGATGCACCATTGTTTGGGGCATGAATATTTACTATCGTTATGTCTTCCTGATTTATGTTTCCTTTAAGCAGTATGAAATGTCCTTCTTTATCCTTTCTGACTAACTTTGGCTTGAAGTCCACTTTATCTGATATGAGGATGGAAACCCCCGCTTTTTTACTGAGTCCATGTGCATGGTAGGTTTTTTTCCCATCCTTTTACCTTTAGTCTGTGGATGTCTTTTTCTATGAGATGAGTCTCTTGCAGGCAGCATATTATTGGGTCTTTCTTTTTAATCCATTCTGCCAGTCTATGTCTTTTGATTATTGAGTTTAGGCCATTAACATTCAGGGTTATTATTGAGATATGATTTGTATTCCCAGTCATTTGGCTTATTTTTGTTTTTTAAGTTGGCTTGGTTTCTCCTTTGAGTGGTTTTTCTCTAAGGTAGTTCCTCCCTTTGCTGACCTACATTGTTGTTTTTCATTTCCTCTTCGTGGAATATTTTGTTGAGAACATTCTGTAGCACAGGCTTTCTATTTGTAAATTCTTTTAACTTTTGTTTATCATGGAAAGATTTATTTCATCGTCAAATCTGAAGGTTAGTTTTGCTAGGTATAGGATTCTTGGTTGGCATCCATGTTCTTTCAGAGTTTGAAATATGTTGTTCTAGACCCTTCTAGCTTTTAGAGTCTGGGTTGAGAAGTCGGTGCTATCCTTATTGGTCTCCCCCTATATGTAATCTGATGCTTTTCTCTCGTGGCCTTCAAAATCCTATCTTTATTTTGAATGTTAGGCATTTTCATTATAATGTGCCTTGGTGTGGACCTGTTGTGATTTTGTGTACCTGGTGTCCTGTAAGCCTTTTGTATTTGATTTTCCATTTCATTCTTCAGGCTTGTGAAATTTTTGGATATTATTTCATTGAAAATGTTGTTCATTCCTTTGGTTTGTATCTCTGTGCCTTCCTCAATCCCAACAATTCTTACATTTGGTGTTTTCATGATGTTCCATAGTTCTTGGAGATTCTGTTCATGATCTCTTACCATCTTCTCTGTCTGGGCAACTTTATTTTCAAGATTCAATATTTTGTCTTCATTGTCTGAGGTTCTGTCTTCCAAGTGGTCTAGTCTTTTGGTGATGCTTTCCATTGAGTTTTTTATTTGGTTTTTTGTTTCCTTCATTTCAAGGATTTCTGTTTGATTTTTTTTTTTTTTTTTTTTTGAGAATCTCTATCTCTCTATTGAAATGATCTTTTGCTTCCTGCAGTTGCTCTGTCAGCTTATTGGTATTATCATTCGTTACCTGCATTTGCTCTCTTATCTCATCCTTTGCTTTGAGAATCATCTTAATCATGTATAATCTGAAGTCCTTTTCTGACATTTATTCTAACATACTGTCATTGGATTCTATTAATATAGATTTGTTTGGATCATTTTCTTCCCTTTTTTTTTTCATGTTGCTCATGTATCTTCCCCTCTAGCAGTACAGATCTGGGGTATTGCAGATTTCCCCCTTTAGGCTTATAGTGGCCCTATATGTTTCCAAATCCATTTCTTTAAAGGTAGCTCAATATTAGCAGTGTCCAATTCAGACACTATGCAATCCTAGACTAAATAGCCCCTATGAGGACAATAACAAAATTGTCATAATAAACAGAATGAGTTCAAATATTATCTTCAGTAAAACAAACAGATGTGCAATAAGGTCTGCAGTTTCTAATGGAGGACAAAGAGGATGCAGAGGGATGTAGAATGTGGCTGTTAATGGGATAAGAAAAGAATGTACAGAAGTTCTAGATAATAGAAAGTGTGAGAGTGTAATCAAAAGAAATTGGATGTTACCATTAAAAAAAGGGAGAAAGAGACTCTGAGGTAAACAAAAGGAAAAGAGAGCAAGAAAAGTAAAGAAATAAAAATTTAAAATTTTTCAATAAGTAGACAAAAGAAAATCTACAGTATAACAGTCATATAGTAATGAAACCACCCAGTGTTCAGTAGCCTGGTGCATGAGAGGTACCTGACGTTGAGCTTCAAGTCTCCAGCAGGCGTCTCAGGATGTGATTTTCCCCACCTAAAGATCGGAGCTATGGCTTCCAGGATTATCCAAGATGGCTGCTCTGGCTTCCAAATGTGTTGATAAATGGGGAGCTGCAGCTCAGGGTGTGGACGTGGTCAGCTGGAGGTCCTGGAGGCGGGTTGCGGTTGGTCAGGCAGGGGTCCTGGAGGTCAGGTATGTGTGGTGTTGTTGCAGGATTCTGGAGGCCGGGTGCAGTCGGTCTGGGGTCCCGGTTATAGGGTGCAGTCAGTTGGTCTGGCGGTCCTGGCGGCAGGGAGCAGTCAGTCTATGTGAGGGTCCCAGAGGCAGGGAGTGATCTGTCGGGCTGAGGGCTCCTGGAGACAGGGCTCAGTCAGTCTGGCCAGGGGTCCTATGGCGCCTGGCTGTTGTCTCAAAATGGCGGCAGCCACATGTAATCAAATCTGCAGGTACTGTAACAGTGAACTTGTAGGCAACAGCAGGCAGCTGGTGCTCCACTGGAAGTCATTGATCTGTTTGCTGACTATTGTCGGAGGATCGGGAGGTGAACCTTGTGCATTGGGTGATGGATAGGTACAAGGCAGGCAATGGACAAGAGAGGCAGGCAAATGGCAGATGATAGGTGCCTGACAGTGAGTAATCTGCACTCAAAAAAGGCGAGGATGTGGGGAAAAGGTACACTCATACATTGCTGGTGGGGTTGCAAACTAGTGCAGCCACTCTGGAAAGCAGTATGGAGATTCCTCAGAAAGCTTGGAATGGGAATCACCATTTGACCCAGTTATCCCACTCCTTGGCCTATACCCAAAGGACTTAAAATCAGCATACTAAAGAGATACAGCCACATCAATGTTCATAGCTGCTCAATTCACTATAGCCAGATTGTGGAACCAACCTAGATGCCCTTCAGTTGATGAATGGATAAAGAAACTTTGGCATATATATACAATGGAATATTACTCCGCCATGAGGAATGACAAAATTATGGCATTTGCAGGCAAATGGATGAAATTGGAGGATATCATGCTAAGTGAGATAAGCCAATCTCAAAAAAACTAAAGGACGACTGATCTTGCTGATAAGCGGATGAGGACATATAAGGGGGAGGGGTAGGAGGGGTTAGGGTTAGGGTTAGGTTTAGGGTTAGGGATAAGGAGGGTGGTAAGAATGGAGGAAGAAAGGAATGTATAGAGGGAAAAGAGGGGTGGGAGGGGAGGGGGGAAGGGAAAAAATAACAATTAATCAAACAACATTGCCCTACGTAAATTTATGATTTTTAATTAAAATTTTAAAAAAAGGCGTCGATATGCTGGCAGACTGCAGGTGATCACAGTAGACAAATGGGGTAAACAGCAGGGGATCGATCAGCAGCAAAAAGTGCCTCACCAAGAAACAGATATCCTCTGCTTGAAACCGGAGTTATGAAGTGACAAGGAACACAGCCTCCCTTCAGTCTGGCATCTTGTATCTCTCAAGAGTGTTGCTTTCCTCAGTCCCTTTTTGTATTATATTTAGAGACAGGGTCTCACTGACTTGCTTAGAGCTTCACTAAATTGCTTAGGCTGTCTTTAATCTCATGATCCTGATGCTTCAGCCTCCCTAGCTGCTGGGAGTATAGGCATGTGCCACCAGGTCAGGCACTTTGACTTAAATGTTACACAATATATACATATATTGGAATATTCATTAATACCTCATAAATATGTCCAATTTTATGTGTTCATTAAAAGTAGTAAAAAAAATAAAATGAAATGAATAAATTTCTAAAAATAAATAAAGGGCTGGAGATGTAGCATAGTGGTAGAATGCTTGCCTAGCATACCTGAGGCTCCAGTTCAATTCCCCAGCACTGAAAATAAATTAATAATCAATAAAATAGCTATAAGCACAAATATTTTATATAAAGTATTACTATGAACCAATATTGGGACTTTCCTTTGTCTCTTCTGTATTTTCTATCTTCCATCTTCTCTTTCCAATTATTTAGTTTTTTTAGTGATTTTGAAAACCAAAGTTGTTTGGTGACTTCTAGTTAGGGTACCTTAACTTCTTTACCAGATTAAAAAGAGAGAAGTTCTGTGAGCATGGAGACATAATGGACAAAGGTAATTGCAGGAGTCTAGTCATTTAGGACAATGCTTTTTTGAAATTTTAATTACATATGCTCTGTTTGTATCTATAATAATTACCTTTCCTCCCTTTGTTTACAATGAATGTGATACACAATAGAGCTACAATGCTTGATTTAATCTCCCAGCAATGTACCCATCAACTTCAAGTTTATAAAAATCACAAAAATTGTATAAAGTCATCATCTTAACAAGTGCTTTTATTCAGTTAAACTAAATATCTCTATTGGGTAATGAAGCTGTTCCCTTCCCTTAAGCTGTAAGTGAACTTAACAGCTTTGTGTTGATTTTCACTACTCTGCAAATAAATTCAACAACTTCCTGTTAACCAACTTCAGTCTCATAGTCTGGTTTAACCTGAAGTTCCTTCGAAATGAAGATTGCTTCCTGCAATTTAGATTGCTTGTCCAATTATAACAAATGTAATTAGAAGCTAAGGGAAAGGGAAGAAAATCCTTGATTAAACCTAATCAACGTGGTCAAGGGAAGACAACTGATGTGTAAATATGTTTACATCTGCAATGCAAATAATTGGTTACTAGGTCTTCAAAATTAATGCTATTCCAGAAAGTCCCTGTATCTGGAATAGCTTTCTCCTCAGCATCTTTCTATATATGCAAATTCTATCCATCTTGTTCAAGTCACATTTCACAAACTTTCTGCTGAATCTTAGAGCTAGAAATAATAACTGCTTTATGTAATTAGTCTTTCATGGTGATCTCTCACACCCTTAAAAAATCTATTGGAGTCAATCTAAAAGTACTACAATATTCCAAAATCTCATTTTCTAAACAAAATTTTTTTAAATCTCATTTTTTCCTCAAAGGATTTAAAAAGGGTCTAAATGTATTCCATGACAGTCACTAGATATATTTGCATCTATCTTCTGTTCGCATTTCTTTGAAACTACTCTGTTGCGTTACTCTGTAAACCCTGAAAGGGTGACTTTCTATTGTATTCCACCATCATACTCCATATAACTGTTTACCTCATTCACTTCCTTCACTTATCTTCCATCTTTTAAGTACACACATGATTTGACCGTACTTTCCTCTGGAATTCAGGCCTTTTGCACATAAAAACAATATTCTTTCTGACAGGTAGAAATGGAGACGTCTATGAATAACGTGCTAATATTTTTGTCTTGTGATCTATGGAATCAATGCAAATGAATTACTGAGCACCTACTATGTGTCAGGCTCAATACCAAGAAGATACTAGAGACATAATGGTGAACAAGGCAGACTAGTGCATACAACTGATGGCATTGTGGGGATCCAGTAAATAGTATATTACAAAATATTGTAACAACAATATTGAGTATTTCTAAGGGCAGGACAAGGTTCAATGGAGAAATAAGAGTTTTCCAGAGCAAGGTTCTAAGGATCCTTTTTCTTTTTGCTGGAACAGAGACTATCATGGCATTTTAGAGTGGATCAGTGATTCAGAAATATATTTCAGTCTCATAAAACACATGCAGGAAGCCCTCCAATACATTTTATTTTCTTTTATTGTGTGTCTTTCACCATTTTTAGCACGTTGACAGCAAAGACAAGATTTTATTCACACTTACATATCGGAAAATACTAAACATTCTCTGACAAATAATGTGCTCTTATTGTCTTCCTATAATTTTCATTATTTGAATTACTTGATCTATTAGTGATAATTTATTCCCTTCATTAACCTCCCTATCCAATAATTTAGAGCTGTCCTTTATGACTCAATTATTTTAGTGTTTCTAATTCATTGAATTATCCCATCAAATGTATATAAACAATAATACCAACATTTTATATTTTCAGAGCAATTTATCTCCATATGAAGAATTTCAAATTGAAGATGAAATAACTTGTCACTGAAAGTGAAAACTGCCTATATATCATCTTTTCTGTTTCATCCTTCCTTTGCTGACTTCATCCTACCTCAGAGAATAACAAACAGAAAACTGAAAACCTGATACCTATGAAAATCAGAAAACTATTTTTTTTACCAACTCTTCTCTGAATTCCAAAAGAACATTGTATCCTAGAAGGTATAGTCATCGCAAATAAATGTTTATAGGTAGTAGCTTTGACTAGCTGAACTATTTAGCGATCCTATGGCTATGAATTACTGTTTTCTGAACTTGATATAGTCAAAATTAAAAAAAAACAAAACCAAAAAAAAACCTGTTCTTAGAAGCCAGTGGATATGGTGTCTCTCTAGAGAAGAGATGCTCTGGGTATATGTAAATCTAGAAGATAAATTCAAAGTATTTGCAGGTGCATATCTGAGTTTCAGATTCTATTCACATAGAAGAACTGAATTCTAATCCAAGAACACACACTACTTCCCTTCTGCAGGTGTTTTGGTTTGGATCCTGAACATCCCCTAAAGATTTATGTACTTGAAGACTTGGTCTCCAATGTAGCAATGCACAGAGGTGGGACTTTTAAGAAGTGATTGGATAATAAAGATGGTAACTTCATCAGTGAGTTAATCCATTCCATGGATTAATAATTTGAATGGACTTCTGCAAGGAGGTAGAAACTGTAAGTGGGGTATGGTCACTGGGGGTGTGTCCTGAGGAAACTATACCTCATTCCTGGACCCTTCCTCTCACTCCCTGTTTCTTGGCTACTATGAGCTAATAAGAAGCCTACAGAGCTGTGCACTTCTACCAAAATTCTGCCTCACCTTCGGCTCAAAGCAATGGAGCCAGCTGACCATGGACTGAAACCTTTATAACCATAAGCCAAAATAAATCTTTCTCCCTTTGTATTTCTCAGGTATTTTCATAACAACAAAATACTGACTAACACACAGAGAAGGGAAAAGGAGAAGAAAAATCCTGAATGCATCTGAATGCATTTTATTTTTGTTGAAGAATACATTTTTAAAAATAAGGAGAACTTGGAAACAGGGAAGATCATCTAGAAAGTAGATTATTACTTGTGTCAGAGTAATTACGTATTAATTGTATAATTAATGCAATTGTCTATTATGTTATTATCTCCACAATATTCATTACCACTGATCTCCTCCCTTGTGATATTTTATCTAAGCATGTGAAAGCTTAGTTATAGACATTACTTCCCTATGCCTCTTGCTAAGTCTGGTCGTCTGACTGAATTTTACAGCAACCTTGGTACATAAGCTAAAGTGATATATGCAACTTTGGAAACACTAGTTTATAAGAAAATATTTTTTAAATTTTATTTTAAAAAAATCACTTTGACAACTTGTACTAAAATCTCAGAAAATAATTTTATACAAATAAATATATAAGTAAAGCAGAGTTCATGTTACCAGAGTAAAAATATAAAATTTGAGGCAAAATCCCTTAAGTTGGAATAAAGTATTTTATGTTATATGATCTATTAAAATATGACATGATAGAAATGTACATGCAGGGTAATATAGCACTTGGTATATAGAGAAAAATCTCAATAATTCATGGAGAAGTTAATAGAAGCAAAATCAAGATGGTAGAACATCTTCTCTCAGAAGATGGTACCATCTTCTCTTAGTTCCTAATACCTTATGTGAAAACAAATAACAACAAAAAAATCCACAAAGAGGAAGTACTCAAATGTTATGATTAATGGACATGTTTAAATATATATTATACTTCATACATCTTTTATCACTGTCACTGAAATAACACAGTACAATGTTTTAAATTCTATGAAGCAGAAATCATATAGGCCACATCTGACCAAAATAAAACTAAAAAACTACTTTAAAAATATTCAGAAAATAGACACAAGAAAACCAGTGCATTTGTAACAAGCATCCCAAGAGGGTTTATCTTTGGGTAATCTACAGAAAATTTTTCTAAGAAAACATCATTTCAGTCAGGCATGGCTGTCCTTGCCTGTAATTCCAGTATTCGGGAGGATGAGAAAACAGGAGGTGGAGTTAAAAAGAAAGAGACAAAGGAAAAAGGAAAGAAACCATTGTTTTAACATGGTTTCTTGACTGTTAAGGTTTAGATGTGAGGTGTTCCCCAAAAGTTCATGTGCACAAACTCAATGCAAGAGGGTTTAGAGGGGAATTGATTGTGTTAAGTGAACTTTAACTTAATCAGTGTGTTAATAAACTGTGTTAATAAACTGATAGGGATTAACTAGGTGGTAACTGTAGATAGGTACTGTGTGGCTGGAGGAGGTGGGTCATTGAGGGCTTGCCTTTCAGGTAAATATTTTATATCTGGCAATGGAATTTCTCTGCTTCCAGAAACCATGTCCTGAGCTGTATTCCTCTGCCTTGCCCTCTGCCATCAAGTCCTGACTCACCTCAGGTCCAGAGCAATGGAGTCAGTCATCTATGGACTGAGCCTTCTGAAACTGTGAGCACCAAATAAACTTTGTCTTCCTCTAAAATTGTTCTTGTTAGGTCTCTTGGTCACAACAGTGAAAAACCTGACTGAAGCAACTAAGATCATGTACAGTTTGCAATGGAAACATTTGAGTAAGTGATTACAAGAACAGGCTGTTGACTACCATTTCTTTAAGTTATCATTTTGGCAAAATTCCTAAATCTTCCTAAACTATAGCTACTTTACCTATTTATTGATGTTGTTTTAAGAATTAAATTGGATAACAGATGTATTACTGGAAAGCCTAGTCATAGCAATTTGGCAAGAAAAATAAATAAGATTTATTCAAACTGAAAAAGAAGAAATTAAAATGTTTTTGTAGATGAAATTATATATTAAAACCACTAAAGATTTTTTTAAAAATTTAGAGCTTGTTAAGATAATGTATGTAACATGTAAAATATAAAAATAATAATAACCTATCCATTAACAAATCTATTTTTCAACATTTTAAAAATATTTAAACCAATGAGGTGAGATGTTTGTATATTGGTAACTATAAAACATTAATTAAAGAAATTGGAGAACACAAAAATAAATGGAAAGCTTGTCCATGTTCTCAGAAGTATTAATATTTAAAATATCCATATATTTTAGTCAGCTTTTGCACTACTATGACTAAATGATCTGACCAGCACAACTGTAGAGGAGGAAAGGTTTATTTGAGGGCTTATGGTTTCAGAGGTCTTAGTCCATGGAAAGCTGGCTCCATTCCTCAGGGTCCGAGGTAAGGCTGAACATAATTGCAGAAGAGCATGGCAGAGGGAAGCAGCTTACATTTTTGGGAAGTAGAGAGAGAGATAGTGTCCACTCTCCAGACACAAAATATCTGCCACACCCCAATTCGAGTCATCTCCAGCCACACTCTACCACATCAACTAATCCCATCAAGGATTAATTCACTGATTAGGTTAAGATTTCTCTTCTGAACCTTCCTGCATTGTCTCACATGTGAGCTTTTGGGGGATGCCTCATATCTAAACCAAAACACCATACTACCCAAAACAATCAGAAAATACAATGCAATCCATTTCAAAATTCTAATGACATTCAGGTAGATATAGGAAAACAATCCTAAATTTTAAATGGAGGGGGGATCCAAGATGGCAGACTAGAGGGTGACTGCATCTCCTGTCGCTTCAGAACCGAGGATTCAAGAAGGGGATGTATTGAGAGACTCGGACCAACATAGAGCTGTGGGGTGAGTGTCTCCCACCGGGTGAAGCTCGGCCTGGGCGGCAGGCCCAGACAGGGGCAGATTCTTGGAGCAGGACAGGGCAGCCAGAGACCTCCCCAAGCAGCCCTGCTCCCTCTGGCGGCAGGCTCGACCCACAGCCAGCTTCTTGGAGCAGGCTGCCCAGTGAGAGCTTTTCCGCACAGAGCCATCCACAAGCCCCGGACCCAGCGGCGGGCCCCAGCCCATAGGTGGCTTCTGGGAGCACAGCAGGGCAGCCAGAGACTTCCCCAAGCAGCCCCGCTCCCTCCGGCAGCAGGCTTCACCCACAACCAGCTTCTTGGAGCAGGCCACCCAGTGACAGCTTTTCCACACAGAGCCATCCCCAAGCCCTGAACCCAGCAGCGGGCCCTGGCCTGCAGGCAGCTTCTGGGACCAAGGCAGGACAGGGAGAGACTTTCCCCTAGCAGCCTGGCTCCCCCAGACATGGGAAGGCCCTGACTATAGCCAGCTTCTAGGAGCAGGACCACCCAGTGAGAGGATTTCCACGCAGAACCAGCCCCCAGCCCTGGCCCCAGTAGTGGGTTAGGGGCAGCATTCTTCAGAAGCACTGCATTATCAAGTTCCTCCAAGACTTTAAGCTACTGAAGGCTGGGAGGTGATAAACTGGAAATCTACAGGGACACTATAAGCCAAAGAGGAAATCTGCAATATCACAGAGTCCCACTGACATCTGATCAATATGAGAAAACAAGGGAAGAAAATGTCCCAAACAAACATAGATACTATATCAATAAAACCCAATGACAGCACAGCAGAAGAAATGTCACAAAGGGAGTACAGAATGTACATAATTAAAACAATCAGGGAAGCAAATGAGGAGAAGAAAGAGCAAATGCAGGCATTGAAGAAGGAGATGAATGAGCAAATGCAGGCATTAAATGATCAAACCAATCAACAGTTAAAAGAGCAAATACGGGAAGCAAAATATCTTTTCGATAAAGAGTTAGAGATACTGAAAAAAAAAAAAACAAACAGAAATCCTTGAAATGAAGGAAACAATAAACCAAGTTAAAAACTCCATAGAAAGCATAACCAATAGGACAGAACACCTGGAAGACAGAACCTCAGACATTGAAGAAAAAATATTTAATCTTGAAAACAAAGTTGACCAAACAGAGAACATGGTAAGAAATCATGAACAGAATCTACAAGAATTATGGGATATCATGAAAAGGCCAAATTTAAGAATTATTGGGATTGAGGAAGGCTTAGAGAAACAAACCAAAGAAATGAACAATCTATTGAATGAAATAATATCAGATAATGTCCCAAATCTGAAGAATGAAATGGAAAACCAGGTACAAGAGGCTTATAGGACACCAAATATACAAAATTACAACAGACCCACACCAAGGCACATTATTATCAAAATGCCTAACATACAAAATAAAGACGAATTTTAAAGGCCACGAGAGAAAAGAATCAATTTACATTCAGGGGGAAACCAATATAAGAATATCAGCATATTTTTCAACCAGACCCTAAAAGCTAGAAGGGCCTGGAACAACATTTACCAAGCCCTAAAAGAAAATGGATGCCAACCAAGAATCTTATACCCAGCAAAACTTACTTTCAGATTTGACAATGAAATAAGATCCTTCCATGATAAACAAAAGCTAAAAGAACTTACAAAAAGAAAGCGAGAATTACAGAACATTCTAAGCAAAATATTCCATGAGGAAGAGATCAAAAACAACGATGCAAATCAGCAACGAGAGGAACTAGCCTAAAGAAATAGCCAAGTAAAGGAGAAACCAAATCATGTCACAAAACAAAAATAAGTCAAATAACTGGGAATACAAATCATATCACAATAATCACCCTGAATGTTAATGGCCTGAACTCATCAATCAAAAGACATAGACTGGCAGATTGGATTAAAAAGAAAAATTCAACAATATGCTGCCTGCAAGAGACTCATTTAATAGAAAGAGATACAGACTAAAGGGGAAAGGATGCAAAAAAACATACCATGCACATGGACACAGCAAAAAAGCTGGAGTATCCATCCTCATTTCAGATAATGTGGACTTCAAGCCAAAACTAGTCAGAAGGGATAAAGAAGGACATTACATACTGCTTAAGGGAAGCATAAATCAGCAAGATATAACAATCATAAATATCTATGCCCCAAACAGTGGCTCATCCCTGTACGTCAAACAAATCCTTCTCAATTCCAGAAATCAAATAGACCACAACACAATAATACTAGGTTATTTTAACACACCTCTCTCACCACTGGATAGATCTTCCAAACAAAAATTGAATAAAGAAACCATAGATCTCATAACACAATCAACAATTTAGACTTAACGGACATATATAGAATATACCATCCAACAAAGAACGAATACACTTTCTACTCATCAGCACATGGATCCTTCTCTAAAGTAGACCATATTTTATGCCACAAAGCTACGGTTAGCAAATACAAGAAGATAGAGATACTACCTTGTACTGAATCAGATCATAATGGATTGAAATTAGAAATAAATGACAGAATAAAAAACAGAAATTCTCCAATACCTCGAGATTAAATAATACGCTATTATATGATGAATGGATAACAGAAGACATCAGGAGGAAAATAAAAAAATTCTTAGAAGTAAACGAGAACAAAACATATCATATCAAAATCTCTGGGACACTATAAAAGCAGTACTTAGAGGAAGATTCATTTCATGGGGCGCATTCAACAAAAGAAGTACAAATCAGAAATAAACGACTTAAGACTACAGCTCAAAACCCTAGAAAAAGAAGAGTAGACCAACACCAAAAGTAGTAGAAGACAGGAAATATTTAAAATCAGAGCTGAAATCATCGAAATTGAAACAAAAGAAACAATCAAAAAAATTAACAAAACAAATAGTTGATTCTTTGAAAAAATGAACAAAATTGATAAACCCTTAGCCACACTAACAAAGAGAAATAGGGAGAAAACTCAAATTACTAAAATTCGGAATGAACAAGAAATATCACAACAGACACAAGTGAAATATAAAACATAATTAGAAGCTATTTTGAAAATCTGTACTCCAACAAAACAGAAAACCTCAAAGACATCACCAAGTTTCTAGAGACATATGAATTACCAAAACTGATCGAGGAGGATATACACAACTTAAATAAATCAATTTCAAGCAATGAAATAGAAGAGGTCATCAAAAGCCTACCTACAAAGAAAAGTCCCGGACCAGATGTGTTCTCAGCCGAGTTCTACAAAACCTTTAAAGAGCTCATTCCAATACTTTTCAAAGTATTCCATGAAATAAAAGAGGAGGGAACCCTCCCAAACTCATTCTATGAAGCCAATATCACCCTGATACCTAAACCAGACACAGACACATCGAGGAAAGAAAATTTCAGACCAATATCTTTAATGAACATGGACGCAAAAATTCTCAACAAAATTTTAGCAAATCGCATACAAAAATATATTAAAAAGATAGTGCACCACAATCAAGTGGGTTTTATCCCAGGGATGCAAGGTTGATTCAACATCCAGAAATCAATAAATGTCATTCACCATATCAACAGACATAAAGTTAAAAATCACATGATTATTTCGATAGATGCAGAAAAAGCATTCAATAAAATACAGCACCCCTTCATGCTCAAACACTAGAAAAAATTGGGATAGTGGGAACATTCCTTAACATTGAAAAGGCCATCTAAGCTAAGCCCATGGCCAATATCATTCTAAATGGTGAAAAACTGAAAGCATTCCCCCTAAAAACTGGAACAAGGCAGGGACGCCCTCTTTCACCACTTCTATTCAACATCGTCCTTGAGACTCTAGCCAGAGCAATTAGACAAACCAAAGAAATAAAAGGAATATGAATTGGAAAAGAAGAATTCAAACTGTCCCTGTTCGCTGATGACATGATTATATATTTAGAGGAACCTGGAAATTCCACCAGAATACTCTTAGAACTCATAAGTGAATTCAGTAAAGTAGCAGGTTACAAGATCAATGCTCATAAATCCAATGCATTTTTATACATAAGTGATGAATCTTCAGAAAGAGAAATTAGGAAAACTACCCCATTCACAATAGCATCAAAAAAATAAAAAACTTGGGAATCAATCTCACAAAAGAGGTGAAAGACCTCTACAATGAGAACTACAGAACACTGAGGAAAGAAAATAAAGAAAATCTTAGAAGATGGAAAGATCTCCCATGAATTAATATTGTCAAAATGGCCATACTACCAAAAGTGCTATACAGATTCAGTGCAATTCCAATTAAAATCCCAATGATGTACCTTACAGAAGTAGAGCAATTATGAAATTCATCTGGAAGAATAAGAAACCCAGAATAGCTAAAGCAATCCTTAGCAGAAAGAGCGAAACATGGGGTATCGCAATACCAGATCTTCAACTATACTACAAAGCAATAGTAACAAAAACGTCATGGTATTGGTACCAAAATAGACAGGTAGATCAATGGTACAGAATAGAGGACATGAACACAAACCCAAATAAATACAATTTTCTCATATTAGATAATGGGGCCAAAAATATGCAATGGAGAAAAGATAGCCTCTTCAACAAATGGTGCTTGGAAAACTGGAAATCCATATGCAACAGAATGAAACTAAACCCCTATCTCTCACCCTGCACAAAACTCAACTCAAAATGGATCAAGGACTTCAGAATCAGAGCAGAGACCCTGCATCTTATAGAAGAAAAAGTAGGTCCAAATCTTCACCTTGTTGGCTTAGGATCAGACTTTCTTAACAGGACTCCCATAGCACAAGAAATAAAAGCAAGAATCAATAACTGGGATAGATTCAAACTAAAAAGCTTTCTCTCAGCAAATGAAACTATCAGTAATGTGAAGAGAGAGCCTACAGAGTGGGAGAAAATCTTTGCCACTCATACTTCAGATAGAGCACTAATTTCCAGAATCTATAAAGAACTCAAAAAACTCTACACCAAGAATACAAGTAATCCAATCAAAAAATGGGCTAAGGAAATGAACAGACACTTCACAGAAGAAGATGTACAAGCAATCAACAGATATATGAAAAAATGTTCAACATCTCTAGTAATAAGAAAAATGCAAATCAAAACTGCCCTAAGATTCCATCTCACCCCAATTAGAATGACGATTATCAAGAACACAAGCAACAATAGGTGTTGGCGAAGATGTGGGGAAAAAGGTACACTAACACATTGCTGGTGGGGTTCCAAATTAGTGCATCCACTCTGGAAAGCAGTGTGGAGATTCCTCAGAAAGCTTGGAATAGAACCACCATTTGACCCAGCTATCCCATTCCTTGGCCTATACCCAAAGGACTGAAAATCAGCGTACTACACAGATACAGCCATATCAATGTTCATAGCTGCTCAATTCACCATAGCCAGATTGTGGAATCAACCTAGATGCCCTTCAGTTGATGAATGGATAAAGAAACTGTGGCATATATATACAATGGAATATTACTCTGTCATAAAGAATGATAAAATTATGGCATTTGCAGGCAAATGGATGAAATTGGAGAATATCATCCTAGGTGAGATAAGCCAATTTCGAAAAACCGAAGGACGACTGATCTTGCTGATAAGCGGATGATGACATATAATGGGGGTCGGAGGGGTTAATGTTAGTGTTATTGTTAGGTTTAAGGTGAGGGTAGGGAGGGTGGTAAGAATGGAAGATGGAAGGACTGTATAGAGGAAAAGAGGGGTGGGATGTTTAGGGGGGAAAGGAAAAAAATAACAGAATGAATCAAACAAAATTACCCTATGTAAATTTATGATTGCACAAATGGTATGCCTTGACTCCATGTACAAATAGAGAAACAACATGTATCCCATTTGTTTACAATAAAAATAAAATTTTAAATGGAAGCATAAAGACCCCCAATATCCAAACCAATTCTGATCAAAAGGAATAAAGCTGCAGTAATCACACTACTTGAGTAGAAAATCTATTATGAAAATACAATAATCAAAACATGAGGGTCAGGTACAATAGTAGAGTAGAAAGAATGGAGATCCTGTAAATAAATTCACATTTTTATAATAACTGTTCATCAATAGAATTGCAAGAATACACAATAGCAAAAACAGTTTCTTAAAAAAAAAAAAATAGCCCTGGAAAAACTGGACAACCTTACACAGAAAAATGAAACTGAACCCTTATTTTACCCTGTATACAAATATCAATTCTACATCAATCAAATATTTAAATATAAGACCCAAACCTATAAAACGACTGAAGCAATGCATAGGGGAAAAGCCTCATGACACTGTGTGGCAAAAATTTTTGGATATAACGTCAAAAGCAAAAATAGAAAAATGGGAGTGTGTCAGTGTCTAATGGTTCTGCACAGCAATTGAAATGATCAAGAGAATAAAGATACAATCTACAAATGGGAAAAATATTTGCAAACTATATATGTGATAAGGGGGTAATATCAAAGTAAATAAATAAATTTCATATATCAGTAATAAGAAAACAAATAACCTGATTAAAAAATGGGTGAAAGATATGAATAAATATTTTTCCAAACTAGACGTAGAAGTGGCCAACATGTATATTTAAAATCGTTTATCACTCATCAACAAGGAAGTGCAAATTAAAACCGTAATGAATTATCACCTCATGTCTGTCAGGATGGCTATTATAGAAGACAAGAGATAACAAAAGTGTTGGAAAAAAGGTGAAGGAAAGGGATATCTTCCACCCCCCATTCTGTTGGGCACAGCGTAGGTGGTGAATACAAATTAGTAGAGGCTTCATGGAAAATAGTATGTAGGTTTCTCAAAAAACTAAAGATAAACTACCATATGGTCCAGCAACTCCACTTCTAGGTATATATTCAAAGGACATGAAATCAGTATGCCAAGTGGGCATGTGTATTTCAATGTTACTGCATTATTATTCACAACAGACAAGATATGGAAGCAACCTATGCATTCATCAACAGATGAATGGATGAAGAAAATGTGTCATATATACACAATGAAATACACTTTAAAAAAAGGAAATCTTGTCATTTGTGACAAATGGATGAACCTGGAGGACATTAGATTAAGTAACACAACCGAGACACAAAAAGGCAAATACTGCTTGAACTCGTTATATGTGGAATTTTAAAAAGTTGAACTCACAGAAGCACAGAGTGGTATCGTTGTTACCAGGGACTAAGTCTGGGAGTAAGGGGTGATGGAAGAAAGGTTGGTCAAAGGAAACAAAATTTCAACAAGGAAGAATTAGTTGAGGAGACCTATTGTACAATACAGTGACTGCCGTTAATAAAAAAGCACTGTATACTTGAAAACTGCTGAGGGTAGATTTTTAATGTTCTTAGCACAAAATAAATATAAGTATATGCCTTAATGGATATGATTATTGACTTGATTTAATGATTCCATAATATATACATATATCAAGACATAATGTAGTAAACCATAAATGTTTAAATTTTGTTAAAGTAGAATTAAATTTTAAATTTTTAAAATACTTAGCATAATACCTTCATGTTTAAAATGCCTTTTAGTTGCTACTATTATTTACTAAGCAAATAAAAATTATAAATTATTATATTTAATTTCTACAACAACATTGTGAGACAATGACTATGTTTAAATTCCCATTGTTAATGGTAAAAAGAGCTGAAATTCAAAGCAACTCTATGTGTATTTATTAGTATATTAAAACCACTAAAGATTAAAAAACTATTTTTCAATCAGGGTCCATATCATCTAAAAATATGGAAATACATCAGTTTTACAACATGTACATCTCAGAAGTAAAGGAGAAATTACATAAAAATTGCCAAAGCAAAAATCCATACCAAGCAAAGAAAGTCCAATATACATGCAGTTTTAACTAAGTATGAAAATTCTGAACATAATCCTTTTATATAGAGAAAGACAATTCTTAACACAAAGAAAAAGTGATCTAGTCAAAATAAAATCAGTGAAAGTTAATGAATAATGAAAGATAAATAAATGTTTTAACTTTCATTAGCAAACCTACAAAAATAATTATTCATAAAGCAATCAAGCATAATTTTACACTGCTATTGCCATTTAAAATAGTACATAGGGTAAAGATGTCTGTCTCATTCCACCATTTTTCCCCCTCCCTCTCATTTCCCTCTACATAGTCTAAAGTTCCTCCATTCTTCTCCCACCCCTCACCCCCCATCCCCATTATATATCATCATCCATTTATCAGGGGAAATATTTGACCTTTGGTTTTTTGGTATTGGCTTATTTCACTAGCATGATATTCTCCAATTCCATCCATTGATCTGCAAATGCCATATATTATTCTTTTTATGGCTGAATAATATTCCATTGTGTATATATACCACAATTTCTTTATCCATTCATCTGTTGCAGGGCATCTAGGTTGGTTCCACAATCTAGCTACTGTGAAATGAGCTGCTATAAACATTGATGTGTCTACATTACTGTAGTATGCTGATTTTAAGTCCTTTGGGTATAAACCGAGGAGTGGGTGCATGCATGTTTGTTGAAATGAACCAAATGACTATGTATAACTCTAAAGCTCTAATAAAAAAAGATTGAGAATATTTTTCAATTAAAAAAGTACAACTTTTATGTAGTTTGATTTGACAAAATACATCAAACTATTTAAGAAATGAGTGAAACTAATGACTCAGTTATATTACCACTAGGAAATATGAAATATTTATCTATAACAGTATGGATATGGTAATTATCTCCACATAAGTAAAAGACTGTAAAATACCCAAACATTTAAAAAGAATGGATGTTATAATATAGATTGCTTATGCTATATTTTGAACTTATAGGTCATAGATTATATAGATATATCAAGTATCTTCTGCTAGGTATGTCTGTGTTGTATATATGCTGAAATCTTTCTAAAATTTGAGTTTCCAAAGGTCAGTCATACTATGTATTCCTTGCATATATTTCATACCAAATTCTTGAAACATGTTTCTAGTTCAGGTTGATACTAAACTGTTAAATAATGTAGCAAAAATATCTGACTTTCATAAACTAGATTATCAGTCATCTCTATAAACTATTTAGATATGAGTGAGTCTACTGTGGTTACACATCTCACTCTAAGAGTGAACTAGTCGGAGGGATTATTCCTTCTCACTTTAGAGTTAAAATCTAGAAGACTAATGTGTGTTTCCTGGGTGAATGGCTTAGAGGAGTCAAGTTAGTAATTCATTTCAGTGGTATGTCAATATGGTAGAGATTAGATTCTAGAGAATCACATGATAGCTAACTCAGATCAGGAGTGGAATTGGGAATCAGGACGTTGTTCCCATTCAGTGGAACAGACCATCATTAAAGCAGTAAGGACAGGTTCATCAACAGCTTGGTTCACAGTGCCAGGGGAAATGGAAAGAGAGCTCTGGAGAGAGATTCTCTGGAGTGAGAGAATCTTGACTTAACAGAGGGTTAGTGGCAGATTTGAAAGTGGCAGTGTCCACAGAGATCCAGGACAATGAGTCTTGCTAGTTGCAGTTCAGCCAGGAACTATCTGGGAATTTCCAGGAAAGCTGGAGACTGAAATTGATGACTGAAACTAACAAAGTTCCTTCTCTTCCAAAGACCTCTATCTTCTCAACTATGAATTGAAGACAGTAATTTATTCTTCATTTTACAAGGATTAAAATTAAACCAATTAGAAGAATAGAAGGAACTTACATAATTGTAATTATTATCATTATTATTAATAATATAAATATAGGAAATAGATAGTGAATGCATATGTAAATATGGATGTACATTTGTTATCTACTACAAAAATAATGTTGCATAACAAACACTGATGAACCCAGTGCTTAAAACAATAACTATTTATTAAATGCATGAGTTAGAGAAACAGTTGGGTAATTCTTCAGGTTTTGGTTGATCTTATTTATGCCTCAGTACTCAAAGTGTGAGTCATCTGTGGTTGCCATTATTGGCTGTCACATGTCTGGGGCTTGGGCTGTGATAACTGGATTGGTCCAGCTCTCATTCACAAGGTATCTTATCCTCTAGCAGGATAGCCTGAGCTTGCCAAGGCAGAGCCAGGGATTCAAGAGAAAGAAGGGCACAGAAACTCTTGAGGTATAGACCTAGAACATGACAGAATCATCTCCACTTTATTCTACTGTTCAAACCAAGTCACAAAGCCACCCAAAAAGAAAGTAAAAAGACCTAAAATACTACTGGGTAAAAAGGTTTGAGCATATGGGAAGCTACCAATTGAAATAATCAATGTCATCAATTATCATAAATTACCTTCTCTGGGTCAATATTTTCTGCAAGGATGTAATTTTGAAATTATTTTTATATTTCATAAATTTAATGCAATGTATTTATATTTTCTTTAGAATTTTAAAATGAATAAAACTTTGAAAATAAAAACAAATGTCCAAGTATTCCACTGCAATTCAGGGAAGATTAATGGTACTTTGAATTAGATAGAGGGGAGTGAAAGGAGGGGAGGGCATATGAGTGTAAGAAGGATAGTAGAATGAATCAGGCATAAATACCCTAAATGCATATATGATTACATGACTGTGTAACTCTCCATCATGTACCTCCAGAAGAATGCGAAGTTATACTCCATTTATATATGATGATGTATCAAAATGCATTCTACTGTCATTTATAACTAATTAGAACAAATTTAAAAAGTTAAGGTGTTAAGTAACTTGTGGATACAAAGAATGGAGGAAAAAATAGGAAAAGAAGGAAAAAGATTGAGTGGGGAAATTCTATGACTTGATTAATCAAACATATTTTCTCCCAAGCAGTTATAATATACCCCAGCTTCTGGAATTCACTATCCTCTGCTGTCATAATAAATGAATGGATTCCCACTAAATACCAACACACACATTAAATATATATGTGCCATATGGATAGAGTAGTTTTAAAGGCATTAATTAAAGTGAGAAAATAGCAATTTCCTGAAATAGAAATTAAAAATAACTAAAAATCATTCATGTCATTATTCTATGAAACACTATTCAATGAGAAGCAGCTTCTTGTTTTATAAGTAAAACCTATCTAGAAGTCAGAAAAATGCAATCTGGCCCTGGAATTGGATTTAACTACAGGACCTTAGGTGTTAACTTTCCCTAGTAGAAGTTTATTTGTCACATCTGAAAAATAAGGAGATTGACTGCATTGAGATTCTGCCTCACCACTGTCCTCAGCATTCTCTTTCTCTCAAATTGCCCCCCTGGATTAATCACATGAAATCTGTCCCTGGAAAGAAGGAGCTTTTGTAGAAACTGGATAGTTTAAAAAGGTTACAAAAACTTGGACAATTTTTTTTTTTCTTTTTCTGTTCCTCAATTTCCTCAGTTACAGGGGGGAAAAAACCCAGCAGCAACTGCATAGAGTTAGTGCAAGGTTTTAAGAGTTTCCTAATATTCTGTATTGAGAGGAATGCTCATAGATTAATAATAGTTTCAGTATAACGATATCAGAATTTTTCATATTGTCACACAATGGTGATAGTTCTCCCTAGCTCTACCACACTGACCCTTGTCTGTTTTCTTTGCTCTGCTTTGTTCTTACAGAGGATGACTTCAGAAGACTGCCTCAGGCCCTTCTAGTTGCTTCCTCTTTGATTCCGCCAATGGGAGACCCTGGAGAAAGATCAGAAAGTAAGGGAAAGAGTTTGTGTTATTTCTCTCCTTTTCCCCATCTGCTCCCTAGTACCATAAATCTGCCAATATACTACAATTTCTATCACTTGGCTCTCTTCAAGTCTTCAGCTATAACTGGGGCTGAATAACACCATATTGTTTTCTGGGCCCATCAGCTCTTTGAGTAGTAGCAATTTTCCAGTGTTGCTACTCTTGGGTGCTGCTTTATCCCATCTTTGCTCTCCGAGCCTACCCAAAACCATTAGTGGAGTCTTCATTTGAAACATGAGAATAGATTGTTTTATCTCTGTATACTGTATACTGAATTTGCCACTCATTTTTTTAATCTATAGTTTACTCAGCAAATATACTAAGATAATTTGTACTCTAGCCCCTTCATCAGCATTGGATAAAATAGTTCTAATTTGATGAGTAATATCTCAAGGAAAAGACTATTAATAAAACATTAGTAGAAGTTAAGAAAGACTGTCAGAAACAAGTGAGTGAAGATATTAAAACAATCCTCATGTATGCATTTAGAATAAATATCATACTGACATGGAAATTTTTGTACAAGCAAATCGTACTTCCTCACTGCAATTTATTTATTTCTACTTTAATTCTTACCACTTTCACATAATTATTAGAGCATTTATTTCTCTTTCTCCAGGTAGAGTTGATTACTGAATATCATGCATTATATTTTATCCATCTTTTCACTTTTAAAAATTTACATGACCTGTAGTATGTTTTTAGTTAATGAAAAAATAAATGAATAAAGTAATTAATAAATGAATAAAGTATTAATAAATGAATAAAGTAATAAAGTAAGTAATTGGAAGTACAATTCTACTGGTTAAAACTGACCCATTAATCAGCACTACCAAGATATACTTTTATACAACTATAAATTATCTAAAATATACTACATAATAAATCAAGATCCAAATTCATTCATTCATTTAACTTTGAAATACTTGTATTATGCTGTTGTGGCACCGAAGGCATATGTTTAGATTGAAGTGAAAATAATAACAGCAATAATATCCCCACAGCTCAATTATTTCTATTAGACTTAGATCAACTATGCATGATCTTTGGGCTATATATGCCTAAATTATTTTAAATATCCAATGGTATTACACATACAGAACATCAAAATTCTAGGTATAATGTTTACCTTGGTTCTTAGTTGATACCTGATGTGTGTGCAGCAAACAAGAGTGCAACTTTATATGTTCGCACGTTAAACTACAACTTCCTGGAATTCTCCGGCTCCATAATGGTCAAAAAAAAATTGAATAACATTCACCATTTGCTTATATTGCTCCTAAATATTAACATATGTAAGCACCAGAAGAAATTATATATGTGTATGATGCACATGTGTGTGGGGTGTATGTGCATGTATATTTGTGTATATGTGTGTATGTGTGTGTGTGTGTGTGTATGTAACAGCATAGACATTTCAGAAAATAATATATTTGGAAAATTTTGTCTTTCTAAAATAACTTACTTAAATACTAAAACAATGCCATGTTTTAATCAGAACACTAAATTCTACAATAACCTAGGACTCAAAAATTCCCCAGTAATGGAAACAATTTTTGTTTGATGTGAATAGTTTCTATAGAATCTATTCAAATGTCAAAGGACATAAGACAATTACATTCTTTATTTCAAAAATAGGACATAACATAGAAATTTTCATTGACACCATTTTATTTCACATAGTATACTCTATCACCGAGTCCTACCAATCCTCTCTCTGAAATAGCTCTGCATCTCTTCCCTTTAAAACTTCCCAATTTCTGTAGTCATTTCAGTTTTTTAACTTAGTCCTGATCTTCATTCATTTTAATGTGGTTATGCAATATCCCCTGGGAGCCTGCTTTAAAACTTTACCTCCTCCCATTCCACATCCATATGCCAAAGTGAGTTGTCTTTTTAAAATACAGATTTGATGATTCTGAAATTTATACTGAATGCCTTTGCTTTCCCCCCATTGCCTAGAGAAGATTTAGTTCAGTTTTACTAACAGTTAAGGCTGCACCTGACCGTTGATGACCTTTTCAACTCAATTTTTGCTGATTCCCTCTCTTATTTCTACTACACACTTGGAGACTGCCCCAAGATCCATCATCTTGCCACATGGCTGTCAGATCTCTTCCTCTACCATGTTTTCTTCTGCCTAATGTCCTCTATAGAGCAGTTCCTATCTCTTCCTTCATGGTATACTTATTGAACACTACAACATAGAGTAACTTTTCATGCTCCCACATATATTTAGATACTTATACTTTTTCCACACTGTTGTCATGCAATCATTGATATAACTCCATTTTCTTAGATAAGGATAAACAATGCCCTATCATATTCATATCACTATTTTGAGAAAGTAGAAATACAGAACATTGAATGACTTGCTAGTAGAATTTTACTTTTTTTATTTCAGTGCTGGGAACAGAACCCAGGGCCTCACACATGCTAGACAAGTGCTGTACCACTGAGCCACATCTTCAGCCATGCTAGTACAATTTTAAAAATAATAATTTTGGCTCAGATGGCTGTGGCAGGAGGATCATAAGATAAAAGCCAGCCTCAATGACTTAGCAAAGTCCTAAGTAATTTAGCAAGAACCTGTCTCAAAATAAGAAAACAAAAATGGTCTGGGGATGCGGCTCAGTGGTCGAGCACCACTGGGTTCAATCCCTGGTACTAAAACAAAATAAAATAACAATAATAATAATTTATATTTATTTTAATATATAGCTATGGACCTTGAACCTGGTCACCAACACAGGAAGTGATGTGTGGGAGTTTCTGTTATAGAATACATTTCTCCATTTTATTGATTGGAAAACAAATGAAAGAGATTGTGTACACTACATTGGACCATAGGACAAGCTGAGCTATTATAATAAGATGATTTTTTAAAGCTGCCATGGATGACTTTTTTCAAGGCTGCCAGTCATAAATCTTCAAACAGAAGACTTTTTTATATAACTGAAAAATAACTGTCCATCTTTCCTGTTCTTCGTGAATGTTCTGTTACCTGCAGCAGAATTCAATCGTACTTTATGGAGAAAACTTGATAGTTTATTAAATATAGTCTGTAAAACTGTATATGTCATTTTCATGTAGATAAAGAACCTATATGATTTGTAGAGTCAATACAATTTATTCAAACTTATAATAGAGAATTTGAGAGACTTAGTAATTTAAAATTATGGAAAGGAGAAAAGGCTAAGATATAGCTAAGAAATGCCTGCAGAAGAACATAAACAATAGGAAGATTAGCTAGCTACAATAACTCTAAAAATATCTGCAACATGCATAAATTGACAGAGTATTTTTATCCAGAATATGTATTTTAAAGTTTTTATAAATCATAAGAGAACAATTGAAACATAAGGAAAATATGAACGGTATTTCACAGAAACAAAGAGAGCATGACTCATAAATATATGAACAAAACAACTGTTGGTATATAGTAAGAGATCAATAATACTTCTTGAATTAATAAAGAACAGTGTTAATAATAGAAAAATGAGATGCGGAAAATAAATCTAAAATGTAATACATTTTACATTCACCAAATTATCAAAATTAGTCTAGTGTGTCAATTTGGGCAGTAGTAAATGCTGGTAGGGGCCCCACATTCTACTTGGTTCACCCGCATTCTACTTGGTGAGAAATAGCCTCAGTATGAACTCTTCCTCAGCTGCATCAGGAGACATGGGTAAAACTATTGATTTCAATAGGAAACACTGAAAGCAGCTTAAGATTCTTCTGGTAGAAGAGTAGATAACTAATGATCCTCCCTATACACACGCCTACACACAATGGATAGTAGATGTTACCGAAAACGAATGAACTTCAGCTACTGCAATAAGAACAACTCTGAGAAATACAATTGTAAGTGAGGAAAAACAAGTCAGAGGAGTCCAGGTAGCACAGGATTTTTTTTCTAAATAAACTCAGAACAAGCAAAACCAAACAACAGGATTTTAAGAAATCCCCTGAGTACATCAGAACTATTTTGAAAATATAGGAGATCAGTACACAAAATTCAAGATAATGGTTACCACTAAAGTGTAACAATGAAGAAATAAATAGGTAACTTAAACAGTATTAATAATTTCTCATACTTAGAGTATTCTCACACTAAGAATTATTGCTGTAATACATAATTTACATCTTTTTATATATGTGCTTGAGAATCAAATACTTCATAATATAACATTTTTTTAACGTACTGAGGTTTTAACCCAGGGATGCTTTACCACTGAGCTATATCCCTCGTCCTTTATATTTTTTACTTTTGTGACAGAGTCTCACTAGGTTAACTGAGGGTCTTGCTTAATTTTTTAGATTGGCCTAACTTGTGATCCTTACTGCCTCAGCCTCCAGAGTCTCTGGAATTACAGGCACGTGCAAAATAGAACAATTTTAAAAATTAACAATGGAAATGATTCTCAGAAGAATTATAATTCATTTTATTTCATCATTCATGAAATCTTTATTGTACTTATGTCCTTAATTCTAATCTTATTTTAAATTATCTAAAAATGTCCTACAACGTATGTATGATTATGTAAAAATGAACCTCAATTTTATGAATAACTATAATGCATTAATGACACATTTAAAAAAATAGAAAAAATTGACCTTATTTTATCTTTTAGGAAAGTCAGAATTTCATTCATAAAGGTTATTAAAATTCATATATCACAAAAATTACCAGAATCGAACTTTTTAGTTATTTTAGCCACATCCCCAGGCCTTTTTCATTTTTATTTTGAGTCAGGGTCTCACTAAGTTGCTTAGGGCCTTGCTAAGTTTCTGAGGCTGCCTTTGAACTTGTGATCCTCCTGCCTCAGTGTCTGGAGCTATAGGGATTACAGGAGTGCAACATGGTGCCTGACCCAAAATTGAAATTCTAAGAGAATTGTCAGATAAGTTCTAGATATCCAAGTCTTCAGTCTTTCAATACCTGGAGAGCCTGCTGCATTCTAGAAGAAAAGGGAAACAAGCCCAGGAAAGGAATGTCAAGACTTCATTAATCCAATCTTTTGTAGTGCTACTGAACAAGCTCCACAATAATGTCTTTCTCCTTACCGTTATATTTATTACTTATAAAAGCATACTGTGGACTAAAAATTAGGACAAACACTGGTAATGTAAAAAATATCTTGTGATGGAATATATATACTGTAAATTGCACCTTACAACCAACATATTTAATTAAAAGGATGCATGTTATTGTATAGCAGGTATGGATCTCAGTGAACAAACTTGTACCTGTAATAAATATGATGCTCTCTACTCCAGGAGAGGATAGACAGTAATATAGGGGTCACTTTTTCCAGTTTGGAAAAATTCTCCACACTCTTTAACAAAGTTGTTTCTATGTTTTTGATTAATCTCTATTTCCCCCCCCCCACCTTGTAATTTCTCAGTTTTTATTTGTTATTTGTGTTTGATGTTGTTTGAATTTTACTGTTCTTCAGTTTGTACTTTCAGAAATTAAAAGTACCAAATTAAGGACTGAAGGAATTATTCTTTGCTCACACACTGAAGACAAAGTCACTGCCTGCTTGAATGAGAGAGGAGCACTTTTCGGAGGAGCAGAGTATTTCAATTAAAGTGCTATAAAAAGAGATAAAAATATATGTAATATTTTTAGGTATCCAGGGAATATTTTAGTTTAGGAGAGAGGTGTATGGGCCCTTCAACAAATACCATCTTATAATATCTTTTCTGACATGGATACATAGTTCTGCCTATTTTAGTTGAAGATCATAAATCTCAGATCATGAGTAATTATATGGCATTATTTTATTGTGATGGTTTGCTTTTTTCTTTTTTCTTTTTTTCCCCTCACAGTGCTGTTTGAAAGATTGCATTTACCTTTAGCTCATAGGATGTAGAAGAATTAGTAGTACATACTACTATTGCAGAAGGTTCAGGTAGGAGGCATGAAATAAATACTAATCTAAGTTTTACAACATCAGAAACTGAATTTAGCTTTTTATTCATCTGCTTTCCTTGCTAGAATCTCATGTTTAATGTGTGATATTTAAATTCTCAACAAATATCTACTGAATATGACACTGAATATCATTGAGCTGCTTTGAACACTTGCTACTCTACTGTAACTAGTCACCACTAAAACTCAAAAAATGCTTTTCATAAACCCAAAGTACAGCGTCAGTTACATGGTGGTCACCATACAGAATGACCTAACGCTCATCTATGCAAAACAACAGTTATCTATGTAGAACACAAGGTCTTTCACAGTTATTTACATATTCTATTAAAATTATATTTCATAAGTACTCAGTCAGAAATATTAAAGAAAAAGGCCTAAAAACTCTGTCATCTCATTTAAGATTCTCTGTTACATTTTGTTTGGTGTATATGAATTCCATTTTTAAATTTCTCATTTATATTAGTGAGAAAATATTTATTATGTGTGATGGATAGATTTTAGTTTTAATACTACTTTTAAACTACTCTAGAGTTCATTCATATTTAAATCATTCTAACAGTCTCCTAGCACTTTTACTATGCATCGAAGATTTTAAATCATTTGAAAATTCCCTCTTTATCACACACTATATAGTGTTGATATAATCACTGGTGTTCATGAATATAAGATTTTCCTAATAATTAAAAACTCTGTATATAATAGTAAAATATGTTTTTCTTAAAATTCCTCCTTGGAAGCATAAAAAAGATACATATCCTAATATGTCTAATAAATAGTACTCTTGCAAAATAATTTCTAATACTGATTCTTTTCAACATACAAGTAATCACCAAAATTTTGGTTTTCCTTGGTGTAATTCTACAGCTCTCTGTCTTTGATGCTTTTTTCAAGTAATTTATTTCTATCACAGAGTGAGTTTTGTAAGGAACATGTATTCTGTTGAAATAAAAATCTCCCTTTTAGCAAGGATATTCTAATTAGCCGAGTTCCCTGTCCTTGGGCTTGCACCTTTCTGAATTCTTGTATCACGTGGATAGCATTCCAGAATCAGAACCAACTCAGACATTAAGAATAGATCTGTTCCTGCCAGAGGGACTTTGCTTAATCCTGAAGTCAAGTACCGAACACATGTGCCTCAAGTGTTGTTGGTTCTGCCGTGAACTTGAACTCTGGTTTTCCTAATTGCTTTCTTTGATCAGTCCTGTCATTCCTCTAATTGAAATGCTGATCACATTTCCCTTTATAATAGACTGACATTTATTTCTAGTAGGAATTCCCAGATCTGGAGTTCAACCACAAATCTAGGCCAAGACCTAGGTTGCCATGTCTTCCTGGGATTAACTCTGAGAATGTCAGTTTCTGTAGGTGGCATTCCCTGGAGACTTCACTAACTCGTCCTTTACTGAGGCATTTTCGGATCACATTTCCTGCCCCATCAGTTCTGTCTTGTGCTGATTTTTAAAATTCCTTGTCACTGTGTCTAAATCGATCTGTTTCTATTGAGTCACTCTACATTATCAGAATATTTTATAAGCAGAAGCAGTAGACAGCTAAGAAGAAGTGGGAAAAGAACTGGTAAAGTACCAGAATGTAGTAAACTTGTACAGCCTTGGATATGGAAACCGTAACTGGGTAGGTTAGCTATTGTCTTTCCTTAGTCATCGGTCTTTCTCCCCTTGTCTTTAAGGTGCTTAAATTGTCTGTCTCCAGACTCATCTTTTCTAATTTGTATTCCACATAACAGTCGATATGCTCTTTTTAATTTTCAAATCTGATTTTATTTCTCTTTTGAAATCCTTTCCTGACTCTTAAAGATTTAAACGATGAAATGCCAGTTTCTCAACATGACATCTTGCCCAGGGAGCTTGCCCCCCTTTTCTTTATGACTTGCTATCATCTTTACAGAAGTTTCCACTTAGAAATTTTGGATTTATTTCCACATCCTTTGGTGACATCTTATAATGTGTTATGGCTGGTTCCTGCAGGCTCCTATTGGTTCACAAGATATTAATATGAAATATTCTGAAATTTAGCCCATAGTTAAGTAATTTGGCAGCTTGAAATAAGCCATAATGGAACTATATATTATGGAGATCACCAAACTCTACAAATATGGGTTTCCTCCCTCTCAGATGGGCAGATGATCAGCACTGAAAGCTGCTCATGTGCCTCATATGATGAATACCATAACATCTGAAGGCCTGAAAGGCGGAGGTAAAAATAGAAGCCAGAAAAAAAAGACTGTAAGACCCATCATTTCTTACTGTGTGTAGAAATGTAGTCAGGGTCCTTAGATGGAAAATGTATAAAAGTCTAAAAGCAAACTTAAAAATCTTAAACTGTGGGTAGAAATAGCAGGTGTAACAGAGATAAAAGCAATAAAAATGATATCTGGAGATTAAATATATGTATATAAATTATGTTTTTATTGCATCCAAATGTAATTAAATTGAACTCTAATGCAATCCATGTTAAATATTTCAAAATTAGATAATTGATGTTTGATTTGTATACACTAAAATATTTACACAATGCAACATTCAAACTGATCATACTTTATGCATTGTTGGTTAAACCTGTAGTGAGTGAGATTGAAGCGTGATTTGTAATTCTTTTCATTTAGAATTTAAGACATACTCATTGTGGTTCACATGTAGGAATTTCAAATCCTTATTGCACAAAACATTATTTCCATCCAAAATATATTTCATGACGGTTCATTAAGCTCACTTTGCAATTTTAGATTTGTGATTGTTATTCAGTAGGTCAGCAATCATTTTTTAATGTTAATATTATGTGGAAGGTTTTAGAATAAGGTATTCAAAGTAACTTTTCTCAACCCAAGCAATTTTTTTCCAAAAAGAGTGTGAAAGACAACATATAATCATCTCATAGTTTTTGTAGCTCAGAAGCCTAGCCACAGGCTAGCTGGATCCTTTGTTGAGGTTTTTGCAAGGCTGTGATCAAGATGTCCGTAGGACTCTGTTTTTAGAGACTAGGGTTGGGGGAAGTGTGCTTGTGCACTCTCTTGGATTGTTGGCGCTATGGATTTCCTTGTATCCATATGACTTAGGGTCCTGACTTCTTATCACCTGTTGACTGAAAACAGCCTCAAAGGCTTCTTTCCTAGAAGCCATGCCCTTCCTAGAGGCCATGCATGGTTGCCTACTATGTTGCTCTCTAGATGGAGAACATGACATTGTTATTTGTTTCTTCAAAACCAGACATTGATTCTCTCTCTACAGTTGAATGAGTTGAATGAGTTACATAAAGAAAGTCATTCCCTACCATCTTTACCATATTCCATTGGTTATCGAGACATACCAAGCTTTACCATTACTCCAGGGCAGAGGATTTCAAAAGGCATGAATCACTGGGAACTACCTTATGAAGTGCCTGCCACTTCATATGTATGGTCTCAGTTAATCCTCACAACTTCACAAAGTGTGTGTTGACATGATGGAGTTAAAAAAGCCAAGGAAAGCTAGTAAAAAGGCAAAATAAGTTTCAAGTCAGGCAGTCGTAATATACATTCCAAGCTCTTGTTTTGCGTTATATTAATCCTGGTAAACGTATGTTGAATAAATGTATAAATGATTTAGTAACTGAATAAATGAATGAATGTTCGCATAACTTTTGTTTTGTATCTGGTATGTCCCCACAACATTCATGTGTTAGGCAATGTTCAGATATAAGAAGCTTGGATCATGAGGGCTCTGACCTCATCAGTGAATTAATCCATTTTGGGATCAATCCATTAATAGCTGAATGAACTACTTGGAGGGAGGATGTGGTTGCAGGAAGCAGGTCACTGAGGGTGGGTGTGTGCCATGGAAGGATGTATCTTGCTCCTAGTTGCTGCTGCTGCTGCTTCTTCTTCTTCTTCTTCGCCTCCTCCTCTCCTCTCCTCTCCTCTCTCTCTGTCTCTCTCTCTCTGTCTCTCTGTCTCTCTTTCTCTCTCTCTCTCCCTCCTCCCTCCTTTCTTTCTTCACTCCCTCCTTCCTGGCTGTCATGAACTGAGCAGTTTTCCTCCACCACACCCTTGTGTGATAAAGTTTCTATTTGGGAGCCAATCAACCATGAATCCATCCTCTGAAACCATGAGCCAAAATAAATCTTTCCTTCTTTAAGTTGTTCCTGTCAGGTATTTTGGTCACAATGAAACACTGAATGAAACACAGGTGATAAGCATGACAAGAGGGGCCTGGGGTTGTGGCTCAGTGGTGGAGCGCTTGCCTGGCATGTGTGGGGCACTGGGTTCAATCCTCAGCACCACATAGGAAACTCTAAATGAACAAAATATAGGTATTGTGTCATTCTATAACTAAAACTTTTTAAAAAATAAAACAAGAATTTTTTCTGCAATTAATAGAAACACAGCATGACATTTTGCTTAAACCAAGCATCTGAGAAAAGATTAAATCCTGTTTATCATATGCTTATTTTATGGAATGGAAGAAGGAATTTCCTAGGCTATTTAACTCAGTATATTTTAGTGTTTTAATTTTTAACCTTTTCATATTTTTTTCAAGCATTGAAATTCTGATAATTTCCACTTATTTATGGTATTAACCCATTGCAAAGCCATCAGTAATTACTGGATGATATATCTTGTTCTATTATTTTGATAGACTGATTTGTTTAATAATTCATTCATTGCATATCTTCCATAACAAAAATATTTCCATGACAGCAAGGTCTTATCTGTTCTTATCCTGTGAAACTATGAAATAGTAGGCACATATCAAGCACTTAATAAATTTGAATAACTCAATTGAAATGAATAGAATGTGACTTTATTTAATTTATTGTCATTATTTTTCTCTTGCTTTATTTTTTGTTGTTGCTGTTACTATTTGTATTTTAAATCCAAACTACATGGAGAATTAGCAGAATCAATTCTCAAGCTTCATTTGGCTTTAGTACACAATCACACAAAATCATATTTTAAATTTTTGTTTTGTTGTTGTTTAAATATCATCAGCATTTAATTAAATCTCAAGCAAACTACTGTTAGAAAGAATGTCTTACTCTGCCAAAACATAATCCACATAGATTTAAAGGAAAGTTGTATTTTCTCACATGGGTTTTACTCAGAAGGGCTAACTTACAAAGTATTCCTCTGATCTCTGAAGACACACTCATTTCTATGATATATTTCATATAATCAAACTACCTAAATGATTTTGGAAACAAGATTCTCACAGCATTTTTTCACCTCTTTCACTTTTAGCTAGAAACTATCCAAATCATTTATCATGAGGTAGATCTTCTCTTGTATCTTATAGCAATAAGCTCTCCACTAACATATGGTGTTATTTAGCTGTGTAACAGAAAAGATTAATCAGCCGACAAAATGTCATTATAAAGGAAACATTTAAAACTCTGATTTTCGTTTTTTTCCCTCACTTATGGGAAACCTGCCAAAGTCATCTGCAGCTGCCTTAAACAAGGACATGTGGAAATTATAAAACAAACTCTTAAGTTATCAGTGGCATTTAGTGTATTTGGAATGCCACAATGGAAACACATTGCTTGTGAAATGTAAATGTTTCCCTTTAATGATAAATTTCATCGTTTTAAAGTGTGTGTGTGTGGGGGTGTGGGTGTGTGTGTGTGTGAATTGTTGGGCTCATTAAAAACATTAACATCAAAATTGTCAATAACAGTTATTTTCAAGCCAGGCACCTGTCTCACGCCTGTAGCCCCAGCAGCTTCGGAGGCTGAGGCAGGAGGATCGTGAAAGCCAGCCTCAGCAATGGCGAGGTACTAAGCAACTCAGTGAGACCCTGTCTCTAAAAAAAATACAAAATAGGTGTGGGAATGTGGCTCAGTGGTTGAGTGCTCCTGAGTTCAATCTTCAGTATCTTCCACTCACCAAAAAAAATAATAGTTATATTCAAGGTCTTAGTATTGGTTGTCCAAGACTTAACAGTAAATGATTATGTATCCTGAATCTTTCTGGGAAAAAAAAAAAAAAAAAAAAGGTTTTAATCCACAAGTGGGGAAGAGTTATAAGAAAGAACTTAATAAATATTTGGGTTTCTGAAGGAACACATATTATTAAATCACTTGATATGTTAGGATGATCCTATTATTAGGAAAAATATTCACTGTAAGGAAAACACTTTGTGAATAATATGTATTATTGTTTTTTAAAACTCATATCTTATAGTAATTAAAGAAAATTATTTTTAAAACCATAGATCTTAATCAATTTAAAAAACTTTAAAGCAAGCATAAAAATATTAATTTGAGAAATGTACTACTGATTTTGACATGAAGTCCTTGTACTTTAGAGAGTTGAAAATCATTATATCATCTTCTTTATTCTTCCTGAGGGCTTTACTCACACCTCAAATTAAAGAGACAGACATTAATTGTATGCTCAATTTTAGATAATCACTTTATTCATGAGTCATTGAACCACCTTGTGACTTAGGCACTATTCACCTCAGGGCGTGGACCCGAATAGAAATTTGTCTAATTTTAAAGTGTTGGCCTCTTCAACTGACCTGCCCTATAGAGTTCTTGGGTCAATTTAACATTTGTCTTATCAGTATAATAGATAGATACAATTTTTAGCAGTTTTCCAAAATCTATGAATGCTGCCCCATTTTATGAGGGTCATGTCACTACTTGCTTCTTTGCTGTGGTTGTATATTTATACATTTGCATATTCACTTTATAAATTCAGCAAGGAAAACATTCTTAGAACTTTCTGAAAACCTGCTGGATATGTGTGACATATTAATTTGGAATACATTTGTGTAAATTAACATGGTAAGTATCCAAACTAAAATTCAGACTAGCTGTGTGAACGCTACATCATTTATATTTTCAGGGCACAGATTACATTTTTTATTTTTACTGAAATAAGACAATCCTTTCTTAATGAATTTTATCTAAAAATAATGGATTCAATGTTAAGTATGAAGTCACAGAGGTTGTTTACACTAGCAACTTTATAAAATTAGTATTTTGTTAGTTCCGAGAGGTAGGAGTTAAATTGGTTATTAGCAGACACAAACAAAGTAATCTGTTGAAAGAAAAATAAGTACAATAACCTTTGACATTTTCATGCATGGTAAATACTTATTTTGCTAAATTTATGTTGAATAGAGAATATCCAGTCTAATTTAACAAATATGCTTGAATATTTACCATTAACATGTTATTCTATTAAATGTTATGTTTCTGAAGATATCTAAAACACAGCTTTTGGCATCTAAGAATATAGTATCTATTAAGGAGAATAAGACATGTAATTTTTAAATGAGTCTTAAGGGCCTAATACTATAGGATCTATAAAAATGATGCAAAGTGCTATAAGAATTTAGAGGAGAAAGAACTAATATGGAGTTGGGGTGATTAAGAAGCACTTTAATGTGTTGCTATGGTTGAGATCTATTATTGAAGATATGCCTTTATGATATGAAGTAACAGAGAGAAAGGTAACATTATGTTACAGGTATAACTTGAGCAATGATAATGAAATGGAAAAGACTTATCTAGGGGAAAAAGTAGTTGTATTTGACTATAGAATAAATCTTTCCTTATTTCACTCATATTTAATGAGGACTTATGTGGTTGGCACTATTTTAGAAACTGGGAATATAACAATGAGCAAAATAGAATAAATGTCTCTTGGAGGCTTACTTCCTTGTGGGGCAGATAATAGACCTATAAAAATACAAATGAATGAATGAATGATGTAAAGTAAGACTGTAAAGTAGAATCAGTAATAGAGCTCTTGAAAGCATCTTGGGTTGTTGCTATACTTCTGTTTTACTTTAATGCTTTGAGAAGTTGGAAGTGATAGGCTAGGCAGTCTTATATATGACACATCATAATTGTGTATGATGTACTAGAATTGAAGTATCAGGAATTAAATTAGTTAATAAAGAATCCCAGGTCAATGTAAAAATCAGGGCGATGACTATAGGAATTAAAAGAAAAAAATGTGTGAAATACATGAAATGGAGAATTTTAAAGATTTGGTAAATGATTAAATGCATGACAATTTTTTTTAAATGCAGTCTCAAGGATCTCATTCTTTGCCATTAGGGTAATAAATATGCAAATATCAGTAAAGGCAGAAGGAAATCAGAAAATTTTTTTAAAAGAGATGGTAGTAATTCTAGAGTTTATCATTTGAAAAATAATTAAAATATACCAATGGTTATGTTGAGCAGCCACTTAGGAAGCTGGACTTGTAGCAATGAGTAAGGAATCAAGTTAGACACATAGAGGACTTAGAATACTCTACGTTGATTTAGTGATGTTGTAAGCAAAAATAACCAAAACAATTTCGGCCCATTATGTAAGCAAAAATAACCAGGATGGAAGGACAGTCCTTGGATCAGCTTTGCCTTTTTCACCAATGGAGTCAATCAGTCAAGCATCAGAGGGCTCACTTTCTGGGTAGAAAATGGCCCTGATTACAGGGGAAGTATGAGTTTATATAGGTTACACTTTGGGAGATGGCTTAACAATGAAGACCTTAACAGAACATATGAGTTTGTGCATTCAGGAAACAGTTTGTGAAAATTGGAAATTTGTTTTTACTGGGCAAGGATGGAGGGTCCGGAGTTCAGCACTGTCTTTTTCTCCAGGGTCTACTGTACTGTTACTGGGAAAGGATTTATTTGGGGAAGGATCAAGGTTTTGGCTTCTTCCCAGTTATGATAGTTTAGGTTTGATGGATATCTCCCTCCCTGGGATTGTCTTAACACTGGGTGATGTTTGCTTCCTTCTCAAGATTTCCCTATCACTGGGAAAGAATATATTGGGAAAGGATCAATGTTATCAATGTGTTGTTGCCTTCTTCCTCTCTCCTTCTTCCCAGGTCAAACTGTTTGAGAGGTTGTCATTTCCATATCCTTCAGATGTTATATTGAGTGTCACTGGGAATGAGCATGGAAGAGGAAAATGTTACTCCTTAGAAGAATCTACATTTGAAGACTTGGAGAATATTGGTTCTAATATTGGGCAGAATGCAGATGAGATTATGCTCTTAAAGTATCTTATTCTAGTTGATAGAAGAAGAATGCAAGACCACTAGGAGACAAAGGAAGAGTATATGGATGGTGGCACGAGAAAATGAAGATATTATTTTCAATTGCCCATTTTGTAAAGATTCCAGAAAATAAGGATGAGGAATGCCACTTAATTTTAAAATTAAGAGACACCTTTAAGGTAACCTCTTAGAATAAAGTAAAAGCAATAAAGTCAGACACCAAGGAATTATAGGATTCCACTTATATGTAGTTCAAGAGCAAGAAAAATAATCTGTCACAGTAAAGAACATAGCATTGTTCTTGAGGGAAGCTTCTGAGGATGCTAAAAATGTTCTGTATCTTGATCTAGATTTTTACACAATGTGTGTATCTGAAATTATCTGCTGAGTTATGTACTTAAGGTTTGTGTAATTCATAATAAATAATTCAAGTAAATTAAAAATGAATTAAAAAGAAAAGTGACATAAATAACTTAAGCATCAACTAGAAAGTAAATTCTCAAAAAGAAGAAAAGATGAGAAGGAAAAAGGAAAGAAAATGAGTCTGGTCCATAATGACTCAATGGAACACCGGATCCAAATCCATGTAAAATTAAGCATATTTCCAAGTTCATAAGGAACAGGACTAGTAAATTCTCTCAATTGTTGACTCTAGTTTGAGCTACATATGATGTCATTTGCAATATAAAGATCCCTAACTCATATATATTCAGAAAAAAAGGTTTATACATCATTTTGCAATTTGAATCATAATTAAAATTATACAATGCTTTAAAAGTTACAATGAAAGGAAAATAAAAAGTATAATTTTGGGATATGGTGTAGATGATATAATTAGATACTATTGTTTTTTGGAGTATTCAGTATTTTTCATGTTCAAACTGTAAATTCAAATATGCTATGTAATGCAACTTAATGTTTAAAGCTGTCCTTTAATTACATGACAATATCAGAGTTTAAGTATGGTCATAAGACCATTAATTAAATTATGCCTTTATCCCTAGCAGAGTATATATAGTAGATAAGTGGTTTTGAATAGTAGATATCCACATCTCAATTTTTAAGTTTATATGAAAAATTTGATATAAATAAAAACGCACAATTACACTGTGAAATTTTACATACATGAGTATATTTAGATATGGGTAAAAGTAACAAATTAATCTGTAAACTTACTATATCCAAAGGAAAATATGCATATGGATTCTATTGAAGTTGATAAAACCGATTCTGAAGATTCTCATAAAATTCAAATATACAATAATGATCAATAAAATTCAGCAACATGGAGATAATGAGAGAATTGTGTTCAAAATATCATCACATATAAAGCTATAATATTTAAACAAGTATGATATTAATGTAGAGAACAAAATCAGTGCAGTAGAATTAATTATCTAGAAAAATGCTAATTTACATGTGCTACACTATGATAGGTATGTATTTCAAATCATATTACTGAGGTGGTTCAGTAAATTGGGATAGGGCAACTTATGTTGTCACTGTTGAAAGGACCTAATTAATTCACCAGGTAATGTATTTTAAAGCAAAAGGTATATAGATTTATAGGCTACACTTCATAAGGTTATAAGGATCAAATCTAGATAGGTATGTTCATTATTGGCATGAGAAAGCCTTTCTTAAGACAAAATATGCAAAACAAATAATGAAATAGGATGTTAAATTACTCATTTTAAATTTTGAACAACTACATCTCTCCAACAACAAATGTCATAAGAAATTCTGAAACCACAGACTGTTGATACATACATAGATGCTTGTGTGTGTGTGTGTGTGTGTATTCACACTTATGAATTGGAAGACATAATATCACTAAGATATAAATTCTCTACAAATTAATCCATAGGTGCACATAATCATAATCAAAATCTCAGCAGGATTTTTTTTAGACATTGACAAGTAAATTCTGAAATTTATTTAAAGAAAGGAAGGAAATCTAGTAGTCAAAACAACTTTGAGACAGAACACAGTGGAAGTAGTCAAACTACTTGATGAAGATGAATTATAGAATGCAATGTAGAAAGAGAACTCAGTAATTAGTTGATGAATTAGACAGACAAAAGAAATGTAGAAGTCTCGGAACAGAGCTACAAAAATATTGTTGATTTTAACCATTCTATTTCATTCTTATGTTATTAAAAAATTATTTGATACTTCTTCACTTCTTATCTTAAACTGAACACTCATAGGCAGGATTTGAGCAAAAAATATTTCAAAGAGAATAAAGAAATGCTGCCACTCACATACAGGTGAAAGAATCTGCAGCAGAAGGCACTAAATTCCTTAGAATGTGGCAATATGTAAGTAACAATTAATAATATATTATGTCTGGAACATAAGAAGCATTCATAGGGGAGGTAGGTGAGAGGCGTGCAAAGTTCTTCAGTGCCAAATCACTAAAAGCCTTTTTGGCTTTGAACAATACAGGGGGCTACCATAGATTTTTCAACAAATGGTCACAAGGCATTGTGTGCTTGTAGGGGTGGGAAGTAAACACCAAGCATGAGTAAACTAAAAGAACTGAGGCAACCAGCCAAATGATAGACATTTACGATAGCCCACAGGAGAGGTTATGTGATAAAAATGCAACAATAGAAGTGGAAATTGAGAGAAAAATGAATGCACATTAAATCCAAGCTTTATATTACTGGGTGACTCACCGAATATGAAATAAGGGACAGGAAAGCAAGAATGTGACCTTAGATTTGGGACCTGGGCAATAGGTTCTTAATTTAACCAGTGATTCCATTAATGTAACGTTAGAGCAGGAGTGGAAAGGAGTGGAAAGTTGGCAGATGCAAACGGGAAGGACATATGATAATCAGATAAGATGTGAACATCAGAAAAAGTATATTAAAGACACACATGAGGAAAATATCAAATATAATCCTAACTATCAGGAAGGAGATGTGTACTGGCAATTCATATTTTTAATTTATTCAAACCAAATATGTGTTCATTAATTTAGGAAATATTTGTGGGCCAAACATGGCGGACATGTAGATTATTTATTTGTGTTGTCATCTAAATATTTATATCAACTCCATGAAGAAGGTGTTGAGGCCTTAGTAATGGACTAAGTAGCCATGGGGTACCAAACAGAGAAACACAATCGAGCTTAGGACATTCCTCTCATGTTCAAACTTAATGTACAGTTAAAGAAACAGAATTAATCAGGGAGAGAGACAATATTTTTTTTTTTTAAAGAAAGAGAATAGAAGACTTGAAACCCAATTTGTAAGGTTTCAAGAAAAAGGAATGATTAAGGAGTTCAGATGGCTTAACAAGAGTTATAAAGAAGAGAAACTGAAGAAGCCTTTGGATTTTCCAGTTAGATGATTATTAAGTCTAGATTTTCTCTTTTAATTTGTGATAGCTGAGTTGATGAAATGAATTTGCAAATTGTGGATGGGACGTTAAAGGCGGCCTGTACAGACTATGCAGTACTTTCAAGATAGTGGATTGGAGAGGAGGTGGAGAGAGCAAGAAACTTGGAGATGTAGAACTTTTTTTTTTGTAACTTGTTGATTGATTGTATATGTTCTGTGAAGTGTCTGCCCAGTTCCTTAGCCTATTTATCGATTGGGTTCTTCGTATTTTTGGTATTTTTGTATTTATAAATTCTGAAGATTAGTGCTCTATCTGAAGTGCGTGTGGTAAAGATTTTTCTCCCACTCTGTAGTCTTTCTCTTCACATCGTTGATTGTTTCCTTTGCTGAGAAAAAGCTTTTCAGTTTGACTCCATCCCATTTATTGATTCTTGCTTTTATTTCTTCTGCTTTGGGAATCTTGTTAAGGAAAGTCTAGTCCTAAGACAACATGATGAAGATTTGGACCTACTTTTTCCTCTATTTGGTCCTGAGTCTCTGGTCTAATTTCTAGGTCCTTGATCCATTTTGAGTTGAGTTTCGTGCAGGGTGAGAGATAGGGGTTTAATTTCATGTTGTTGCATATGGATTTTCAGTTTTTCCAGCACCATTTGTTGAACAGGCTATGTTTTCTCCATTGTGTTTTTGGCACCTTTGTCTAAAATGAGATAACTGTATTTATGTGGGTTTGTCTCTGTGTCTTCTATTTTATACCATTGGTCTACCTGTCTTTTTGAAGTCAATATCATGCTATTTTTGTTACTATTGCTCTGTAGTATAGTTTAAGATCTGGTATTGTGTTACCTCCTGCTTTACTCATCCTGCTAAGGGTTGCTTTGTTTATTCTGGGTCTCTTATTCTTGCAAATGAATTTCACGATTGCTTCCTCTATTTCTATGAGGTACATCATTGGGATTTTAATTGGAATTTCATTGAATCTGTGTAGCACTTTTGGTAGTATGGGCATTTTGTCAAAACTCCAATTAGAGTGGCTATTATCAAGAATACAAGCAACAATAGGTGTTGGCAAGGATGTGGAGAAAAGGTACATTCATACATTGCTGATGGGATTACAAATTGGTGCAGCCATTCTGGAAAGCAGTATGGAGATTCCTCAGAAATCATGGAATGGACCCACCATTTGACCTAGCTAACCCACTCCTCAGTTTATACCCACCCAAAGGACTTAAAATCAGCATATTACAGTGACACAGTCATATCATTGTTTACAGCAGCTCAATTCACAATTGCTAGATTGTGGAACTAAACTAGGTGCCCTTCAATAGATGAATGGATAAAGAAACTGTGATATATATACATGATAGAATATTATTCAGCCATAAATAATAATATTATGGCATTTGCAAGTAAATGAATGGAGTTCGAGAATATCATGCTAAGTGAAATAAGCCAATCCCCAAAAACCAAAGGCTGAATGTTTTCTCCGATAAGTGGATACTGATAGATAACAGGGGAGAGGGGGTAAGGGAATAATAGAGGAAGGATGGATTGTGAAGAGGGAAGTGAGGGGAGGGGGCAGGGAGAAGGAAAGATGGGGGAATGAGACAAACATTATTACCCTATATACATGTATGATTACACAAATGGTGTGACTCTACATAATGTACAACCAGACAAATAAGAAATTGTACTCCATTTGTGTACAGTGAGTCAAAATGCATTCTGCTATCATGTATAACTTAATAGAACGAACAATAAAAAATAAAAAATAAAATAAAAAAGAAACTTGGAGAGATTTTAGTATAAGGTACAGGGGAACATAAGAGTATTTTAAAAGAAAGATGTCAGAATAAAAGGAAAAATAAGACAAGATTATACAAAAAATGATAGATTCTATATCAACAAAATAAACAGGACAAGGAAGAGAATTGGAAGCATAAATAGTAAAAATTAAAATGAAACCAGAATATACTTTAGGAGTGGTGGGATAAAGTATAATCAGAGCTAATTCAAATGCAATTTCCAAACCAATCTCAATATTTAATTAGGAAGTCCTTAACATAAAATTGCTTACTTCTCAAACATTACAGTATTTGAAAGGAAGCATATGAGAAAGATCTTTAGAGCTATTAAATTAAGTTTTTAATGTATGTCCAAATAAGTTTGAAGTTGAAGACTATTACTTTTATACTTGGCAGGTAAAATGAAATATTATAAAGTTGTTTTAAATCTCTTAGTAAATATGAGCCTTTTGAATATGCTTCAATTTATTACTAATTTATACCTAGGTAAGATTTATTTTAATTAAAATTTCAATGAAACAGTGCATAAAATAGAATATTGTCTTGCAAAGAATAATTTATTTACATCTTTCAAAGACATACTGTTTAAATTAAAATTAGGTTGTGGTATACTAGTGAATTGTTTAAAGAGGACTGTTCATTAAATTATCTTTTGAGATTTAATTACAGAATTACATCTTTAAAATTGTAAGGAAAGGTAATTTGCATTAGTTTTTTGAATTGCATGATTTAATGTACTTATGTAAGTAATTACCTTTCAAGAATGAGAATACAGAAATCCTGCCAACTTTTGCATTCAGCAGACTCTAAATCACTCAACATTAACTTCGAAAGGGGGCCCATACCTTCACTAGAGAACAAAATGATGACTCTTTGTGCAGTATAAGCATATTTAAAATACCTGCATAGTAAAAATCATAAGCAGTCTGGAGAAAATACAAAAAGAAATGCTTAGCATCTGGTGCCAGAAAAATCACTAAAGAAGATCAAGGAGGTATTCTGAATTTATTTCCCCATGTTTCACAAAATAATTCTTTGATTATGAGTGCGGATACTAAAGAGTATGTGCTTTCAAATTGAATGTATGCTGTAACATGTTGACTTTTGTAATAACATACCATTATTAGATTTATAAATTAAATCAAGTGGATTCCCATGAGCCCTTTCTGGTTCATACATATTGAGAAATTCTAAAATGTACTATTACAGAAAAATCCAGTCCAAATATTTAATATCTCTAATAATTCAATGACTCATTGGCATTCTCTATAAACATAGTTCACTACAGAAAAAAAATTATGTGCAAGGTGAATTATATCTAATAGATGTTAGCAGTTCTATTTATAATAAAATTCATTTTAAGATAATATATTGCTATGAAATATCTATATAATTTTCATGGGAATTTCCTGAAAAATTTGTTTAATTTTAAAAATGTTAAAAATGGACTATCTTCTGAAAAAAACAAAAATAATAATTCTGTGCAGTTGAGAATTTATAGAGTTTATATCAGTTATGTATTATGAACTCCTCTTTTTTATGTATAGACTGAAGACAATCAAAATTCTGCCCACAAAACAATACTGGCATTATAAATTTGGAGTATCAAGACTGTGGATTTTATATGAACTAAAATAACTATTTGTTTTAATTAATTCAACAGTCTGTCATTAGAAATGGAGACACTAGTTCAATAATTGATAAAATATGCATTAAAAATGAAGATGCTTGCTTGGATGTTTTTGTTTTAAACAAGTCTATGTTTATATCATAGAAACCTAATGCTGACATCTATACTTGCTATTTTCCTACATCTGTCTTTTCTTAAGTGTCTTTTTAAAAGGGAAGCCATAAATAAGCTTCAGTTTTAGTTTTAACTTTGGTCCTTGCTGAGAAGTCAACCAGTCCATTCTGGCACCTTTTAACTGTGTTTTACCTGAATGAGAGAAATCATCTAACTTCAATGAGAGATCGTGGGCTTGATCAACTTGCTGAGCATCAATTAAAAACATAACAACATGTGGTATATACTGCATAATAGAAGTACATATGATTAACATAGGAGAGACAATGTGGTTTTGCCTACTTTAAAACAGTAATATTCATACCAGGTCATCCATCAATATCTTTATAAATGAACTTTGTGTTCATTAAACTTTGAAATTTGTGCATTGGCAATACAATCTCTTAAAAATTAGTGAGAACAAACTATTTAATTATAATTATAAAAGATCAAAAAAATTAGAAGAAAGGTAAGAAAAACCAGAAAACTCAAATTCATAAATGAAAGAGGAGACATGAAGACTGAGGTCAGGGACAGAGAAAAGACTATAAGAAACTAATAAAAAATTTGTATGCCAACAAACTGAATAACAAAGAAAAAAATGAATAATTTTATATGAATTTATAATCCACCAAGACAGACTCACGAAGAAATAGAAAACATGAATGGACTTCTAATAGATTAGGAGATTCAACTGAATCAAATCATAATTTAAAACTTCCCAACTAAGCAAATCCCATGACCAGATAGTTTCACTGTTTAATTCTACCAAATATTTTAAGAAGAGTGAACATCAATTCTATTCAACACCTTTCAAAAAAACTGCAGATGAGTTACCTTCACACTCATTTTATGAGGTGAGCATTACCATGGTTTCAAAAACAAAGACATTACACAAAAACTAGAGGCCAATATGCCGGATGACCATAGATAAAATAATCCTCAATAAAACACTAGAAAAAATGAATTCAATAGCACCCAAAAAGCATCATGCACCATGACCAAGTTGGATTTCTCTCTGGTATGGAAGGACAATTCAACATATGAAAAATAAATTAGTGTGATACACTATATTAACAGATTGAAGGATGAAACACATGAGCATTGTAGATACAAAAAAGACAATTTGATAAAATTTGATAAACTTCCATGATTAAAAATTAAGGAATAAAGGGAAATAAACTTAGATAACTATATAATTCATATATAATTCATATATGGAATGCCATACTATCACATGCAGTTAACATATATGGAACTGGAGGACATTATGTTAAATGGAATGAGTACATTCTCACTTTTATTTAGAAGCCAAATAGTTGATATCCTGGACGTCAGAAGAGAGTTTACCAGAATCTAGGAGGTGTGTGTCTGTGTGTGATGATGAGGGGGTGAAGGTGCAGTTGGGTAGGATGAATCATTTCCAGTGTTCTGTATAGGACAGTGGAATAACTATGATTGACAATAATAGTTCATTTCAAAATAACTACTAGGATTTTGAATGTTCCCAACTCAAAGAGATGATAAATGTCTAAGGTGATAGATATGTCAATTACCTTGACCTGATTATTATTATTGTATACATTTACTATTGTCACACTATACCCCACAAAATATATATTTGCTATGTGTCCATTAAAAATTAACATATATTTCTTAAAAGTCATCCAAATTGTAAAGGAACAAAATAAATTTCCCTTTTTGCAGATGGTATGACCTTTGTACAAAATCCTAAAGGCTCCCTAAGAAAATACTGGAACCAACAAACAAATTCAGGAAAGCTGCAGGATACAAAATCAACATAAGAGTAAGCTATGTTTCTACACACTAACAACAAATTATCCAAAAATGAAATTAAGAAACCAATTACATTTATAACAGCATCAAAAATCTGAAGGAACAAGAAGAAAATGAGGAATAAACCTAACCAAGAAATTTAAAGACTCGTATACAGAAAGCCATAAAAGAAATCAAAGAACACATAAATTTATGCAAAAACATTCCATGGTTTTGGATTGAAAGATTTAATATTATTAAAATATTCCTATTACATTAAAACAATTCATGAAGTCAACACTTATAGGAATAGAAAAAAAAAAAAAATGCCCAAAATTCATAGGGAACCACAAAGAATCCCAAATAGCCAAAACAAAATTGAGAAAAAAAACAACCGAAGGCATCAAATACCTGATTTCACAATATATTGCAAATCTACAGAAATCAAAAAAGAGCAGGGCTGGCATAGGACAGAAACATGGACCAATAGAACAGAGAGTCCAGAAAACTCACCAACATGTGATCAGTTGATTTGCAATAAGATATCAAAAATGCACAATGGAGAAGGATAGTTCTTCAATAAATGGTGTTGGGAAATATGGATATCCACCTAGAAAAAATGAAATTTGTCCCTTATCTCACACCATACTGAAAAATCAACTCAGTGGATTACAGACTAAAATGTAAAACCTAAACAATAAAACTCAAGTTACAAAATCCCTAGAAAATAATATAGGAGGAGGGGCTGGGGTTGTAGCTCAGAGGTAGAGCACTTGCCTAGTATGTGTGAAGCACTGGGTTTGATTCTTAGCCCCACATATAAGTAATTAAAATAAAGGTTCATCAACAACTAAAAAAAATTTTTTTAAATAATATAGAAGGAAAACTCTTAGATAGTGGATTTGTCATTTTTTTAATATCATGCCAAAACCTCAGGTTTGAATGTCATCAAACTAAAAAGGGAATGAATGGATCAAAATGTGTCATATATGCAGAATTAAAATATTATTTAACTATAAAATAGGATGATATACTATCACTTGAAGCCACAAGAATGGAACTAGAGGACATTATGTCAAGTAAAATAAGTCAGACAAAAGTATCACACATTCTGGTTCATTCGTGGAAGCTAAAAACTTTATCACATGAAAATGGAGAGGAGAAGAGAGGTCAAACACCAAGAAAAGAGGGGAATAATGAATTCTAAGGCACACTTATAAGGGAGAAAGCAATTCTAATTTTACATCACTTAATACAAGAACTATATATGTTGTTTACAATAATTAAGTTTACAATTCAAAATAACTAGATGAGAAAAAGCTTTTTAGTCTGAATCTATCCCGTTTATTGATTCCTGCTTTTCTCCGCAAAAGAAACAATCAACAATGTGAAGAGAGAAAGTACAGAGTGAGAGAAAATCTTTACCACACACATTTCAGATAGAGCACTAATCTCCAGAAATTATAAAGAACTCAAAAAACTTTACACCAAGAATAAAAATAACCCAATCAACAAATGGGCTAAGGAACTGAGCAGACACTTCATGGAAGATGATTTATAAGCAATCAACAGACATATGAAAAAATGTTCAACATCTCCAGTAAGTAGAGAAATGCAAATCAAAACTACCCTTTGATTTCATCTCACCCCAATTAGAATGGCTATTATCAAGAATACAAGTAACAACAGGTGTTGGTGAGGATGTGGGGGAAAAGGTATACTTATACATTGCTGGTGGAATTGCAAACTGGTGCAGCCACTCTGGAAAGCAGTATGGGGATTCCTTAGAAAACTTAGAATGGAACTACCATTTGACCCAACTATCCCACTCCTTGGCCTATACCCAAAAGATTTAAATCAGCATACTCCAGTGACACAGCCACATCAAAGTTTATAGTAGCTCAATTCACAATAACTAGATTGTGGAACCAACCTCGAAGCCTTTCAATAGATTAATGGATAAGGAAACTGTGGTATTTATACACAATGGAATATTATTTAGCCATAAAGAATAATAGTATTATGGCATTTATAGGTAAATGGATGGAGTTGGAGAATATCATGCTAAGTGAGGTAAGCCAATCCCAAAAAAACGAAAGGCCGAATGTTTCTCTGATAAGTGTATGATGATACATAACGGGGGGAGGGCAGGTAAGGGAAGAATGGAGGAAGGATGGATTATGTAGAGGGAAGTGAGGGGTGGGGAGAAGGGCGGGGGAAAGAGAAAATAAGAAGTGAGACAGAAACAGGATTACCCTATGTGCATGTATTATACAAATGATGTGACTCACTGCACACAACCAGAGAAATGAAAGTTGTACACTCATTTGTGTACAATGAATTGAAAAAATTAAAAGGTTTAAAGAAAATAATTAGATGAGAAGCATTAAAAGTTCTGAACACACCAGAAATGATATTTGAGGAGATAGAAGTGCTAATTATCCTATCATTATAAATTAATGTAATATATCAAATTATAGTATTATATCCAATAAACATTGTAATTCAATTTAATATTATGCATCAAATTTAAAAAATTTAAAAAGAAAACAATCAATAATTGAACAATAACCTATGGACGGGAAAAATATTTGAAAACTGTGTATCTGAAAAGGAATTAATTTTTCATACTTAAAATGTATAAAGAGTTCATGCAAATCAATAATAGGAAAATAATTAACCTGATTTAAAAATGGCAAAAGGCCTGAATAGATATTTCTCCAAAGAAAAAAGTCAAAAACAGTTATATTAAAAAATTAGCCAATACAATTTTAAAAATTGCAAATCAAAACTACTATAAGACTCCACTTCACATTTATGAGGATGGCTATTGTTAAAAAATCAACAGATAAAAAATATTGGGGTCATGTGGAGAAAAGGGACCTCTATAAACTGTTGATAAGAATGTGGACTGATATAGACATTATAAAAAGCATTACAGATATTTCTGAAGAATATAAAACATAACTACCATATGATCCATCAATCCCTCTTCCAGGCACCAAAGAAAACCACCACGTGGTAAATATATGGGTACTCCAGTTCTTTACAGTATTATTCACAATAGTCAAAATAACCATGATATAGAAGAAACTTAAATGTTGATGAATCGATTGGGTAAATAGACTCTGTAGTTTTCTATCATCTATTTATCTATCTAGTAATATGCTATATCCCAGGACTGGGGTCGTAGCACAGTGATAGAGCATTTGCCTAGCATGTTTGAAGCCCTGGGTTTAATCCATAGCACCACATAAAATAAATAAATAATATACAGATATTGTGGCCATCTACAACAAAATGCTTTTAAAAATAATACTATTATCCTAAATAGAATGAGATCTTTTCATTTGCCACAATGTGAAAGAGCCTAGAGGGCATTATTGTAACAGAAATAATTGAGATATGTAAATTTTTTAAAAGTTCAAATTATACAGAAATTAACAAAAAAAAAATCAAAGCAGTGGTGAGGTGAGGTGAGAAAAAAATAGGCAGCTATAAGTCAGAGGCTAAAAGCAGCAAATATGTAGGATGAAAAAAACCTGGACATATAATATAAAACATGAGGACTGTGGGAAATAAAACTGTGCTGTATTTGGGATTCATGCCAAATAAATAGACTTTAGCTGCCATTGGTCTCTCTCTCACACACACACACACACACACACACACATATACACATATGATCTGATAGATGTGTTCATTTGATTGACTATAGTAATCTTCTTGCTATTTATTTTGTAGTATCATGTTGTATACCTACTTATGCACAATAAAAATTATTTTAAAGTAAATAAAACTTTTAGAAGAAAACACAGAAAAAGAACTTCTAAACATTGGTCTTGGTAATTGTTTCTTAGACATGAGACCAAAAGCACAGGCAACAAAACCAAAAATTGCCAGGTAGGTTTACTTCAGTACAACAGAAGAAAAATTCATCAGAGTGAAAAATAAACCTATGAAATAAAAGAAAATATTTGAAAAACATCTATCTAATAAGGAGTTAATATCCAAAACATATAAGAAACTTCATAACTTCATAGTTAATAAAAAAGGAAATTACCTGATTAAATGTGGACAAAGGATCTGAACAGGTATTTCTCCAAAGAAAACATACAAGTGGTCAACAGGTATATTAAAAGTGCTCAATTTCACTAATCATCTGAGGAATACAAATTAAAACCACATTAAGATATACCTCATACCTACTAAAGTGGCTATTTATTAAAAAAGAAAAGATTTTAAAATGTTAAAGATATTGAGAACTTGGAAGTTTGCTTGGTAGGAATGGACATGAAATTGTACAGACTTTGTTGAAAATAGCATAAAGTTTCCTCAAACAATTTTTAAAAATAAGTAATATATGACCCAGAAATCCTGATTCTGCATATATATCCCACAAAATTGAAATAAGGATCTGGAAGAAATATTTGCATTTCCATGTTCATTACCACATTATTCCTAGGAGCTTAAAAGATGAAACAAATTAATTTCTCGCAAAAGGATAAGAAAATGTAGAGTGAGTGAGTGAGTGAGTGAGTGTGTGTGTGTGTGTGTGTGTGTGTGCGCGCCACGGTCCAGCCCTAGCAGTAGTCGGGGGTCCTAGGAGGATGGGAGGCGTCGGTGCAGTGGAGAAACAGCACACAGAGACATTAAGTGTTCTGAGGCTGAATCTGAACATTGTTCACATAGTCTTTTTGTATGTTTTTTCTTTGGTATTGATTACATCATTTTATGGTTAATATAAGAATGTTAAGTAAAACATCTTTAAGAGTATAATTAATGATTTTATTCAAGAAACATATTCTTATTATATGATAGGTTAAATTAAAAAAACCAGTTCCTAATAAGGTAGAGGGCCCCATGCTCTGTTTAGTTTTTATTTCCCTGAAAGAATATGTCAAGTTTCTATAGAAGTTACCCTTCCCAAGAACTCTAATGTTAGTTATTAACAGTGGAAAGTTTTTGTTATTACTAACAGAGAATAGAAGAATCAGCTTATAGTTAATATTTATTCTATTTCATGTACTCAATGGCAGACTAAAGCTCTATTTTGATCTTCAAAGAACTAGACATAGGAAAAATACAAATTGTCCTTATGATTAACCTATTTATTTTTTATTAAGTGGGAAAAATATCCTTAAACTTGATCATAAACACTAAGAAAGCAATGAGGACCTAACATCACATCAAAGCTCAGAGTAATACACTCTCATATGCCTATATATAACTTAGAGAATTTGTATCCTAAAAGAAATCACAGGCTCCTTACAAATTCGAGCAAATCATAATTGCTTATTTATAATTTCATCTAAGTATTCATATTAAACTTTATTTTATGTTATTTTGTGCCCCAGCACCATGCAATCTCCCCAGTATTCTCTATAATCTGAATCTAAGGATATATTGATTATTAGTACTAAAAGCAACTGCACATGGAGACATGCCACACCTATGGCCCCCAAGAGGGAGGATGATCTTTCAACAGAACCATGTCAAGTGTTGAATCCTCTACTCCAACAGAACCGTGTCAAGTGGCGGAGTGGTAGGAAATAGATGTGGCGTGTGTGTGTGTGTGTGTGTGTGTGTGTGTGTGTGTGAGCATACACAATGGAATTTTTCTCAGCCATAAAAAGATGGAATTCCTGCCATTTGTAACAACATAAATGAATCTTGAACATGGAGAACATTATTTTCAGTAAAATAAGCCAGCTATACAAAGACAAACACTACATGATTAAATAATATGAGCTAAATAATATAGTCAAACAAATAGAAGTAGAGAGCAGAATTGTGGATACCAGCAATTAGGGGGCAGGGACAATGGGGATTTGCTGTTTGTCTTAATATGGACTGCCATTAAACTGGATACATTGTAAACACAGACTTGTATCTTACAGTTTTGTTGGAAAGTCCAATGTCAATTCAGGAGCAGATTCATCTGGTGAGAGCCCATTTTCTGGCTCATAGTTGACGCTTCTTGCTGTATCCTCACTTGGCGAAAGGGGTGAGAGGTCTAATCCCACTTATGGGACTCTTCCCCTGTGACCTGATCAACTTTCAAAATCTTACCTCCTACCACTGTCACCTTTAGAGTTTAGATTTCAATAAGTGAATTCTGGGGGACACAAACATTCAGTCTATTGCACTACAAATTTTCAGTTATGCAAAATGAGTAGATTCTAGAGGTCTACCTGTAGTTAACATTGTTATATTTTAAATTTAAAATTTTGTTAACAGGATATATCTCATGTTAAGAATTTTAGTTACAATATTAAAAATTTTAAGTGATTTGTATGTCATCCCAAATATATATAATTAGTATATGTAGTTTAGTATATCGTATCTCATCTTAAATGTTTTATCATTAAATAATTTGTGAAAAACCTTAACTCAGATGAAGTAAAAGTCTGGTGGAATTTACATCGTTCTCTTAATTTGATTGGTTCCTCCAGTTACCTGCATTTCTCTTGTTCTCTTTTATCTGCATTGCAAAGACAACTTATTTGCTGCAGCGTCCTTATTATTGAGGTCTTATTCTTTGCCAAGTCATCTTCTTGAAATGTACCTATTTATCCTTTCCCCGGGATTTTGATTTCCTCTGAACTGCTGAATGTGCATATGATGTTTCTAGTCCGTGTCTTGAGTTTATACAGTCTGTGTCTTGTATCATTGGCAGCTGTGTTGTCTCTGCTGTAGCTAGCATTCTGAAGTCCGCTGCTGATGCAGAAGGCAGGATATTTTGGTAAAAATGTTGGATCCTGTGGTGAAAATGAATAGCCCCAAGGTAGAGCACTATGAAACTTTCTGTGCACATTCGATGGTTTCCTGGGTAAGAAAAATGTACACATTAGTGTTTAGTCACTCTATAGTCAAGGCATATGCTATAGATTCTCTTAGGCTTTGCAAATATCAGTCAATAAAAAAGTAAGGGGAAAAATGAGTTCATTTTTATAATCAGACAGTTGATGCTAGCATTTCCTGCAATAGAAATAATTCTAAAACCTCAGTGGCCTAAAACAACAGAGGTCTAGTTCTTACTTTATGTGGACATTTCTGAACAAGGACTCAGCCTTCACCATTTGTAACAGCCTTGCTGACCACTTCAGCCACAAGAGAGACATGCTATACTACTTACATAGTGTAGACCCATATTGTAGTATTATTTACACCTTATTGGACAAAGCATGTCACAAGACCGTATTTAACTTTAAAAGAATGCCGAAGTACAATCTCATTTTGTGCCCTGAAAGCAGTGAACAGGAAATATTGATGAACAGCATTAATGTCTCATATAATTTTCAACTGCATATGTAAGAGAGATAAAAATCATGTCATAATTTTAAAACGCCGTGTCTGTCTGCTCTAGTAGCATGTAGTAGAGAGAAGAACAACACTGCAAGTTTATGTTCAGTCTTTGGAAAATAAGACCCTTAAATATGTTTTATGAAGCTAAAAATAAAGGCAAACTTTCATGGAACCCTAAGGATATTAAATGCATAAGAAAAAGGCCACCCAAATTTTAATTAAAGAGAGGTCAACCACAGAAGACAGCTTCTGATACCACTGACATAAGAGTCATGATCCTTGAAGAGGGCAGTCAGAACAGGGTTTAACTGTTAGAAACACAAGCAAGGCTGGAAGCAGCAGATGACATTGGAGACATAAAAAGTTTTCCTGTGTCATAGATTTTTCATAATGAAGGAGGAGAGCAGTAGTTGGTATCACAGCAAAAACTGTCTAACCAGACTCTAAGCATTTAATTTTTCTCATAAATGATGTAGCTTTGGAAAGAGTGAATGCACATAAATCACAATTCTTTCCTAATTGACAGGCTTTATTTGCACACCTATTTACAGCATATTCTTTTCACAGAAACGGTTGTCCCAGATTCCTTACAGTTATATCTATCATTACAAAATCAGGGGGAACTGGACTTTAGTACAAGAGCCATCAATGGAAATAAATACAAATGTTTTTAGATGATAAAGTGGACAATTCACAAGAGATGCACAAGGGTTAAATAAATATATGTACAGATAATAGCAGACTCATGTGGTGTAAAAACTGAAGAGGGAAAATTAGAAAATTCGATAATAATCATTGGAGAGGTTGATGTACCTTTACAATAATGGCTAGAATAACTGTAGAAAAAGAATACTGACTAAGAAATAAAAGAATTGAGCAACACTATGAACCAGCTAGCCTAACAGACATAGAAGGCATGCCATCTGACCAAGTAGAAGATACCTTCATTTCAAATACACATGAAACATTCACTAGTGTGGACTACATGTCAGGCCATAGTGCACATCAATAATAAAAGAATTGACAACATACCAAGTATTTTCTCTGATCACAATGGAATTAAATTAGGAATCAATGACAGAAGGATATTTGAAAATTAACAACACACTGCTAAATAACCAAAGAGTCAAAGAAATAATCACAAGGGAAATTGGAAAATCCATTGGTACTAATGAAAAAGATACAACCTACAGAAATGTGCGCAGGTTGACTATTCCTTATCTAAAATACTTGGAAAGAGAAATATTTCAGATTTTAGTCTTTTGGATTTTTGGAATACTTCCACAGACTTTACTGGTTGGGCATCTCTACCCCAAAAATTCCAAAATGTGAAATGCTTCAGAAACCCAAACCTTTTTGAGGACCAGTGCACTTGAATTTATGGAGTATTTTGGAGTTCAAATTTCCTGATTATGGATGTTCAACATGTAATACTCAGCAAAACAATGCTGAAAGGATAATTTGTAGCTGTAAATGCTTATATTACAACAAACAAAAGGCATTTCAAATAAGTAACCTAACCTTCCACTTAAGAAACTTGACAAAAGGAAGGATACTTAAATTAAAGCAAGTTAAAAAACAGGAAATGATAAGAGATAAATAAGCCAATAGGAAAAAGAGATTCAATGAAATTAAAAGTTTCTCTTTTGAAAAGGTCAACAAAATTGACAATCCCTTAGCTAGAATGACTAATTCCAGTGAAGGAGAATCAAGTTATTATTTTTTCTTTCTTTCTTTTTTTTTATTATTTTTTATTTTTACAGACTGCACTTTGATTCATTTGTGCACAAATGGGGTGCATCTTTTCATTTCTATGGTTGCGCACAATGTAGATTCATACCATTTGGGTAATCATACACGTACATAGGGTGATGATGTCTGACTCATTCCACCATTTGAGACTCAAGTTATTGAAATCAGGAATGAAAGAGTGGACAGCAGTACTGACTTCACAGATAAAAGATAGATCATAAATGAATTCTATGAACAATGTTATGCCAACAAATTAAATAGCATACATGAAATATGCAACTTGCTAAAAAGACAAAATTACTGAAACTGGCTCAAGAAGGAAAAGGAAATCTTAATGAACTTGAAATAAGGAATGACTTCATATTAGTAACCAAAAACTTTCCAGAAAATCTCAAGGCTAGATAACCCTATTTGTGAAAACTATCAAAATTGTAAAGAATTAGTTCTAATCCATCACAGACACTTTTAAGAATTAGAAAAGAAGGAAATATTTCTCATCAGATGAGCCAGTATTATTCTAATATGATAACCAGATGCATCACAGAAAAGAAAGCTAGAGAACAAAATTCAACATTGATATACATGCAAAAAAAAAAATACTGAACAAAATGCTAAGTTAAATTCAGCAACATATATCAAGAATTACATGTAATAATGGAGTAGAATTTATCCCAGAAATGAGAGGAAGACATGACATTTGAAAAATCAATATAATAAGTTAAAATTACAGAATAAAGAAAAAACTTACATAAACTTTTTAAATCAATGCAGATAAAGCACTTGATATACTTCAATGTTGTCTCAAACTAAAGACAAATAATCCAATTTGTAAAAATGGGCAAAATATTTTACTATAATTTCTCCAAAGAAAATACACAAAATAAGTACATGAAAAGATGGTTACCTCACTAGTTATTAGGAAAATGCAAATTAAACCAGAATGAGACTTCTTGTGAGGCTAAACAAGCAAACAACAACAAAAAACAGAAATCACTTATAACAAGTGATGTGCTGGATGCAGAGAAATATACACCTTATTTTATGAATATAAATGTAAAATAGTACAGAAACCTTGGAAAGCAATCTTGTATTTCCTTAATATATTAAAAATAGAAGTACTAGGAGACTGAATATAACTACTCCTAAGCATATATCTAAGACAAATAAAAATAAACATCCACACAAAAACATGGAGAAAAATGTCCATGCATTATTGATAACAGTCAAAAATGTTAATAACCCTAACATCTACAACTGAGAAGAGGATAAACAAAAGACAGTATAAATGTACAGGGGAATATCATTTCATAATAAGACACACATGACACATATACATGACACATTCAAGCACCTTGTAGACATTAATATAAATGAAAGAGGCAAGTTGCAAAAGACCATTTGCTGTTTGATTACATTTATATGAAAGACCAGAAAAGGCAAATCTTTAGAGACAGAAAGTAAATAGAAAGTTGTCTGAGGAGGTGAGGGTCATGTGCAAGAATGGGAGCTAATCCTAAAGGGAAGTACCTTCAGTGGGCAACAAAAATATTCTAAAATTAAATAGTTGTGATGACACAACTGTGGATATACTAAAACACATTTTGTAAGGATGAATTATATAGTATACAGTTTGTATCTTATAGCTATTAATTAAGAATAAATGACCTGGAATGACAAAATAAAAAATTATGTTATCATTTATGATGAAAATATTGTAAATAACCTTAGAACCTAAAAACAGAAAATGATTAAATTACTTTAGTGCAGTTAAACAATCATGACTTCTCAAAATGTAGTTTGTAAGAATCAGCTGAGTTAAAGTGCACATTACTGAGCTCCAAACACCACAAAGTCTTCTGAAAGTGCCCCAAGAGTTACTGAGGCAGGTTGCATATGGACAACACTTTGAGATGTATTTCATTTGATAGAACACTAAGTTACCATTAAATTATGTGTAAGAAGTTTTCTAGCAATTTGAAATGGGCTTATATTTTAATTTTAATTTAAGGGAGCAAAACATATGATATAAATTTAAATTTTAAATAAAAGGAGTTGTTTCTCTCAAACTCAAACCAGAAAAATGACTGGATATAAAAACATAAAAAATACAGGGTAACTTTTTCTTTGTTTTTAATTTTTCCATAATAACCATATTTTAAGCCAACGTAAATTATTTTTATAATTAGAAATTAGAAAGTTAACTTTTAAAATGAGGAACATATGTTAAAGAATCTATTTAAACTACAGAAGGTTAGACACAAATTACATAGACTAATGCTTACTTTACAAAGGTACTCATGACATGAGAGTGAAATATAATATGTGAAAAATAGCAAAAGGTCCCTTTATGGATTCTTCCCATTTCTTACTGTAAACATGTGTGATTCTATTGCAAAATAATTTCAAATATTTTACTGACAAAAAGAAAGCTAAGAAGGTTATCTACTAAATGTAATTTTAATGCTATTTATAGACTTGGAACTAGTCTTTTCTGAGAAAACTGTGATTGATTTTTTTATGAATAATGATTTACATTTAATAGGAAATTCAATATATATTACTGAGCTTACAGTATGATTTGTCATAATTTGTATACATCACGTTTCTGTATTCATTTGTTGATTAAAATACTTTTATGTTCAAATATACTCCTTTTCACAGTTTTGAGTTTTAAATGTAGATTGAATTTTTAAATTGAATATAAGTAAATCATACTGTATGGAAGACATGTATCACTCAATATCTTTGTACACATTGAATTAGCTAAAGTGAAAATATTGAAGGAATTCTTGCCCTTACATATTCAAAAATAATGGCGCAGAAGGTGGGAAACGAGGTGTTAACTAAAAGTTACCTGCCTACAACCAGCTAAGTTTATATTACTCTTATCAATATTTATATTATACTTAAGCTTTGCTATAAACACAAAATGTTTATGCATTTTGAGACTGGCTACATTTTTATTTTGTAGCATTTAATGATAAGTTGCTGTTGGCTGAATTTAATAGGTTCTTGAGAAAATGTGGTTGTATCTCCAGATTCATAATATCACACTAAACCAGACTTAGCATTTTATTATAGAAAGAATAGAGTCAGGAGTCACATATCTGAGACCCTTTTGAAACAGGACAGAAAAAAACCCAGAAGTAAAATGCTGATGGGAAGAGACAATTTATTTTCCTCTGCCAGCCTGCATTTAAAATAAGGGTAAATTTAACCCAGAAAAGAACAGATGGACTGCATTTATAATAGTCAGAGATAAATGTTGTATTATTCAATTCTCCTATTAATTTATTTCTATTGCTCCTACTGCCAAAAAGTGCATTGTTACACAGGTGAATTAAGTGAAAAGAAAAATCATACACCCTGTGTATTATATGATTTATGAAAAGCTGTTTACCTCAAGTTAACTCAGAAGTATTATCTAGTTTGGATTTTTCTACTGAACTTAACCTCAGGATAAAATATAGTAATAGATTTCAATATCTTTATAATTGTTGCTAGCAAGCACTGTTGAAAGGAAGAGTCACCCAATGTCACCTCCATAATGTCTTTGGAACTGAAGTGCTGTATGTATCCATTCAGTAAACAAGAGAGAGGTAGTCAAGATATATAAAGCATAAATCATGTTCACCTTGAAGTTTGACTCTAAATGGATGAGAAGGAGTAAACCAAATTATTTTACTTTGAAATACATGGGGCATTTTTCTATTTTAAATTAGGTTTGATGCATTTCAAATAAACAAGCAGTAGAAACAGAATGAACTGCGCTTTTGAAAGCTCCTCTTTGTTTTCCACACTGGAGTGTAAAATCTAATTTGTTCTTGTTTTGATCATTTCCATTGTTCATCACTTAGAACAATGTCAGGGACATTGATAGAAGGGTTCTTCATATTATAAATGCTATGGTAGAAATAATGCATTCCATTCGGAGGTTGTTGCTACAAAACAAAGGTTAAGTGACATGTAAAAAAATAAACCATTGTAATATGGTTACCATAAATACAGTTTGTCTCAATATTTTTGCATAGGAAGTAGTGTTGGGTAATGGTTTTGACAATAGCCAGGTATTTGCATGATCAATAGTTCCTTTACTACCTCTGTAAGCTAAACAAATTACTTAACCATTTTGTTTCTTTTTCTCATATTTCTCATATGTAAGAGGGAAAGAACACCATGTGATATAAGAAAATGTAAATTTAGATTCCTCATCTAAATGAAATCATACAGTGTTTGTATTTCTGGGTTTGGCTTATTTCACTTAACATAATGTCCTCCAGGTTCATCCATATTGTTGCCAATGATAGCATTTCCTGTTATTTATAAGACTAAATAATTTTTCATTGTGTTTCTGTACCACACTATTTAATCCATTTATCCTATTTAAATTCTATTTTATTAAATTTGGAGGAAATTCTCTGGTAATTAGGTATTTGTATACCTATAATAATTGTGATACCATTAATTAATAACTCATTTGGAATTTATAGTCCTGGATATATTACTGTTCCTCAAATAAGTCATTAAACCTGCATATAATTTAGCTGCTAGTAATTAATCCAGCATGACATTATCTCTAACCTATAAAAGGCAAACAGATTCCCAAAGATGATTCTTTTCCAAAGACAAAATTAGCTATTTAGTCAAATATGCAAACAAGCAGAAATTCAGTCAGTAGTCCAGTATCTTTGCATAAATTTGGTGGTGAATTTTCAGAATGTTTATAGCCCCTTTCTTCACTTTGTTGTCTTCTCATCTGTGACAACTTGCATTCTCAACCCCAGAGTAGAACTCTTTGTATTAAGACAGTCCTTTTCTAAACCCTTGGTTCATGGTATGTGTGAGCAAATCCTTTAACTCCCTTCTGTGCACACCTTGCCCTCAATGCCCATGACACAGTGTAGTGAGTAAAGTATACCACAGACCACTCCCTTCTATTCAATTTTCCATGGAAAACAGAAAATGGAGTGTTTCTTACCAAATATTGCTAGATGTATGAGGCAAAAGTAGCATCTTAATACAATTTTCAAATTATGAATTGATAAATAATATACTCTTATAAAAGATTTACTCTATACTGTAAAGATTAAAAGTTAAACAGGTGGAATATGTGGACCACAGGAGAAGTACTAAAATCCCTGAATGCAAGATACAAGATCAATTTCAGCCCAGGATGAAGATGGCTTTTATAGCAGTTGATGCTGCCAAAAGATTAAAATCTGAAGTGGCAAGTTCTTTGTCACTGAAGAGATTCAAGTATCTGACTGACACACATTTTGTGAGAAGACTGAATTCCTGAATGAGTGCTTTGACTAGATGATGCTTGGGAACATTTCTATCCCATGGCTGAAGTGCTGTGATCTTCCCAGAACATTTGTACACTGTAAACTGCATGTTAGGACCATTAGGATATTAGTTGTGATAACAAAGTAAAAAATAAAGAATGACTTTTGTAAGCTGATTTAGAGTGTACAAGGATATTTTATGTAATGTTTAATTCTCACACCTCCTTGTATCAGAATTATTACTATCATTGATATAAAAACTGAAGTCAGCAAGGCTGAATGACTTGGCCGTGACCATCTAATAAAAGGTGAAGGTGAGTCCGGATACAAGACTAGATTTCCAACTCATTTGTCTGTTCCAATACATGATTATCATTGACAGAAAATTTAAATTTTTCTGTAAGCACTTTTCCTGGGGTTTCTTTGCCAGAAAAAAAAGAAAAATGCAGAAAATGTTTCAAAATCATGAAGATCTGCATGTCTGCATGAAAGTGTTTTAATACCGCACCTTGATTTAACTTCCTGAGTGATTCTGCACTATATGGCAGTGGCTGGCTTGGCATTATCATTAAAACAAGCCCCTGGGAAAGGTCCCTGCCTATTTACCATGATATGATGTGCTATGGCATCATGCCCCAGGCAGAGTCCATTTCTGAGAGGGTCAGTCTCACTCATGGAGACCTGCAGGGAAACGAAGAGAACGGGAACTGCTGATCTCTGTTTCGCCTTGGTCACACTCATCCTCTGAATCAGAAATCAGGGTCATTTATAAATGTGCTGCTTCAAGGCTTCCTGTGGACCACAGTTTTTAAACTTATTATGAATTTCATTTTGTATTGAGATGGTTAACACCAGCCAATGCCAGTTCTTTCAATCTCATCAATGGGATAAGATGGGCTAATTTAATTTACATCCTTTACAAAACACTCAGTTGTGCAATCCTCCCTCCCCTGTGGGTGCAAGACTGAATTAACCTTCTCACCAACCTCTTGTCCCTCTCTATTCCACTCTTCAACTCTGAAAAGGCAAGCGGCTTTTCATTTTTATTTTAAAGCTAAAAACATCAACTTTCAGTCTGTTTTAATAAAGAAATATGACTGCTTTCTTTCTCTTTTTAATTTTGCTACATCAAGAGAATTGTAAATGCAAAAAAGACTTCCTGTACATCCTCAAGGAAAAAGGTTCTATATTTTAAAGACTTGTATCTCTGAATTTAATGGGGGCACAAAGCTGATTATGAAGCAAGGTGATAATAAGGGTTACAAGTTGAATTTTTTCTTTTGAGTAGTTTTCTGTTCTCCTTGTTTTTGGTCTCTTTGTTTCCCCTTCCTAGACATGGGAATAAAATGACCATGACTGTGAGAACATGCAAAATCACTAGATGGGGTCAGGAGTTTCAAATAGAGTAGCAGGTACCTGGATGCCTGCGAGCTCATTCTGGGTGAGTTGTCCTAGGAGTATCCTGGAAGAGTCATATATCTGAATCCACTGAAGAAACAAAGCAAAAGAAATATTTTTTGAATTTCCACAAAACATGAAATATAAATCTTTATGAGCCCGCATTCAGTGGAGAGTGAGAACACTTTGCATTGCTTGCCTTCCATTGACCTTCTCTTCTCTAACTCAAGAAAAATGAAGCAATGGCATTTTGCTTGAAGGGAGTTTACCTTCACATCTCTGCCCAATGACCCCTGATGCCTATAAGTAGTAGCCTGGAACTTTATGAAGGTAATGGTAGAAGTTCCAGAACTTGGAATGCTGAACCCAACGAACTGAAGACGGCTGGTAACACCTAAGTTATACACGCTTCAAATTCATAAAATTAGAAATGACAATAACAAGAATATGGCTTGCTAGTTTTTTATATATTCTGAATAGTATGATGATCCATAATCAGAAAGACTTAACATTTATACATCTCCTTATCTCATGAAGTGCCATTGCTTCAGTTTCCTTGAGCACTTACTGTATGCTAGGTCCTATTGTAGGTTCTGTAGGTGAATAGGTGGACAGTACTATATGTAGTACTGTCTATAGTACTGAATTCTAGAACACGTCGGCAATAGGTGGACAAGACCAACAAGGTACCTGAAGCTGTATATAGTATTGAATACTAGAACACATAGGCAGAACAAAAGGTAGTTCAGAAAGTGTTGTAAATACAAAGAAGGGTCATGACACAACAGTTATTGCAGGTAATCTAGGGTGAGCTACTTTACATCTCTTGTCTCACTCAGGTAGTGACACTTTACTTGTGGCTTAAAGAGCAAGAAGGGAACACTTTTCTATCTAGCAGTAAAGCTTTTCTGGCAGAGAAACCAGTGAATCCAAACTAGGAGCAGGTTTGACTTGGTTGAAAAAAGAAGGTCACCATGACTGAAGTTCAAGAGCAAAGAAGGGAGTGTAAGAAATTATGTTGGCAAAGTAAACAAAGACCAAATCATGTGGGACCTTATAGGTCAGTTTAAGAAATTTGAGTTTTATTCCAAAACAAAGAGAAACCACTGATGGTGTTTAAAGTAGGAGGACAATTTAACAATGTTTTCCAGACTTGTTCTGTTTTATATAATGTTCTGGAAATAAAGGGAATACATTTTATTAGGGACAGAGTAAAAACAGGGAGACCAGTAAGGAGGTCATTACAGTGATCCCCAAAAGAGATAGCAGTGGCTTGCATTAGGTTGGCCAGAATGTAGACAAGCTTCAGGGATGGATTTGAAGTACATGTTGAAAGTAGATCCATAGGAACATGTTTATACATTGGATGCTAGTCAGGAAGGAAAGAAAAATATAGAAATTATATTTAAAGCCGTGAGAGTAGAAGAATTTCCCTAGTGAGATAATTTAGGCCAAGAATAATGGAAAGTCCAGGATTGAACCTTTTAACTTTCTAACATTATGCACTTATGTGGAGGAGAAGGTAGCAAAGAGATAAAGAGTTACCCTCTATTTATAATGCCTAAGATTTGGGCTTTCACAATTTGATCGGTGGCAGCATTTACTTAGTGAGATAGTGAAGACAGATTAGGAATGAGAGCAATCAAAAGTTTGTTTTCACTATGTTGACTTTGAGGATTCTATTTGGAATCCAAATAGAGATGTCAAGCATGCAATTGGCTATCAACTTGAAATGTGGTCCATTCAGCCAATCATTGCAACCCCAGAATGGGCAGAGAAATGGCACACATATTGTGATAAATTAGAGCTCTAGCCAGAGGGGAAGGTAAATAAAGCATCCAATCTGTAGGGATAATGAGATTCCATCCCTGAGTTACAAGAGTTCTATTGCATGATTGTTAGAAAGAATCACTTATCTTGAAATATTGTATGAGTTATCAGAATATTCCTTGAACATCTATGAATTTAGATATCTACAATATACCATGGCAAGCCTATTACAAAGAGTACAGGAGGTCATTTATACTGAACTACACTTACATTTTGGGTTTGATGTTTATTGTAGACTTTCACTATTATCTATTGATGAAAATAAACTGTTAGTAAATGCTGTTCTTAGTATGGAGGATAAAATAAATTGCCAAATGTAAACAATTGAAATAAAACATTTTTTCTAGCTCTCCTGTCTTAATATTTAGGATGCTATAACAAAATACACTAAAGTGGGAAACTTATAAACATCAAAAATTTATTCTCACAGTTCTGATAACTGGAATGTCCAAGATCAAGGTGCCAGCATATGTGGTGTGGGGCGAGGGTCTGCTTTGTCATACATTGCAATTTCTTGCCTTATCCTCACATGATGGAAGGGGTAAGGCAGCTCGCAAGAGTCTCTTTATAAGAGAACTAATCCCTTAGCTAATCACCTCACAGTCTTTCACCTCCTAATGTCACCTCACTGGTGATTAGGCTTCCACATAGGAATTTTGGAAGAACACAAATATTGAAACCATAGCTTCTAAACATCTCTTACCTTCTTACATATGAAGAGTCTCAGGAACTTAAATGGCCTGGGCTTCTCAGAGATTGGACCTCAATGATGTTATGACATTGGTACATGGAAATGCAATTTAAAGATTATGCCAAAGAGATTTATTTTGGGGGCAGTTGACATTGATATTTTCACACGACATGAGTCATAATTCTGGACCTCTTCTTTGCTGTACTAAGGAAATGCTTAAACCACAAGGAAATGTACAGAAGAGTATATCATATTCTGAAAAGTGTTCTTCTGAAATATAAAATAAATGTTCACCATGGAAGAAATTTTCATTTCATTTATAAAATATCACTAAGAATTACACTTGTAAGTACAATCCTCTATTTCTTCAAGTTCAGGAACACACGAATGTCTGCTTATCAAATTATTTTTAGAGATCAGCAAAAATTACATACAGAAATTCTATCCATTATGAGTTAAGACCCATGATTGTTAATGACAGGATATCTACTTAATGACATGTAACAGAAAAAGGCATATGACACCTCTCTAAAGCTCAATGAAACTCAACTTAGAAAAGGTACTGCTATAATGATGGTGCAGCTGCTGATTTCCTAAATAAGACTCCCAAAGTTTAAAAAAAAGACACCAGGAGTCAGTAGGTGGGAGGGCTTCCATACATCAAAGGAAACAATTGAGATCATGAAGAGAGAGTCTACAAAATGAGAGAAAAATTCTGCCCGTTACTCTTCTAACAGCAAATTAAGAACCAGAATATATAACAAAATGAAAACACAGAATACAAATAAATCCTTATAATTTACTCAATAAATGGACAGAAGATCTAAAGAGACAGTTTTCAAAAGAAGAAATACAAATGACTGGGGGCAAACCAAGATGGCAGACTAGAGGGTGACTGTATCTCCAGTCGCTCCAGAACCCAGGATTCAAAAAGGGGAGGCATTGAGAGACTCAGACTAAAATAGGGCCACGGTGTGAGCCTCCCCCACTCAGTGAAGCTCGGCCCGGGCGTCAAGCCATGATAAGGGCGGCTGATTAGAGTAGGGCAGGGCAGATAGAGTCTTCCCCAGGCAGCCCTGCGCACTTCGCTGGTGGGCTCCTCCCACAAGGCCAGCTTCTTCAGCTTCTCAGAGCAGGCCCCCCAGTGAGAGCCTTTCCACATAGAGCCAGCTCCAAGCCCTGGAACCAGTAGTGGGCTAGGGGTAGCTTTCTTTAGAAGCACTGCATTATCAAGTTACTCCAAAACTTCAGGCTACTGAAAGCTGAGAGGTGATACACTGGAAATCTACAGGGACACTATAAGCCAATAGAGGAAACCTACAATATCACAGAGTCCCACTGACATCTGACCAATATGAGAAAACAAGGGAAGAAAATGTCCCAAATAAACCTAGATACTATATCAATAAAACCCAATGACAGCACAGCAGAAGAAATGTCAGAAAGGGAGTTCAGAATGTACATAATTAAAACAATCAGGGAAGCAAATGAGGAGATGAAAGAGCAAATGCAGGCATTGAAGGAGGAGATGAAAGAGCAAATGCAGGCATTAAATGATCACACCAATCAACAGTTAAAAGAGCAAATACAGGAAGCAAGAGATCATTTCAATGAAAAAAAAAAAAAAAACAGAAATGCTTGAAATGAAGGAAACAATAAACCAAGTTAAAAACTCTATAGAAAGCATAACCAATAGGATAGAACACCTGGAAGACAGAACCTCAGACATTGAAGAAAAAATATTTAGTCTTGAAAACAAACTTGACCAGAGAACATGGTAAGAAATCATGAACATAATCTACAAGAATTATGGGGTATCTTGAAAAGGCCAAATTTAAGAATTATTGGGATTGAGGAAGGCTTAGAGAAACAAACCAAAGGAATGAACAATCTATTCAATGAAATAATATCAGAAAATTTCCCAAATCTGAAGAATGAAATGGAAAACCAAGTACAAGAGGCTTATAGGACTCCAAATATACAAAATTACTACAGACTCACACCAAGGCACATTATTATGAAAATACCTCACATACAAAATAATGACAAAATTTTAAAGGCCATGAGAGAAAAGAATCAAATTACATTCAGGGGGAAACCAATACGGATATCAGCATATTTTTCAATCCAGACCCTAAAAGCTAGAAGGGCCTGGAACAACATTTACCAAGCCCTGAAAGAAAATGGATGCCAACCAAGAATCTTATACCCAGCAAAATTTACTTTCAGATTTGACGAAAAAATAAGATCCTTCCATGATAAACAAAAGCTAAAGGAATTTACAAAAAGAAGTCCGGCATTACAGAACATTCTCAGCAAAATATTCCATGAGGAAGAGATCAAAAACAACGATGCAAATCAGCAACGAGAGGAACTAGCCTAAAGGAATAGCCAAGTAAAGGAGAAACCAAATCATGTCAAAAAACAAAATGAGTCAAATGACTGGGCATACAAATCATATCACAACAATAACCCTGAATGTTAATGGCCTGAACTCATCAATCAAAAGACATACACTGGCAGAGTGGATTAAAAAGAAAAATCCAACAATATGCTGTCTGCAACAGACTCATCTCATAGAAAGAGATACCCATAGACTAAAGGTGAAAGGATGGGAAAAAACATACCATGCACACAGACACAGCAAAAAAGCTGGAGTATCCATCCTCATTTCAGATAATGTGGATTTCAAGCCAAAACTAGTCAGAAGGGATAAAGAAGAACATTACACACTGCTTAAGGGAAGCATAAATCAGCAAGACATAACAATCATAAATATCTATGCCCCGAACATTGGCTCATCCATGTACTTCAAACAAATCCTTCTCAATTACAGAAATCAAATAGACCACAACACAATAATACTAGGTTATTTTAACACACCTCTCTCACCACTGGATAGATCTTCCAAACAAAAATTGAATAAAGAAACCAAAGATCTCGATAACACAATCAACAATTTAGACTTACCGACTTATACAGAATATCCCATCCAACAAAGAATGAATACACTTTCTTCTCAGCAGCACATGGATCCTTCTCTAAAATACACCATATTTTATGCCACAAAGCTATGGTTAGCAAATACAAGAAGATAGAGATACTACCTTGTACTCTCTCAGATCATAATGGATTGAAATTAGAAATAAATGACAGAATAAAAAACAGAAACTTCTCAATACCTGGAGATTAAATAATATACTACTATATGATGAATGGAAACAGAAGACATCAGGAGGGAAATAAAAAAATTCTTACAAGTAAACGAGAACAAAGACACATCATATCAAAATCTCTGGGACACTATGAAAGCAGTACTTAGAGGAAGAATTATTTCATGGGGCGCATTCAACAAAAGAAGTAGAAATCAACAAATAAATGACTTAAATCTACAGCTCAAATCCCTGGAAATAGAAGACCAGAGCATACCAAAAGTAGTAGAAGACAGGAAATAGTTAAAATCAGAGCTGAAATCCATGAGATTGAAACAAAAGAAACAATCGGAAAAATTAACAAAATAAATAGTTGGTTCTTTGAAAAAATAAACAAAATTGATAAACCCTTAGCCACATTAACAAAGAGAAAGAGGGAGAAAACTCAAATTACTAAAATTCGGAATGAACAAGGAAATATCACAAAAGACACGAGTGAAATACAAAACATAATTAGAGGCTATTTTGTAAATCTATACTCCAACAAAACAGAAAACCTCAAAGACATCAACAAGTTTCTAGAGACCTATGAATTACCTAACTGAACGAGGAGGACATACACAACTTAAATAAATCAATTTCAAGCATTGAAATAGAAGAGGTCATCAAAAGCCTACCAACAAAGAAAAGTCCCGGACCAGATGGGTTCTCAGCCGAGTTCTACAAAACCTTTAAAGAAGAACTCATTCCAATACTCCTCAAAGTATTCCATGAAATAAAAGAGGAGGGAACCCTCCCAAACTCATTCTATGAAGCCAATATAACCCTGATACCTAAACCAGACAGAGACACATTGAGGAAAGAAAATTTCAGACCAATATCTTTAATGAACATGGACACAAAAATTCTCAACAAAATTTTAGCAAATCGCATACAAAAATATATTAAAAAGATAGTGCACCACAATCAAGTGGGTTTTATCCCAGGGATGGAAGGTTGGTTCAGCATCCAGAAATCAATAAATGTCATTCACCATATCAACAGACTTACAGTTAAGAATCACATGATTATTTCAATAGATGCAGAAAAAGCATTCAATAAAATACAGCATCCCTTCATGCTCAAAACAATAGAAAAAATAGGGATAGTGGGAAATTCCTTAACATTGTAAAGGCCATCTAAGCTAAGCCCATGGCCAATATCATTCTAAATGGTGAAAAACTGAAAGCATTCCCCCTAAAAACTGGAACAAGGCAGGGATGCCCTCTTTCCCCACTTCTATTCAACATCATTCTTGAGACTCTAGCCAGAGCAATTAGATAAACCAAAGAAATTAAAGGAATATGAATTGGAAAAGAAGAACTCAAACTATCCCTGTTCACTGATGACATGATTATATATTCAGAAGAACCTGAAAATTCCACCAGAAAACTCTTAGAACTCATAAGTGAATTCAGTAAAGTAGCAGGTTACAAGATCAATGCTGATAAATCCAATGCATTCTTATACATAAGTTATGAATCTTCAGAAAGAGAAATTAGGAAAACTATCCCATTCACAATAGCATCGAAAAAAATAAAATACTGGGGCATCAATCTCACAAAAGAGTGAAAGACCTCTAAAATGAGAACTACAGAACACTAAAGAAAGAAATTAAAGTAAACCTTAGAAGATGGAAAGATCTCCCATGTTCTTGGATAGGCAGAATATATATTGTCAAAATGGCCATACTACCTAAAGTGCTATACAGATTCAATTTAATTCCAATTAAATCCCAATGATGTACCTTACAGAAATAGAGCAAGCAATTATGAAATTCATCTGGAAGAATAAGAAACCCAGAAGAGCTAAAGCAATCCTCAGTGGAAAGATCGAAGCAGGGGATATTGCAATACCAGATCTCAACACTATTACAAAGCAATAGTAACAAAAACGGCATGGTATTGGTACCAAAATAGACAGGTAGATCAATGGTACAGAATAGAGGATATGGACAGAAACCCAAATATATACAATTTTCTCATATTAGACAAAGGGGCCAAAAATATGCAATGGAGAAAAGACAGCCTCTTCAACAAATGGTGCTGGGAAAATTGGAAAACCATATGCAACAGAATGAAATTAAACCCCTATCTCTCACCCTGCACAAAACTCAACTCAAAATGAATCAAGGACCTCGGAATCAGACCAGAGACCCTGCATCTTATAGAAGAAAAAGTAGGTCCAAATCTTCAACTCGTTGGCTTAGTATCAGACTTCCTTAACAGGACTCCCATAGCCCAAGAAATAAAAGCAAGAATCAATAACTGGGATAGATTCAAACTAAAAAGCTTTCTCTCAGCAAAGGAAACTATCAGGAATGTGAAGAGAGAGCCTACAGAGTGGGAGAATATCTTTGCCACTCATACTTCAGATAGAGCACTAATTTCCAGAATCTATAAAGAACTCAAAAAACTCTACACCAAGAATACAAATAATCTAATCAACAAATGGGCTAAGGAAATGAACAGACACTTCACAGAAGATGTACAAGCAATCAACAGATATATGAAAAAATATTCAACATCTCTAGTAATAAGAGAAATGCAAATCAAAACTACCCTAAGATTTCATCTCACCCCAATTAGAATGGCGATTATCAAGAACACAAGCAACAATAGGTGTTTGCTAGGATGTGGGGAAAAAGGTACACTCATACATTGCTGGTGGGGTGCAAATTAGTGCAGCCACTCTGGAAAGCAGTATGGAGATTCCTCAGAAAGCTTGGAATGGAACCACCATTTGACCCAGCTATCCCACTCCTCGGCCTATACCCAAAGGACTTAAAATCAGCGTAGTACAGAGATACAGCCACATCCATGTTCATAGCTGCTCAATTCACCATAGCCAGATTGTGGAACCAACCTAGATGCCCTTCAGTTGATGAATGGATAAAGAAACAGTGGCATATATATATGCAATGGAATATTACTCCGCCATGAAGAATGATAAAATTATGGCATTTGCAGGCAAATGGATGAAATTTGAGGATATCATGCTAAGTGAGATAAGCCAATCTCAAAAAACTAAAGGACGAATGATCTCGCTGATAAGCGGAAGAGGACATATAATGGGGGGTAGGAGGGGTTAGTGTTATGGTTAGGGTTAGGTTTAGGATGAGGGATAAGGAGAGTGGTATAGGAGGGTGGTCAGGGATAAGAAAGGAAGGACTGTATATAGGGAAAAGAGACGTGGGAGGGATGGGGGGGAAGGGAAAAAATAACAGAATGAATCACACAACATTGGCCTATGTAAATGTATGATTACACAAATGGTATGCCTTGACTCCATGTACAAATAGAGAAACAACATGTATCCCATTTGTTTAAAAAAAAAGGAAGAAATACAAATGACCAACAATAATATGAAAAATAATCGTTCGACATTGTGTTAGTCAGTGTTTTCATCACTGAGACCAAAAGACCTGACAAAACAGCAGAGAAGAGGAAATTTTATTTAGAACTCACAGTTTCAGAAGTCTCAGTTCATGGATAGTTGACTCCATTGATCTAGGCTGGAGGTGAGTCAGAACATCATGGTGAAAGGGCATGGAGGAGGAAAGCCCCTTAATACAGCAATAAGAAAGTGGGATTTGGGGAGAGAGAGCGAGAGAGAGAGAAAAAGCACACTCTGCTTACCAAGAACAAATTATAAACCCCCAAACCATGCCCCCTGCAAGTGACCTGCCTCCTCCAGCCACAGCCCATCTGCCTACAGTTATCACCCAGTGAATCCATATCAGTGGGTTAATGCACTGGTTAGGTTAAGGCTGTCGTAACCCAATCACTTAACCTGTGAACTTTCTTGTATTATTTCACACATGAGGTTTTTGGGGACACCTCATATCTAAACCTTATCAAACATCCTTAGCAATCAGGGAGATGCAAATGAATACTACACTGAGATTTCATATAACACCAGTTAGAATGGTCATCATTAATACAAATAACAACAATCACTGGTGGGAATGTAGGGGTAAATGTACACTTATACATTGTTGGTGCCGTAGTATAGTGACACAGGCATACCAATGTTTATAGCAGCACAACTCACATTAGCCAAAATGTGGAACCAATGCATGTGCCCATCAATGGACAAAGAAAATGTGGTATATGTGCACAATGAAGTTCTACTCAACCACAAAGAAGAATGAAATTGTGTCATTTGCTGGTAAATGGATGGAACTGAAGAACATCATGCTAAGTGAAATAAGCCAGATTCAGAAAGTCAAAGGTTAAATGTTTTCTCTAATATGCAGAAACTAAAGAGAAAAAATAAATAAAAAGGGTAATCTCATGAATATAGAAGGGAAATCAGTAGAGTAGAAGCAGGGGACTAAAGAGGAGGGAAGATGAGTAGGAAAGGGAAGAATTGGGAAATGAAGTTGACCAAATAATATTAGATGCATGTATGAATATAACACAATGCATTCTGATTTTATATGTAATCATAATGTAGCACTTAAAAGTAAAAAAGTAGAAGAAGATCAGTGAAGTAGAGGAAGAGATTAGTGGGATCAGGATGAAGGAAGAAGGGAAGAAATGGGGAAAGTAGCACTGGGGATTGAAATGGGGAAAACTGTTATATGAATTTATAATATATCAAAATGAACCCCACTATTAGGTGTATCTATAATACACTAAAAAATGGTATTGCAACAATAGTTTTGCAATCCAAGGCAGACATAAAGGAACAGAGTACTATCTACCACAAATCTGTAATGATCTTTACCACTTTAAATACAAAATATGAATCTAAAATAGAATAAGTTTAAATAATTCATGTCAACAGTCTCTTCCCCTTCAAAGACAAGTGAGAGGAGAGGTTTCCATCCAGCCCAAAGGACATAATATTCATAATAACGTACAGACTGTGTTCTAACCAAGAACAGAAAAGTATTTCATTTATCCCATCAGCACAGAAAATGTGGGAGTGAGAATGTAGGAGAAGGAAGAAGACCAGTGATTCTGAATATGCTGATCCAATGCCTCCCCAATTTGGGAGCCATTATAACCCTTTCCAGACACTGAAAGAGGGTGCAAAATTTGTCTTCAGGATACAATTCTTATATTCAGAAAAGAAAAGGGGCTATTGGTAATTTGTTGTAAAGAAGGAGGAGGAGTGGCACACACCTGTAATTCCAGTGACTCAAGAACTGAGGCAGGAAGATCGCAAGTTCAAGGCCAACCTCAGCAAGTTAGCAAGACCCTCAGGAACTTAGTGAGACTCATTGGGCTACCTCAACACAAGCCTCCTTGAGACTTAGAATATTTTATACAATGCATTTGATTATAACAGAGGAAAGGGGAGGATTGATAATTCATACTTGTTCCTAAAAGGTTATTTGCCTTATAAATAAAAGTTTCCACATTTTTAGTGTACTTTTTCATAGTGAGGTATTTTATGTCAATTATTTTCATCTGAACATTGATAATTTCAAGAGCAATTTACTCTGATATTTAATATCAAACACTATCTGAAAACTGTGCAAGGAAAATATATCCCTGTTTTATTAGAAAATACTCTGATACTTGCCCAGACTATAAGCAAGGCACACAGTAATTGAGTCTCCAGGGATAGTGCACAGCATATCTTACTATAAGACACAGTGTAATTATAGCAAGAATGTCAAATATGAGACTGTCAATAAAGCAATATTTAAAACTGTTTGAAATAAATTATTCCTAAGCCTTATTGTTATGATGAAGAAACATGAGACATAGTAGCTGGTCTCAATTTATATTTTGGTCAAAAATTATGCACGCACGCACACACACACACACACACACACACATAGTTTAGCATAAATATCACAACTTAACTCTGGATTTGAGATTTGAAGATAACTCACTTCTTCTTTGTCTACTGGGGAAAAATTCACACAGAGATTTATTATAATTAGGGACTAAAAATTTCATGAACAATATTGCAAATAGGATACCAAGTTACCTAGTTAAACACATCTATTTTATGTGTTTATCTTAAAAACATTATAAAATATTGTAAAAACATGCCAATCAGAATATTTTATTATTTTCTATTCATGAACCAAAATTAACTGTCATTTTTGTAGAGTTTTTTTTTTAGGATACACATAATTTGTATCCTTATGATTATAGTGGGTGTATTTAATATTCTGCTTTTTCACATAGCATTTATTACAGTCATATTTACACGTGCTTACATAACCTTTATAAATTTTAATGAAATCATTGCCTAACGTTTAATTAAATGGTACTATATTTTTTAATGTTAGATATTAACACCTTCTCTATGTTTTACAAGTATAAAAAAATGTTAAAAGTTCTATAACAGAATACATATGCTTTTTCTTTCTTCAAATTAAGGGAAGATTTCTGAATGAAACATAATATATACGTTATAGCCCCCAATACTATTATTCTTTTCAGAGTTTGTACATCTTGTGTGTGCACACAGGCATATACCATATTTTAAAATAGTTATGAAAGACTGGATAAGTTGTTTTAAGTTTATAAATTTAATAATCATACAGGACTTTATTAGATTAAGTAGATTTTTTTTTGTTACTCTATTAATAAGGATTTCATAATAGACTTCTTCATTCTTTTCCATTAGTTTTATATACTTTCAACTAATAATTTTGACTCCTTCAATAGGTATGTATTTGAACACAAATGGCTAAATATATATGTGAACTTTGGTTTCATCTGTGCACAACCTTATTTAGATTTTGCCTACAAAGTATCCTAGGAAAGCATAACCTGCTCTCTTTGAGATCTTATTTCTTCCTTTAAGTTAAAATAAGCCATGATTTAAATTCCTGAGAATGTGTGGCAGATACCATGCTTCTGGTTAACAGGAATTCACATTCTTTAATTAAAGCGAAAAATTCTCTTTTTCACACCCTTTGAACTATAATTACATGTAGGAATTGCTACTGTGTTTGCAAAGAACATGCCCCCAAGACACAGATAGGGATGTTTGTGAGAGCACCAGATCCTAAACTAAGACTAACGTTCATTTTCTCATTGAATAAGTGTGTTTTGACTTCTTGCTGGGTGTAAGTTTAGTTTGTTGATGCTAAATCTTTACTGATCAGAAGCAGTTTATTTACTATCATTATAGTAAGTATTATATAGTATATCAAATTTTCTATCAGTAAATTAAGAAATTTTAAATTCCCATTATCCTTATACATTGTTTTGATCATTTTCAAATATCTATGTTAAAATGGTTTCAATCAAAGTGTAGTCTGGTGTATACAGTGAAAATCTAAATTATCTTTAATCTGCATGTTGTCTTAAAATGTTATAGAGTAGGGTACACATTAAGCTTCTTAGTGCAACTAGACTGCTGTGAATACATAAAATGTGAGAAGTGCTCAAAGAAGGACAGCATGAACATTTTTTGTGCTATTAACTATATATACAACATGATAGGGCAGTCATGTTGTATATATAGTTAATAATTAAAAGAAGCAGGTAGAGAAGCATGCCCTAGGCTAGGACAAGTCCCCAAATTCTGACCCTAAAAAGAAATGAGAAAAATTACAACCATTCATGATGCCTAGAAGAGTGTGAATCACATCACCTTGTTAAGAAAATTGTTTTTATCAAAAAGACTTGGGAGGACCGGAAAATTCAAGTGAAAGTTAAAATTTTAGGAATCAGGTCAACTATGTGACATTAGGAAAGAAGTATACTCAAAACTCTGGACTTCCAATTTCTGGCCTAAGAAACATGATTGGTATAAATAGAGAGCAACACAACTTTTGCCAGGTAAGTCCCTAAGCAATGTTTAGAATAAATATTTTATTTTTAGGTGGTGTGTACTAGTAGGCAAAGTGAGCATGCCAGAACCAAGAAGAAAGAATCTAGCAGAAACATGTTTGAGGCGACCAATGAGAGAGGGATTGACCTCTTTGGAGTTTCCAGTTGGTTTGAAGTTCGAGTTTGTTGACATAAAGTAGACTATAGCAGGGAGAAAGCAACATAGAAAATCTTGCACAAGCTGATCTAACCCACCACATCAGATCAAAGGCGTCTCAACTGAATGGATTTAAGATCAGTGGCCTTCAGTGCTGACTGGTGTAGCAGCCTGTATGTACAGACTTGAATTAATCTTAGTTACACAGAACTGAGGAAGCAGATATTTAGCATTGAATTACGTAGCAGTTTTTAAGCTGTAATAATTTTCAACTTTTACATCACCAAGAGTACAAGACATTACCTGAAGATGTATAAGGATACTTGTAACGTTCCTTCCAAAATTAAAAAAATAAATAAAGTTCACTGAGACTACATACTTTTCATACCTTTTTTTTCTGATAATATTATCATAACTGTAGTAATTGTTAACGTATTTGGAGCCCTTAGTGCTTTTAGACACCATGATAAAATTTTGAGAACTTAGTGCTTATAGACAGTATCATAAAATTCATCTTGTATTAAGCCTATTACTCCTCATAACAAAGCTGTGAACTTGAAGCTGTGAACTTGAAACTACTCTTTCCCCAGTTTATCAGTGAACTAATTCACAAAATACCCAAATAACTTCCCAAAGACCATGTAGTTACTAAATGACAGAGTCAGAATATGAATAAAAAATGGATTCCAGAACTTTATGGTAACAAATTATTTTCATTAAACAAAACAAAACATAAACAACTTATTTTAAATATTCACTAAGACACTGGGATAGAGCGCTTGGTTGGTTGATTTAATTTAAAAACCAAAGTGTAGTATGACTTGTATTCCTGTTAGAAAAAGGGAAAAGGAAGAACATAAAATTGGAATTAAGATTTATTTTTCCTAAATAAATTATCTATATAAGAAGCACATAAAAGGAGGAAAATGTAAATAAGTATTTGGGGGCAAAGTTTTTAGATACAGAAACCTGACCAGACATTCAGATTATTTTAAAGTAAATAATTTCTAATCTTTCCCCCTTCAGTGTTATATGTGTTTTTCCATTTGTTGCATTCATACATGAAGATAAGAGATAGAAAACTCATTTAGTTGTCTGTTTATTTGATTTTTCCTACTATAGAACTATCTTGGATTTTGGCGTTCAAATATCATTCTCAAGGTAAAGAAGTTTATTTATTGGGTGAAATGTGCTACTCTGATACATACATACACTGCATAATAAATCATGGCAATAAACATAAGTGTCACCTCACACATAGAATTTATTTGTGATGAGATCAAGATAAAAATGCTTATATTGATATAAGCAATTATATTCCTCCTTTGTTCTCTGTCGAGTGTGTGTTCATTTTTATTTTTAATTTGTTCTAATTAGGTATATATGCCTGTAGAATGCTTTTTGACACATCGAACATAATGGAGCACAACTTCTCATTCCTCTGGCTGAACATGGTGCTGAGTCACACACAGTAGTGTAATCATACATGTATATGGGGTGATAATGTCTTGTCTCATTCCACTGTCCTTTCCACACATCCTCTCACTCCCCTTGCCCATTCCAAAGTTCTCTGTTTTAAAAAAATATATATATTTTTTTAATTTTGCGCTCTTGTTTCTTTCTTCATCAAGACCGATGCTTTCTTTATAATTTCACAAGTGGAAGGTAAAATCCTTAGGACATTTTGGAACACAATATGCTCTAATAGGTATTAGTTATTAAATACTGTGTACAAAGAAAAGCATGGGTACCCCGGGTAACTGCCATGTCTATCCATTAAATTGTCACTAGAAGATGTGCTAAATAAGCTTTGTGCATTATAATTGAGGCTTGGAGGTAGTTTCAGACCTGGACTGAATGGGAAGAAGAAAAGTAAGGAAATGGCAAATCACACTGGAGTGGAGATGTCAATTCCAGAGAACAACCAAGTATTGGTGGGGAGAATCCACTGTTTTATGGGACAATCAGTAATTGTCCGAAACTGAAATATACATAGCATAGATACCATAAAGTTTCTGATTTCTAGAAATAAAAACCTGCTCCCTTACTCTTCATTTTGAAAATACTGATTCAGAAAATATCGATGAGATTTTGAATACTTTTAGCTTGGGTGCACAATCCATAAGCTTTAATGTTGGCTCTGTGTTGGCTTTATGGAATTTTTCTTGCTCCAGCCTTGTCCAACAAAATAATAGAAATGCCCAGGAGTGTGTGGCAGGATGTGCCAATATAAAATGCTTAAGTTTTAGCAATGGAGACATTTAATCAACAAAATGCTCATGATTACCTATAAATTCAAGCACAAAGTAAATATTTTCAAGAGTTGATAGACTTCTGTTATTCTTCTATCATCCTAGAGAAGTACAAAAGAAAGTAGTTTTCTTACAATAGAGATTCTCAAACTTAGACGTGTATTGGACTTATTGCAAGATTTATTAAATCACAAATTAGTGGGTCTGCTTCTAGAGCTTCTGGTGCAAGAAGTCTAGGGTATAGGGTATGAGGAATTTCCATTTTAACAAGTTCCCAGCTATTGGTAATGATGCTGTAATCTGTGGATCATATTTTAGCACTAATGTCCTTCGAGTTATTCTGTGGCAAGCAGTTCAATCAATTAAAGTAGTAGTCTGATGAAGCTCAATCATAGGTTTTATTTTAAAAGTGGTCAGGAGAGCAAGAACTCAAAATCTTGATTTTTAACACATGAGAGTCATTGGTCATAAGGTGGAGACAGTGCGTGTGGCTGGAAAATTATCACTAAATAACCATCATTTTAAAAAGGACTCTATACAATGCTCTAAAATTATGAAGTCGTTGTATTTCTTCACATAGAAAAGGTTGCACATGATATTAAATTAACAACAAAGGGCCTTAATGCTCAATCGTTGACTGAAACTTTTAATTATTTTTCCCTACTCTTAGAACAGAAGTATTTTCTTTCTCCACTTTAAGTAAAAAGTCCTTGACATTTTGGCACTTCTACATCACTGCTGCTTTCTCCCACTTTAATTAAATAATCTAAAACTATTACACACAGTGCACATTCATGTATTTTCAGTGATACTTAGGAAACAACACTGATATTCTCAGTAAGTACTTAATAAGTTTATATAATCATCTTGAAAACTGGGTACTGGTTTTGTCATTATTTAATAGTGGGTTTTTATATCTCTGTTATATCTTTGTTTCTTACTTTTAAAAATGATTGTTATGGAGTTTAATGCTTCCCCAACACATTAATCAAGGGTTCACTTTAATCTTATTTATTTCACATTCCAGAAGGTGGTAAGGTCCTAATTGTTTTTGCAATTTATGTATTTTATTATTTTTCTCTAAAAATTTTTCCCTAACATCATTTGTACTGCAACTCCTTTGCCGAGCTTTTTATGAGTTTAGTAACAAAACACATGTCAGCATTTCAAATGTCCCTCCCAAATTTATCAATATGCAGAGAGAAATATGTGTTACATTATTAATTAGTATTGTGTAGTAAGCAAGATTGTTTGGTGGAGTCCATTAATTTTCATCTGTTTTTTCTGACATTGAGAATACAATTGTTTCTCCTGCTAAGATTGAATTGGTCAATCAATTTGCAAGTAAAATAATCCACATGGAGGCAAGCCTTATTCCAGTGCTAAATTATTGGAAACCATTGTTTTCAATTCTGGTTGTCTGGAATGAACTCCAAGTCATGACCTTCTAAATTCCAAACATTATTTTTTTTTTTAGTTCTATTAACAATTATTTCTAAAATATGGTTTTTAGTCACAAAGTCCCCAAACCAGGAAGACATACTTTATATTAAAATATATGCATCTATGTATTTATTTGTCTAAATTTTTTCTCACTTTATAGCCTGCCAGTCTGCTCAGGAAACAGCAACAACATTCATCTATAATTACTTGACTTTTATCATATAATATTGCTTTGTTTGTCTGTCCTGCCTTATGAATACTATATCATAATAAATTCAAAAGTGTTAGTAAAACATTGTGTAAGTTATTTTTATTTGTTCAGCAGATTATTATTTTATAATTTATTTTGAAAAACTTCAAATCTTCAGAAAGATTTTAAGAACTCAACAATTATGCCTTCATGCCCTAATTTCCTAATTACTAATATTTTACTGTTTCTCCCCTCCTCAGCTCTATTAACATAGTATCCATTATTTCCAAACACACAGGTATGTATTTCCCACAAACAAGGGCACTCTTCTACATAACATCTCTTCAGCCCTCCCAATAAGGAAACCAAAGCAATAGCACACTGCCATTCAGAACACAAAACCTGATTCAAAGAAACCAGTTGCCAACTATGTCTCTTTATCATTTCTGGTTTAGGAACTAGTCTTGTATCATTAAATTGCATTACAGTAAATTGCCATGTCTCCCCAATCTCCTTCAATCTTGAACAGATCCTATCTTTTCCTGTCATTCATAATGTGGACAACTGTAAAAAAGTACAGATGATTCTTTGTATAAGATGACCATCAACCAAGTCCACCTGATGTTTCCTCATGACCAGCCTCAGGTCCTGTGTCCCGGGGTGGAGCATCACTGAAGCAATGTGCTTCCCAGGGTATTACATCAGTGATCAAATTATGTTGGCCTATCCCCCTGCTGGTTAAGTTACTGTTGATCATTTGATCAAGTTCCTGTCTGTCATTTTCTCTACCATAGACTGTATTTCCCCTTTTCATTGTTTTGTGGAATGATACTATTAAACTATTCCAATAGCCTCTTGCTAATTAAAACCATCCTCTGGCCTCTACATTCAGTAGCAACTCCTGAATATCACTACTCACATGGTTAAGAAATAGTAAAGTATATAAAGAGCAATAATATTATGGTATTTGCAAATAAATGGATGGAATTGGAGAATATCATGCTAAGTGAAATAAGCCAATCCCAAAAAACCAAAGGCCTAATGTTTTCCCTGATAAGTGGAGAATAGTATATATGGGGATGGGGGGGGTGGGGAGTGAGAGAAGAATGGGGGAACTTTAGATTATGTAGAAGGAAATGAGAGGGAGGGGGGTATGAAAAATGGTGGAACGAGACAGACATCATTACCCTATGTACATGTATGATTACACGAATAGTATGAATCTACATCATATACAACCATAGAAACGAAACAATGTGCCCCATTTGTGTACAATGAATCAAATACAGTCTGTAAAAAATTTAAAAATAAATAAATATTTAAAAAAATAGTAAAGCACAAGTGGATGGTCAAATTTCCCCAGATTTGGCCAGCAGAGTCTCATTCAGCAAATGGCTCCTGTGTTCCTTGAGCTCACTTTCATCTTTGAGCATTCTTTATGTTTGGCAGTAGATGCTCCAGGTTCATCTTGTAAATTCTCCCTGACCCATTCATTTTTCCAAGGAGTTCTGGTTTATTTTAGCAGGGGATGGGATTTAGAAACAAAGATCTTAATACTCGGTATGTTCACTGCTATTGGAGCACCCTTGCTGGCAGGGCCACTTAAAGGTCCTACCTCTGCTGTGCCTCTGTTGTCATGCCCTCCTCTTAAGGGCATGCTATCCGCCCACACTATGGCCACCCTCCTTCCACTCTCCACAGCTTTCTCAGCCATTAGGCATGCTCTTGCCTCTGTGCACTCTACCCCCTCACTTCTTTTAGGATTTGACAGCCACTATATTTTAATCTTCTGTATAGCACAGAGTGCTAGCTTACTGTGAAAAATAACCTTACATTCTGAGTTGTGCCAAGGCACATTTCAGTAGACTGAGAAATTAAAGATGATTTAAAGATGATAAAAACAGCCAGAGTTCAAGTGAAGTTAGAAACTTTATGACATTCAGTTTCTATCCTTACCATCTACAAAGTTAGCAATTATCTTCTGTTACTCCATCCCACATGTACACTTCATTGATTGCCTGTCAACAACATTCAGCACTGCTAACCACTCTTCTTGGAAGATCTTTCTATTGTTTTCTATGCCATTACTTTTCAAAAGCAAAGAAATCAGGATTTTTTTTTTTAACACAATATAACATTGTGGAGAAAGTTACAGCGGCTGGGAATGTTAAAGTGATTCACACTAATTAACAGAAATGGTTCTGAAGATATAGGAAACGAAAGTCAGTATGGAATAAAGGAAGACATATCCTTCAAACCATTCCTGATAGATATAAGGGAACTCTGGAATTTTTGTCAATTTAATTTGATATTTACTTTTCCATATTCAACTTGGAAGCTGTCATATCTACAAAGTGTTTCTTGTAAATAATGTAAATTACTTACAAGATTATATATTATTATTTACAAGATTAGATTCAATTTATTATAGATTTCATATAATTTCATGATAATCAGAACCTCCCTTAGGCAGGATTTGGGTTTTTCTCCTGCTTTTCCTTCTGCTTTGAACAGATCTGCTTGCAAGGTCTATACAGACCTTGTGGTACCAAGACTGGTCATCTCTGCCATTTAGTTAAGATTCTTACTCCATTTGCATTTAATATAGTTATTATATGCTTAAATTTAAGCCTACCTCCTCGAAGTTCAATTTCTCTTGATCATATCTTTTCCTTTTCTCCTTTCTCCATTTTTTTTGGGGGGGTGGTACTGAGGATTGAACCCAGCGGTGCTTAACCACTGAGTCACATCCCCAGCCCTTTTTATATTTTATTTAGAGACAGGGTCTCGCTGAGGTCGCTAAGTGCCTAGCTAAGTTGCTGAGGTTGGCTTTGAACTCACGATGCTCTTGTCTCAGGTCTCAAGCTCCTGGCATTACAGGTGAGCACCACTGTGTCCAGCTCCTTTCTTCATTTTAAAGTAAATTCAGTGTTTTTAATTTTTAATTTAATTTTATATCTTCTTGACTTTGTAGTTATGTCACTTTCCATGATTTTTAGTGCTTGCTCTATAGATTGTATAAAAAAAACTTTAAATGATCATCAACTGCCTTAATAAATGAACTGGTCTTCAAAACCAAATTGAGAACCTTATAAACACAATTTTCAGTATCTTCTCATGCTCTTTGAATATTTTCATGTATTTTTACCTGTATATTTTTAACATTCTTTAGTTAGTTAACAGTCTTTTTAAAATACTGGATTAAGTATTTGCATACACGGCAGTTTTTGCAATATTCTCCATATTTCATGTTATGTTTACCCTTCCTTATGTTCTTCATTCCTATCTAAAATTTCCACAGTGTCATATCCTTTTAGCTGAAGGACTTTCTTTTTTTTTTTTATTTTTTTTTTGAAGGACTTTCTTAATGTATGTTGTAGTGTATGTCTTTTGGATATAAAATCAGTTTTTCTTGGTTAAAATTATCTTTGCAACACCTTCCTGTTTTAAAAGTCTGTATAATAGGAAATTCTGGGTAAATAGGTTTTTAGACTTTCACAGATGTTCTATTGTCTTCTAATTCCATCATTCTGATGATATCAATCAATTCATACTATTGATCCCAATGTATGTACTATAGCTATCTATTCCGACTACTTTTAAATCTGTATCTTTATCTACATTTGCAGATTTTTTTTTCTATGATGTCCCCAAGTGTGGCTGTACTTGTATTTATAGTACTTGAACTTTCTAAGCATCTTGGATCTGTGGCTGATGTATTTTACTCATTTTGAAAAATTCTTAGCCACTATATTTCAAATATTTTCTTTTGTGTCATTCTTTCTCTTTTCTTTTTCTGTGACTCTAATTATATGCCCACTAATTTGTTTGATATTGCCCCTACAAGCCCTAGATGCACTCTTCATTCATTCACTTATTTCTTCTTTGTGTTTTAGTTGGGTCATTTCACTGGACCTCTCTTTAAGTCCACTGATTATTTCTCCTGCTATATTCAGTCTATCAGTAAGAACACCAAAAATTCGTCATTTGTGATATTCTATTTCTTATATCTAACATTTAGTTTGACTGTTATTGTTTTCATTTCTCTTCTGTTTTCATGCTTGCTGTCTGCTTTTACTATATCCTTTAATAGTGTTTTAAGATACAACACTTACCTGATAATTGTCCATCTTTTAGTCTGTCTCTTGGCTTATATCTTGACAAAAGCATCCTCAGGTTTTGCATAATTTTAAAACTGAGTATCAAAATTGTATGTGATATAGCATTGGAGGTTGAAAGTAATATTTATTACCTGTAGAAAAAGCATCTCTTTTTTTACTAGGCTATAAACGTGTGTGTGGCTTGGGGGAAAAGTGATTGGTTTCTAATTAATATAGAACTACGACTATGGGTAGCTTCTCTTACATTAATTTATCATAGAGTTTCGTATAATTTGATGACAGTCAGACCTCCCCTAGGAAGTCTGGTTTGGGTTTCCTCCTGGTTTTTCTTCTAACCTTGAACAGATAGGCTTGTACCTCAGGGAGAGTTCTGTTTTCTTGACTCCCCACTCACCACCACCCCAGCAATAGGGAGCTGCTGCTTTCTGCTCGGTGTAGGACACAGAATGCTTGGAGGATTTCTCCACATCTCTTCATCCTGCTCTAAGAGTTCATCAGGCTGTGGTACAAACTCCCTGAACACTTAAGGACTTAAAACAATACATATTTATTGTTTTACAATTCTGAGGACATAAATCTGAAGTAGTATCTCACTGGGATAAAATTAAGCAGGATACATTACTTCTTAAGAGTAAAGGGAGAATCTGTTTCCTTGCCTTTCCAGGCTTTCAGGGAACTTTTAGGGGTCACCTACATTCCTTGGTTCGTCATCCCTTCCATCTTCAAACCCATCTTTAAACTGCATTATTCAAGTCTCTTTTTCAGACTCTGACACTCCCACCTCCATATTTCACTTATAGTGACCCTTACGATGAATGTGGACATAACTGGATAATTCAGGATAATCTCCTGGTCTCAACATACTAAACTATTTCACATTTGCAAAAACTCTTCTTCTCTCGAAGGCAATATATTTACAAATCGTGAAATTTAAGACTGTAGACATCTTCTGGTAAATGATGATTCTGCCAACCACAGGCCCTTGTATCTGTACTTAGGAAGTTCTTTCTCAGCTCTCTGTCTCTTCCCTAGTCATGGAGCTCTTGCTTCAATATTCTCATGGTGAAACTGAAGGTGCCTATTGGGTTCTTAGCTTCTCCTGCCTGTCCTTAGGTGTCAGTGAATGCCATGTACCTGTGCCCAGGGTCTTCTTCTTTTGCCAGTCTCCAGGGGCATGACCATTGCTTTATACTCAGTGTAGGATTCAGAGTGCCCATAAGGTTCCTCCCTCTCCACTTGGGCAGGGCTCAGCTCCACAAAATGTCTTCCTGGGCCTCACTGGGGAATCTCTCTCTGCCATCCACTTCATCTCCAGCCACATCATTCTCTCTAGGCCCAGAGCACTTGTGGAGTTTTGTTAGTTCTGCTCTAACTTCAGCACATCTGCCACAACTATGCCAAAGAAAGTTTCTTCCACTCTCCGCCTTCAATTTATCATATGTGCACTTGATGCAGGCCCACTGGAAAGCATGGTGGGTGTGGGCTGATCCTACTGGCTCTTAATTGGGGCTCCAGACATTCCAGCCCGCATGTGGTCTTTCAGGAAGCTCATCTCTTATCCTCTTCTCTCAAAAAAGGCAGCACTCTTCACCAATGATGACTGCAGTAGGAATCTATTTTTCCCAAGAGAATTTTTTTTTTTTTTTTTTAGTTTTAGTTTATTATCTTTATTCACAAGCTTAGCTTTCTGATGAAATTTTTAAAACTCCAGTTTCACAGGTTTTCTGAGTTTATCTCATCAATTGAGTAGGGACAGTATTCTGTATTCACACATACATGCTGAATGAAAAGAAGTTTTCAGGCTTAAATGTGATCTTGAAAGGGATGAACCCATCTAACATATGGGTTACAAATGGGGCTTGTCCTGGGATTAACTCTGATGTTAAACTCATCTGCATCTCAGACTAAATGATGACCCAAGGTATGATCCAATATTTTATTTCTTCTTAATAGCTGTTAAATTATGGGATGAAAGGTGAAGGAAAGGTGGAGGAAAGATTAAATTTACATAATATTGATTGCTGATGTCCTGAATAACACTTTAAAATCAAAATAGATCCTTCTGAACTTTAAAGCCCTTATCTTTAGTATTCTTGATTGAAAATTACTGAAAGCTTGGAAGTAGTTAAAGTTACTAAGAGTAATCATAATTGGTTAGAAAATTTCCCAAAATATAAGAAGGAAGAATCCTGGAAGCTGATGTACAGCATTGTCTACTAACACAAACTGTCACATAAAATCAAAGCTTTTGCAGGAAGGAGATATGAAGTCTTTGATCAAGGTAATAGAACCGTTAGGTGATATACATTTTGTTTTATCTGCAGAGAAAGAACTCCTGGAGGGCAGACATCCGTTGTAGATGAAGCTGTGAAGCCACCCTGAGACTGCTGGTAGAAACCACATGCCCTCTGAAACTGGGGATAATCTTAGCAACTTCACTGATGGAAAGTTACCGCTGGACCACACCACAGATATGTGAGAATATAGCACTCTGAGGTGGAACAGTGAAAAGACTGCCCAGGGGCTTCTTCAGGTCTTAGAAGCTATTTGCAGGATCAAAACAGCAAATGCTTTGGGATGTGGGATTGGCTGCTGAGCAGCAACCAATAAGTATTCAATAACAGGATGACAGCTGGAACACACACAAATTGTGATCAACAGAAAAAAGAAAACTCTTCCCCTGTGTTAAAAGAACAAAGCGGCTTTTGCAAACAACTGTACATAAAAATGCCATTTTAAAAATACCATTTTGCAGAGAGGGAAGAAAACAGGTTGACCAGAGCAAAATAATAATAGGACTATTCATAGTACTTCCCTGTTAGAAAATTTTCATTTGGCATAAGAGAGCAGTAGTAAACATTCCTCATCTTCCCTTCTCTGATTCTCCCTCTAAATAGGAAAAGAAAAATAAGGGTAGAATTGGCTGCATTTACAGAACAGTCCAGGGTAAAAGAATATACTAGAGTTATTCCAACTCAGAGCTGGAGTGTGGAGTTGACACTCAGATGACTTAATTCAAATTCCTTATGCTTAAAGCTCAGAGGAGTGATGAAAAATGAGGAGACTCCTTCCTAGAAAGCTCCCAGAGAAGACATGTGGCCCTGACAGGAAATTAATTTCCATTGATATGCTACTAAGGTGGCAGATGGTCACAAGCACGATAGCTGTGACAAATCAACAAAATTACCTCCTGGGACATAGCAAATTACAGCATGCCTAAAGCTGACCCAGGAAAGGTTCTAGCAATTGTGGTTCTCTATGCTGTTGAAGACTGTGTGATGGGAGTACATTCCAATTTACAGCTGAGGACCCCGCCCAGCAGAGATGTCAGGCTGCACCTGATTGAAAAACAAAAATAAGTGTCATGGGACTAAATCCCATAATTTGGTGAAGCTGTGCTTATGGGAAAGATGGATATTACTTGGCAAACTTCATAATGTGAATTGAATTGTTTTGATGGGCTAATTAAAGCTTGCTTGAAAAAGATAGAAAAAAAGAAATATAATCAAAGATAAACCTTTCTTCACATGGTGGGTATAAGGCAGAGACCGCTGAGTTGGAGGATTAGCATAGCATTCCAACAAAGGGCACATGATCCCAGTGTTGGGAGAAATTCTAGTTCTTGGCTGGCAGCAGTGAACGTCTCAAGTGTGTAAGATAAAACTTGCAGGGAGTAGCGTTCCACTTTGGCTACCTAGGAAAGTAAACAACTGCCCCAAATTGACTCAGTGTTACCAAGGGAACTCATATAGGACCTGGTGGTCTGATCCCCCGTGGCACATTGTGATTGGGCAAGAAACCTGTAAAATGTATAGCTGTTCCCACAATAAAGGAGTTGTAGGCTGCTCGCCACAAGCCTGCTTCCACCCAACTCCTAGAGTCTGGTCTTGACTCCGCGCCCTTACCCCATGTATGAGCTAGCCCAGACATGAGAAACCACATTCCCAGTATACAAGATTGAGGAAACTGATATCAGCTTAGATTAAAAATATGGAAATGATAGAAGTAATGATACAACTTTAATTTATATGAATCACCTGAGGATCTTGTTAATGCAGATACAGATTTTATATTTCCTATATGCTCTCAATTATACAGACCACAAAATAAGCACATAGTGATAGAGACAGGTAGCGACAGTCTCTCCCCACACTCATAGTTCAAACCTAAATATCACACTGCTAATTTCAGCTTTATCTTGCTTCCAAAGTCATGATTCACTCATGTTTGAATTCCCAAACGTTTCTCTTGTGTAGTGAGTGCCCTTTGAACACAACAAACAGCAGGCCTCTTCATTCTGCTAAGGTGCCTCTAGCGCTCAAGTTTCCCTGATACTAGAAGCAGGATGGAAATGGAACCAGGAAACAGAAATGATGTAACTCTAACCCCTCTGCTATTACTATGGGGTTGGGGCAAAGTTTTACAAGTTGGTGGTGCTGGTTTAGGCTTATTTTTGCACACAAATAGATTGATGAACAGAACGCACTAAGATATATATCCTATTATATATACTAAGATATATATCCCATTATATATATATATATATATACTAAGATATATATCCTATTAAATGCAGTAAACTGTTACTTCATGAATAAGTTTAATATGAAAACTTGATAGTGAACTGTTAAATATGTTGTTTCTGACATCATGTATTATGTGGATGTGAATTAACCTGCCAGAGTATGAACATGCATCTGAATGCAAAGGGGATGCTTGGGACGCAGATTTCACCAGGTATATCAACTGGCTGCACTTTTCCCCCAGACCATTCCTTAAGCAGATGTTACTAGGCAACATCTGTTTTTCCTTTTTTTTTTTTTTTTTTTTGCTCTCCTGATCATAAACCTTTAATTGAAGTCCTCTCCTCACTAATAGTCCAGATATCTGATACTCATTTAGATTTGTTTGAAGCACTGAAAAAAAGATTCAAGGCATTCCCTCTGAGAAATGGTAACAGGCAACTATCATAATTATAATCTTTAGAAAAATCCTTTCTTAAGATATGCCTTTTTATTTTTTTTTCCAATCAAATAATCTTTGTGCCCTGGTCCATCTGTGAAAATGATGGACATGCAATCTATTTTCCACCCAGTTTTAAAGTTCTCTGTTATTTAGGGATAGAGCAGTATTCCAAAACTTTAAGATTTCTTAGATCTATATAATTAGAAAAATTAAAATCCAGCATAGTATTACTAACGTTTTGTCAATTACACTTTACTTAAGAAAAAAAAGGACTCAACCACTACCACAGTCACCATAATTTCCCCACTTAAAAACCAACATGTTAACATAAAAAAGAGCAAGATATAAAACATATGTGGAATATCCATTCAGAATAAAAGCAAGTCATTGAGCTTAACAAACATAGCTTTATAAAAACTTCACTATTATTTTTATCCATTTGCATTATGGATCCTTCACATAAATTCAATCTCAAGCTAATTTTCTCTCCCATTTTTCCCATTTGTTGGCCTCCTCGTCCATCTGTACTGCCTATAATTTACGACCTGAGATCTGTCCCAGTTTTGCCAGGAAGTTAATGATGAAATTAAACAGTGATATGTTTGATTTTCACTCTACCCTGAAGTCTCCTGTAGCAACCTCAGAGCAAATGCTCATGTATGTTTCTGTTGTTATTTTCTGTTCAATTTAATTCATGGGCTGATTTTCTCATCTGAAAAATATTAGCAAATTCTTGCCTTGCAATTATTCAAATAGGTCAGACTATTTTAGCCAGTTCTCTTAAAAAAATCATATCTTAACTTTATCACTTCAGATTTTATTATCTGTATTAATCAGGGTACTCCAGGAGAAATAGACCAATAGGAATAAGGGGGGGGGGATATGAACAGGAGGTTATTAGCTCATAAAATTGTGGAGACTAAGAGGTGCCATGATATGTCATCTGTAAGACGGAGAACCAAGAATCTCGATGGTGAAAATCAGTCGGACTTAAAGGTCTGAGAACCAGAAGCTCCAATACCTGAGAGAAGAGATGAATGTTCAGTTTGAGGAGAAAACAGTCAGAAATCAGACAGAGTACACTCGCCCCTCCTCTGGCTTCTTGTTCTAGTCAAGCACTCAATGGATTGAATGACGCCCACCTCCCATTGGTGAGGTTGGATGATATCATTTATTCAGTTCACTAATTCAAATATTAATCTCTTTTGGAAATACATTCACAACACTCCCAGAATCTCATCTGTCTGCCTTACACCTATCCATCACCCAACACACGAGGTTCACCCTCCTGATCCATCCTGACAACAGACAGCAAACTGATTGAACACCGCCAGTGGAGCACCCAGCTGCCTGCTGTTGCCTGGAAGTTCACTGTTACAGTACCTGAGGTTTGATTACACGTGGCTGCCACCATTTTGATGGACAACAGCCAAGCCTCTAGGATCCCTGGCTGGACTGACTGAGCCCCGTCTCCAGGATCCCTCAGCCTGACCAATCACTCCCTGCCTCTGGGGGCCCTCACATCAACTGACTGCTCCCTGCCGCCAGGACTCCCAGACCAACTGACTGCGCCCTATCACCGGGACCCCAGACCGACTGATTACACCCGGCCTCCAGGATCCCACAACCTCACCAAACACACCAGAACTCCAGAACCCCTGCTGACCAACCACATCCCGCCTCCAGGGACCTCCAGCTGACCACGTCAACACCCTGAGCTGCAGCTCCCCCTTGCCAACACGTTTCTAAGCCAGAGCAGCCATCTTGGATAATCCTGGAAGCCATAGCTCCAATCTTTAGGTGGGGCAAATCCCATCCTGAGATGCCTGCTGGAGGCTTGAAGCTCATTGTCAGGCATCTCTCATGCATTAGGCTACGGAACACTGGGGAGGTTTCATTACTATATGACTGTTATATGAGAGATATACAGTAGATTTTCTTTTTTTTCCTTATTGAAAATTTTAAGATTTTATTTCTTTACTTTTCTTACTCTCTTTTCCTTTTGTTTACCTGTTCCCTCAGAGTCTCTTTCTCCCTTTTTTGCATGCATGCTAACATCCAATTTCTTTTGATTACACTCTCACCCTTTCTATTTTCTAGAACTTCTGTATATTCTTTTCTTATCCCATTAACAGCCACATTCTACATCCCTCTGCATCCTCTTTGTCCTCCATTAGAAACTGCAGACCTTATTGCACATCTGTTTGCTTCACTGAAGATAATATTTGAACTCATTCTGTTTATTATGACAATTTTGTTATTGTCCTCATAGGGGTTATTTGGTCTAGGATTCATAGTGTCTAAATTGGGCACTGCTAATATTGACCTCCCCTTAAAGAAAAGGTTTTGGAAACCTATAGGGCCACTATAAGCCTATAGGAGGAAATTTGCAAAACCCTAGATCTGCACTGCTAGAGGGGAAGATACATGAACAACAAGAAAAAACAAGGGAAGAAAATGATCCAAACAAATCTAGATTCTATATTAATAGAATCCAATGACAGTATGATAGACTAAATGTCAGAAAACGACTTCAGATTATACATGATTAAGATGATTCGTGAAGCAAAGGATGAGATAAAAGAGCAAATGCAGGCAATGAATGATAATACCAATAAGCTGACAGAGAACCTGCAGGAAGCAAAAGATCATTTCAAAAAAAGATAGAGATTCTCAAAAAATACCAAATGGAAATTCTTGAAATGAGGGAAACAATAAATCAAATAAAAAACTCAGTGGAAAGCATCACCAAAAGTCTAGACAACTTGGAAGACAGAACCTCAGACAATGAAGAGAAAATATTTAATCTTGAAAATAAAGTTGCCCAAACAGAGAAGATGGTAAGAAATCATGAACAGAATCTCCAAGAACTATGGAACATCATGAAAACACCAAATGTAAGAATTATTGGGATTGAGGAAGGCACAGAGATACAAACCAAAGGAATGAACAACGTATTCAATGAAATAACATCAGAAAATTTACAAAACCTGAAGAATTAAATGGAAAATCAAATACAAGAGGCTTACAGAACACCAAATACACAGAATCACAACAGATCCACACCAAAGCACATTATAATGAAAAAGGCTAACTTTCAAAATAAAGATAGGATTTTGAAGGCCTCAAGAGAGAGGCATCAGATTACATACAGGGGGAGACCAATACAGATAGCAGAAGACTTCTCAACCCAGACTCTAAAAGCTAGAAGGGCCTGGAACAACATATTTCAAGCTTTGAAAGAACATGGTTGCCAACCAAGAATCCTATACCCAGCAAAACTAACCTTCAGATTTGACGATGAAATAAAATCCTTCCATGATAAACAAAAGTTAAAAGAATTTAAAAATAGAAAGCCTGCGCTACAGAATGTTCTCAACAAAATATTCCATGAGGAGGAAATGAAAAACAACAATGTAGGTCAGCAAAGGGAGGAACTACCTTAGAGAAAAACCACTCAAAGGAGAATCCAAGCCAACTTAAAAACCAAAAATAAGCCCAAATGACTGGGAATACAAATCATATCTCAATAATAACCCTGAACATTAATGGCCTAAACTCATAAATCAAAAGACATAGACTGGTAGAACGGATTCAAAAGAAAGACCCAACAATATGCTGCCTGCAAGAGACTCATCTCATAGAATAAGATATCCACAGACTAAAGGTGAAAGGATGGGAAAAAACCTACCATGCACATGGACTCAGTAAAAAAGCGGGGGTTTCCATCCTCATATCAGATAAAGTGGACTTCAAGCCAAAGTTAGTCAGAAAGGATAAAGAAGGACATTTCATACTGCTTAAGGGAACCATAAATCAGGAAGACATAACGATAGTAAATATTCATGCCCCAAACAATGGTGCATCCCTGTACATCAAACAAATCCTTCTCAATTTCAGGAATCACACGGACCACAACACAATAATTCTGGGTGACTTTAATGCACTGCTGTCATGACTAGATAGATCTTCCAAACAAAATCCAAACAAAGAAACCATAGAACTCAATAACACAATCAATAACCTAGACTTAATAGACATATATAGAATATTCCATCCATCAATGAGCAGATTCAAGTTCTTCTCAGCAGCACATGGAACCTTCTCAAAAATAAACCATGTGTTATGCCACAAAGTAGCCCTTAGGAAATTCAAAAAAATAGAGATACTGCCTTGTGTTCTATCAGATCATAATGGACTAAGAGTAGAAATCAATGACAAAATAAAAAACAGAAATTACTCCAACACATGCAGACTAAATAATATACTATTGAATGAAACATGGATAACAGAAAACATCAGGGAGGAGATTAAAAAATTCTTAGAGGTCAATGAGAATGACAATAAAACATATCAAAATTTCTGGGACACTATGAAAATGGTACAAAGAGGAAAATTCATTGCATGCAGCACATTCCAGAAAAGAATGAAAAGTCAACAACTAAATGACCTAACAAAAGAGCCCAAAGCCCTAGAAAAAGAAGAACAGAATAAGAGTAAAAGTAGTAGAAGACAGGAAATAATTAAAATCAGAGCTGAAATCAATGAAATTGAAACAAAAGAAACAATTTAAGAAATTGACAAAACAAAAAGTTGGTTCTTTGAAAAAGTAAACAAAATACACAAATCCTTAGCCACAGTAACAAAGAGAAGAGAGAAAACTCAAATTACTAAAATACATGATGAAAAAGGAAATATCACGACAGACACCACTGAGATACAGAACATAATGAGAAGCTCTTCGAAAATCTACATTCCAACAAAATAGAAACTACCGAAGACATTGACAAATTTCTAGAGACATATGCTCCTCCCAAACTGAACCAGGAGGACATACACAATTTAAACAGATCAATATCAAGCAATGAAATAGAAGAAGCCATTAAAAACCTACCATCCAAGAAAAGCCCAGGACCAGACGGATTCTCAGCCGAGTTTTACAAGACCTTCAAAGAAGAACTCATTCCAATACTTCTCAAAATATTCCAGGATATACAAAAGGAGGGCACCCTAACAAACTCATTCTATGAAGCTAATATCACCCTCATATCCAAATAAGGCAAAGACACATCGAGGAAAGAAAATTTAGACCAATATCCTTGATGAATATAGATGCAAAGATCCTTAACAAAATATTGGCAAACTGTATCCAAAAACATATTAAGAAAATCATGCACCACGATCAAGTGGGGTTCATCCCTAGAATTCAAGGATCCATAAATCAATGAATGTAATCCATCATGTCAATAGACTTAAGGATAAGAATCATATGGTTAAAACAATTGACTCAGTAAAAGCGTTCGACAGAATACAACATCCCTTCATGCTCAAAACACTAGAAAAAATAGGGATAGTAGGAACATACCTGAACATTGTAAAAGCTATTTATGCTAAGCCCATGGCCAACATCATTCTTAATGGAGAAAAACTAAAACCATTCCTTTTAAAAATGGGAACAAGACAGGGATGTCCTCTTTCACCACTTCTATTGAACATTGTTCTGGAAACTCTAGCCAGAGCAATTAGACAGACTAAAGAAATTAAAGGGATATGAATAGGAAAAGAGGAACTTAAGCTGTCACTATTTGCTGATGACATGATTCTATATTTAGAGGATCCAAAAACCTCCTCCAGAAAACTTCTAGACCTCATCAATGAATTCAGCAAAATAGCAGGCTACAAAATCAACACACATAAATCTAAAGCATTTTTATACACAAGCGACGAAACTTCTCAAAGGGAAATGAGGAAAACAACTCCCTTTGCAATAGCCTAAAAAAATAAAAAATAAAAAATACCTGGGCATCAATCTAACCAAAGAGGTAAAAGATCTCTACAATGAAAGCTACAAAACATTGTAGAAAAAAATTGAGGAAGACCTTAGAAGATGGAAAGATCTCCCATGTTCTTGGATAGGCAGAATTAATATTGTCAAAATGGCCATACTACCTAAAGTGCTATACAGATTCAGTGCAATTCCAATTAAAATCCCAATGATGTACCTTACAGAAATAGAGCAAACAATCATGAAATTCATCTGGAAGAATAAGAAACCCATAATAGCTAAAGCAATCCTTAGCAGAAAGAATGAAACAGGGGGTATCACAATACCAGAACTTCAGCTATACTACAAAGCAACAGTAACAAAAACAGCATGGTATTGGCACCAAAATAGAAAGGTAGATCAATGGTACAGAATAGAGAACATGGACACAAATAAATACAATTTTCTCATACTAGACAAAGGTGCCAAAAATATGCAATGGAGAAAAGATAGCCTCTTCAACAAATGGTTCTGGGAAAACTGGAGATCCGTATGCAACAGAATGAAACTAAATCCCTATCTCTCATCTTGCACAAAAATCAACTCACAATGGATCAAGGACCTTGAAATCAAACCAGAGACCCTGCATCTTATAGAAGAAAAAGTAGGTCCAAATCTTCACCTTGTTGGCTTAGGATCAGACTTCCTTAACAGGACTCCCATAGCACAAGAAATAAAAGCAAGAATCAATAACTGGGAGAAATTCAAACTAAATAGCTTTCTCTCAGATATGGAAACTATCAGTAATGTGAAGAGAGAGCCTACAGAGTGGGAGAATATCTTTGCCACTCATACTTCAGATAGAGCGCTAATTTCCAGAATCTATAAAGAACTCAGAAAACTCTACACCAAGAATACCAATAATCCAATCAACAAATGGGCTAAGGAAATGAACAGATGCTTCACAGAAGAAGATCTATAAGCAATCAACAAACATATGAAAAAATGTTCACCATCTTTAGTAATAAAAGAAATGCAAATCAAAACTACCTTAAGATTCCATCTCACCGCAATTAGAATGGCAATTATCAAGAATACTAGCAACATTAGGTGTTGGAGAAGATGTGGGGAAAAAGGTACACTCATACATTGCTGGTGGGGATGCAAATTAGTGCAGCCACTCTGGAAAGCAGTGTGGAGATTCCTTAGAAAACTTGGAATGGAACCACCATTTGACCCAGCTATCCCACTCCTTGTCCTATACCCAAAGGACTTAAAATCAGCATACTACCAAAATAAAGCCACATCAATGTTCATAGCTGCTCAATTCACTATAGCCAGACTGTGGAGCCAACCTAGATGTCCTTCAGTTGATGAATAGATAAAGAAACTGTGGTATATACATATAATGGAATATTACTCCATCATAAAGAATGATAAAATTATGGCATTTGCAGGCAAATGGACCAAATTAGTGAATATCATGCTAAGTGAGATAAGCCAATCTCAAAAATCCAAAGGAGGAATGATCTCACTGATAAGCGGATGATGGCACATAATGGGTGGTGGGAGGGGTTAGTGTTAGGGTTAGGGTTAGGTTTAGGTTAGGGATAAGGAGGGTGGCAAGAATGGAAGAAGGAAGGACTGTATAGAGGGAAAAGATGGGTGGGAGGGGTAGGGGGAAGGGAAATAATGACAGACTGAATTAAACAACATTACCCTATGTAAATTTATGATTACACAAATGCTATGCCTTTACTCCATGTACGAACAGGGAAACAACATGTATCCCATTTGTTTACAATAAAAAAAAAATATGGCATTTGCAGGTAAATGGATGAAATTGGAGAATACCATGCTAAGTGAGATAAGCCAATCTCAAAAAGCCAAAGGAGGAATGATATCGCTGATAAGCGGATGATGACACACAATGTGGGGTGGGAGGGGAGCAAGAATGGAGGAAGGAGGGACTGTATAGAGGGAAAAGAGGGTTGGGAGGGTTGGGGGGAAGCAAAAAATAACAGAATGAATCAAACATCATTACCCTATGTAAATGTATGATTATGCAAATGGTATGCTGTTACTTCATGTACAAACAGAAACAACATGTATCCCATTCGTTTACAATAAAAATAAATAAAAAAAAAATCTCATTTTGATCTCCTGGCCAGGCAAATACTCCTCCTGTATTCTATTGTGGTATCCCCAAATAACATGAATAGAAGATATAGAAAATATAGGTTCATGGGAGTTGAGTCAAAAAAAATTTGATTGATACCCAAGTTCCATCATTTTAATAACTTAGTCACTTGGGCAAGTTATTTCATGTATCTGAAACTCTTGCTTCCTTATTTGTAAAAGAGCAACAACAATATCAACTGCATAGCATTTATTGAAATAATACATAAAGAATTTCACAGTACCTTATCCAAAGAAAATATTCAATGACTGCACATTTTAATGCTAGGTTAAACTGAATTTTCAAAATTGTGATTACATGAACTTACTACATTCTACTAGAAATGCTTTTTCCTTATTTGTATACCATCCCTAGTAGACAGTAAACTCTTTGAAGTAGAGCCTATGCTTTATTTATTTATTCTCTAGAGAGCAACTTGGCAAATTGTGTTGTGTTGGTTGAATTAATGAATACCTCCATACCCTAAAACATTGTGACTTACAAGAAATTAACTCGTATTAAAAAGACACCTGAAACGGAGCCAGTAGTCATTGTGTGCATTTTTAGTTTTCTCTGTGGGTTGCCCCATGAAAAGGCGAGATTGATACTCAGAGAATGCTCTCTGGGGCACACTCCTTCCTCAAGTCAGAGGATCAAATTAATCTTGTGTTATCTAGTGATATTGTGCCAGAGTAGACTTCTTTAGGCTCTTATTAGAGACTTAATACAGTTTCTTACTTTGTTTTATGGGCACTAAAAGTGCTGCTCTATATTTTTATAGAGCACCATTTCTGATCATCTTGTTAAATATATTACTGTAGTCATTAAGAAAATATCTTGCTTTAAATATCTGGTAACAACAAACTTAAGCATAAACTATTATTTCTGAGTTGTTTCTCTATAGGGATTTGAGCCTAAAATAGGTTTTGATACCTCAAAATGGCACGCCAGTAAGCCAGTAAAATATTTTAAGGCCAAAGAACAGCTGCGATGTGAATAAAATATTATTAGACATGTCCTTGATCTTTAGCTTTATTACAGGTTGGAGACTTTTAATTTTTAATAAAATTCATTGCAATGACAGATAAGATAGATCGTTCCCAATGGTGGTTCACATCAAAGAAATGATATAACATGCCTGACTACTAAACATAATGGTATGATTAATTCATTGAATTAATTACTTCTTTTGTTGCATATTCATGCATTTTATTGAGAAAAAAATTCCCTGAAGATTACTTCTCTTTGGAGAAACATAATGAATATAAAATGAACAAGATGTTTAAAATTATTTTAAAAAAAGAAAGAAATTAGAAGACAGTAACATATGCCCACCCAGATAACACTGCTTAGCATGATTTGCAAATCGAACAAAGGGTTAAATGTTGGTTTGATTTGAAGGGAGAATGTCAAAGGTCATCATCACATTTTCATTGAACTCCATAGTATATAGCAATTAAATATTGCAATATGTCACTTTTTCTTTTGGTAAAATAATATTCCGATTTATTAAGAATTGTAGCAGAGCTTTTCAGGTTATGCTTGTCGTTCATTAGCAGTTCCTGTTTGCCATCCCCTGTTTTCCTACTGAACCACTCACTAAAACAATTGATGGGAACACCCATATAGGAAGTGAGTGTACTGATTAATTATCTGCCAAAACCAAAGAGGAGTGTTCACTATTCAGAGTAGGGATTTATCACTGAAGCACAACAAGCATTTTCAGGGGAAGCATAATAAGACATTTTCTTTTATGCCCACCTACAATAGCACTCTTCCTCTAGTATGTCCTTCTCAGAGGCACAGAGTTATCCATCCCTGATTGAAAACTTTTTTATTTTATTTTGTATGGCTTTATTTTACTCTAAGATTCTCTGGTTACTTTGAAACTCTGATACTCAGTGAAAAACACTCTACCTGGATTTGAGGATCATAACACTCAATCAATGCAACTTAATTAGAGCAGATGAAGGCAAGTAATGGTAGATTACTTCCTGGAATGTAAAGTACACAATAGAAAAACCTCTGAGGGAGCAATGAAGTGTATCTTGGTATCTACACTTAATTTGTTTTCCCCAAGTACGAGGTTAAAACTTTACTGTCCAATAGGGTAGCCACTAGCCATATGTGAAAATAAAGCATTTAATAGTTGGCTACTTTGAATTGTGAAATATGTTTGAAATATAAAATACACTAGCTTGTGATGAGTTCATATTTAAATAAAGGAAAATATCTCATAAATATGTTGTCAATTAACTATGTATAAAATATTTTATATATATATTTGTATATATATTTGGTTAAAATATTAACATTAATAGAATGATTTTTTAATTTTTAGTATATTTACTGGAAAAATTACATATGTGGCTCATGCTTGCATCTTATATATGTTGAAAACCTTGATTTAAAAAATCCCTGCCATAGAATTCTTGAAATACTTAATATATTTTTTCTTATATAGTTAGATGTCTTGGCAGCAGAATGAGAATATCCTTTTTTTATTTAAATAAGACAAAACTGGATGAAATACATCAAACACTCAGTTGGTAGTAGTGAATGTTCAACTTTATCATCCTCTCAGCTTCCACACTGCTTAAAAATTAAAGAAAGTTCTAATGGCCAAAAGACAGAGAGCGAGGGAGAAGACACCCATGCTGAGGAACATAAATAAGGTGTAGAAATCAAATTGTCATTCAGTCTATGAACAAGTACAGAAATCTTTGAAACAATAACAAAATATAGGCCTATGAAATCAATTTTCATGAGAGAGACTTAATGCATTCACTGTACTTTTGGCATGGAGGGGGATTACATTGGGAATAAGAAGTACATTTTAGGAAACTTTCGATTTGTATTCTAAATAATATTGAAGAAAGTCTGATATATATGAAGCAAGATAGCAAAATAAATTGCTTAGAAAATAGAGTGAAAAATAATAAAACTGACTGTGGGACACTGGAAAACTATATGGGATTTCAAGGAAAGATAATTATATGAATAGAAGCTTTCAACATCTTTATAATCATTTCCACATTGAACTAACCAATGAGAGGTTCAAGTCAAGAAGGAACTAGAAACAGTGTCAACCAAATTCCAGAAATTCTTAACAGTCTTTACAAATAAGGCAGATGGGAATATATAGCACTCATCAACACCAACCCTAAAAGTTCTTTCAAAAATTTAGAAGAAAAACTGGCTGAACTCTTAATTTGCAAAGGTAAGAGTTGAATTCAAAAGTGTACCATGAATCAAGAAGCAGATAAATGTAATATTTAAAAATAAGCAAATTTTAAAAAATAACAATTGATATAGTTAAATGTTCTGAATAAATGGAGAATGAAGTAGTGAACAAAAACTATTGGTAGACTGATGAAAGATATATGACAAAGCAGCAAGACTGAGTTCAGAGATGATGGATATAAAAGTCTCATAATAATACATTGACCTTCAATAAGACAATTCAACAACTGAAACCAATCTCTATGTTTATTAGTAAGTAATTGAATATATCATAACAATATCCAGTTGACTCTAAATATTAAAAAGAGGTTGAAAAAGATAACTCAAGCATAAACAACTCCAGCTGAACTTTAGACGAACTGCATCTTGAAATTCCATGATTCTTACAATCGTCATCTTTCCAGGAGCCCATCTGTGAAAGACTGTTTTCTTTGACATTCTAACTAAACCATGACCCAAGAGTCAGTGAAAAGGTAGAGTTCCTTTTTTCCTTTCTTCTAAATTCCTTTTTTGTATTTAGATAAAGAGTAGTGGAGGGGGGAAAAAGAGATTCAATGTAAAATTAACTGAAGCTTTACTTGGGTATACAGGTAGCATCCTTGTGTGACGTCATTAAATATAAGACACTAGAATGTGATTATAATCACAGTAGAACTGACATATGCCTCCCCATTCTAAAAAACACCAGCTATCTCCACAATTGATCTTGTTTTATTCCTAAACACAAAAATCTTTGGTTCAAAATTGTAAATAACAATGTTAAAGAAGCAAAATTATAATTTTTAAATAAAAAATGAGGTTATTTAAGCTAAGTGATGAATCAAAAACATTTTCAAAAATGAAGAATAACTGTTAATATGTAAACCAGATACACAAATTTTGAAATAATTGTGGTAAATACTATAAAAATCACATTCAAATAATTACTTATCAAATAAAGACATAATCAATGTGGTCTGACATCCAATACAGTGTCATATAATCTGGAAGCATGTGGACCACTTTCACCGATGATTTTATATTTCACCAGCATTTCAATTTCTCTGGGCTTTACTAGAGCACTGCAGAGATCACTGGGAATTATTTTCCAATGAACTCACTATTTTATTTTTCTTTTTACAACTTCTGACCAAGTTCGTCCTTTAATTGAATTTCATTTACATATATCTGGATTGAAATATCATTGATGTAACTGGCATTTTTGTGTCATTCTTCTTTAGCTTCTATGGTTATACCATGGAATATATATTATAAATGTTTTTATATAGAAGAAAAAATTTAAAGTTACGTAATAAATAAGACTGGAGAGAATACAGATACTTTTAAATGAAAGAAAGCACTCAAGGAGAGGGAAAATTGGAAATGTGACAATGAAACCGAAAAGTACAATTATCAACCTGAGAACCTCAAAGGAAGTATTGAACATAATAAGTCTGGTTTCTGTAGATACAAATCAGTGGAAAAATTATGAGCTGAAAAACATAATTAAGAAGCATCAATAAGACTAAGAAAAATAAAGTAAAAGGAGGGAATAAATATTATTGCAAAAGACCAGTAGAGAAGAAGAAGAACAGGGATAGGGAGATGGGGAGGGACAGAGGAAGCCCTGGGGACTGGAATGGAGCAAATCATATTCCATGCACACATGACTATGTCAAAATGAATCTCACTATTATTCATAACTAGATTGCACCAATAAGATGTTTTAAAATAATATCGCAAAAATAATAGGTGCTCAAGAGACAAAGAGTGAAAAATAAAATTTTACACTTACTTTCTGCATATGGTTTAAGTTCTGCCTGTTTGGTTGTGAAACACTAAATATTAATTTGTTTAGTTAATTCTCACAACAATCTTGGGATAGATGACTATGATTATAGTCCCAATTTACAGAAAGGAAACCAAAGCAACTAATCAGATTAACTCTATTAGATCATAATTGCTATGTGATAGAGCAAGGTTTAAACCTGAGGTTCTATGACTGTATTGTGTGCACTTGACCAGTTTATTTCATAGTGTGGTTTGAAATGGCCAATCCCCTCTGAAACTCATGGGAGTTTGATTACCACCTGGAGGTATTAAGGATAGACACATAATCTGATTGGTGTTTATAGGCCATGTCTTTGGGATATTGTTAGGATTATGTCAGGTAGTCAGGGTGGAGCCCCCATTGTTGAACATTAGTGACTATATGAAGAGAGAAGTTACTTTAGTTAGATTTTCCACTGTTGTGACCAAAAGACCTGACAAGAACAATTTAGAGGAGTTTATTTGGTGCTAACAGTTTCAAAAGTCTTAGTACGTAGATGGTCGACTTCAGAGCTCTAGGCCCCAGGTAAGGCAGAGCAGGTGGAAAGATATGGAGGAGGAAAACAGCTTAGGACATGGCCTCAGGAAGCAAAGAGAATCTGACTCACCAGGGACCAAAAATAGAAACCCCAAAGGCATGCCCCATGACCCACCTCCTCTGCCCACTTCTGACCTGCTTACAGTTACCACCCAGTTAATCTATATCAGTGGATTAATGTGATGATTAAGGCCGTCATGATCCAATCATTTCACCTCTAAGTTTCCTTGCGTTCTCTCACACATGAGTTTTTTGGGGACACCTCATATCTAAACTGTAACAGAGTAAGACCAGAATAGATACACACGTGTGTTCCTGTCATATTTTATGTGATGCCGTGTACTGTCTAAGGACTCTGCCTGCAAGAAGGCCTTCACCAGATGCAGACCTTAATCCTGCCCTTCTAGAACTGTAAACCACAACAAACCTTTTTTGTTGATTTACGTAGACTTTAGTGTTGTTATTAGCAACAAAAAATGAACTAAAATAGTATGCTTTCTCAAGAAAGATAAGCATTAAAAGAAGTACATGGCAAAATTAATTTAAACACAGATACACTTAGTCTGTACTTGATTTGAGCAAATTATACGCAAACTATAAATATGTATGTACACATACATACATACATATTTCAAGTAATTATAATAAACCAGGAAGAGAAGGAAGAATATCTACCAAGAAATGTATATGAATATTGCCATCTCCATGGCAACACCCCAAGCCCAAAGATAATGGATACTTTTCTATGAAACTAAAAAATAAAAGATTTTTTTTCTTAACCAATGAATTTATAACACAGCAAAGTTAACCTGTTTATACATATTATGCCAGGAAAACATTCTTTGGTATATAAGTCATCAAAAAGTATATCATCTATGAGCATTCAGAAAATTACTCTATATTACTTAAACATCAACAAGGCAGGTTAATAAAAATTAGGAAGTTTAACTATGAGACCTTATAGTATAATACATAAGAGCAACCATAAAATATTTTGACATATTAATTTCTTCCCTTTACTGGTGACCAGTTTTTAAATTAGCACCATATTTAACACACCAAAAGCAGGTGTGTTTGTACACACACTTACACACAATATTGTACAGATAGCCCCCAACTTAAAATGGTTTAACTTAATGACTTTTCAAGTTTATAATGGTAAGAAATCAGTAGGTGTTCAGTTGGAAACATAATCAAATTTGAATTTTGATCTTTTCCTGGGCTACCAATATAAAGTAAGTTATTCTCTTGAGATGCAGGGCATTGGCAGCAAGAAGCAGCTCCCTATCAGGCACATGATCCAGGAGGAAACGATCAGTCTGCCTTGCTAACCTGTGATGTTCAGCAAATGAGGTGTCATTAATGTACTTGGGGCTTAAGATCTTTTCAACTTATGATGGGTTCATCAGCATGTAACCAAATCATTAAGTCAAGGAAAATGTGTCTATGTAGAGAGAAAGAGTCTCCCTACATATGTATAAGTATACAATATACACATAAATAAGCTGCACACATATATATGCACACATACACACATTTATTATAGATACACATTATATTGTCTTATTTAGTAAGCAGAGTAATATTATCGTATTTAGTAAGCACACAGTTTGTAAAGAGCTCCCTTCTGTTTGATGCTCATGTCCTGCTAATTGTTCACAATTGTCAGGCTGCTCTCTGGGAGGCCCTTGCCACTCAACACCCAAGATAAGTGGCAATCAGCAGTCGCTTGTGTTAATTCCCAGGACCATTTTTTTTTTTTTCCATTCGTACTTATTCTTTTGATGACATAATTGAATAAATTGTCATGTAATCTGAAGAAATAGTAATGTGAAAATCGTCAGTTTTGATGAACTCTAAGTTGAATGGTTTGCACAGTCCAAATGCATGTAATCAACAAATACTACTAACAATTGTAGAGACATTGTTGGAGGATTAGGAAAAATCATAAAATCTAGTATTTAGTATTCTACACACACATTTCTTTACAAAATATCTTTAACTTTCTTATCTATTTTAAAACCTAAATTTGGGATTCTAGAGAATGCAGTGTGAGCACAGCTTATGGAAGAACAGAACAAAATTTCACCTGGTTAACTTAGCTGTTATAAATACTGCTTAGCTCTAAATGTGGCCAAATGAATGAATATGAATGTTTGAACTTAATTTGAAAAAAAACTGATTTATTAAAGTTTGCCTAAAGTCTATTTTAACTGACCCCAATCCTACAAAAGAGAACATCTGTTTCACTGTCTTCTTTCTGTCATCTCAACACACACATACAAACACACACACACACACACACACACACACACACACACACACAGAGGAACACCAATACATAGATAAACCACATGTCATCAGTGAGTAAAATTTTTTAATATTCTATTTACAAATAAACAGTGTATTAATTGTTAAGTAAAGAAAAGAGTTTAAAATTATACCTTTCTTTAAATCCCTAGATAAAATTATCCTCTGTGATCTATTTATTTATAAATTGTAAAACCATTTCTGGTTGTTTTTGAAATTTTCTCCATGAGTCAATATAATCAATTCAAAATTAATATCTACAATACTGGAAAAGAAAGTCATTTATAAGTCTCAAAGGTGGTTGCAAAAGTGAGAGTTTGTAAATGCTACAATTTTATACAATTAACCTTAATTTCAGGTTTCACAACTGTGAGGAAATTTGACTTTTCAAATTTGTCAATCTTGAAAAATAACTTTAAGATATTTAAAGACGTTTGCTTAATATACCTGTGAAAGAGTTCAGTAACATTTCATAACTGCATTTACAGTATTTTATACTTAAAGTGTACAGTGGGATATCACTAACAGGCAGAACAGAGAAGGACATTAATACTCACTAGAACAAAAGGATACAATGAAAAAATTAAAATTTCCATGACTATAGAGGAAAGGGGGAAATAATTACAATGTAAGCTATCATTTTTCAGATACTGGGTTAAGTTTTTTTAATATATGCTGGTCTAACTTAAATCTCATAACAACCCTTGGTAAAGCATAATTTTCTCCTTATCATAAGTTAGAAAATCAGGTTCAAATAGATTAGGTAGCCTATAAATCAAATATTCTACTGAACTAATAAGGAATGCAGTTAACTTTTTAACTTACCATTGTCTGTCCCCCAGAGAAGCATCCCCTTCAGTGGTTCAGAGAGTGTCCCTGAACTTGCAGCATCTGCATCAACAGGAAACTTTCTAGCAATGCACATTCTTGGATCAACCACAGACCATTTGAAATCAGATCTAAGAATGGGGACTCTGTGCTGTGACCAGCTTTCCAGGTGATGCTAATCCATAATCCAGTTCAAGAACCATTGGGCTGCATCATTACTTGGGTCCTACATGAACTGGGAGGGAAAAAAAAAAAAAAAAAAAAACCCTACTAAACAGAAGTTTTCAGAATCGTTTAAAATCTGCAAATCTGCTTTCTTTGTTTGCTACACCCTTTTTGCTTAAAATTCACAGGACTCTGGAGGATTCCAAAGACAATTTTGAAATGTAATATGGAAGGCATAACAACGATAAAATTAAATCAGGCTAAGGAGATGAATGTCTTTCTTTCCTCTAGCTGACTCTGTATTTATCTTGTTCTAAAATAGGGAAGAGTTTTTAATTTTGATTACCAAAAACTAAAATTTTGACCTCTGATTAGATTTTTTTTTTTTTCAAGTAACACTAGAAAGGTGGGTGGGGAAAAAAAAAAAAGGAAGAATGGATGTTAGAGCTAATGTGACTCTAATCTTTCTATAGCTTCCTGAGTTCCCCAGAATTGTGCATTAGAAATTTTGTGTCATTATTTATCTTATGAGTTTTTTTGCTTTCATTATATTTGTAATAGGATATGCCTGTCTGGAGAAATACGCCTGATATTCCTCAGCTGAGAAGTTGTTTTTGCTGCCACTGTTTATTTGTAATATTATCCATTCTTACTTTGTTTTTTATTTTGTTTTATTTTGTTTGTTTGTTTTGTATATACAAATCCAAATCTACAGCATGATTCCCAGGAGTGAATTTCCTCAGGTATCTAAGTCTTCCCAGAAAACCGGAGACAGGAGTGCATTAGGGAGATTCCTTCATGTTGTTGATCAAATATAGCAGAAATCAAGAGAAAAAAAGACACTAAAATAATAATAATAATAATAATAATAATAAATACAGAAATACAATAAGTGAGCATGAGCTCTACCTTCCAAACGTCTGAGGCTTTTGATAATGGAACCATTTTAAACTTTCTGGAACACCAAAGATATCAATCTTTCCCATTGGTATCATCCTTTATCTATGAAATCTCACTTATATATTTACTCATATTTTAAAAGAAAGTTACATGTTATTGAAAAATGCATTACATAATTTATCTGGAATTATTGATATCATGCTCTAATTAGATTTCTCCCTTGAAATATGTCAGAACTTCTAGTATCTTTTCTTCTCTCATTTTTAAGAGTCATTTTACCACACTCTGAAATGACAGACCAAAATCTTGTTTTATATTGCCTATTCTGTTGTTAAAATTAAAATAATTTGTGTAATTTATGTCCTAATGCCCACATTAACTGCCTATGTGAAAAATATTCTTGATTATGGTTATTCTCACTTGAGGATTTTTTTTATTTATCTTTAGAATCACTAGTATTTGAGATAAATGCAGCCCATATAATAGTGCAAGAAATAAAAGTGTATTATGTCTCCCATCCAAAAATGGGTGTGATTTTATAATTATTCAAATTTTGGGCTTTTTGTAATTCTGTAATTATCTTCACTGAAGTCTCCAATTTTATTTATTTAAGGTATGCTTTAGTATTTTTTTGACTTATGGGGTGTTTGCAAACCCTAAAATGGTGATTAGTTTTTCTTTATAGTTCACAATTCCTAACTGTGTATACACATAGGTGTATTTAAATGTATATACTATATGTTATGACTGTCACTTTGCTAAACTGTATTATTATTTCTTACTGATAATATTTTCCTTTTTGAAAATATAACATACCAATTAGCAAAATATCTAATATCATTTAATGGTGTGCTGTATGATTAAATTCCAATGTGAAGAATTCCACAGGACACTGTAGTTCTTTCTCATTCTGAAATTTGGTTGAACATTACTTAGCTTTAGAAGTAGAATGTCCTATACTCTTCAAGCATCAGACATAAATCAGAACTATAGGGAAAAAAGGGGTATTTACAGACTGGATTAAACCAGTGACTACAGGGTAGGGCTCTCATTGCACAATTGTTCATTTCCAGGTTAATCCTACAAGAGCTCCAGACTATCCCTCTTGAGTACAAAAGATTATAGAGAAATTATCCAAGACCAAATTTACATAAGAATATTTCCTCTCCGTTCTACTTTTTGGAAAATTTGTGAATAAACTAGAATTTATTTAATGCTAATATTTGATTCATAACTCGCTTTTAGTAAACAGCATCATTATTTTAGTTGGAAATGGGTAAATTCAATGCTCTAAGCTAAGAATTGTTTTCTTCTTTCCCTGAACCTACAGCCTTTATAATCGAGGTAATGTCACGTAACTCTGCTGCTATGGAGACGATAGTGAGTATGTCTAATTAAAATAAAACTTCTCCATTTATTTTAATGTGGACAGAGTGCAGATCTTGAAATGTATAACACCATACTAGGCCTATTTCTTCATCTGTAAAATGGTATAATTATAATAATAGAAAATGGGCTGGAAAATATAAAAGTGTCCCATAAACATTTCTATGGTAATATACAAAAGCTAACTATTTTTATTACTCAATTTATTTATTTCCCATAAAAATATTAAAGCCACCAATTACAGGCTTATATATTATTCATTTTCTCCTTATTTCTGGCTTGAAATCACCAAACAATATTTAATAAATGTCTCAGTGAGCCTAGAGCTATGCTAAGTAATAGACAATTTACAGATACATTTTGCCACCTGTTTATAAGGCTTAAATTTAATGAAAAATCATAATCCAGAACTTGGTTGCTATTTTTAAAGATATGCAGAAATTTGTAGGAAAATATTCCATAAGTCAGCATGAGAATTTGTAGACATGCAATTCAATTTGTTTTCAGGGATTTTAAGTCATAACTGGATTAAACAATTAATTACAAGGACTTGTTAATAAAAAAAGATCCCCTACTGTTAATTTATGATGGATTATGCCCTGTGAGAAAGTGATTTTTCTTTAATTATCACCTTATACCCACAAAAAGCAACGTAGGAAGTATTATTAAATTCTTCCTAGGTAGGAAAAACAGTTAGAGGCTGTTTTTACTTGATACCAAGATATTCTAACAATCGAACCAAGTCAATTAATATCAAAAAAATAATTTTTGTTTCACTGAATTGCTGCATTGAATTCACTCCAGTAATAACTGACATGACATCTTGCTTGAGATGTTTCTTTGAACATAATGAATTTGAATATGGGGCATATATTGTCATATGAGCCCAGAGTATAAAACTGAATCTTCAAGTTAAATCTTAGCCTTTTATGGTAGAAAACACACACACACACACACACACACACACACACACACAACCCTTTGGTGCTTTTGCATTACAGTGAATCAGAAAAAAAGTATTAACTCTATGTATAAGCTTTACATTAAACAATTATAACTCATGTGATATAATCAGAAATTTATTTGTTTCTGCTCTTGAAGTTTATTTCTGATTATTGCCCATGTTCAGTTTCTTAATCTGTGTGTTGGTTCAACACTTGTATTCACTTAGTGAAAATGAAGCAAATTATGTACCTATGACTTGAATATTTTTTTCTATATGCACGTTTTACCCCAATATAAAGATCTGTATAAATGTTCAGGTCCATGTATAAATCAAAATTAATTCAAAGTAAATTTCTTCATCATTTGGATCCTTTAGTTAGTGAGAAATCAGTGAGAGCAAATGTTTCCTTTTCAATTTCTAAAGCTTCCATTCCTTCACCCCACCTAACTTACCATCTAACTTCTCCATGGTCAAATGAAGAAAGAATGTAGGTTAGGGGGTTTATTAGTTATGGTTCCCAGAGAAACAGGACCAAAATAATATGCATGTATATGTGGAAAAGAAATTTGTTTTAAGGAATTGGTTGACATGATTGTGAGGGCTGGAAACTCTGGTCAAAGAGTTGATGTAGTCTAAATTCAACAACAATCTCTAGACAGGATCCCTCTTTCTGTAAGAATATCAGTATTTTTCCTCTTAAAGCCTTCAACTGACTGGATGAGCTTGCACATTATGAAAAGTAATCTAATTTATTCAAAGTCTACTGATTTGAATATTAATCTCATCTAAAAAATGTCAGTGACATGAGACTGGTATTTGACCAAAGAGCTGGGTACTATGTCCAAGTTGACATAAAAAATTAACTGCCAAGGGGTCATGAAGTTCTTGCTTTACTTTGCTTTTTCAAGTTGGTTTTGCATTCCCTTTGTATGGAGCAGATGTTTACATAGGATAGCAGATGTTTAAATTTTCTCTCTCTGTTGCTTCTGGATTTCTCAAATATCCCACAAAGAACAACTGGCCATACTCCATGACCTATGTAATGCAGTCCCTTTTGCTGGCCCACCTCACTTAGCCTCTAATTTTTTGTTGCTCTTACTGTTCTAACTCTGTTTTAAATGCACTCTATTCTCTGTTTGACTATCTTTGATCCTTTCAGAGGTCACTGGCGACAGCGCTTTAAATGATTCTGGTCTGACTCTCTCTGGTCTGTTAATATTTGCACAATAGGAGGTACAGGCAGAGGGGGGTAATGGCTGATCCCAACACAGCTCCCTCTCCTTCTCATTGTGTAGCCCAGAGGTAGTCTACCTCCTGTATTTTTGGTGTCCTGGTGAGCATCAAATACAAGCCCACTAGTACCACGGTACAGAAGGTATATATCAAACCCTTTGAAAAAAGTATCCAAGAAACACCACTTACAGGGTTTGACATTAGAGTTCAATTTTGGCTAAAAATGAATAATATTCACAATACAACTATTGAATAGAGAAATGCTGTTTAAAATCTTTTGCTAGTTTACCACCATCCAAATTCTTTAAAAAATTGATGTGGATAAGGACTTAAGAACCTTATAACATTTTTTTTCCTCTTTAATAACTACATATTTTAGGGTAGGTTGAGCTTTAATAATTTTTACTTATTATCCTAGCTAACACTTCCCTTAATGACACATCAGATAAGTTCATAAAGTGAATATTTACCGGATATCACATCCAACTTCCTTGTTATGATTGTAAATGGCACTGTTTCCACACACATATCCACATCCACAATGCAGTCTGTAAATGGATGAGGCAGACTAAAGAGCTTGATATATTTCATTAAAATTTATCTTAAATGTCATTTCTTCCTTTTGCAGGGAAGAATAGCCATAATGCTTTCTTCTTTGACAGAGGCACTATCAGTACACCAGGAAAGATTAAATAGAAGAAAAAGTGTATTATATGTCATAATTGATAAGACTAGAAATTGTCAGAGGCAGGAGTAGGAGGGAAAAGGGCAGGGAACAAATACGTGTCCTGTTGGATATGTCATGTCATCATATAATGCCATACAAGGAAGATATAAGGCCAACTGCAGTTAATAGCAGTTGAGTTGAAAGAGATGGGTTCATATCCAAGAGGTATCAGAGAATCTGAGTGTGAAGTGCGTTGTGACCAGTAGAAGGAAAGAGTCCATGTAAGGAGAAATTTTGGCCATGATATTCAGAGATACAGGTAGGCAGAAGCTGACTGCTCTCCAGCAGGCTGGGAATCCATAAGGCTTCAGGCATAGATTTGGGAATCTTCATGGAGAGAATTCCTCAGAAACATTTTTAAGGTGGGAAAACCCATAATGAACTCTAGTCCTGAGGATATATGAATGCATGCTAAATCTCAAGAGAGATTCTAAGCCATTATATCCATAAAGTAGGGGTTTACTATAATTGTTAGAAAAAAATGCATATTCTTTCTCACAAACTAGGAAATGCCTTAAAAAATATAGTGAGCAAGTTTAAAGCCACTTTGTCATTAAAATGAAGCCAATTTAATTAGCTCATTGTTAGGCTAGTGATTTAAATTCTCACGGCAATGATCATTATTTTTCCAGATCTTCATTGTGCTGGTCAGCATTTCTTTTGTTGCAAGTGACAAACAAAACATAGACCAACTGAAAAAAATGAAGCAAATAAATTCAGTGAGTTTTACATGAATCCAGGTCAAAAGCTACTGAGCTATTGTAGGTGTTTCTCACTTTGCTGTACTCTTTGCTCTATTTCTTTTTATGGATTGGCCTTAGTCCTTCTGCAATTGGCCTCATTCCATTTGGGACAGACTATTCATGTAGTTGATAAAAACAAAAGACAAAAAAAAAAAAAGAAAAATTGAACACCAGACCCATAAAAGCATCAATAATGAAAAGAAAAAAAACAATACATTTCATGCATGATTATAGATCAATACTGGGCATTCAATCAGCAAGCAGGTTGTGAATTAAGTATATCCTAGAAATTAGCAAGTACAGGATTTGAATCTCATTGAGGAACTGTGATCTATAACTTAGATAAACTAATAAACTTCAGTTTAGTTCCTTCATATGTAAAATGAGCATACAATTACTTCAGAAAGTTGTTAGCATTCATAAAATAAAGTAAAAGAAGAGCCATTCACTGTCTGACACATAGTAGCTGCTCAATAAATACTCATGGTGATCAATACTCTATCCCCAGGCTACACAAAAAGAGGTTAATGATCATGATAGTATTTGCTCTGAATCTCTCAATTAATATTACAGACATGACTTCCACAGCTTACAAAGAACTCCCCCTGTTTAGTGGGACTTTGCAAGCTTACACTGGTATTATGGCCTACTGACTACTCCTCTTGGTAGTGCAGATACCAAGAATGGTATTTGTACAGGTCCCTTTCCTGCATTGCTGTACTATTGGATCTTCTCACTGTAACCAATACCAGTGTTTCCAAGTCGGTTTTTCCCTAAGGCATTATAATTTTCGCACATTGCAAAAGGAAGTCTTCTGTGTCTGTTTCACAGTTTATCCTGTTTCTTCCAACTTGAAAACCATTTCACAGGAACTGGGACAATTAAGAAAACTCCCATCTGTGCCAGTTACGGGGATTTTCTTCTTCACCAATAATCAGTGTCCTGAACTAAGAAATACAAGTCTTTGTATCTCTTCTTCTGAGTGTATTCCCTATTTACCTAAAGTATATGACAAGTTTTGGAAAAGGACATGGCCACTTAATTTATGACTTCTCAAACTGGTATCTTGGATTAGAGTAGCTTTTCACTGTTGGTTCTAGAAAGAGAAGAAAGTCCATATGTCAATAGGCCCCTCTTGGCCACTCCATACCCTCAGGCTTGGGTGTAGATGTGCAGGTCACACATCAGGAGCACACTGCCAAGGACTTCCCTTCAAAGTCCTGGTTCTTGGTGTAAAGTAGTTTATAAGCTGCAAAGACAAGACGAGCCAATGCTTCTATCTTATCTTTTAGGGAATTAATTTTATCAGTCAGGGTCCTTGCTGGAGAGTAAACATCATTAAAGAGTTTAATTCATGTGAGGTTAGGAAAAGGAGAAGTTAGAGAGAAATCAGGGTTGATGGAGACAATAGGGATCACATAGCACACAGGGATTTTTAACAGAGGAAGGTTGCTACCAGTCTTCCCTTGAAGGCAAAAGAAGTGAGATATGTTAGAAACTCTAGGAGTTATAACCATGGAAGAAGGGCTCACAGTTGGCTGTGGCTGCAGAAAAATGAAACCACTTCTAAAATTACAGCTCAGTAGTGAGGGAATAGGAGTATAAATACCTTTTTTTCTTCTTCTTCTTCTTAGCCCTCTGAGTTCTTCCTACTCTTTAAACTCAGGTAATAGCCAGATAGCAAAGATACAGGGTGATACAGTCTGTAGAAATCACTATTCCAAAGCACAGGAAAGTAGAAAGTAGGCCAAATAAGACATCCATAGGTTAAAAAGGGGGAGTAGCTAGAAAAATCCTTTCTGTCATTCCAATTCCATTTCCAGGCTTTTATTTAGATAAGAAAACTGGTATATGCTGTACAAACTCAATCATTGTCTTACCCATGGCTTGTCCTCCTCCGTCTAACATCAGTGATTATTTAGAACGTGTTGCTACTGCATGATGTCAGTCACAGCCACAAGGTATATCGACCCATCCAGCATGTACAACAAAACCCAGAATCCCATTTTGAGGGTTTGGTTCTCATGCCCAACACTGCTATCAATTATTTTATTTGCAAAAAACACTGTCAAAGAACAGATTTCATGTTCAAAAGTTTAATTAAAGAGAGTATAACAAAATGGTGATTTACAGATGGGTAGAAGAGCTGACAGAACCCACAGGCAAGATTGAGGTCCCAGGGACCAGCAACTTTGTAGAACTATTTGTAAAACTATGACTAGTGGGCAAGGGAAAGAAATAGTGATATGGGGTCTGGTGAGAACAGAGGATCACAAAGACCACATCTCGGATAGAACAGTCACTAACAAAACTGTCCCTTGGTTAGACAACAAGGGAAATAAACACCCAACCTCTTTCTCTTTGTACCTTCTAATTCTCAGTCAGTGCTTATTACTGACTGCTATGGTTTAAGCATACTTTGTCCCCCAAGGTTCATGTATTAGGATCTTGGGCTGCAGGATGGCTGGCAGTATTGAGAGGTTGTGGAGAACCTTCAAGACCCGGGGCCTAGAAGAAGATCCTAAGGTCCAATAGGAGGATGACCTCAGAAGGGATTAAGGCATTTCTCATCTGATCCTGTTTCATTCTCATACAAGGGTTGTTTAAAGGCTTGAAACCAGGTTCATCAGCTTCTCTGGCTGCATGTTTTCAGATGTGATCACTCACTCTCACTCATGTTCCTACTATAATGTGACAAAGCCAAGAGAATCCCTCTCTGGAGCTGAGCCACAGTAAGTGTCATGCCCTTGACCTTTCAAAACCATGAGATACATGACTTTTGTTTACAAATTTACCTTCTTCGAGTATTTCATTGGAGTAATGAAAAATGGTATAATACATTAACTCCATGGAGGTCAAAGGTTAGGAAAGCCTGAATATTCAGAATTTGTTCGTGCAGGATGTGGCACAGGGCATAAGCGAGTGGAAAATAAATAAAGATTGTCATGGGGAGAAAATTAGCAATGTCATTAATTTGGGTCTCTTCTAAGTTAAAAGTGAATCACTGACATATCCAGTAGGAAGTTAAAAATGGATATAAAGGGTTGTAATAAAAAAAATCTTGTCATAGGAGCAGGCAACACACTGGCTCCCACGAGGACCCTAATGAGTTTCTTCTTTTCTTTCCTTTTAAATGCCTAATTGCCTGATTGCCAGTGCTTCTAGCTAATTGAGACTCCAGAATACAAAACAAAATGAACAAAAATAGGGTCATCTATGTGTTTATTTAGTCATTAGACACACTTAACAAGTTCCACCTGAGTAACTGACACAATGAAAGGCATTTAAAATTATATTTTAGAATACTTGAGAGAAGATATTTGTTATTCCTCTAAGGTGAAAGAGAAAGGAACAAAATATTGAAGGAGAAAAGGTTTGGAAGGAACTGGGAATTGAGAAGGCTATTATCCAAAAATCAATCAAAACCTTCAAAATTGCGTAAGGGAAAAGTCTAATTTGTTTTCAGCATGACAAATCTACACTACTTCAGTAATGGCTACAAAAGACAGACGCTTGCTTTGCTCCGGCAGGGAAACATATCCATCATGAGGCTTAATGTGCTCACGTATACTTTCTCGAAAGCTTTGCTAACGCCTGCTGATTTACCTGCAATACATTTTCCAGAAACTGTTGAGTAAAATGACAACATATATATTTAGCTTCACACTTCAGTCTGTCCAATTAGCAGTGTTTGCTGTACCAGCTGTGAGCCCAGGAGAGGATTTAATTTTAAGTACAGTGGTCTAGTTAACCAAGGAGGAAAAAAAAAAAAAAGCTGAGCCATGAATTTGCAGTGTTAGTTTCCAATCATTTGTTTCTGAGAAATAGTTCTTTATTACTGTTATTGAAAATTGCTTGAAGAACTAGCTAAAGAAATTCCATAAAGTAGTAGCATAAGATAAACTGTTATGGTAGACACTATCACTGTACTGTGGTTATTACCAGGATGGTTTGGGCAGAATCCCATGCTCATGAGACCTTGGTTGCAACAATACAAATCCTCTGTGCTCAGTTTCAGTGATAATGGAATGAGATTAAAGAACTTTGAAAACAGTAAAATCATACACAACATTAAAACATGAATAAAGAAAAAGAAAAATAGATGTGTTTCTTTCTTTTTTTTTTTTTTTTAACAAAGAGTATCAACCTGGCAAATTTGGCAAATTTTTTTCACTAAATATCTGGCAATAAGTAAATAATAACTGCGATTTGGGGGTACCAAATCTGAGGACAAAAGATCGCATCAGAGATAGTACTACTAAAATTTGTGTATTGCTGGGCTTGGTGGTGCACACCTGTAATCTCAGTGACTCAGAAGGCTGAGGTAGGAGGATCACAAATTCAAGGTCAGCCTCAGCAACTTAGCAAGACCCTGTATCAAAATAAAAAATAAAAAGTGCTGGGTATGCAGCTCAGTGTACAGCACCCCTGACTTCACTCCCCAGAACAACAACAATGACAAAAATCCAACTATGTATTAATTTAGAAATACTAATTAAAGGAATTAATTATATCTCAATATCTAGTCTTATTTAAGAGACAAGCAGACAATAAAAATCTACTGAAAATATTAATAACCAAGGACAGGAAATTTTTTTCTAACAATTTAACTATTCATGGCAAAGGTATAGTGATAGAAATCATCTGTGTAACAGTGAAAGCATAATTGCTACTACCGGAAATTATAAAATAGATACAGAACTTAAGACTACTTTAAAATTGCACAATATATCACTTTCATGGATTAGAAGATTATCTTCAAAATTAAAATCATTCCCCTAAATTTTGATTAAAAAAAAGGGATAAATACTAAATGTGATAGTTATCCCCTTGGAAAGTACACTTAGGTTACAACTGGAGAAAAAGAAAGGTAAAACTGTAGAAGCAAAGTATTTGGGAGAAAACAAATTTGAAAAGTATAAAACCTAATTGAAATGAATATGTAAATATATGTTTAAACAGTTATGATAAAAAATACTTTTATTACAAAATAACAATTTTAAAACTGAATCAATCCTGTAAATATGGAAGAAATAAAACAAGAGATGAACAAAAAGAAAAATGAATAGACGTATATGCAGAAAGAAATGAACAAGGTAAAAACATTAGGATTAATAAAATTTATGGATAGAATTTGAAAAGCAAAGCTATGGTTCAAAATTCAAATGTTAAGTAGTCTACCAACAAAACATAAGTAAAATATAGATAGATAACACTGGAAAGAAGAAAAAGAGTATGGGGTAAGCTGCCCTATAAAGGACTAAAGACACACACTACTAAATCCAAATTTAGAATTGTGAGGTCAAATATAGAATGCACAGATAAATTTAAATTTCAGGTAAACAATGATGTTTAGTGTATCCTAAATATTACATGGGCATACTTATATATATGTTAGTATATATATATATATATATGTGTGTGTATATATATATAAATATGTATATATATTTATATATATTTACAGTTATCTAAAAAGGAACTAGTAGAGAGCACACAATTCTCAAAAACTGCTTTGACCCATAGCTGAAGTTAGACTTAGATCTGCCAGCTCCTTGCTAAGGTTACAGTGAGAAAAGTCCTTGCCTAGATATTAACATATACACCAGGCAGGGAGTGACAGGGTGGCAAGGTAGGAATAAGGATCAACTATGTGACTCTCTAACAAAGGCAGCTTCCTGGTCAGGGAAGTGCTATTTTTAGCAAGGGTAAACCTCAACTGTCCACCATGTTTTTAAATCCATTCTTCTGTTGACTAACTCATACCAGCTAAACTAGGAAAAATCCTTGGGCCAATTTTGGAATGTACATATTTCCTACAAAAATGTCCATTTTTTCAGAATTTGTATTAACATGAAGAGATTCAATTTTCTAAAATTATTTTAATTTTACCTGTACGTATATATGTTCCCTTTTCTCCAAAAGAAGGAAAATCAAAATAACTCTAGGGATTTATTTGCTCCCTAGCAGTTGGTGTCTTAGAATGTAGCTGGCTTATTACACAAAGTTCATAATTCTTAATTGTAATGGTAGAAAAATTAAAAAATAACTATATCTAAACTATTAGAAGTAATAAATGTTCTTAGTACGATCACTGAATACAAAATCAACATACAAAAATTATATTGAGTAACTACAAACAAGTAATAATGCAACAGAAAATATATGTTTTACCATTTATTGTGGCATCAAAACCATAAGTAGCTAGGACTAAATCTATAAAACTGTGCAAAACCAAAAGTCTAGAAATTAGAAAACATTGAGACAATTTAAGAATGCCTAAGTAAGTGAAAGCATACACTACTTTCATGGACTAGAAAATTTAATATCATAAAGATGTCAGATCCCTAAATTGATCTTTAGGAACCAAAGTAAGACTAATCAAAAATCTCAATTATTTTGTGGAAGCTGAGAAGCTAATTCTAAAATTTACATGAGAATAAAATGGGCCAATGACAGGCAAGTCAATCATAAATAAAAACAGCTTTGGAGATAGTTTCTAATACCTGTCCATTTTTGTTACAAAGCCATAGTTAATAAGATAGTGTGATGCTGGCATAAGCATAAAGAAATAGATTCATGGAACATTACAGACACATGCATATATAGTAAAGGGATAATTTATGACAAACTCCTCACAACAGTACAATATTAAAGGTACATTCTTCTTAGTCAATGGCACAGGATAAACTGCATATCCACTAGGGAAACTGTCGATACTGCCACTACCTCACAAAATCCAAGAAATTGAAATTCCAGGAGGAATATATCTCTAAATGTGAAAAGTAAAATAATCAAACCCATTGAGGGAAAAATGGGTAACCAGCTTCATTACATTGGACTAGGCCCAGATATCATAAATGAGGCACAAGAAACACTAACCATAAAGAAAATGTTTTCATTTTTCCAAGGGATGAAAAAATAAGCCACAGAGTGGGAGAAGACATTTTTAATACTTAACTTTAATAAAGAACTTGTGATCCTCCCTAGCTGGCTGCCTGCCCTACAGATTTTAGACTTCCTTAGCCGGTCCCACAATTACATAAGCTGTATCCTTACTGATTCTTCTCTAGTTGAATGCTTGACTGGTATGGAATTAGTTTTCTATTGCTGGGTAACAAATTACCAAATGTGGGGTGATTTTAAGGAGCACACGTTTATTATCTCACTATTTCCATGAGAGAAGTCCCAGCGCAACCTAATTGGTGTCTCCGTTCATAGTCTTACAAGGCTGCAGTCAAGGCCCGGATGTATGCGTTACAGATCCCAGGGTCCTCTTCCATGCTCACGTGTTTGGAATTCTGACACACTTTTCTTTTTATACTCTCTGCCCCTTTTAGTCCAACTGGTCAGTGTTTGTGTTGAATGCTTTTCTCAAGAATGATGAGGATCTTGCATAGATTTCACTGAGTTTCACTCCAATAAATCTAAACCACACCCACAAATCATTTTGATATGATCCCTTCTGTCTTTGGCTTCTGCCAAACTGGCTGGGGGATAATCTCTTAAACTTCCTAGAAGCCTTTTGGTATGATTGAGAGTTTCTTCGAGGCATACTCTTAATCTCAATGAAATGGCCTTTTATGTGAGTGACTATCCTGACCTTTTGATCTTCCAGAACTTTAAGCAAAAGGTTGAATAGTCCTATGCTCAGCCATTTCTTTATGCCGCGAGCCAGCTGCCATTCTGACTTTTCCTTTTTTTTTTTTTTGCCATCTGGAGAAGCTGAGACTTTTTTTTAAAAAGTCACTGGGTCTTAGTTCCTTTCGTTTTGCATCCTCCCTCAATTTCTCTATTCCCTCACAATTTACCATAGGTACCAAGTATAAACCAGGCAGCAGTCTTACATCTCATTTGGAAATCTTCTTAGCAATATAACCGATTTCTTTGCCTTCAAGTTGTTTCCAACATTCCTTCACTGTTTTCTACCCTTACATTAGAAACATCTCCTTTCCAGTTTTCAACATCTATTTTTCACTTTTTTCCGAGCCCTCAGTTGCAGCCTCCTAAAGGTTGACAATCCTAACAATCTTCCATCATTTTCTTCAGAATTATTCTAGACATTAACCACTGCTTAGCCCAAAAACCACTTCTGTATTCTAAATGATCTTTTTTTTTTAACAGCAACCAATCACTTTTAGATACTAAAATTTTTATACATTACCTATTTCTACATTACTACAAACTTAATGACTTAAAAAAGTATACTTTTACTGTTTCACAGTCCCTGTGGGTCAAGAGCCTAAATGCAGTTTAGTTGATCTCATCAACCTAAATTCAGTGTCTATTGGGAATGGGGTCTCATCTGAGGCTTGGGGTTCTCTTCCAAGTTCATGTGGTTGTTGGCAAAATTCACTTACCTGCAGCTATCTAATTCAGAGCAATTTTCTTCTTCAGAGCAAGAGAAAGGAAAAAAAAAAAAAAACCAGAAAGAAAAAAAATATGCTACTTGAAGACTGGCTACTAGAAAAACCTTTAAAGGGATCACCTGTTTATGCAAGGCCCACACATAATCATTTCCCTTTTGATTAGATTAACTTTAGCTATTAGAGACCCTGATCACGTCTGCTAATCCAGCTTCACCTTTTCCATAACATGTAACCTAAGCACAAAAGTAACATCAGCATGTTCACATGCTCCTTGTACTCAAGGAGAGAGTTCACAGTGCGTGTTCACCAGGTAGGGTTGGGGAAAGAGTAGGAATTGTGGGGGTTATTTTAGAAGTCTGACTATACCAGTTGAAAATGTCAGATGGTGATATATTTTTTGCATTGCTGGGTATTGAACCCAGGGCCTTGTGCTTGACAGGCACAAGGCCAACTAAGCTATATCCCCCATCCCAGATGGTGATATCTTTAAGACAGGAAATAATAACTTTTTCAGTTGATTTTTCTTTCCAACTTTCACTATCATCTTTTATTTTGTTTCCACCTTTATAAAGATATAATTGAGGGGCTGGGGAGATAGCTCAGTCGGTAGAGTGCTTGCCTTGTAAGCACAAGGCCCTGGGTTCCATCCCCAGCACCCAAAAAAAAAAAAAAAAAAAAAGATATAATTGATTAAAAAAAATCATATGTATTCAAGGTGAACAACTTGAGATGTGCATCTCATAAAAATCTATAGAGCAAAAAGTTGAAGGGTGGTTCCCAAGTTTGGGGAGAGAGCGTATTAGAGAAACATTGGTCTAAGAGTACAAATTTTTAGTTAGGCTAAATGAATAAGTTCAGGAGATACAATGTACAGCTATGTGAATATAGGTGATATTTTATTATATGCTTAAAATTAAGCAAAACTAAGAGGATAGATTCTAAGTTTCCTTCTTAGTTGTATTGTCTGTTGATAATTCACTTTGTCTACAGGAGTAATTTGGCTTAGATTTCTTGAAGATGGAAAAGGTTCTAATAGGATCCAGTTTCTCACTTATTGGTCATGTTTCCCTCAAGTCCAGCAGCATCATTCCCATGACCCTTGTGGGAATGTGGGGAATGTGGGGAAAAACTGAACCAGGCAGTAAGTAGCAGAATTGGAAAACGTCCTTGCAAACATTTTTAAAGTGTTGCCTAAGTGTATACCTGGTCATTTATAATTATTTATGAATCAGGAGCTTACTTTGTTTTTATGAACTGATGGTATGAAGTCTGAGCAGGGATTGTAAGACATGATTAAAATGAGGGTCATTCAACAACTGAACAAAGAACTACAATTTAGGTAGAGCTTAACCTCACAGAAGATTACGCTGTAACAACTGCCAGTGAGAATAAGGAGCTCCATCTGTGAGTAAAGGTCCCATTAGGCAACTGACTCTTCATAAACTATTGCACATTACAAATTCCTGTCCTGCTGTGGAGAACGATTGTCTAGCATGGCCAAAGGAGAGCAAGGTTAATGAAATTGACCTTAAAAATGATGAAATAGCACAAGAGGCAGAATTTAGACTTTACAGAAAATTTGTTACTCATTATGATTATTTCCCTTTGCTGAATAATCTTTCCAATTTCATAGACACTCTTCTCTCCCATGGTCAAATTTGCCAATTAAGACTTGAATAAAGATTTTTTTTTTCAGCACCGCTGATTATTTTTCTTGAATGTCTATGTTAACTTTTATCTCCACAGTAGTGTGTGTGTGTGTGTGTGTGTGTGTGTGTGTGATTTCACCAAAACATTGAAAATGCTGTGGTTATTCACTTTTCCACAAGTCATTAGGATCTGATCCTAAAACATGGGTCAAGCATAGCATTGGTTTACGGCAGTGTGCAGGCCTCCCCCAGCCCCAGCTCATGCACATTGATGAAGAGTGAGTCCTCTGCCAAGTGTGGCACTTTCACAGAAGCATCATCACAGGACTTGGCCTAATAGAAAAGGTGAGTCCCCAACAGTTCAGCAAATGGTTGGCTCTGGGACAGAGCCCATGACAAAACCAATGAATAAGGCAATAATGGGGAATCAAGCTAAATAGTACTCTGCATCCAGGCCAGCAGACTCTGCAATCAATGCCAGACACAAGAAATAATTACATCAATCTTAGTGTTTGGTGTCCAGGGGTTGGACAGGGCTCCCTCTAATCCCTAGAGTGAAACTGGCCACAGCCAAATCAACTTCCAATTATAAAATGAGATGGGAGAGCCAGGTAATTTACTAGAATAGAAATTCAAATTAGAAATCAAAGCAAAAACTATACCCTGTGGAATAATAACCCTAATCATTAGAAAAATCACCTTCTATGTTAAGTATTTTCACAGTCATTATTTTATTCAGTCCCCATAAAATACTTTAAGTGTTCGTGGTTGGCAGCTTTTGAAATAGTTCCCAGTGATCCTCATTTCCTCATGTCCTTGTGTAATTTCCTCCCTTGTATGTGGGCTGGACCTGGTGATTTGCTTCCAACAAATAGAATAGGGCAAAAAGATGGGGTATCAATTCCAAAAGTAGACTATAAAAGACAAGACAATGACTTTCAAATTTCTGGCTTTCTGTGCTTCCTCTGATAAAACAAGATGCCATGTTGGAGCCAATGAGATAAGAAACGAAGGGTGAACTTTAGCTAACACCCAGTAAGAAACAGAGGGCCTTAGTCCAATACCCTTCAAAAAAATTTTTCTGCCAAAAACCATGTGAATGAACTTGGAAACATTTGAGCCTTCAGATGAAACTGGCCTTGAATTACACCTTGGTTGCAGTCTTGTAAGAAGCAGGAGTCGCAAATAAATTATGTCCAGATTTCTGACCAAGAGAAACTGTAAAATAATAAATATGTATTTTTTTAAACTGATATCTTTTAGGGCTGTTCTGAAGAAGTAGATAACAAATACAGTGTGTGATTTAGATGTCAGTAGCATCCCTGAATTTGGCCTATTAAGTGCACATTTGTGGTTTATTACAGTAGAAAGATGAAGAGTAAAGTCAGTAATGGTGAAAGAGCAGGGTCCAGGAGACCAGGTGCAGAACTTTCTTTTGTTACCTCCCAGTAGAATTATATGGACAGAGTTTATTTCTCCCATCAATGATGAGTCCTCTGCTTCAATATGTGTGAAGTATGGACAACCACAGAATCTCACCTGAGATTTGCTGTCTAGAGTATTTATTGAGGTGGGGTACTTACATAGACAAGCCTGACTTCCTGCCTTGCTGACCTGTTTCCAGCCCTTTCAGAGGTCAAACTGATATTGGATGACATAAAGCCCACCATAAATCACATTGTTAATACACACTGTCTGTTGTGATCCAAGGCCCCCAGTAAATAAACACATTCTTATCAGGCAGGGGATTCTAAAAGTTAAGAGTTTACCTTGCAGGAGCCCAAATCTTTCTTTTGAAAAGGTTAATCCTTCAGTGCACACAGTATGACCTGTATTCTGTATTCTACTTTTAATTCTAAGTTTATTCTACCTCTCAGTATTCAGACTTTTGTTAATTTGATGAATTCATTGTAACCAACTCAGTATCCTATTAATGGCCTTTATGCTAGTTGTCAATATAGTCTCTCAGCAATGAATTCATCCTTTATTGCCCTGCTGTGTTATTGTGAAGCAAGTCTGTAAACATTTCTTTTGTTAATTGCCATGATGCTTAACTGTGATAGTCAGTAGGGGGTGCTAGAGGGACACTCCAGAGGGAGAAGCTTGTCCTGATCACCATATGTTCCTCTTTCCTTGAGGCTGCAATGCTGGTAAGCATGCAGGGTACCCAGCGTGCATTTACCTCCTGGTGAGGGTTACTAGCACCCCAGAGTTCCATCTGCATCCCAGTGGGATTTCTAGGAAAGTTGGTGCGATTCCAGCAAGTGGCCTTTCAAAAACTGCCACCAGAGCCAGTTTTCCAGTAAGCTCAGTGCAAAGGCCACAGTAGGATTCCCAGCATATTCACAAGCAGCACAGCTGGACTAAGGGGCCAGGCCTGCTCTTGTCCAAGTGGCAGGTTGCCAGTAACTGCAGCACCCCAGAAGGCAGCTTCCCAGAAAGTTCTCTCAGTACTGTGGTGGGCAGTTTCCTGCTTGTCAGCCTCAGAATGTGAAAACTCCATCCACCACTAAATCCAGCAGACTACAGCCACCCCTTCTCCAGTGAGCTCTGGGTCTCATTCTTGGGGTAGGGGTGGCCTCTCAAGTTTGTTTTATCCTTTTCGTGTGTGCTTCATTAGTCCTGTGTCAGTAAAACACCATGTTCCCGAATATCCCTTTTCACTCCCCAAAACCTAACTAAGCAAAGGGAACAATAAAAGCAGATCTGGAACAGATATCCAGATACCTACTACCCTGAAGGACAGACACGGGCTTTCTCCCATGTATTGTGGGAATGAGGACAAATTAGAGTCATCTGTAGAAAGCTTTTTTGCATGTGCCTAGAACTGCTTCTCCTTGATCATACAATGGGACAAGGCAAGTGGAAGTTGATGCCTCTTCTACTTAGTCTGTAAAATCCCAGTCCCTGATGAAGTCGAGGTGGACAGAACACTATAAAGAGGGACACACTCATCCAGGTGGCTACCCCTGAACAAAATGTCATGGGTAATAAGAGATACTACTTTTTGAGAGTCACTGGAGGCATGGAGCAAAAGTACACCTGTCCAGTGTCAACCCTGGACTTTCTGGTGCAGCACCTGTCCAGTCTGTCATTACTGGACCTTACCCATAAGTACTTCTCAGTAAACCCTATATCTCATCTCATCTGGGGTTTTCTCTTTGGTTTCTTGGCAGCCTACCCCACTGCCCTAGGCAGTAGATGGTACAGACCTTAAGAGTAATGTCTGCTCCCTGTATCTTTTTTTCTTTATTTTTTAGAATTATCTTTAGCAGTTAGTAGTTAATCCTGTTGAATATTTAATATTATTTAATACATTTCCTGTTCAAATTAATCTGTGGTTTCTGTTTCCTAACTGGACCCCAACTGATTCAGCCTTGAATTTAAAAGGACATAAAAATAACTTCAGCAGCAATGTGTGGCGTTTTTGCCTATGTTTAAAAAAAAATCTCGGCAAAGATGTTTTTCAGAATATTTTCTAACAAAATTGCTGAGGACTTGTGAACTTGTTATGCTAAATTTCTGCCTCAAGCATTTGTGTAAATTTAAGGGGGAAAAAGATCTGAAAAAATTCAGTCTTGCAAAAAGAAGGAAAGTAGGTATAACTTTTATTTTCACTTTGAGGACAGCAGTGGTATAATACATATTAATGTACTTCCTACAAAGAGACAATTTTAAAGTAATTAAGCATGATGCTTCCCTTGCTGCAATGATCTTTACCAGGAAGATGTTGAAAGCAAGAGTAGGATTAATTTTAAACTTCAAGAAAGGCAGTCTATTTTTGAGATACACTTAAAAATTTTAATTTATTATTCTACATGCTACCTCCGGGATAGAGCTGGGTTTTTTTTTCCCCCTGAAATTTATTAGGGATGGGATACAGTGTTTGACTCCCACTAGGCACTCAGCAAATTTATGTGAACTGCACTCATGATGTATTTCTATTTCTATTGGTTTGTTTAGTAACTGACATCTGAGCTAAAAGTACAAGGAATCTGTTTGTCATGATTTTGACAATTTTGTCCCGGCACTAGTAGGATTAGAAACAGAAAATCCATGTGGTGGTGTGGAGCAGCGTTGACGACCAATTGTGTCTTGAAGATCTGTGTTTCCTACATTTTCCACACTCTGTCTCTCCCCTTGTTCAAAATGCTGTTTGGGACGTAACCATCCACAGTGGACACCTGCAGAGGCAATGGGGGGATTCATTCAGTACCCATGAGTCAGGAGCTTCACGTGTCTTCTAATTCCATTCTCTTTCCTGGTGGATTGACATCATTACTGTCATTTTATAGATGAAAGAAATGAGGCTCTGCAAGAGTGCATGACTTGCTCAAAGCTAGGGACTCATGGTGATTTTCTGATTCATAATCTAATAATCCAGCCAGGTACAGTGGTACACACCTGAAATCCCAGCAGTCAGGAGGCTGAGGCAGGAGGATTGAGAGTTCAAAGCCAGCCTCAGCAAAAGCAAGGTGGTAAGCAACTGTGTGAGACCCTCTTTCTAAATAAAATATAAAATAGGGCTGGGGATGTGACTGAACGGTTGAGTGCCCCAAGTTCAACCCTCAGTACCAAAAAAACAAACAAACAAACAAAAAACCCTAATAATCTTTAATAATCTTTTTCCATTCTGCTGTACTAATTATTTGAACCATGGAAATTGGAATCCAGTTGTGTGTGTTTGTTTAAATTCTTCCAAACCTATCACTTACCTAAGAAAGAAATACTGATCGGTGACTCTGCTTGAACTTTCCAAGGACCATCATTTCTCAAGATAATTTCAATTTTTATACCCTTAAAATTATTAGGAAGTTATTATTTATATGGATTCATAATCTTTCTTCTTGCTGGCTCCCATCCCTTGGTTGTAACTGTGTTTTCTACATGTATCCAGAACAAGCATGATCTCTCTTCCACACAGATCTTCAGTCAGCAGCAAGAACAATGATTTGACAAAGAAACAAGTAGTGTCAGGATCAATGGATGAAAAATTACTGAGAAGCTGGGCATGGTGGTACATGCCTGTAATTCCAGGGACTTGGGAAGCTGAGACAGGAGGATCACAAGTTCAAGGCCAGCCTCAGTAATTTAGCAAGGCCCTAAGAAACTTAGCAAGACTCTGTCTCAAAATTAAATAATAAAATAAAATAAATAAAATGAAAAGGACTGGGATGTAGCTCAGAGGTAAATCACCCCTGGGTTAAATTCCCAGTGAGGGCAGGGTGATGTCACTGAAAGGGAACATCAGAGGTAAGAGAAAATTCTGGTTAAATTGACAGCAGGGTCCTTGCTAAAATTGGACAAGGCCAATATAAATCTAGAAGCCCCAAAATCAGGTCATATTGAAAAAAGAGTGTGAGTGAGAGCCTTTCTGCACAGAACCAGCATGCAGCCAGCTCCCGCCCACCTGCAGGTTGCTTCAGAGACCAGGACAGGGCAGCCAGGGACTTCCCCAAGCAGCCCGCTCCCTCTGGCGGGAAGCGCCTTTCAAGGCTGGCTTCTTGGAGCAGACCACCTAGTGAGAGCCTTTCTACACAGAGCCAGCCACAAGTCCCCAAGCCAGCGGACACCTCGGACCCGCAAGCAGCCTCTGGGACCAGGGTAGGGCAGTCAGAGACCTCTCCAGGTCTCTCTCCCTGGAACCAGTAGCGGGTTAGAGGCAGCATTCTTTGGAAGCACTGCATTATCAAGTTACTCCAAGACTTCAGGCTACTGAAGACTGGGAGGTGATACACTGGAAATCTACAGGGACACTAAAAGCCAATAGAGGAAATCTGCAATATCACAGAGTCCCACTGACATCTGACCAATATGAGAAAACAAGGGAAGAAAATGTCCCAAATAAACCTAGATACTATATCAATAAAACCCAATGACAGCACAGCAGAAGAAATGTCACAAAGGGAGTTCAGAATGTACATAATTAAAACAATCAGGGAAGCAAACGAGGAGAAGAAAGAGCAAATACAGGCATTGAAGGAGGAGATGAAAGAGCAAATGCAGGCATTAAATGATCACACCAATCAACAGTTAAAAGAGCAAATACAGGAAGCAAAAGATCATTTCAATAAAGAGAGATACTGAAAAAAAAAAAAAAAACAGAAATCCTTGAATTGAAGGAAACAATAAACCAAGTTAAAAACTCCATAGAAAGCATAACCCATAGGATAGAACACCTGGAAGACAGAACCTCAGATATTGAAGAAAAAATATTTAATCTTGAAAACAAACTTCACCAAACAGAAAAGATGGTAAGAAATCACGAACAGAATCTACAAGAATTATGAAAAGGCCAAATTTAAGAATTATTGGGATTGAGGAAGGCTTAGAGAAACAAACCAAAGGAATGAACAATCTATTCAATGAAATAATATCAGAAAATTTCCCAAATCTGATGAATGAAATGGAAAATCAAGTTCAAGAGGCTTATAGGACTCCAAATACACAACATTACAACAGACCCAAACCAAGGCACATTATAATGAAAATACCTAACATACAAAATAAAGACAGAATTTTAAAGGCCGCAAGAGAAAAGAATCAGATTACATTCAGGGGGAAACCAATAAGAATATCAGCATATTTTTCAATCCAGACCCTAAAAGCTAGAAGGGCCTGGAACAACATTTACCAAGCCTTGAAAGAAAACGGATGCCAACCAAGAATCTTATACCCAGCAAAACTTACTTTCACATTTGACGATGAAATAAGATCCTTCCATGATAAACAAAAGCTAAAGGGATTTACAAAAAGAAAGATGGCATTACAGAACATTCTCAGCAAAACATTCCATGAGGAAGAGTTGAAAAACAATGATGCAAATCAGCAATGGGAGGAACTAGCCTAAAGGAATAGCCAAGTAAAGGAGAAACCAAATCATGTCAAAAAACAAAAATGAGTCAAATGACTGGGAATACAAATCATATCACAATAATCACCCTGAATTGAATGTTAATGGCCTGAATTCATCAATCAAAAGACATAGACTGGCAGATTGGACTAAAAAGAAAAATCCAACAATATGCTGCCTGCAAGAGACTCATCTCATAGAAAGAGATACCCATAGACTAAAGGTGAAAGGATGGCAAAAAACATACCATGCACACGGACACAGCAAAAATGCTGGAGTATCCATCCTCATTTCAGATAATGTGGACTTCAAGCCAAAACTAGTCAGAAGGGATAAAGAAGGATATTAAAAAAAAAAAAAAAAAAAAAGACATTACACACTGCTTAAGGGAAGCATAAATCAGCAAGACATAACAGTCATAAATGTCTATGCCCGAACATTAGCTCATCCATGTACGTCAAACAAATCCTTCTCAATTCCAGAAATCAACAAGACTACAACACAATAATACTAGGCAATTTTAACACACCTCTCTCACCACTGGATAGATTGTCCGAACAAGAATTGAATAAAGAAACCATAGATCTTAATAACACAATCAACAATTTAGACTTAACTGACTTATATAGAATATACCATCCAACAAAGAACGAATACACTTTCTACTCAGCAGCACATGGATCCTTCTCTAAAATAGACCATGTTTTATGCCACAAAGCTACTGTTAGCAAATACAAGAAGATAGAGATACTACCTTGTACTCTCTCAGATCATAATGGATTGAAATTAGAAATAAATGACAGAATAAAAAACAGAAATTTCTCCAATACTTGGAGATTAAATAATACACTCTTATACAATGAAGGGATAACAGAAGACATCAGGAGGGAAATTAAAAAATTCTTACAAGTAAACGAGAACAAAGACACATCATATCAAAATCTCTGGGACACTATGAAAGCAGTACTTAGAGGAAGATTTATTTCATGGGGTGCATTCAACAAAAGAAGTAGAAATCAACAAATAAACGACTTAACACTACAGCTCAAAGCCCTAGAAAAAGAAGAGCAGACCAACACCGAAAGTAGTGGAAGACAGGAAATAGTTAAAATCAGAGCCGAAATCAACGAAATTGAAACAAAAGAAACAATCGGAAAAAGTAACAAAATTAATAGTTGATTCTTTGAAAAAATAAACAAAATTGGTAAACCCTTAGCCACACTCACAAAGAGAAAGAGGGAGAAAACTCAAATTACTAAAATTCAGGATGAACAAGGAAATATCACAACAGACACGAGTGAAATACAAAACATAATTAGAAGCTATTTTGAAAATCTATACTCCAACAAAACAGAAAACCTTGAAGACATCAACAAGTTTCTAGAGACATATGAATTGCCTAAACTGAACGAGGAGGACATACACAACTTAAATAAATCAATTTCAAGCAATGAAATAGAAAAGGTCATCAAAAGCCTACCAACAAAGAAAAGTCCGGGACCAGATGGGTTCTCAGCCGAATTCTACAAAACCTTTAAAGAAAAGCTCATTCCAATACTCCTCAAAGTATTCCATGAAATAGAAGAGGAGGGAACCCTCCCAAACTCATTCTATGAAGCCAATATCATCCTGATACCTAAACCAGACAGAGACACATTGAGGAAAGAAAATTTCAAACCAATATCCTTAATGAACATCGATGCAAAAATTCTCAACAAAATTTTAGCAAATCGAATACAAAAATATATTAAAAAGATAGTGCACCGCGATCAAGTGGGTTTTATCCCAGGGATGCAATGTTGGTTCAACATCTGTAAATCAATAAATGTCATTCACCATATCAACAGACTAAAAGTTAAGAATCACATGATTATTTCAATAGATGCAGAAAAAGCATTCGATAAAATACAGCACCCCTTCATGCTCAAAACACTAGAAAAAATGGGTGTAGTGGGAACATTCCTTAACATTGTAAAGGCCATCTACGCTAAGCCCATGGCTAATATCATTCTAAATGGTGAAAAACTGAAAGCATTCCCCCTAAAACCTGGAACAAGGCAGGGATGCCCTCTTTCACCACTTCTATTCAACATCATTCTTGAGACTGTAGCCAGAGCAATTAGACAAACCAAAGAAATTAAAGGGATACGAATTGGAAAAGAAGAACTCAAACTATCCCTGTTTGCTGATGACATGATTATATATTTAGAGGAACCTGGAAATTCCACCAGAAAACTTTTAGAACTCATAAGTGAATTCAGTAAATTAGCAGTTTACAAGATCAATGCTGATAAATCCACTGCATTTTTATACATAAGTGATGAATCTTCAGAAAGAGAAATTAGGAAAACTACCCCATTCACAATAGCATCGAAAAAAATAAAATACTTGGGAATCAATCTCACAAAAGAGGTGAAAGACCTCTACAATGAGAACTACAGAACACTAAAGAAAGAAATTAAAGAACACCTTAGAAGATGGAAAGATCTCCCATGTTCTTGGATAGGCAGAATAAATATTGTCAAAATGGCCATACTACCTAAAGTGCTATACAGATTCAATGTAATTCCAATTAAATCCCAATGATGTACCTTACAGAAATAGAGCAAGCAATCATGAAATTCACCTGGACGAATAAGAAACCTAGAATAGCTAAAGCAATCCTCAGTAGAAAGAACGAAGCAGGGGGTATTGAAATACCAGATCCTCAACTCTATTACAAAGCAATAGTAACAAAAACGGCATGGTATTGGTACCAAAATAGACAGGTAGTCAATGGTACAGAATAGAGGACATGGACACAAACCCAAATAACTACAATTTTCTCATACTAGACAAAGGGGCCAAAAATATGCAATGGAGAAAAGATAGCCTCTTCAACAAATGGTGCTGGGAAAAATGGAAAACCGTATGCAACAGAATGAAATTAAACCCCTATCTCTCACCCTGCACAAAACTCAACTCAAAATGAATCAAGGACCTCGGAATCTGACCAGAGACCCTGCATCTTATAGAAGAAAAAGTAAGTCCAAATTTTCAACTTGTTGGCTTAGTATCAGACTTCCTTAACAGGACTCCCATAGCATAAGAAATAAAAGCAAGAATCAATAACTGGGATAGATTCAAACTAAAAAGCTTTCTCTCAGCAAAGGAAACTATCAGTAATGGGAAGAGAGAGCCTACAGAGTGGGAGAAAACTCTTTTCCACTCATACTTCAGATAGAGCACTAATTTTCAGAATCTATAAAGAACTCAAAAACCTCTACACCAAGAATACAAATAATGCAATCAACAAATGGGCTAAGGAGATGAACAGATGCTTCACAGAAGAAGATCTATAAGCAATCAACAGATATATGAAAAAATGTTCAACATCTCTAGTACTAAGAGAAATGCAAATCAAAGCTACCCTAAGATTTCATCTCACCCCAATTAGAATGGTGATTATCAAGAACACAAGCAACAATAGGTGTTGGCGAGGATGTGGGGGAAAAGGTACACTCATACATTGCTGGTGGGGTTGCAAATTAGTGCAGCCACTCTGGAAAGCAGTATGGAGATTCCTCAGAAAGCTTGGAATGGAACCACCATTCGACCCAGCTATCCCACTCCTTGGACTATACCCAAAGGACTTAAAATCAGCGTACTACAGAGATACAGCCACATCAATGTTCATAGCTGCTCAATTCACCATAGCCAGATTGTGGAACCAACCTAGATGCCCTTCAGTTGATGAATGGATAAAGAAACTGTGGCATATATATACAATGGAATATTACTCCACCATGAAGAATGATAAAATTATGGCATTTTCAGGCAAATGGATGAAATTGAAGGATATCATGCTAAGTGAGATAAGCCAATCTCAAAAAACTAAAGGACGAATGATCTCGCTGATAAGCGGATGAGGACATATAAGGGGGGGTAGGAGGGGTTAGAGTTAGGGTTAAGGTTAGGTTTAGGGTTAGGGATAAGGAGGGTGGTAAGAATGGAGGAAAAAAGGACTGTATAGAGGGAAAAGAGGGGTGAGAGTGGTGGGGGGAAGGGAAAAATTAACAGAATGAATCAAACAACATTACCCTATGTAAATTTATAATTTTTAATTAAAAAAATGGAAAAAGAATAAAATTAAATACAAGAAAAAAAGAAAAAGAGTGAGGTATTTGTCAAGGTATGAATCTTGTCAATTTCTATGTCTAGCATGTTCTTGTCTCCACTTTCATGTTCTTAACATTTAATATTAGTTATCATTGCTTCTAATCTTTTTGTAAATTTTGTACATTTTCGAAATTTTGTACATTTTTGTAAATTTTGTACATTTTTACATTGTTATATCAATGAAAATGGAGGATTAATATTGATTTAGTATAAACCTCCATCACCCATCTTTTTCCTTCTAGACCCATTAACATCAGACACTTCTCTTTAGCTACGCTTCCAGGAAGCCCTGGGAGAATCTTAGATAAAAAGAAGTCATTGTGGAAGTTGGACTTTATAATTAGTCAAAAGAGAAAAGTGACCAGGAAGAATAGGAACGGTCTGTGTGGAAACCAGAGAGAACTCTTCAAAGAAAGTCCAAGCTTAGATGTGTCAGAGATGGGCAACACTTCTAATCCTGGAAGTGGAGAACAGGGACCAGACTGTGAAAATTGGAATCTAGGTTGTTACTGAACCGTCAAGAGACAAGTGTCATTCCCCAAGAATCAGATTGTCCCCTGTAAGTCTAGAGAATAGAGGCTTACAATCCAGCATGGACAGACTGCTGGGAAGTGGAAGAGGCCAATGCTGAATACAAATACGTCAAGTTAAAATGAGAGGCTGTAGTGAAGGAGGAGGAGAAATGGAGTATTGGAAAGAGGTTACTTTTTGCAGGAAGGACACATGATTTTTCTCTAGTCCAATAATGGAGGAATAACATGTTTGTCAAACCTAAATGTTTCGCTTGTATGCAAAGAGAGAGTAAAGCAAAGTAACTCATTCACACTAAGAATCCACTTGGTAAAAAACAACTGTTCAAATTAGCAAACCATTTCAGTAAAACTACCCCCAGGAAACACAGAAAACCATTATGTTGAAATATCAGTGAAATGTCCATGACACTGTGAGTAAAGATTTAGGTTATGTTGTGGATTGAGAATACCACCTGAAAATGAGCCAGCCTGATGCTTAAGTGTTGTCTTGAAGGGAGACCACAGATACTGTCCCGGACTGTAATCTCTAAAATGAAGTCAAGAAGAGTTTATTCTGGGCAGAGGTTATCAGGTTGAGCTGAAGGCTGATTTCTACAGCTGGGAACAACGCGGTTTCCTATCTGGTGGGGAGACATTTATAAAATAAAAAGGACGTTAGTTTCAGTAATAAATGCCAGAAATTAACTGCCAAGAAGTCACTTGAATCTTTAGCTCTTCAGTTCCATTCCCAGAGTCATCTGTTTTACCACTAGGGATACCTGAATTTTTTAATTTGGAGGGCTAGGGGATTTCTTACCCTGCTTTACCTATTTCCTTACAATCAGGTTTCTAAAAGCTGTGACTCCAGAGATGATTCTGCCAAGTGCTCTGGTTTCCATAGCTAAAGTTTCTCAGTTCACCTCCCTTCTTTCTTTCTTTCTTTCTTTTCTTTCTTTCTTTCTTTCTTTCTTTCTTTCTTTCTTTCTTTCTTTCTTTCTTTCTTTTTTTCTTTCTTTCTTTTTGTAAACAAATGGGATACATTTTGATTCTCTGTACATGAAGTCAAGGCATATCATTTGTGTAATCATAAATTTACACAGGGCAATGTTGTTTGATTCATTCTGCCATTTTGTCCCCCTTCCCCCCGATCCCGCCCACCCCTCTTTTCCCTCTGTACAGTCCTTCCTTCCTCCATTCTTGCCCCCCTAACCCTAACCCTAACCTAACCCTAACCCTAACACTAACCCCTCTCACCCCCCATTATATGTCATCATCCGCTTATCAGCGAGATCATTCATCCTTGGTTTTCTGAGATTGGCTTATCTCACTTAGCATGATATTCTCCAATTGCATCCATTTGCCTGCAAATGCCATAATTTTATCATTCTTTATGGCGGAGCAATATTCCATTGTATATATATGCCACAGTTTCTTTATCCATTCATCAACTGAAGAACACAAGCAACAATAGGTGTTGGCGAGGATGTGGGGGAAAAGGTACACTCATACATTGCTGGTGGGGATGCAAATTAGTGCAGCCACTCTGGAAAGCAGTATGGAGATTCCTCAGAAAGCTTGGAATGGAACCATCATTTGACCCAGCTATCCCACTCCTCGGCCTGTACCCAAAGGACTTTAAATCAGCCTACTACAGAGATACAGCCACATCAATGTTCATTGCTGCTCAATTCACCATAGCCAGATTGTGGAACCAACCTAGATGCCCTTCAATTGAATGGATAAAGAAACTGTAGCATATATATACCTCCTCCTTTCTTAACAGGATAACAACAAGTTACTATGTAACAATAAAAAACTTACAGGATTTCTTAAGAAGTCTCTTAGATTTAAAACCAGCCTCCTTAGGAAAGTGTTGAGTTGGATGTCAGGGTGTTTTCTTCTTTTTTTTCCCCTCCTTTGGAGCATGAACTTGGCATGCTTGTCCCTCTTCATTTCAATTATCCCCTACTTTATTCTTTGTGCTTCCGTTCTTGGCCAAACAACTACCAGTGTGAAATGCTGTCTCCTGACATCATTTTACTTACTGCTCTTCAGATAATTACAAAGCATGTTCATTTTGGCTTTATCTACAATCACAGTGAAATGGACTGGAAGTCAAACAACAAAAATGAGGAAGCAACAAAGTTTTGAGAATTGTATAAAATCAATCATTCATAAGCATTGAACTGTGATTTTTATTACCTTCTGAAATAGCCATGGGGCCTGTATAATACTGTACCTTATGATTTCATTCTTCAGCCCCTAAAACCCTGCTCACATTCTGCCACTCACCCTCTTCCAAGCCCTACTTTTCCCTGTTTCCCTATTATCCATTCCATGTTCCTCTTTCTTTCTTTCTTTCTTTCTTTCTTTCTTTCTTTCTTTCTTTCTTTCTTTCTTTCTTTCTGTTTCTTTCTTTCTCTCTCTCTTTCTTTCTTTCTCTTTCTTTTCTTTCTTTCTTTCTCTTTCTTTCTCTCTCTTTCTTTTCTTCTTTCTTTCTTTTCTTTCTTTCTCTTTCTTTCTTTTTCTTTCTTTTCTTTCTTTCTCTTTCTCTCTCTCTCTCTCTCTCTTTCTTTCTCTTTCTTTCTTTCTTTTCTTTCTTTTCTTTCTTTCTCTTTCTTTCCCTCTCTCTCTCTCTCTCTTTCTTTCTTTCTTTCTTTCTTTTCTTTTCCAGACAGCATTTTGATTCATTGTACACAAATAGGGTACATCATTTCATTTCTATGGTTGTACACGATGTAGATTCACACCATTCGTATAATCATACATGTACATAGGGTAATGATGTCTGCCTCATCACCATTTTACATCCGCCCCGTGAACTTCATCTGGAAGAATAAGAGACCTCCAATAGCCCATTTATTTTTTATTGTACATATTTTCTGGAGAGTACTTACCTATTCCCATGTCCATTATATCTGGATGACTTCCAATTCTAAATCTAAGTCAGTCTTTTAAGCTGCAGTACCATGTTTATCGGACACCCCCTTGCTGACATCCTGTCGACATGTGAAGCTAAACTGGTTCTGTGCTGAGCTTTTCTCCTTTCTCCTGAAATCCCCTTGTTCTGAATTCTGTATATAACTAACTCAACACAAAGACAGGGGTGACACCCTTGAATTCTCCTTTCTTTTTTTTTTTTTTTTTTTTTTTTTTTTTTTTTTTTTTTTGTAGTTCTCCTGCCTGCATCCCAAATTCTTCAAGGTTTATTTCATTTCTCTTCTTCTCCCTCTTCTCAACACTACTGCCCTGGTTCAAGTTCTCATCATTTTTCATTTTGATTGCCATAATTGTCTCTATTCTCATTTCTCTGATTCAACCTTTCCCAATTATAATTCATTCTCCTCACACTAAATGGATTGATCTGTCTTAAACCACATCTGATATTGTCACTTAGCTTCCAAAAAAATTCTTCATTGGCTCCTGTTTGCCTTTAAGATAAAATACAAACCCTTCAGTTTGATTCACAATTGATAAGTTGTGTATCATTTCACCTTTGTCTCTGCTCATGCCCTGGGTATGATCAATTTTATTTGTCAACTTGACTGAGCCACAAGGTGCTCAGATAATTGGTTAGACATTATTCTAGGTTTGTCTGTGAGGGTGTTTCTGGATGAGATTGGAATTTGAATCAGTAGACTGAATGAAGGAAACTGTCCTCTCCAAGGTGGATGGGCCTCACCCAATCTACTGGGGGCCTGAATAAACCAAAAGGTAGTAAGATTCTGCATGTTCTTGAGCTACCCCTGAACTGGAAGTACATCACCAATATCCCTGGGTCTCCAGCTTGCAGATCACAGGACTTCTCAGCCTCCATAATTACATGAGTAAATTTCTTACAAGAAATCTCTTTCTATCTAGCTATCAAGCTACACATTTCCTGTTGTCTTGTTTCTCTAGAGAATACTAAATACATTTTATTAAAGTTTAAGCTTCAGTTAAGCTGAACTGTTTTCATTTCCCAAAAAATACCTTATTTTCACACATTTATGAGCTTAAACGTGCATTCCTTGTGCACACATACACAACTGTACCACTTTATTTGGTTAATATTCTATTCAGCATCACCACACTCCTCTTAAAAATAAAAACTCAGTTTGCACATTAATCTGCCCTAAAAATTGTCATTTTATTTTGAATTTAGCATATTTTCAGGACGAGAACCAAGTTGAGTATCAAATAATGTATACTTTACTCAACATATATTATACCAGTAATGTTCTTGACAATGACCATGAACAGAACAATAACACCTTCTATCACTTACTGATTACTTACTATATACTAGATAGTCTTTGTATATTTTTAACTGCCCAATAATTAAAAACATATTATTTCAATATAATTTTTTCTCTCTGGTTGTGAAAAACAAGAATTAAAATGTTTAAATATCTTGCTTTAAATTAAGCAACTAATAAATGGTAAAGGTGGAACTGAATTCTAGGTTTGGTTTTACCTTAGTATTTGCTCTGGTTCATTTATGTACTCTCACCTTTCCACATGAAACTAAAGTGGCTATAATTTTTTTATCACCCTTCCTTATATATTACAATTTAAATTAAAATATAAATATGTAAACAGTGATGAGTTTAATAAAGAGCAAGTTAGCAATCTAATTTATCAATAGGTGTTTGGAGTGATTTGGGCAGTTGCATGATAGGGCCTGTTTTTGATAAAACATAAACCCTGTACATGGGAGAAACCTTGATTTAATTTCCTTGGATCCTATATGGTTTCCACTGAGAGTCTTTCAATAACAACCATTAGGTGAAGACTTGGAAAGATAGATGGAAGGACAAATCATTATTCTCAGGTGTCACCTAAAAACTGATTGCAGCTTCTCTAGGTTTTCAAGGATTTTCTTGAGAATACTGTAGATTTTGTGCTGTAAGAAACTGCTATCCTCAGTGGTGACTTTCCTGATCTCTGCTTCTGCAGCCCATTCAACTGTTGCACAAAACTCATTCACTATTTTGACTCTCTACTCAAAGTACATAGTGTGCAGTCTATATTCCTAACTAAACCATGTATTTTACATCCGATGACATATACCTTATTTTGCCATACAAAGGAAACACTTCCTAAATTATACAAAGATAGATCCTAATGATTTGGTTTTAAATGAGTTTGTTAACAAAAGGAAAAGATGTCCAGCTATTCAATCTTAAAGTCAAGGTTTTAGCAGCATCTTTAGTCAAGGTCCTCTGTCTTACCTCCAGAATCTGAAACACCAGAATAATGAGTTAAGTCCATGGAAGCTTCATCATACTGGTATGCATATTCAGTGCTTTGTAAGTCCTTACAGTGCTCAGTAGAATAAATGTGGATCTCTTTTCCCCAAGTTGTTCCAGGTAAATAAATGAAGCCAGTGGGTTGTTTGGAAAGCTGTTGTTTTATAGAGGTCCCATTCTTTCCATACCACCCATGCATCTCACATACATTTCTCTTGTATTTATCAGACTTGGATTGTTTATCTGCATGTTTTTCCTATTAGATATGAAGATACATAAATACTGTGGCCTTGTATTATTCACCTTTAGTTGCCAACCTCTCAAGGGTCTAGTACACAGATGAGTATAAAGTGTTTGCTAATTTGAACTGAACAAAATTCCTGAAAGTCAAAAGTATATGCAGAGTGGCACAAGGGATCCAGATTCTACTTAGATTTCTGATCTGACTCACAGGCTCCTGGGATCTTATAATAATATCAGAATTCTGGAAAACCATCTGGCATAACATGGAACTTTCTAAAGCCACCTCAGAGATTTCAAACTTTCCTGAGCATCCAGACTACCAGCTTCCCTGGAGTATCTTATTTAAAGATATTCAATATGTTGCATGCATAAAAATTTCAAGGAACTTAATAAATCAATTGTCCTAACTCATTTTTGCAGAGACAATGCCTTTTGAGTGGCTTATGTGTTTTAAGATTCATGAAACAATAAAGGACTTGCTATTTAATCTCTTGTATTTATCCTTAAGTAAAATTTTATTATAAGACTTGGAAGATTTTGTGTCTTTGCTGGACTACAAGCAGTTATCTAAATAATAAATTAGAACAGGTGCTAACACCCCTGAGTACAGTAAATTTACTAAGTTGTTGGCACATACTATATAGCATGAGCATTAATTATCACAAATAATACACTGCCTAGTGCAAAAAAATATATATGGATATGAAGGTTCTAGAAAATGAAACTTCTTATATTTCTCTAAAGACATGAGAACACTTATTATAAAGTACAGAGATTTACAAAACTTCTTACTACATCAGTTAATTCACAGTTCTGGGGGCATTATCAGATAAGGAAGGCTAAATTCAGGCTTACAGAGAGTATGCTGAATAAAAATAAACTACACATTAAGTTCTCAATGTCACCATGAATGGTCCTTTTGGTGTCAGGTTAGACATGATAACTTTAAGTGTCGTAATGTCACCTGTAAAATGAGGATGCTTAGTAACTGCCTGCACATGTCCCATAGCAGATTAAAACATGTATGTGGAAGTTCTTTTAAAATTGGGAAATGCCATACAAATACAAAGTACCAAGACAACAAAGCAGATTTTCTTGGGGGGAACACATACTAAAATAAAAAAGACAAGTTCCATCACATTTTAAGTAGTCATTTTAGAAAGCTATAGTTATTTCAGGGATGCTTAGAAATTAATTGAGAAGTTTCCTTTTTAAAGTACCTCACTTTTTTGTTATATCTTTTAACATTCACTATTTGAAAATATATTTAATCTTTGGGCAATTAGAATATAATTTGACCAAGAAATCAAGCAAGTAGTAAAATGATGAATTATTTAGTAAATAAAGGGAATATATATGAAACAATGACTTTTATGAGTGTTATCTTTAAAGTGGGCCCAAATAAGATGTCAAAATTTGAGCAATGAATGCATATTTGGATATCTAAATATTTATTCCAGATGAAAACTCTGACACATGGCAATCATCTGAAAATGCAAATTATATGATATTTGTTTTAGAGGGAAAAGTATATTATTTGCGCATCATTAATCACATAAAACCTTCCTAAGAAATGGGACTCTCAAAATTAGAAAAATACCTCACCTTCTAGGAAGACATCACATAGATAGATATCTTTTTAAGTAAATATGTACCAAAAATCTTAAAGAAACGTGCTGATTATTTACATTATATAAAGAGCCTTTAACTTATTATTTATAATTAGAAACCTTCTTCAAAATTTCAATGCTTCAATGCATTTCAGTATCAAATTAACTATGACAAAAAATAGATGCAAATAATAGTATGGCATTGACCCAGTAATCCAATCTCTGTCAATTTATGATAAAACCACATGAGCAAATATATTTGAGAGAAAAAAATTAAAAAGTAAAATAAAATCATACAATAATAGAAAAATGATTAAGTAAATTGAGCATTACACATGTTGAAATACTCTTTTGTCATTAGAAAAGATTAGTATGCAGATTGCTATTTTTCATAATTATAGAAGAGGAATATATGTTTAAGGAATGAAGCAAAGAGAAGCAATCCTTCTGCCTAAGGAAATCAGACAGGCTTCATAAAAGTGAGTATATTTAAACTCATTCTTAAAATATGAATTCAAAAAAAAGAGAGCAAAAGAATTGCAGACATAGAGGAAAAATTGTCTATATGCAAAACTTGCAGCAAGTGGGAGCATAATATTTATGTAGAATGGTGAGAGGACTTGGTTTGATTTGAGAACCAGGGATATGGAAGGTACAGAGGGTGAATTACAATAAGTGTTGAAAGACAGATTTGAATTTGGCAGTAAAGGGCCTTGATCTTTATCATATGAAATTTGAACCTCACTTTTAGATGGAGCTAAGAACTCAATTTATTTATTAATTTTGTGTGTGTGTGCAGGGACTGAACCCAGGATGCTCTGCCACTGAATTACATCCCCAACTCTTTTTATTTTTTATTTTTGAGTCAGGGACTCACTAAGTTGTCAGGCTGACTGGAACTTGTGATCCTCCTGCCTCAACCTCCCAAGATGCTGGCACTGCAGGTCTGTGCCACCACATTTGGCTGGGGTTCTATTTTTCTTTTTTTTTAAACACAAAGCATTTGCTAACATATCTATAAATTATGGAGAAAATGTATTGATTATATATGTTCCTTGATGATTTAATTGCTCTAATTTGACTATGCTTATTTATCTGCCTCTCTTAATTAACTGCAAACTTGAAAATATATTTTAATGTATCTAAGATGCTTGCTTTGGTACAACACTAGGAATAGAGTTAATTTCAATAGATATTTGATAATTGGATCAATACTAACTAGAAAAAAAATGACTCTGGCCCTATGCCATAGTTGGTTTTTAGTTATTTAGTTGGTCCTTATGATGGGCCAAGCACTTTGCATATAATATTGGAGTATCAGTTTTTCACATAAACCCTCATAGATAAATATTATTTTACTACTTTGTGTACGATAAGCCTGTAGACAAAAGTAGTTTGATGCATTTTCTCTAGATCTCACTGATTATAATTTGAGATGAAATTTTGCCTGACTCCCACATCACAAATCTATGTCATTCAACTGCTGATCACTTACTTCAGTGAGAGTTGCTGTGATTTTTATTGTTATTGCTTCTTTCTAATTGGTCTTGAGGTCTCTCTGTTGAGAATGGCAATAAGCCAAGATAGCAGCTCTCTAGGAAAAGACTGAGGGGTAAGTTAGGGTAAGCTGTGTGTCAGGTGAGACACAACGAGGAGGTGAAATCCCAATGCATAAAATCAAAGAAATTGTATTACTTACAGATTCTGGAGAAAGTAGGGGTGCTGATGGAAGGGGATAGAAGTCTGGAGGCAGCTGGAAGCTCAATCTTGAGTGGAGAAGAGAGTGCATTACTGGGTAATATGCCTTTAATTAGGATCCTTGAGCATGATTTCTGAGGCTCTCCCATGGGAATTGTGAATTGATTAGTTTAAAGAAAATATGCACATTGGTGGGGGGGGGGTGCTTATTTACATGACTCTAGTGTTGACTCTTAGGTTTTATCATGGTCAACAGCTGTGGAATGTGTTCAGTTTTGAGTCAGTGAGATGAGGAACAAGCTAGCCATATTTCAGACAACCACCACAGAGGAAGTTTAAGTTTTAATTAGGCCTAAGGTGGCACAGTATAGCTGGGTTTCAAACTACTTAGGACAGGCCTAAAAATGGAGCTGAGGCAGCAACTATCTTAAGCAAATTTATCACAATAATATAAATAAAGTAACAAATAATTTTATAGATAAAATAAATCATTAGTAGCAAAGGAAAGATGGGAGATCAAAACTAATATAGTCAATGACAAAATCTTCTTCACAGGCCAAGAATTTGAGTCAAAATTAACATGAAGAGAGTCAAATGGGATACATATTTCTGTCAAAGCTTTTGGGTTTAGCAAACTATATTAATTTGGTATTTTCAAAAATTTTCAAAAATGCACTGTCCTTTGGTAGATGCTGAGACTGTCAGAATTTCCATACCCACAATCAACACAAGCATTTCCAATCAAATTATCAATTCTAGTTTCCATTCCATTCCATTTTAAAATTTAAGTATTTAATTAAGTAGTAGAGTAAATCCAATTAGCTACTGTAATTTCACAATTATTCTGAGTATGAGATCCTTCTCTGAAAGAAAATATATCAATCACTAGCTGAAGGAAATGGCATTTGGGCTTATAGCACTTGATTATTCTCTTGTTGCACTTACCAATTACTTAGCACTGAAGTCTTATAATTTAATCTTCACTATCACCTCATGTCTTCATGTTGGTCAACTCACTAATTCTCATGTCTCTGGTTAAGTCCTTTCTGCAAAACTTATTTTCATTCCACAATATTTTTATCCCTTATTTTTTCTCTTTGCTAAAATGAAAGTATAAGATTGATCCCTATATAAATTATTCCCCCAAAGAAACTTTATGTTACTTACTCAACCCTAAGTATGATTTAATGCTCTTCCTGCTTTTCTCATGACCCTCTTCTCCCAGGAACATATCTATGAATTCTATATAAAGTTTCTTTCACCATTCTAATAATCATATGGACACAATAGTTGAAGAACTTCCACATTGATTACCTATGGAGTATAGGATTGGGCCTGAATAGCTGAAACCTCCTTCAAACCTTCATTAACTTACCTGGATCCTAGATGGAGGATATGGTAGTGACATTAGGAAGCAACAGGCTTATAGCCACATCCCATGGGGTGTGATGGCTCTGTGGAATCGCCTTATCCATTGGACAAGAAGGACATTTTCTTTTATTTGAATTTCTAGTGGATTCTTCCTTCAGTGTTTGTGAAAAACACTTATCTTCAGATATAATTTTTCATCTAAATAAAACATTTTGCTACAATTTCTAATGATGAAAAGCTGGAGAGTCTCTTCATCCTAGTACAATGGGTAGCATTGCATTGAATGAATGTTGAAACTTCACATAAAAAGATTTACTGATTCAGGCAAGCAAACGCAAGATGGTTCACATCATGACAGACAGGTAATGTATTGTAGAGAACTTGTATCTTGCCATATATTTATTTTCTTTTATATCATAATTTTTCTATTAAAGTATCAAGCTCTATATTCTCCCCTATTCTTCCTATCCTTCAATAGCACCTTCTTAAAAGGTTATGTATGTGAGTAACCAGTATAACATAATATAATTGGCATTTCTGAATTTAGGATTAACTTCTTGCATAGGTGGTCTAAGTGATTGTGCAAGCATGTGAGTTTAGATGTTAAAATACTAGACACATTATTCTCCCAAAATTTATGAAGCACTTATTTCCATAGTCATCAGTTGAAATCCAGTTAAAACAATTTATATGATCCAAAGATTAAGTAACAAAAGTTAGCAGATTGGTATGTGCATGTGGTGGATGTTTATGCCAATAGTTGCTTAGACATTTAAAACTATGCAAGGGAAGCAATCCAAAGATATACATAAGCTCAATGTACTGCTAATTTTAAAGAATGCTGAGTGTCTTTTAAAGTAAATGCCGACTGTTTTTTAAGAAAAAGGAAAACGCAAATAGGATAGCTGAGGGAATCAGCAGAGGTAAGAGAAATCAGTGTTCATGAAGGAGTTCCTTTTAAGGACTCTTCAAATGTGATGAGATCTACCTATTGAAAGTTGTGGGATCTACCAATCAGCAATTCTGTCTCCTACTAGGGAAGACCAGAAAAGTTGGACAAAACCTAACTGTCAAGTATCCTTTTCAAGCTGCCTCAGCATCCTCTGAGCACATTCTAAACAAGAAAATCCATGGATAATGAATGATCTCATCAAGTACACAGCCCACCCTTCTCCAAGGATTCTGTCTGTTACACTATCCTCCTGATTATTAAGTTTGGGGTCCAAAGAAAATTAAAAGTATTCTAGTTTTGTAGAAAAGCAAGGATGAGTAAAAAATTGAGGTGAAATATCCCTAAATTTTCTTTGGTAATGTGTAAATGTGGCTAATTCCTTAATTCGATATTATCAGACTCGTAGATATCCATACTCTCCTACAAGTAACCAGAGGAAGAGATGAGTGGTCATAGCTTAATAACTGGCTATAATCCTTAGCTATTTTAGTAATGGTATTTGTTAGATTAAATCTTGCCACTGTCCCATGGTTAAAATCCATTATCTTTTATAATTTGTAGATGATAGAAAACTGCTCAGTATATTGAAGTAGGATAGAAGAAATTTTTTAAAACAGGTAGAAAGGAGATGTAAAGGAAATGAGATTTTCATTCAGAAGTTCTGCACACTTTTCAGGTCTGTCAATCCCTAAGCCAGTCTCTCTCCCAGGCCTGCCATTCTTAAATTACTAGAAAATCTATAAATCTACCTGTGCACAGTGAATTAATCCACCAATAAATAGGCTAAGCAAAGAGAGAGACAATATCTTGAGCAATCTATAATTTAAGGGATTTTCCAGTGCTATCCATTGATAAGATAATAAAGACACATCTGCCTAAGGATCTGGAGATTGACCAGAAAAGCTATCTTGTGATCACCAGACTGATATCATTTCTACATTCCTTTCCATACCCAACCTTCATCAAATTTTCTTAAAAAGAGGGGCCTGGAACCCCTCAACAAGTATCTCTCATTCTGGAAGAAGGTCCACAATTTTCCCTGAATGTGTATAATCTGTTTTGCCCTAAAAAGCATCTCTCTCTTCAGATTACCCTCATTCTACCTTGAATATGTATCTACTTTCCTAAACAACCTCAGTCTACATTTCTGTCTGACATGTGCTGAAATTATTTTGCATCACGTAAGCCAAGAATCCCACTGGTCCTGAGGTGAGTTTCCCCCTTTCTGGGAACTCCTCAGACTCTTCTCTGAAGATATCTCTTCTCCTACGACAATATCTTCACTGGATTCAGATGAACCCAAAAGGTGATCATGTTGACATCAAAATGTCACTCAGCACCACCACTACTCCTAAGAGATGGCTCCAATTTTTACCTGATTTTTCTTCATATGAAGGGATGTAGAAAGTGAATTAGTCATGACTTTGTAAAGGTGACATTCCTAAACCTCAATGTTACTACATTTAGAGTTATATTGTGATATTAAAATTGATAGGATAGCTACAGCTTAACAGATTCAAACATTAAAATTTATAGGTAGCATTTCCTCCAGGGTTTCCTGACTATGCTCAGACATAAACACACAGGGTGAGGACTGCAGGAGGTTTTGTTTTGCACATGTTATCACTAGACCATGTGTTCTCTAAGGGTATGCTCATGAAATATCAAAAATGACAATTCAATGTACTCAAAGCGAGAGTAATTTTTACCAATTGTTCAAAGAGAACTCCTTCAGTGGCATGAACATGACAGTTATTGTATCTGTCTATCCATTTCTCCATCTATCTCCCTAAAACCCTTCTTCAAAAAGACAGAAAAACTAAAATAATGAATTGAAAACCTAAACAAAAAACATACTTAAACAGAATTAGGTAACAAAGTTATGCCCCCAAACCCAGAATAAGGGTGAACATGATCAATATGTCCAAAGGACCATGAACAATATTATGCTAATGAGATCAAGAAAAAGGGAAACCATCCTGAGACATTTTATGTATTTGCCTCAGAATGATAAGTTTGCATATTGATTGAATGGGAATCTATGAATAACTTGGAAAATTTGGGGAAAAAAAGTCTTGCAAGTTCTAAATTTGGTGTAAAAAAAAAAAAAGAATGAGCAGAATCACTAAGGAGATTGTGGGAAATTCAAATATTGCTAGAGTGATTTACCCATCGAAGATCCTAGTATTATCAAATATTCCCTTTGGAAAGATAAAATCTGCCTTGAAACAAATGATATCCCAAAAGATAATCAACATAAATCTGGAAAATGTGACCACCAAAAAGCATCAGAATGGTAACCAGGAACTTCACATGAACTTAAAGAATTTAAAAGTAAGATGTAAAAATAGCCTGTGGTGGACTTTGCAGTTTCTACGGCAGTGCTCACTCTTCTTCGGATGTAATTTTCTATCAGAGCTACACCTCTTCTTGCCACCCACCCTTCAAACTGGCTTATTCCCTAGGATCCACAGTATTCCTCCTGTGCTCTAGTTGACTCTTTTTTTTTTTTTTAGGCTGCATTTTGATTCATTGTACATAAATGGGGTACATCATTTCGTTTCTATGGTTGTGCACGATGTAGATTCATATCATTCATGTAATCGTAAATGTACATAGGGTAATGATGTCTGACTTTTGATTTCATCAGATTTACTTCAACTGTACAAAGCTAGAATGAAACAATCAAAAACTTTCCTATGTAAAATCCATGCTTATTGATTACTTTTATCAATGACTTAAATGTGAGATGGCAAGATGGATTTGGAAATGGTTCTTTTTTTGAGACACTGATTGAAGAATTTAAGTACGAAGGACTTTGAAATATCTCATCAAATGTTAAACAGCAGAAGAAATGATAAAATGTAAATAGAAAAAAATATTGACGGCTATTTAAACAGGGTAATGGTTGTTTTGCTATTTACTTCATTACACTTTGAAATTTTCATATTAAATAAATGCAAAAGGAATTGCATGAGTATGTGACAACACAGTCTACTAAACAAATCATGACTTTGCTAAAATAATTACTTTCATGAAGTATTTCTAGGTGACTGAGTCCCTCTTACCACCACTTAGGAGAATATCCCTGTGATCAAGCAAGCACTTTCCCATATGTTAGGGTTTACTTTTTGTTTAAATACAACATTGCATTATCTTTTAGGAACAGATAGCAATACAGGTAATAATTCATGTTATAGACAAATGTTTTTAAAATCTTCCTTAAGTAAATGTGTTGTACAGAAGACCTGCCCAGAAGGCCAAAGCAACTGCAGGGATCCACAATAACTGGCTCTTGGATTCTGCAGGATTTCAAGTGAGTTGCACAGAGTACAGATAGGAGTTTATTAGAAAAAGTGAGAGTCCAGACACTGAGCAGATGCCTCCTAGCTCTTACAGAGTCAGGTTTTTAAGTGATTTGAGTTCTTTATTTCTACCGGAGTTTCTTATTTACCCTTATGTGGTTTATGATCTTTTGAATAGACCCCAGCAACTTTTCTATTTGAGAGTCTTGATGACCTGCTACAAAGGGGTATGTGTGACATGGTTTTGGTGATGGCCTTGTCATAAGGGGAGGGTGTGACGTAGTTTCAAAACTTAATAGTTTCCTTAAGGGGTTATGCCAACTATAGCTGAGGGAGGTTTGGCACACCAGTTCCCATTCTCCAGAGGCTTATCTGCTTGGATAAAGTCCCTATGGTTCCCAATCCTGTGACCTATGCACCCTTTTTTGATGTGTATGTCTGGTGTCCCCCCTGTGAGTTAGCCACCCTTCCTTATCCTTCCCCTACTCACCTGCTCATGGCTGCCTATCTACCTAACACATGCAGTAGCCAAAGCCAAAGCATTAGATAAGGAGAAAGCCTCTGTGTGTTATAAAATATGAAAATTGAGAGCTTTTAGGAGGACACTTGAAAGGCTGAAAAGAGTGAGCAGTAGTGGAAAACTAGGTCATGCCTGTGATCCATCACTGGAAGGAATTCTTCCCAACCTCCACTTGATAAATTAGCAAAGTTTGAAAGACTCACTGAATTCTAAGTGTGGCATAATATCTTGTGGAAGCCAATACAAAGATTGAATGCTGGGTCAAGGTTAATGCTGGAAAGTGAAACAGTGAGCAAGCAGGGAGTCCACTAACTGTCCTCTGAGTCACAGATATACAAAACATTTTGTGTGACCTTTAAAAGACACAAGAAAACCCATTCTTTATCTACTATCCTTGAAAATTGAGTACCTTTCCTCATCAGACATAAGAATATGCACCACTTTCATTTATGTCCATTTCCTAACATTTTCTAGACCTAATTAAGTGTCAAAGAGGGGAAAAGATAGAAACTCTGAGTTCTTCCCCGATAAGCTCACCAGGGAAGACCCTGATCACAGACCCTGAAGCCTTTCTGCTGCTGTGCCTGCAGCAGACTGATCTGTGCCTGTTTTACATCAAAGGCACAAAATGCAGAGGGGAGAGTGTCCCAGGAGCCCTTTTCTCTTGGTCTTAGGGAAGAATGATTAGCCCCTATGCTGGTGGCCACTATAGTGTCTCTCCATGCCCTGTGTGGTTTTTATTGTTCAGAAAGATTTCTTTGAACCCCAGTTTTCCAATATCTATAGTGTATTTTGCATTGAAAAATCCTATATGTAGTACAAAAATTATGAAAAGAAGTTTGTACAGAAGGAACAAATGCAGACACAAAAAATTAAATGGAGGTTCAAAAAATTGATTCATACTATGAATATTATGAAATAAGTTCTCAATGAGGACAAGTAACATGTCAGTCAGTATTCAGAAGTTTTAGTAATTCTACATATATTACGATCTGTCAGAACATACTTAAAAACATGGAATTTTAATACATTAATCTTAGCCACACTTTACAAAGCTCAGCAATTTTTTTATTAACTCTTACATAATTTTTTAAAAAATCCTCAAATTCACTATTGTCCTTACTTTCAAAACAAATAAAGAACAAAGCAGAAAGTCAGGAATTGGTAATAAAAGGAGAGAGGAAATTTAGTTCCTAAATAAGCATAAGAGAATGTGGACAAATATAAACCAATAGCAGAAAAATAGATGAAAACTGAAGTAGATCATTCAGTGTAGGGTCAAACAGTCCCCCACACCCCAGATAATTCTAAAGGCATTGTTAAACAGCAGTTAGTCCACTGACAATTATGATAATAGCACTGAACCATCAAGGAAAAGATAAATATTAAACTTATCTTTAGTACACTGTCTTTCAAGTGCTAAAATTAAAGATTTGGGTCATGGGGATATAAAGGAATGAAAATTCATTTTCTGGGAATTCAGTTATATGAAATGCCCAACTGTCCAATGAATTAATTTAAATAATGATTCTCTGGTGATATGAAGAAGGGAAAATATAAAATCCTTCTCCCTCCACTATACACATGTACTCTGAATCCTGACTCTAATCATTGATAGCTGAGTGACACCTAATCTCTCTGAGCCTCAGTTGTCAAATCTGCTTATCAAGAATTTAATACTTACCCTTCTCTTTCTTTGCCTAGGGTTTTTCACTAAGCCATTCATTATAAATATTTTTCTGATATTTTAACATTATCCTTTTCTCTTCATCTCATTTATTGTTTTAAATATACTTGAGAATATTAGATCATTCTATCTTCAGAAAATTCCTTTATTCAAAAGAATTTTCCTCCATGATACGTTTAATTTGCCAGTAAAATAGAATATATATTCTTTTAAAAAACAGTATTAATTTAAAACCCATTCCAGTTTATGGAAACCAAATGGCAAACTATAAATGAAGTCAACAAAAAAGTATTAATAACACCCTTACTTTAAAAATCTTTTCCCTGGTGTAAAGGCAGACTGCTTTAAGCTCCCATGCAGAGTGGGTACTATCTCCACTCTCACACTGAATACTGGTTACCAGGTATGCTGTCAGTGTGGATGGACAAAGTCAGTCGTTCTGCAGCACAGGATAACCTGCTATAAATAAATGTAAGGCAATATTTTATGTCTTTCATCTTGGCAGGTTGTTTTTACAACTTTGTAAGCTATAAGATATGGACCTTTGCAGATAAATGCTGCTTGGGGCTGAATAGCTTCGCTCGTTCATCAGACTTTTGATGCTAGCAAACTACAGTGGGAAATTTGGAGGAGTATTATCAATTCACTGCAACCGTGGACGAGTGGATAGGGATTAGGGAGCATTCATTTTAGCCTGCTGTTATCTTTCCCTTGTCAGAACAGAACTCTGTAATGCTTGACTGCCTTTCAGTGCTAAATGTGATGGTAAAACCTGGTGATAATGGCAACTTTAAGAGGATATAAATAATATCTAACATTTGTATAGCCCAATATGATTTTAAAAGCACTTGAACATTCATTCTCCAATTTCAACCTTACAACAATTTATGAGATAGGTAATATTCTGGTTTGTTTTTTTCTTTTTTCTTTTTTTTTTAAAGTACATAAATTAAAGCTCAGGGGTTGCAAGTTACTTGACATAAGTAAAGAATATGAAAAATGATCAGTTTGGTACACCCTTCAAACTTATTTTAAAATCAAGACCTGAGGTTACTGTGTGACCTTGAACAAATGACTGTGAAGCATCTTTCTTGTGTCTCAATTGGGAAAATATTATGCTTCCCAGGATGGTTGTTGGTATTAGATGAGCTAACAGTTAACGTACTCTGAAGAAGTGTAGCATGTGACACAGGCTCTTCACTTGAATTTCCTTCCTATATTTCCAAACTTCTTGCTGTTCACAGTTTATCTTTTAGCCTGTGAGTAGAGTTAGTTCCTAGTATAATTTACATGGACAACCCCAATTCATGTGATTTAGTTAGAAGCAAGTAGTTCAAAGTAAATAGGTGCCCAAATTTTAGTACTTGTTTTAATAACAACTTATCGTTTGTCCAAAGTCAAGCTATTAACTCATTCTCATCTACAATATGGGGGGGGGGGGGAGTTACCTATTAATTCATAAAGCGTTTCACCTATAAACCAAAGGAATCAAAACGGAGGTAGTAAATGATGGTACTTTTGCTTTACAAACACTATCATGAGATTTCTGTATTAAGATTTAAAATAGTTTCCTATGAGGCATGAAGACAAGTCAGGTAATCACAGAGAAAACAAGATTGGAGAATTCTAAAATGTTACATGGCTCAAAGAGTTCTTTAAACCTCTAGTTTAACACGAGGTCTATATAGCTATCCCTGGGGTGTGTATCCACTTTGCTGTGTTTCCACTCATACATCTTCTGTTACCTAGGAAAAAAATAAAAGCTAAAACTTGGAAAAAAGATATTCAAAAATATTCTACTCCTGAATCTAGAGGGAAATACTACCCACAAGGCAGGTAGAACGGCAGGTAAAACCATCTCTGGTTTTGCATCAGGACAGCTCACACTTCACTTCTTAAAAATAGAGATTCCAGGAAAGAAGACCAGAGGTCACCTTGCTTCACACCTATCTTTTGTCTTTTGATTCAGCTCCAAAAGCTAAGTTCTTATAAAATACATGTTGTCATAACTGTGCTCCAAAGGTGATGATTATGAGGAGGTAACAAATATTTCCTTGGCTAAATTTCTAGAGAGTGCTTTCAGAAAAAAAATTTACCATACTCACTGCTCCAGAGCAGATCATAAATAGTATGGTTCTAAATAGTATTTAGAATCTTCTTTGGTAGAATTCCAGAAAATTTTAAGAGTAATTGCAGGAGATAGAATGAATATATAGATATATTCATATGATATATATATATGAACTATATGTATATGTATATATATATGAACTAGATAATAAACTATTTAATAAGTCAGCAAAAAGAAATTATGAGATATGTTAGTTCATATTTCTTGGATATTTCTCTGATTATTTTATAAAGGAATAAAAATTAAAGTTTTATGTATTTCTAAATTTTCTTATGTTTAATTGTTAATGATAACTACTTTATACTGTTTAATATTTTCCAATTTCATAGATAAGAAATTATCTATATTTAATTTTATTTTTTAATTTCCAGTGAAACTATGTAACTTTCCAAATGTGAATGTAATCAAAGCTAAAAATAAAGGAAATATCAGAGAATTGAATGTTTTCATAACAAAACATGAGGAAACAAAATTAAATTCAACAAGTCTCATATTTCATAAATGTTAAAAGTTAAAGCTAAGTAAATCTTAGGGAAAAGGATGAAAAAGATTGATTCAATAAATATAAAATAAAAATTAATTGAAAATTAAATAGTAGATTGAATTCGGTAAGACATAAAAAAGAAAGAAGTGAAATGTGATGAAGGTAATTATATAATAAAGACATGATATTTAATGGAAGCTCAAGGAACTAAATTATCAGTGATATTCTGGTTACAGATAAATGTATGATTACTTTAAAGCTGAAGAGAGCTGTGATAATAATTATTTTAGGAGAACAGGTATAAGGTAGCATTTTCCCAGGCAAAATGGGAAGGAAACATCGGTATCCTAATTGTCAGTTAAACATAGAGGACATCCATTGCTTGTCTACATACCAGTAGTAAAGACTGACATACCACAATGAAAGAGGTAATAGGAGACCCTCAAAGGTTAAAAAAATTTAAAATGTTATAAACATGTGTTGAAACTTTATTCAAGAAGGCTACAAAACTTTACTTAAGGACATAAAACAAGTCAAAAGAAGAAAATTATCTTCTTGGATGGGAATATTCAATAGCATTAAGGCTTCCATAAGTTAAAATTACACTGAGATTAAAATAAAAACGTTCCCTTTTTGATGAGAAAAGGTAGGTGAAGAGGGTATTGATTCATTCCAAGGGAACGTAGAAATAGTGCAGGTAAATTAGGAAAAGAATGAGACTGGATTTGAACTTAACAAAAATATAAAATTACAGTATGTCCAAGAGTGTGCTACTGGCACATGAACAATACTATTAAAATATTAGTAGTATGGTATTTATAATGGTATTAATAACATTCTACATGCTAATAACCCCTTAAAGCATGTTCACATTGTTAACTTTCTACTAATACTATAACTTCCCTTGTTGATAATATCCTCTTGAGTTTTTTTTGGTTTGTTTCTTAGCAGTAAAAGAGTTTGGGAAATTAATTAAATCATTAAAGATATCTTTCGTAGTTCTTCTGTTTCTACACACATAGTAAGAGGAATGCAATCCAAACATTATGTCTTCATACATACTGGAACCAGGGTACTTGAATCCGAAATCCAGCCTTTCTTCCCATTTACCAAGGTGAGTCTGTGCAAATACCTGACTTCTCTGTGTCCCAATTTCATCAAGTGTTAAACAAGAATGTGATACTACCTTATTATATTAATCAAAACTAATAAAATAATGATGTTACCAACAACCACAAAATCTCAGTGGTATCCAATATAAGAAACATTAATGTTTGTGTCAGTTGGGGACTGGATGAGCAGATGAGGTTCAGCTGGTGGCAGCTCATTTGCATGTTGCTGATCATGCATCTCCATGTGCTCCTCCAGGCACCATCAGGCCAGCCTGGACTTCTTACTGCCACTGTCCAACAGCAAGCTCAACTGTGCCAGTCTTTGGTTCCATCACACTTGCTAACATTATCTTAGTTATAGTCAATCACAGGACAAAATCCTAAGTCAAGAGACAAGAGGCAAACTCCATCCATTGAGGCAGAATGAAAAAAGTGAATCTTTTCAATATTATGTTGAGTTTTAGAAAAAAATCAAGTAGCTAATGAAATAGTGTCTTTCATGGAGAAAGGAACTCAATACTTTTCTGTCGTCATCATCATCATGTCCATTATTTTATTATTTTCTTTTCATGCTGAACTCAGTTTCCATGTAACAATGGATGTAGCCTGTTAAACATTGCTAGTAAAAACTCACTTGCTATATTACATGAACAAGTTAGTTCTGATAGTTATTTTCTTCAGAAAGTAAAGGGTATTTAAATAACCAAATCTTTGGTATGGAAGTGTCAGAAGAAAAGTCTACATTTTTTCCACCTAAAATAAGTTTAAAGTTATACAGATCCAAAGACAGAAGCCAGACTAGAAAAAAAAATGCAATAAATGGGCACAGAAATGGGAACATAGTTGCAACCACTAAGTGTATCTCAATAGTTGTGATACAGGGAGTTTTTAGTTTACTGTTCTGATGTTACCAGCCTCATAATTTCATTGTTTCAGAATTCCACCTGCTTTCATATAGGATGATTTTGGCATGCAAAATCTATATAGTTAGTAAGGCAGGCATCATATTTATAATTTATACACAAGGTCATTAAGATTCATACAGTTTTTACCTTGATGAAGTTCTCAGGCTAATTAGCGATGGAGTTGTTATTATAACCCAAATGTTCTGCTGCTTAAACCACTGTTCTTTCCATTCAAAGCAGAACATCCTGGATCTGGCTTAATTATGAAATAAAATGCATCCAAAAGCTTTGTTGATTAACAAAGTTGCCATGCAATTTTCATCAATCCTCCTTACCAATCTGTTCAAGATACATAATTGCAAGAGTTTACAACTGGAGACAATATGGGCAGAAGATTAAAGTAAAGGTGTTTCATTTTCTGGACAATATGGTCCAAAAAGGTGGGATAAAAAATATTTCTCCTGAAACTTTTCCATAGATAATTAATACATCATAGGTACTTACTTTTCCAGTTGTATATTCATCTATCGGAAACCTAGCCTAAGATTTCAGTTGGTCTCACATAATTATAGTAAAAATCCTCCCAGTATTAAGTAATTGATCTTTTCTTTGTTCATTAACTAATGGTGAGTTCATTTAATAGCTAAATCCATTAAGTTAATTAAATGTTGGATCTACTGCTGCTCAATTAGAGTGCACATAAACATGCAATTTGATAATTTAACTTCAAATTATAAATATTAATAAAGTGAAATATTTAACTTAATTTATAAATAGAAGATTAATTGTAAGTACCTTATGAAGGGAGATATGCACAACATAAAACAGACTTCTAATAGACTAAATGATAACAATGAGAATGTTCATATACCATACCTTTGCCTCACATCCTAAGATCAGAATGTAAATCTTAATTATTATCATTTTTTGACTGCTGGCACTTTTGACATATTTTTTTAGGAGTTGAAAATATCTGTATTTGCATTCCTCCTTAACAGTCCACATTCTCACACCCACATACACTTGGTCCATAAATCCTGTTAATGTAGAAGAGTCTTTATAATACCTGTTCCACTTATCCCCACTACTGATATTATACATGAACCAACATTTCTTTCTAGAAAAATTGCAGAAACATAATGCGTTTACTTCATTACTTCAAACATTTCTTCATTCCAGACTACCTTCAGTGCTGTCCATGATTTAATTTTTAGCAAAATTAAATGAGATGGGTGAAAACAAAAAGTAGAAGGGTATTACAGAACTATGACATCATACCTACAGACCAGACAATGGGTAAAAACATAAAATCATATGTGTTTATGTGTAAGGTATATGGCTCATTAATACACAATATTCAATAAAGGAAACATCAGAAGTAAGTGGAATGTGTTCTCTACCTCTAATGTCTCTTCACTGCTTACAAAGTAAGGTTAGACTTCTTAATGTTCCATAGGCTTCTTCAGAAGCACACTAACTCTCCACACTGTTCCTCCCCAGAGGATGTTCTTCTCCAGCATTTATCCATTCATGTCTTGCTTAAATCATTCCCAGAACTCCCTTTTCCTACCTAAGAATGCCTCTTCATCTTCTAAGCTCCATTTGTATCCGTGAACCATTTATCAGTTCTTTAAGGCAAAACTAGCTTAGTTCCTCCCTGTGTGCACTTTATAAGTTTATTTTACAACCCACTTTACACTGTGGTTGTTGAAAGGTATCTCTTTCTAAAATGCTGAGTTCTAATTCTTGATTTTTCTTGTAACAGAGCCCAGCATACAGTAGTATTTGAATTATAATGTGGTTAAGATAAAAGAGCATCAAAGTACATCAAAGCTCTTGAATTTGAGCTGATCTCAAACTTTTTCCCTTTGAGTCCCCCTATTAATGAAATAACAAGTACACCAAGGATCAATTATATAATAATTTGCAGTACTGTGCCCTAAATAGTATGGTGGATAAAATAATGTAATTTGAAGTTAAAGCACATGGACTATTGAACCACTTTAACATCAGCTTACTATGTGACCTTGTTAAAGTTATTTAACTTCTCTGAGCCTCAATTGCCTCCTCAGAGAAGAGGATGACAAAGCTGGCTTTAACTCACAGACTTTTATAACAGATTGTTGTAACCCCAGGGTAGGTGTGAATCACTAATGAAGAGTTATAGCTCTCAGCCCCTTGCTAAGATCTCTAATTTCCTTCCTAACCTGCGTGAGCTGATCACATTAAACATGCTTGACATCTAAGCTCTTAAAGAAGAAATTGTGTAGTGGGATTTGGGATGCAAATATCAGAATAAGAATTATGGTTTATGCTATTGCTAACATCATCCCCTGCTGTAGGTCTGGGAATTCTCATCAGCCAGGCACAGGTCTGTGAGTCTCTCTAATGCAGAAAGGAGTGAGGGAAGCAGCCTAGAGAAAAGTTGATTCTATCCTACATGGAGCTCATAACTCTTCATGTAGGGGAGGAAATAATGACCAAGGTCAGAGCTGAACTGCTCAGTGATTATCTCTGGGACAACCAGAAACCTAGAAACAAACACCCCTCCACCCAGGTACACACCTTAACTATCCAGAGCTCCACCCTTGTGCTTGACCTAGAAATTTTTAGTAATAACCTTGATGGTTATTACAACCTTAAAGGTATATAATATGACATGTATTATCAAATATAATATAATATATATAATAACCCTTGAAGGGTTACGGTTTCTGTTTGCTTGACTTTTTCTTTTCAGATATAAATGGACATTATTGGAAGATTCACAAAACCTTTCAAAAATCACCATGCACCTGATTAGACTAGCAAAGATCTGTTTGTTTGCTTTAGGATTTTTTACCTTCCTCTTTCCTGCCTTCTACCTTCTCTCCTCTCTCTTCTTGCTCTTTTTGATCCTTCTTATAAACAGATTTCTCCTACACAAGTCAATTTGACCTTAACATTTCTATTCAGTATGTGACTTTTTATTCAGGAAAAGTTTGTAATGATTGTTCAATGTGTCTTGAACAATGAGTTTAAATCCTAACTCTGTTCTTTTATATATAACTTATATAACTTGTGGTACCTCATCTCCTGGCTTTTAAACCGTAAGTCTTCAAATGGGGAAAATAATACCTTCTAAGTGGATTTGCTGTTACATGTCTATAAAGCATATAACACAGTGATTGACACACAATAAATACTTCAGTAATATTTTTATTATGAATAATACTACCACTAATGTGTACCCACATACAATGATGCATTAGAACTGACTCAATTCCAACTTAGGAGAGCCAATTATTCAATAATCAGAAAGTGTAGTAGCCAGTTGTTGAACTGTAAGTACTTAAAATTAACCATAGTGAAAATATATACAGACCAGAAAAATTAGCAGATGTTATAAATCAGAGCTTTATTTTTCTGAGAGCTAGTTTATCATCTAAATTTTGTTTACTTATAACATATTATATAAATCTGACAAAATAATGTAATGTTTAACATTATCAATAAAGGTAGACTTTATTAATCCAAACAAGTGGGTAGTATGTACTTTTCCATGTAGATTTTTTCCTTTATATTTGTAGTGTTGATAAACAAGTTAAATTATGTAGAAGAATTTTGTAAAATCTAAAGTAATCTTTAAAATAATCTCTTTCATTCTTTTTATGTGAACCTTAAAAATCAGCTTCAATAGTCCTCTTTTACTCAGAAATAGTATGATGTTAGTTTCCTTGGATAGTAATCATGTGGTGATATCTTTACCTGAAATATCCTTTTCTTTGGCCCATCCAGGCAATTTTTCCTTACTCCTTTTTATTCTAAACTCTTATAATACCTTGGAGCTATCACTATTGAAAGTATCATTGCATGAATTCCAATCATTTGCATACCAGCTTTTCATACTTTGGATACTATAAACGTTTTAGAATGAATAAAAGAATTTAAATGTGTAAGATCACTTACATTCTCTATTCTTCTAATAGCTTATCTTTCCTTCTTCTAACACATTCTAAGTTATTCTTCTAACACCTTTTCTTTATATTATCTACTATATTATATAGGAATCTAAAGAAAACTGTCTTTTTGAGTACACATGTTGAATGGAATAGACCACACTTTCTAGGAACTGTTGCTCAAATTTTTCTAACCCAGAAAGTCACAATCTTCAAGGACACAAACTAAAACCACTCATGAAATCAGGTTAGGCTGATTTATAACTTGACCTAGTTTAAAACACCCAAGTTAGGGTTGGCATAATTCCCATTTGCTAATCTCTAAAGCACCATGGTTCATTAGAAATCTTGACTCAATGTCTGAAAACGATGGGGATAATCAGGATAGATTTAGCCTTTACTATTCAGCTGACGGAGGGAGGTACAGATGACGGCAATGTTAGCAGCTGGTTTTCTTTATGGTCTAGTACATTTTGCCTGAGCAATTTGACAGAGGCAAGATTCCCAGGCTCTATAACTAACATTCACCAGATAGATTAAATAGAGAGAAAAAAATCAGACCCCTAAGTTAATTATCATATATTCATTTCCCCTACTGATTGCCAGTGACATTCTCCCAATCACCTGTATCACTGATAATTACATTTGTTTCAATCTATCAACAAATTACTCATGGGCAAGAAACAGACAATTGTGTTACTCCCATATCCCTGGGCCCTTTGACTTCTTTGGAGGACCTTCATGGAGTTAGTATTTCCAAATGAGAAGCGATGAAAGCTGTGCGTTCCATGTGCATTTTCCAAGTCCTGGGCTCATGATCTCTTCTTGATAATATGCAGAGTATCTAACTCTATACCTTTGTTTCTTTGTTGGACAACTGCACTATGGTTGGTAATGCCTGACTAAGTCCCTGAGGAGTCTGTTGGATGCACATTTCTCCTTTGGGAATTTGTTCTTACAATACCATCTGATATTCTTTTGAACTCACCAAAGAGTTTGGGGGATCTAGGTTTTAAATGGGTGTAAGACAGAGTAATCTTCAAATAATGACATTGGCTGTAATCTTAGACTTCAACATGATGCTCTTTCTAGGAATTGAAAATTGATCACTTTCCCTCTTTCATCTCTGAACAAATTCAGGGTTTTGAAGTCATCCTAAATTCATTTTAATTATATTTGTATTGTTCTTTTTATCACTAAAATATAAATAAGCTAAACCCCAGGACGATAGAAACTTTTTTTATTTTGTTTGCTTTCGATGACTAGGGCCTGCAATAAAGCCTGCAACATAGCTTGTACTCAATAATATCTTCTGAGGGTATTAATAAATCAATCCCACAAAATATATGCAGAAAATAATAGCCAAAGTTTAATAAAAACTTAACATCTATGTGAACCTTATTCCATGTTTTACATATATGTATGTGTGTGTGTGTATGTGTATACTATTTAATCCTCAAAATAACACTAAATGGTAAGTAGAGTTAGGATCCACTATTTTATTTATGTCATTTATTTTGAGATTAGAAACTTTTCCCTAGGTTCATTGAACAACTACTTTTTCCTTGAAAGAATTTCCCAAGTTATTGTCCATTGATTAGTTTGACATGTTTACTTAATTATCAGGACTTCTAATTTTGAGTCTTATAATCTTGGTTATATATGGTGCAAATGTATTTTCAGTTTGTGTTTACATTTTATTAATACTGCATTTTGGAGAGGGTATAAAATGTTTTTAAAGTTACCAGGTATTTTTCTATTTATCATCTTTTTAAATTTTGTTTTTCTGTCTTTGGCAGCATGTTTAGTCATGCTGTACTAAACAAGAATTTGATTCCTTTCAAATAGCATTTTCTTCCAGAAATGGTTTCATTTTTTACATGTAAAGCTTTAATTTATCTGTCATTTACTATTATGTATGATGTGTAGTATGAATCTAATGTTACTTTCCTCCCCAATTGGTTAGTCGTTTGTGCCCCCAGCATTCCTTAAAACATCCATCATTTTCCCTAATCTGATATAAAATGCCACTTTTGTCATAAGCTAACTTTATTATATTCTTGGTTAGTTTCATATTTTCTATCTTGTTTCATTAATCTGCTTTTATTCCTACAACAGATAACACTATGTGTTCTTTACTTTATGTTTCTGTAAATGTCAGTGTCAAGAGTGAAATGGTATCCTTTCTATTTCACCTCTTTAAGACAAGTACTCACACTGGCTTTGAATATAGAATAAAAACATAAGAAAGGAGAATAGAGACCAAAAAAACTTCAACTCACATTTAACCCTCTACTGCTGTAAATATCTACTATGGTGGTCACTGGCCACAATTAACTCTTTCAATTTAAAATTACATTAAATAAAATTAAAAATTCAGATTCTTTGTCACAATAGCAAACATTAAATGCATGAGGGGATTGAGGAGACACTCTGGCAAAATATGGCACTTTGATATTTGAGAAAACAGTAGAAGCAGGAAGGTCACTTCCACCTTCTTGCCCTTCTACACTGAAACAGGTCAGAGAACCCTCGTTCAACATGTGCCTTCCCTATAACCAGAGGAAAGGAATATCTTTATCTTTGAAAACAGGGACATAGAGAAGAATCTGAGCAAACAAGCCTTGCTAAGTTTAACCCTTGTGTGCCTTTAGAGCAAACTTCTCCATGACTGTATACCTCCTCATTAAACTGAAATATCAACTAAACAGGTCTTCATTTCCTTATGAAGGCTCCCATCTCATATGAAGCATAAAAAATTTCATATGTTTTCCCCTTATTCATGTGTTATTACAGGGTCTTGATCCATGAATGTAGTGATGGCCAAGGAAAACAAATACTTCCTCCCCTACATGCTAAATGGTAACATGTGGCTGCCATATTGGGTAATGAAGGTAGAGAAAAGACTATCACTACAGAACATTCTTTTGGCCACCACTGCTCTATATAAAGGCTTACCTGGTCTCAGAATCAGTTTTCAAGTGACCTTTGTTTATTTACATGTCTAACTTCCTCAGTATAATCTAAGCTCCTTGAGGTGAAGGGGCATGTTCAATTCATCATAAATCTATCACAGGAGCTGTGTCTTGAAAGAAGTGTTTGTTGATTTTGATAAATGTCTGGAGAAAGATTGTACTATAAAACATACTTATGAAGTAATAACTAAACAGGAAATTACTAAGTCCTTTGCTGTTTCATCATTCTCTTAATGTCCTATTTCTACTGTGGCAGGCAAAACCCGGGGCTCAGGGTTGCGCCACGTGCATCTAAAGATGGCGACTGGCAGAGAGCAAATGGCATCCTGATTATGCCTGGAGAAGGGAAAAGCGCTTACCATTGGCTGTATGATAATCAGTTCAGCTGCCTAGCGCGTGAACAGATATACTTTACATGTATGCTCAAGCGAGTGATCGCTTAACCTTTAACAGGATTGGATGGACATATCTGGTTACAATTGCTTATGCATGAGACTGCTTATATATTGAAGGTGTTATTTGAATAAAGGGAAGCTACTTCATGAACCTCTGAAGTGTCTTTCGTCCCACTGGTTGGGCCGTAAGAGAAGTGGCTGCAGAGCCGCTTGGAGCAACCCAGGCTGGAGGGGGCGGTTTTCCCTAAGAGCTGCGTGAGCCGCTTGCAGCAAGCCGGGCAAAGAAGCCCCGGCTTTCCGTATTCTACCAAACCAAAGTCTACTAATTTACTTTGAAATGTCTCTAACTTGGGAAAATATTCAATCTCTTTAGAAAATTGTGAAAAGATTCTAAGAATATTCCTGCAATTCACTTTAGTCCTTCATTCTAAATCAAAACAGGAGAAGGATATTTCCTCAGCCAGATTACTTCTAATTTCTACATTATGATGAAAGCAATAATCTTTGTGTCCCATACAAAATAAGGGTAAAAAAGGCATTAGGTGCATGATTACATATCAGTTATTCTTTATGATCTATATAATCAGATACCATCTGGCGATTTGGAAAAATATCAACCACAGAAGCAAAAGTTGAATGCCAGGTCGAATAAACTCTCACTCTTTCAGGCCTTCTGGGGTGTTCGATTTAACCTGAGGAACAATGGGTGATTTTAAAAAGGAAGTAAGTCTGACCTCAATTCCCTGACCTACTAGCAAATCATTTTTGCCCGTGAGCTAAATTTTATCCAAGTTGAAAACCAGAAACCCTAAGAGGCAAGGGGACCGTTTCACCTTAAGTATAGCAAGGGAATGATAAAGTGAGTTAAATGTAAGCAACAATTGAATTTATTATGATGGTTGTCTGCTGCTATTAATAAAAATAATTTTCAAACTTTAACATATAATTATCCCAGTGGCAAAGATGATGAAGATATGATTCCAAGAAACCTAAGGACATGTCCCAATCCAGTTGGCCATATCTCACATTTTCATTTTTAAAAATCATGTACACTTACCCTCAAATATTATATATGTGCTACTTCATCATCAAAGTAATATTTTAAATAATTTACCAATAGGGCCAAATGATTTCCTTGTCTTGGTTAATGTGACAAAAGCATCATATACAGGTTTTCCAATTTTGGAAAATTGTGCTGAACTGAAGGTAGCTGACACTCTATATCAGATTTAACATTCAGAGACTTTATCTGTTTTATGTTGGCAGTATTATATCTTTTGAGAACTCAAACACGGGCAAATATGCAGATATAAATAGAAGCATTTTAAACACTTTAAAGCCATGGTCTGGATATCACTAAAGAAAGATCCTCAAAATGCTACCATAGAAATGTGCTATGATAATGCTTTTGTTTTATTTTTATTGTTAGGAGAAATATTGGTCTTTACCTTAATTACATTAGAGGTCAAATGACTGGTGTCATACAATGGTGTCTCTGATCCACTGTTGTCTTTTTTAAAAAAATAATAATGATTAAACCACAAAGGGAGAAAAATAGATATATATAGCACTATAGTCAACACATTGATTATCTACAAAAGAAGACAAATCAGCTTAACTTGTATTTACTCTCCTAAAACAAACAAATGGAAAAATGTTTACTGTTTCAAGAAGAAAAATCTGAACCAAGAATAAAGGTGATTGATCAAGATATTATTTTTTTCTCTCTTACTGCTGTACATTTTAACCTGGTTAATAGGACGAAGTTCAATTGAGTACTAGTCACAAAGAACAAATTTCTTCTCCTTCCAATCTAAAATTTCATTTTCAGTTTATATAGCAGTGTCTGGCACTTAATAGTCTTATTAACACTTTTCATATCTTGATAGTGGAAGTTCTGATATGTACAATAAAATATGTACAGTTCACACTTCAAGTTGTTTTTGTGTCTTGTCACAAATAATAGTAAAGCAGTAAAACCAGACTTTATTCAGTAAAAATTCCAATGGAAAAGGAGCCCTCATTTTATAACCGGGTTCAACTTCACATATACTGTGGACCAGCGGGATTTACAATCAAGGAGCAAGGCATAGCAGTGAGTCGGGCTGTGTAGAGGAGGTCTGAAGGGAAGCCGCTGAATGGAAAATTCCTAAGAAAAGAATCCCATAAGGGTAGATCCCAGCTTAACTGACCTGGCAGAATTCTTTCTGAAATGGGGATGCTAAGACAAACATAGAAGCTCAAAGCTCAAGTATTAGTTGGGAAGAAGAAACCAGACTCAAGTTTGATCAAGGAGAGTCTTTGTCACTAAATAAGATGACACTCACTGGGAACAGTGAAGTACCGACTCTACCTCAGATACACAATTCCATCCTCTGTTCAGGACTTTGATTTGTACCTTCTTCCAGTCATGAAATTTACATGATTTAGCATAAGTATTCAAAGTCATTTCCTATCCCATTACACTGTGGCCTAAATAGATATCAGTTCACAATTTAACCATCCCATTAAACATGCTTTAAAAGAAAGAACAAATTCTTTCAAGTATGTAATAGATCTGATTTGAGTTACTATTCTCACACTTGAGCTTGCCAAGAGTAGACAGTATCTATGCACATATACATATCTTATTTTTCCTTACATATAGTATTCCCCTTCAAAAATATTAATGAAACATGTATATCATTGATTTATCATCAAACTCTTTAGAAGTTAGTATTATAAATATAGGGACCTGTACAAATAAATGGTCAGAATATTAAGTGCATACTTACATACAGTATAGAATAATTAATCCCTTTACATCTACATTATGAACTGCATGTTTGTGTCTTCCCCAAATTCATATGTGATGACATTAGGTGATAAAACCTACACAGGATTATTGGGTCAGAAGGGTAGAGCCCTCATGATGGTATACATGGGACAGGAGGCCCTACTTCTTATTCTTCCCCTGCAGGAAAATAACTGTCTGCAAACCAGAAAGCCAGCCCTCACCAATCTTAATCTTGGAAGTCCAGGTCTCCAAAACCAGGAGCAGTAAATGCTGCAAACCATGGAAATTTGTTATGATTTCTGCTGCAGACTAAGATAATGAGTATCTGAACAAGTTGTTTATGTTTTATTATTATTATTATTATTATTATTATTATTATTGTGGTTTTAAGTGAAATTTTAAAAAATACTCAGTGGTCTTTTTTTCTCTTTTGATTCATGACATAATTTGCTCCTCACAGTTCAGGTATTTATCAAATATTCACCAATCATATATGTTATTTTATAAAACAAATTTGAAAAATGGTCTTGAAGGAAACATTTTTAAATGCCATTTGTTTGTGTTTTTTCTCCTGTTACTCCTCAACTAACTCAACTAAATTTCTTTTTTCAAAAAACTGATAAAAATTCCACTGATTTTATTGAATTTTATGACTTTTAAATGATACTTTAAAAAATCATGTTTATTTTATTATTGCTTAAATTTTTCTAATAAGAAGATATATTAAAGGTTACTTTCATTGAATCTTCTTTAAACTATATACACAAACACATGCGCGCGCACACACACACACACACACACACACACACACCTACTTATCCCCTTGGGCACTTTTATTGACTGTACTTGTGATTAACTGCCTGTTCACTATTCTTTGATGAATTATATACTTTCATCTTCATCACTACTTGGGCAGTTATGAGAGACTAAAACACATCCTGATTACTGCAAATCTAGATGATGTCAAATTGTGCTTTTTTTCATTATATATATATATTTGTTGTTGTTGTTGTTTTTTAATGAAGAAAAAGTCCACATTCTAAGATTTCTTTCTGTAACGTCCATTATGGGCTAACTAAATATAATTTTCTTATTTCTAAAGAAAACAAAGTGGATCTTATTTAATATCTCCCTCTGAGTGTGTCCCTCTAAGAGGGAGAACATGGATTCATCAAATCTACTTGATGTGAGAAGTACTAATAACACTTCTTGTTGACCCAAGACCCAGAGGGCTATAAGATATCGGTCCTTTGCTTAGAGACTCTGTTTCATATCACTCCAGAAGTATGTACAAATGTTATCTAGGAAGCCTATGGGACTGGGGAATAGTAAATGTGCCATAACTACTCAGGCAAAGACAACAGTTCTTTCTTGAGTTCCAACGACTCAAATAGTAGTAGATAGCATTGTGGAGCATGTCTGGTTCCATCTGGTTCCCCTGGAAAAAATAACAGTCTTTCTTTGAGGGTCCCAAATGAAATACTATATTGCTGATTTCAAGACTGGGGAAGACTTCATCAGTCAGGCAGAATGTCCACAATAATTTAGGAGCTTCTCGGCATAACACTAAAGACCATTTGTGCTTTTATAAACAGTGCTTGTGCTAAATCCAAGTATCACACTTTAACTTTCATTTATCCATTACTACATAACAAACGATTGTGTCACTGAACTGAACTCAGCTGAGATGCTGGGGTAGTTGGGGCTCTCCTTCTTTCCACGTACTCTGAATTCTCCTCCAACCAACTAGTCTCTTTTTCAAGGACAAAGGCCTTCACATATGGTGGGTCAAGGATTCCAAGTGTATAGAAGCAGAAGATGTAAGGTAAAAAAAATTTAAAGGTGTAATTGGCACACTGGAATTGGCACAGTGTCATGTCTGTGATATTCTTTTAATTAAAGCAAATCAACTCCAACCCAAATTCAAAGGCAGTAGATGACTTCAAGGGATAAATACCAGGAAGTATGGCTTTTTATGGGCTAATTAAAAGATTATCATAGAAACAAAATCCCATCAGCTGTAACTCAAGGCTAAAGCGTCTTTGCAATACAGGAATAGTTGTTGAATAATTAGAACAGTTTCCCCAAATAAACTGTTTATCTAGAGAATTCCTACTAAAAAAAAAATCTCAAGTTTAACATAAAACTATACAAATATTAAACCTTAAAAATTAAATAAGAGTTGACATGAAAATAACACAGATTCCCCAAAATACAGGATCTTTGTATTATGGAAAACTCTTAAATAAAAAGTGATTGCATCTTTAATTTTTTTTCTTTAATCTTAAACAGTTGTGGCAGGTTGTTGAACTAATATCTGAGAACCAATTTTGTTTTGTGTAAATGGAATTGAAAAAAAAAATACTAACTCATAAAACTATAAACTAATTTTTCCTAAAACCAATTGTGCTGGCTACCACCAGGGATTAAAAACAATTATAATTGAAAACCTCCTTCCTTGGCTGATTAACAGAGCTAGCAAATGATGTTAATATTTTCCTACTAAGGCACTACACTGAATTTACATCAGTACAAGTGCACCAATAACATGAGTGTTCTGATAATGAGTACACTTTACAATTACTGCATGAATTATTTTTCCTCCTTTTTGAGAAGTCTATAATGCTTTATGAGATTGGCTTACCTCATCATAATTTTGTTAAATTTTTAAAATTAAAATTTTCCCTACAGTGCTTAAGCAAATTTACCCCCAGGAAATCCTAACAGTCTAACCTGAGGGTTTCACATGCCCCATACCTCACCAATAAGTAGGGTAGTTTACCTCAACTTGAAATTTAAATTAGTTCACATGATTTTCCTCTCATCTGCAAGAATTTTGAGAAAATATAATATTTCTAAATAATAATTTATGTTATTCTGCTTTCATATTCTTTTTACATGTTACCACTGGTTGTCTATGTTTAGATGGCTTGTATAGATTATTTGGGGTAAGATATAATTAAAATCATAGCTAAAGCTATTTTAATTCTTGAAATAAATTATAAAATTAAACTATATCTAAAATCTAATGTGTCCTGGTAAAGAATAGATGAAAAACATTGCTTTTATTATAAGGACTACATGTTTAAAATTTCAAAGCCAGAATTCCTCTTAACTTTGATAGAGTCCTTTGATTTAAGTATTCAACAATCAACCTCTAATACAACAACACATAGACTATGATAGAGTAAAGTAAACCAAGTGCAATTTCTATCCTACAACCTGCAATTTGAGTCTGGAAAGTCTTTTAAAAAGGCTTCTTTTCTAATATTTAATTTGTGATTTCAAGCTGTTTTTGCATATTTGACCTTGTGTGTCATAAACAAAAAAGTTATTGAAATTGAGTGCATATTTTCTCAGATTTTAACAAGGCTTACTCCTCCTTATTTTTAGGTTTGTGCTTAAATATAGCACCTTCTTAAAAGAGGTTGCCTATTAGCTACTCCTAGTACTATATACCTTTACCCTTGTTACTAATCGTTATTGTTTATATTAATTTCCTAGGGCTGGCATGAAGAAATACTACAAACTAGGTGACTTGAAACAATTCCAGAGCCTAGAAACATGAAATCCAGCTGTCTTCAGAGCTGGTTCCTTCTGAGGTTGAGAAAAAAATCTGTTCTATACTTTTTTCTCTCTTAGCTTCCAGTGACTGTATCAATCATGGCATTCTTGACTTATAGAAAAACTCACTGCTGCCTCCATTTTTGCATGGCATTTTTGCCATGTGTCTCTGTGTCCAAATGTCCCTCCTCTTAGAGGAATATCAGCTACATTGCAGGGTGCACCCTTATGATCATAATTTCATTATATCTGCAAAGACACTATTTCTAAATTAACTCACATTTACAGATACCAGGCATAAGGGATTCAGCATATCTTTCTGAAGAACACATTCAACTCCTAACACTGCTATTCACTAAAAAATTCCAGTTCTCTCCTTTTCTCCCATGAGGAAGCATTGTACTTCCTGCCACCTGAGTCAGAATGTGGGGTACATAGCAGACTTATGAACTGCCGGCCAATATGTTGTGAACTTGATATACTTACTTCCAGGGCAGATAATTATTTTGTCTTTTGAAGAACTTTCTTTTCTTTTCGGTATTGTATGTAATAATGTTCAAGGTAGTGTTTGTTGTCAATCTGCATTCTTGAGTGACCAGAGAGAGCAGAGAGCCCCCCTGATTAACTATATGGGACTTGTAGCATGACAAAGAAATAATTATTTGGGTTTTGAGCCACAAAGATTTGAGGTAATTTGTTGCTGCTATTATTCTGACTGGTAAATCTACTTGTTTCTTCTTATACATTGAAATTTACAACATACATGTGTTTTATTATCTTTTATTATCTGTTTCCCTCACCAGTATCCAATCTCAGTATGACTGATAATGTGTCCATCTTATTTTCTATCTTATCCTAGTATTTAGAAGGCAGGACATAATATTGGGTAATCAATTAAAACTTTGTTGGATATATTAATAAACAGATGAAAGAATGCAGAGGTAACATTTTCTCTTTTAATAGCTTCTATATTGTTTTCTTTAAGTTTTGACTTATGTTTTGAACAATTTGGTTTTAATTTTCTGAAAATTAAAAACTGGGTTTTAATTTTAATACCTGACTGGTGTTCTTGTGTGTACCTGGGCCCTCTTCCCTATTCTATCCCTTGCTCCCCTCCCTGGTGAGCACAACCCAGATTTTGGTGTTCATCGTTTCCTTACTATTTTGTAATAGTCTAGGGACATCTATACATACTCCAAAGCCATTTATTTTTATAATTGCATTTGAACTTCATGAAAGTAGTATCATACAATAAATTATCTTCTGTGAAAAACAAACAACTGGGTTTTGTTTTTTTAATAATAACAAACTTTAATTTTTATACGTATTTTCACTTTGAGTAAAACTGTATAATAAACTAAAAAGAAATGACTGGAAATATTTGCACATGTGATTTTAGATCTGAATTCCATGCCACATTCAATGGTAGATAACAAAAGGACTAATTATATAGCCAATAGGACTAATTATTAGAATAAAGATCAGAACATATTGTTCTGGATATTAGAAGACTATTGCATATCACTCACTATTGTCACAACTGAAAAGCACATGGGAGTTGCGATCAAGTCAATTTCCTCACAAAGATGAAGAGCAAGGCATGGATTCCAGAAGAAAGGCAGGTTTAGAATTAAATACTGGTCCACTAATCAAAAGCTATAAGATTATGAGTATTTTTTCACTCTAAGCCAGTTTCCTCATTAATAATATGGGATTCACAGACATGTTGATTATTTAAGAATTGAATAAAATAAATAGTAAGTAAGTAATAAGCTGTATGCACCTTTCTTCCTCATACTGCATTGCATGTCTCTTCCCTTCAAAATGCCTAGAATAATGAGTAGCTTATAAAAAATAGCTAAAGTTATTTGTTTCTTGGTTGTGATTATCAAGAGTAAGAAATATTTAAAATGTTTAATTTTCTTTGGGTTGTAGTTTAAATTAAACTCATTATTATACTTTCAGAAATTATTTGTCCCCATTACATAGTTTCTTCATTAGAAACTATCAGGAAAAATGAATTATTTTGTAAATTACATTCTACTTGAAAAATATTGTCTTACTGACAAACAACTCACACACTCAATTTATCTCCTAATAATTAGGATTTTAGAAATGGATTTGTAAGTAGTTCGAGGCATGTCAATTGCAGGGAGAGATGGCAGACCAACGGCAAATGAGTGATTTCTTAAGTCTTATGTTTAAAATCATTTTTATATAGGTGAATCTTTTAGTTATAAAATGTTATATGATGAAAGGAAGCAAAGATGGTTGACCTTCAATGGGATTCTTATCCTTATGTGGCTAATATATGGAGAGGGAGGTGACTAGTACTACAAATCCGGACTAGTACTACAACAAGCAATCTACTACCAGCTCAGATTCCTAAGGGAAATACACAAAGACAAGATTCTAGGAAAATGTACAAATGTTTTCACTACTTAAAACATAAATGTAATAAATATATTATGCATTACTGTATATTTTATTACTATAACACCTGTATGGACTGTGTACCATGGTGAGTTAGGGTAGACTGCAATAGAGTGCTAAGAATTCCTTTGACCCTCTTCCTAACACTGAACAGAAGGTTAGTGTTCTTGAATCTTTTCCCTAGACCATCATTCTTATCCCTAGAGTTCTATCAGATGGTAAGAACTACCACTCAGAAAAAATTCAAGGAAACTACCAAAAGAGAGACACGCAATAACTGAAATCTAGAGTAGAAATGGCCAAAGTATAAATCTCAACATAAATAATGGTATATTACTAATTTTCTCTTGCTGTCATAGCAAATTACCACAAATTTAAAATGCCTTAAAATGATACCAATTTATTATCTCATAGTCCTCTAAGTAGGATGTGATAATGCCTTTGCTTTGGTTTCCTTAAGACAGAAATCCATGTTTCAAAGTCCCTGCACTCCTTTCAGGAGGCTCTGGGGAAAATCTCCTGAGTACAGATTGTTGGCAGAATTCAGTTATTTGTGTTTGTAGGACTGAGATCCCTGTCTCCTTGTTAACTTTCAGCCAAAAACTCAGCATTTTAAGGTCACCTGCATTACTTATCCTGTTCCTCCCTTCAGTTTCACACTAATTACTGCATGCCAAGTCCTTTTTATATTACAAACGTTCCAGACTTCTCCTGTGCCACATTTCTTCTGATTCTAGACTAAAAAAAAAATCCGCTTTTAAAGGCCTATATAATTAGATGAGTCTGGCTGAATAGTTCAGAATAATTTCCTTATTTTAAGGCCTACAATCTTAATTATATCTGCAAATTTCCTTTTGCCAAATAATGTAACACATTCACAGGTTCAGGGGATTATGATGTGGATATCTTTGGAAAAGTCCTCACTCAGCCTCTAATACATGGTTTAAAGATAATCTAAAGTGAGTATGAACACTTTTTCATATTAGAGTTGCTCTCTTTTAAAATCCTGATTTGGACATTACGTTGGCTTTAATGCCAGTCATTTTTCTCTGGAAATGGAACTGGGTGAAGCCATAAGTTCATTATAGTTTTTAATTTTATTGAAGGGTGAACACAAAACATTTTTATCTTTGCTGAAGTGTCAATCTGTAGACTTCAGCAAAAATAACCCTCAGAAAAACAATGACAGACTTTGTAAATAAACAATACAATTCCCATTATCAGACTGCTTCTGGGTGACAAACTGATAGCTTTCTGTGAGATTACACATATGTAGGGCAGTCTTGTAAAGTGAGATTTTCTTTCATTGTGTCTTTATGGTTTGGGGAATTAGAGTCTTCTGTATAAATTCATTTTAGAGAGTTGCACATTCTTCTTATATATTTTAAAATTAGCATTTATCAAAAAATCACATATCCATTAAGTTTTATTTTATTTCTTCAAGACTTTTAACATTTACTCTATGCCAAACTCTAAGTATAGGATATATGACAGATAAGTACCTTAGCCTTGAGGTATATTTAGTCTACTATGGGATATATACATTTAACAGGTACTTTTATGTGCAATGAATATATTATTTGAAAAAAATGCAAGATGTTATTGGGGAGTCAATAATAGCATCTAACATAACCTTAGAGTTCAGCAGATATTTTCCAGGACTTGGGAAAAAACAAAAACAGCAAATGATATAAGAGTCATTATCCACACTTTGCACATGGAAAAACAAAAGCAAAAGATAAATTTCTACACCACAATCTGCAGTATGCAGTGTCTCATGCTGGAACTTGAACTCAAAATTCAACTCAAAATTTCCAATTCTATGTCATAGTGTGAGTAAATCATAAATACAAAAATGCATGGATGCTCTCAAACCACAACTTTTGGATCACAAAACTAATCTAATCTCAAAATAGGAATAAATACAAAGCATGAAGAAAACATAGTGTTAACCCTGAAATCATTACAGTTTTTTTCTTCATTCTAAGAGAATTTCTTCCACGTCAACTCCTCCATTTTCCACACTGGCAATTTAGTCCTTATTATTGCAAATCCCGAGGTTAATTTATCTCATTTTAGTTTTGATCCCCTTGTTTAACCTCCAGCTAATGAACTATTTCAGTTTATCATTTCCTTTTGATCTTAATATATCGCATACAGTTAACTATTTTAGGTTATATTTTCCATTATTTTTGTCTGAGAAAATATATGTGAAAACACTTAGCACACTCCCTGATCCATAATATATTGATGTTTGTCTTTTTTTATGATGTTTCAAAGAAGCCTTGTCTTCTGATTTTTTTTAGCAAATACTGAATAATGATTTTTCTTCAGCTTTCTATATTTAAAATTATCAGAAGCACATGGTTTGATAGTTGATGATAGTCTACATTACTGAATATGAAGACTTGATATATCATCATTTAGAAGACAGGCTTATCCATATCATCTTAATTTCACTTTTCACTTTATAAGAAGCATTAGTAAGTAGTACTCTGTTCTATATTTAATTAGTATTCTTTTTTTTTTAAATAGCATTCTTTTCTTTGCCTAGCCCTTCATTTGTCATTTTACAATTGATCTGCTACAAAAGTAAAAACCCATGTTCCCTTTAAGTACTTCCAATTTAGGAATATATTTTGAAAAAAATTTTTTCCCAGGTGATATTGACAGTTTTCGTTTCGGATCCTAAATCTTTATTTGCTGTTGTTTTCTTGGGGTTATTACTTCCTAAAAGACAGAAAATATGGAATCAAAAAGTAGGACTACATTTCCTTTAAAACAATGCTCATGAAATGGAGGGTGGTTCCATTGCCTGAAAAATACATATGTTAAGTCTATAACAAAGGGAAAGGCATCAAAAGGGTAAAAACAATTCAATTTACTTTCCTCTATGAAAACTATTTTGTATTAGCCCAAGCAGACTACTGGATAATTAATAATTTATCTCAATCTTCCTCTTTTGATGTAAAATATCTTAGAAATGTCTTCTAGATTCTGGCAAGCTATTTCTTATTTGTCTTAAATTTCCGAACTGTTTTCTGAATTATTCTAACTTTTCATATTTTCAAGTTTTTTCCCTTATGAAGTTTATCTAGAAAACACACACACACACACACACACACACACACACACACACGGGACCATTAATACAATGCTACAAGATTTGGTTGTGATTAATATACTCAAGTTCATGTTGACCATACACTTAAGCCACAAAATTATTAATAATAAAAATATTCTGCCAAAACCTGAAATGATATATTTGTAGACAAAAATAATGTGCTTTTTGTTGTTGTTGTTGTTGTTGTTGTTGTTGTTGTTGTTTAAGCTTCCCTCTGAAACATAAAGAAGCTTGAGGCATGCTGACCAGGTACTTGGATGAGATAGGATGGCTCACATCACATTATACAAATTTAAACACCAGAGTGTCCTAAAAGATGGCTTTTAGGGCCAAAGCCAGATCAAATAAATCAGAAGAGACCACTCTGATAATGCTCAGATCTAGAGGTGGTCATCACAGAGGCTAAATCCTGTATTCAGCACAATGATATAAGATCACATTAGGAAGATCCACAAGATGCATGAAGACCCTCATGCAGTACTTTTTGAATTGTGAAAGTATGTGTAGAAATGCAGCTGCCAAGAGCCTCAAACTAATCACGGAGGATCAAAACTTTGAATTCATCCCTTAATTAAATATTATCAGTGTATCTAATCTGTATACTTCAGAAATCTTAGCGTCCAGTGATAGTTTTAAGTACTTCATATCTGGGAAAATAATCACAATATAGAACAAGAGGTGATATGTCTGTTTCAAAAAATATTATGTCTTTATTCTCTTCTCTGAGTCTCCAGTTCTTATCCAAACCACATGACTCTGATTTCTATATTTTTATACTTAAGTTACTACCATCTTGACTAAGGTAAATAAAATGTGCATTAATACTTATCTCAGGTATTAAATATTCTATGTAGGAGCAGTAAACTCAAAAAGGGAATAAACAGTGATTCCTTCAAGGTCAAGGATCTGCCATCCATAATTTTACATTCTTTAAAGCAACACCAGCCAGTCAATGTGGTATACACCCATAATCCCAGGGGCTTGGGAGACCGAGGCAGGAGGATTGAGAATTCAAAGCCAGCCTCAGCAAATCAAGGTGCTAAGAAGCTCAGTGCGACCCTGTCTCTAAATAAAATACATAGGGCTGGGGATGTGGCTCAGTGGTTTAATCCCCAGTACCAAAAATAAACAAATAAATAAATAACTAAAAATAAAAACTCACTATATTTCTAGAATACAAACACCTTCCAATATTTTTAAACAACTGAAATAATTAAGAAGTTATTTATGAAGTTTATAAAAATTAGAAAGTATTAATATGAATATATTCTGTTTCAATCTTTACCATAGAAATTATTACTTTTACTCATTCTATAAATGAGAACAAAACTCTATGGTCAAATTTTTGTTATCCTTATGAATATCTATAAATACATGCAAAAGTAGAGGGAATTGATTTCTATTTAACCATCACCCAGATTCTATATTTATTAACATATCATTTCACTGGCTTCAGTACCTCTGTATCTTATGTTATTTTAAAAACATGTTATTTCATAACCCCTACATAATTTGGTGTGAATTCTTAAAACTATGGCAATTTTCTTATAGAACCAATGCATTTTTTCACAACTAGCAAATTAAAAATAATTTTCTGATATCATCATATGCTCAGTGCTTACTAAAATTTCTATGATTATCTTTTTATAGTTGGTTTGCTTGAATCAGAATAGCTCATATCATTTTAAATAACAGAGCCAGGGTTTGAAAACAAGTATCCCTGGACTTTAATTGCTGAACAAATGAACCAGTGATCTTTCCACTCTAACACAAAGACATTTAAATCGATCCATCAATTAACCAAAAAACAAAATGACATTCTTATTTAGAGAAAATTCTGGGTGATTAAATACTTCAGCTCTTAAATGAGACACTCTTCTACATAAGTAACCTAGTTCTACCCTTCTAAACCCCTTAAATCACCAAATCTGCATTATATAATTGCATTGTCACCCATACTGAAAGAATAGCTAGAGTTTGTATCGCTCCCCAAAATATCATTGTTAGTAGACAAAAGAACCCACTCCCATGTCATTAAAAAACATTTCAAAATGAGGATGACTCTTAGAAAACTGAAGGAAAAGGTAATAGAAGTAAAAGCCAAAAGTTTAAAAAATAAGATTATAAAGATTGATTTTTAATATAAAATTTATTTTTCTGATTAAGTAAATGCTAAATAATTATTAATATGTGTTTCATATCCAAGATCTATCTTAATCTCATGCAGAAATTAAAAGTGTAGGAATTGAGGACAAACCATTTAACCAGTTGGCTCACAATAAGTTTAGTGACTTAAGAAAAGTTATTAAGTTATTGACCTTTCTAAGTTTGGGAATTTGAGGCATTTTTGGCTTGTGCATTGGTTTTTGTTTTCTGGTTTTACTTTTTATTTTCATTATAGATGAAATAATAGTACCTAATTCATATAATTTTTATGAAAGTGATGTGGTAAAATATCTGTAATAATAATGAATAGAGCTCTTGGCAAAAATTCTATGCTCAATAAAATGTAGCTATTCTTATTACAGAATTAGTACTATATGCCAGATATTGTAACTTAATGAATAAAATACAATGACCATCCAAATCTAAAGACAATCCCAAAAAACCAAAGGCCAAATGTTTTCCCTGATAAGTGGAGAATGATATATAATGGGGGTGGGGGTGGGGAGTGAAAGGAGAATGGGGGAACTTTAGATTATGTAGAAGGAAATAAGAGGGAGGGGGTATGAAAAATGGTGGAACGATACAGATATCATGACCCTATGTACATGTATTATTACATGAATGGTATGAATCTACATCGTATACAACCATAGAGATGAAATGATGTATGCCATTTGTGTACAATGAATCAAAATGCAGTTTGTAAAAAATTAAAAGATAAATAAAAATTTTAAAAAAACATGAAAATCAAGTAGTGAAAAAAATTTAACAAAAATTCAACCCCTTTTTATCATAAAAATAATCATGTAACTATGTACAGAGGTAAAATTCCTCAAACTGATAAAGGGCATCTATGAAAAATCCACAGCTAACATCATACTCAACAGTGAAAGTTTATGTGCTTTCTCCATAAGATCAGGAACAACACAAGGATGTCACTCATACCATTTCCATTTATTTTAAACATGGAGACAAAGAATATGAAGTAGACATTTCTCCAAATAATGTACATAAATGTCCAACAGGTACATGAAAAGAAGATTAACATCACTAATCACCAGGAAAATACAAATCACAATCACAAAAGGATACCACTTCACACCTGCTGGAATGGCTAGAATCAAGGTCTATTAACACATGTTGGCAAGAATATAAAGAAATCAAGACCCTTGTCTACTGCTGTTGGGGATGCAGAATGATACAGTCACTTTGGAAAACATTCTAGAAGTTTCTCAAATGACTAAGTATATGGTAAAATATGACCAAGACATTTCACTTATAGGTACAAACCTAAGAAAAATGAAAACATAAACTCACACAGAGACATGTATACAAATATTAATAGCAGCAGTATTCATAAAAGACAAAAGATGGAAACAACCTCAATGTTCATTAGAAGACATGGACAGACAATATGTTGCTTACCAAAAAGAAAAAAAAAAATCCAACACAAGGGATCTTGTTCTTGAAATGAAGGGGTTCCTTCATGACAAGATGGGTATCAGGACCACTCCAGAGATTAGGCACAGCTCCAGAAAAAACAGGCACCAAAACATGAAATGGGATACTTAGGACAGAGCTTCATGGACGGAGAAATAATGGTACAGTAATGAAGCCCCTGGGCTGGCACTTCTGGGAGCTGAGAGTGTACATATTTTAGGTTGTTAACCTTTCCTCTAGTAATCACAGAGAAACACTTATCAGTCTCTAGGTGGACATTGAAAAGATCTACAATCAACTCATGGAGAATATTTACAAACACTTCAAGAATGTCATCAGGACTAGATGTTACCTAGATGGAGAGAACATGTATGTTTTCCTAGATGAGTAAACAAACAAACAAGAAAAGAGTTCCTTGGGAAAATATGGAGCAACTTAAGACCTAAACCCATATTTCCTGAGACTCCTGTGAGAATGAAGAGATGATGCATAAGAAGTGCTTAACACAGAGAATGGAACATAACAAATGTTCAATATATTTTAACAATTACATTAAGGTTGAATTTGATGAGTACCTAAATGGCATGTTAAGTATACCATGGGAACAATGAGTAGAAAGATTTTAAATGTGACTAAAGAAATTAAAGAAGACCTTGGGGCAGTGATGTGTGAGCATATCTTTGAAGAGAGACAAAGATTTTGATGAGCTAACATAAGGGAAGAAAATTTTACATATACCAAACATGAGGAAAGATACACAGTTATAAATTTGAAGTGCATATTTGAGGGAAAAGGAAATGACATTTGTGTGGTAAGACACCTTCCCATTTTCTAATTTGTTTTCTATTCCCTAGCAATAACATAAATGTAATTATCCTGATGGAAACACTTATCTGTGTACTGAGTAAAATAAATACTCAAACTAATCTAGTTTCATAACTGAAAGAATAATTTAGGGGTTGATAGAAAGGAGAGGTGGAAGGCAGGCAAGTAGGGAGGCAGACACATAGACCGAAGCACCTGACTTATTGAATTTTTAATAAAGAGACAATTCTTCCTCTTCTCATTCCTTTGGCATTATTTTATCTCTGATAAGAGACTTTTCTAGTCAATAGAAGGAAATAACTGGAACTTATGTTTTTCAAAGGACTAATGACTAATCTCCTGGTCATTGTTAACAAATATGTTCTTTAGGACTTGAACTCTCCACTTCACTCACTGTGAAGGAACACTACCACCTGGTGGGTGTGCACCTGGTTTTTGCTGTTTCTATGCATCTACCTATACAGACTCACGTTACTTGGCAACCTGCTTTAGTCACTTAATGTGTCTTCAGGTCACAGAAGGTCACTATCTAGTTTATATATTTTGACTGGTACATATAATGCCATTGCATGTATCAATATTTTATTTAAACATTGCACTCTTTGGGGGCATTTATGTTGTTTCAATGTAACTTTTTGGCTTTCCAAGAATGCTGGCATAAATAACCTTGTGAACATACACACCTATAGATCTATCTATAGGAATTATATTTCTGAATCAGAGTATGTGCATCTCGTGGTACGTACCACCAAATCCCTCTGTAACTGTAACTGCTTCCTTTACAACTAACTGTGTTCAAATACTCACGATCTTCTCACTCTTGCCAGCGTAGGGTATTGAAAATCTTTTGGGTTTTTTTTTGTCAAATTATTTTCTTAATTTGCATTTCCCTGCTTACAGGGAGGCTAAACATCAGTTCTTATTTGCATTATTCATTTGAATTTACTTCTATAAATTTCAAATCTTTGGAAATTGTTAATAGGTTCAAATTTTTAAAATAAAGTGTACAGTGCAATACCTATATGTACCTATGTGTGTGTGTGCACACATATGTATCTCAGATACAGGGAAAATTCATGAAGAAAACACACCAAACTTTTAAACATAACCATTTATGAAGAGGTTAGCAGGATTTGGACAGAGCAAATTATAAATGGAGATATCTAAATTGTTTGATTTTTTTAAAGAATTTTATTTTTATCAATATTGATATTAAAATAGTAAAAGAATAAACTTCACCAGAATATCTTTGAAATATATTTTAAAATTGCTATTCCATATTGTCACTTCATTTTACATTCCCAGGACACTGCTGCATTAAAAAACTGCAGTTCTGAGAAATTTTATTATCTGGCTTATTTTAATATATACTTCTATCCCCTACTTCCACTTTTTTCTTGTTCTTTTTCTGGCTTTCATATAAATGGCTATTAGAACTCCTGAAAATTTTTCCTTATCAATTTTTTTCTCCTGTGTGTCCTTATAACTGTGTCCAGAAAGAATACCTTTTGTTCAGTGGTCAAGTCCACTAATTTAATTTTTAGTATTTTCATTCAATTAGTCATCTCATCTATTAAGGTGAGGTTTCTCTCTATACATATGTATTTATTATCAAAAACAGAGCTAATTGCTTATTTTCTCTTAGCAATCTGTTTCTCTTTTTCTATCTAGTTTTTCTCCAAAGATATCAACTACGCTTATTTCAGAGTTTCCTTCTGTTTACCCTCAGGGTTAGCTCTGTTTATTGTTTTTGTTTTCCTCAAATATTTGGTGGTTCTTGATCTTCTGCTCATGTTTGCAGATGAGAATGAAGGCTCGTCAGTCTAAATGGTTGAAATATAGTTCCTCAATATATTTAAATTGAATGATATCTCCTGCAATTCTGACAATCAGTACAGTTTTTATTACACTGCTATTGACTATGGGACTCTTTGAGAATGTGAGAAAGTCCATCCTAGTAGATTTTCTTTAGGTTATTATGCAAATGTCTTGTTTTCCCGATACATGAGTTCTCAATTGTAGTACTGTTGTATATAGTTCCCTCAAGGGCATTTTTTTGGACTGTGGTTGTTTCTGACAAACAGCTTCATCTGATATTTGATTTCAGGGATGGATGCCTCAAAATTGCTCTCTATTGATTGAAAAGAAAACTCTTTTCAGACATGTGAGTGCATACACACACACACACACACACACACACACACACATTGCAAATAAGGAACTTATATCCTGGTATTCAGTATTCATTTGAACTCAATCCCTTTGCATATTTGCTATTTTTATAAACACAGTTACGATAATTGAAAAAATGCTAAAATATAAAATTGTCTCTTCTAAACAAAAGTAATTACTCTTTATTTTTATCCAGTGCAGAAAGAAATCTTTCTTTTGCCTTTTTTCCCTTTGTTTTTCTTTATTTTCTTTTCCAGTTCTTCTGTCCTTCCTTCCTTCCTTCCTCCTCTCTTTCTCACTCTTTCTTTCATATTCATCTCCCTCAAAAAAAGGGACTGAGCTTTTGCATTTTAAATTTAAGCAAAGGTAGTAAAATAAAATTAATCCTTTTCTTCATATCAAATTCCATGACTTTGTTTTGAGAAGAAATTTAAGCGTCTTGTCTGGTGTCTTTGAGTTTTATTTTCTTAAAAAGAAGGTGATTAAACAAAAATCTTACATGTGTAGGTTAGAATTAAGGTTTTGTCAACCATTTTGAACACAGAATCAGATTGCAGCTTGAGATATCACATTTATATTTTCATTTATAAAAACTAAATATTTCAGGTGAAATATCTTCTATCTTTAGACTTTGCCTTAGTGTATCTTCATTTCAGTGTTTAGCCTAAAGCACAATTAAAGTGATTTTTCCATCATGTTTCGCTCCTCATCCTCTTCTCTACAGGTCTGAGTTAGCAGTACAATTTGAGCACACCTCAGCTGTATCAAAAGTGCATGAACACCAAAAGGCGAATGATCTCGCTGATAAGCAGATGATGACACATAATGGGGAGTGGGAGAGGGGCAAGAATGGAGGAAGGAGGGACTGAATAGAGGAAAAAGAGGGGTGGGAGGGGTGAGGGGGAAGGAAAAAATAACAGAATGAATCAAACATCATTACCCTATGTCAATGTATGATTATGCAAATGGTATGCTGTTACTCCATGTACAAACAGAAACAACATGTATCCCATTTGTTTAAAATAAAAATAAATTTAAAAAAATAAAAAAATAAAAAAGAATATTTGCTTGGACTGGGGTTGTAGCTCAGTAGTACAGTACTTGCCTGGCATATATGACACTCTGGTTTCGAATCTCAGCACCACATAAAAATAAATAAAATAAAGGTATTGTGTCATCCACAAATAAAAATATAAAAAAAAAAAAAGTGCATGAACAGAAAGCCAATGAAATGTCTCCAATTTGTCCAGCAGGGAACTTTGAGAATGAAGCACTCAGACATTCCTAAAGCCCCAGGAGTTCTTAATTCTTAAAAATTAATATTTCCCTAGCACACTGAAACATGTACATCTGCTAGCCTGAATATTTTAATGAGCTAATGTCTAGCATATGCCAGTAGCAATCTGCACTCACCCTGCTCTGGTGTCTGTAATATTAACTGCTTAGCAGGCATTACCCTCAGAAGTCACAATCATAAAAATACAATTTTCTCTTCCCCTTCAATTTGTCATTATGGTCACCTAAGAATGGAGAGCAACTTCCCTCTTCCCTCAGCTGGAAACTAATAAAGCTTATTAAAAATAGCCTGAACATTTCTCCTGCATTCCCTGGCTTTTTTTTTTTTTTTTTTTTTTGCCAATATCATTCCTAAGAATACTTACCACAAGTAGTTGACATTTCTGTTTGATGTTCTGATAAACATTCTCCTATCTCTACCTCTACTACTGCTACCTTATTTCAGGCAGCCATGAACTATCTTTGAATCACTACAAGAGTCTCCTAACTTCTATCTCTTTCACCCTGTGTCCTTCAGTGGGACCCCACATTGCTATCAGAGAACGCTTAATAATGCAATAACTTGATTATAACTCCTTGATCCCACCATTCAGTGTCTTCCTGTCTTGAACAGTCATGCTTAGCATGTCTTCATGCTAAATTCTGATGTGAAGGGGTGGCCAGCACCCCTACAGAGCAGGTTCCTGCTCAGGAGGTATGCGCACCCTGAGAAAATAAAAGGTCTGAAATAATCAGTAAAAGATTAAAGACATTGCCAAAGATTAGATTTAAAAAGTGGAGCCTCTGATGGGTCTTCCAGTCCTGAAGGGAACTGGAACTGAACAACTGAAAAAGGCCCCAATTCTTTATTTAAGGGGGAGTACATCAAAGGCAGGGATAAGGTTTCAGTGGGAGGAGTTTTGTCCCCGTGCTTATTTCTCTGTGTGGCAGGGGTCTTGTAGTAACAGGTTGATTGGCATTTGGCATGCGACACCCATCTACTGGAGGGAGGCTGTGCTTGAACTTAAGCAGTGAGCAGGTCAGGGTGCCAGCATGAAGTGGGCAGTCTCATACCAGAGGGTTTCCACCTGGAAGTTTCCAAGAGAATGACTCCCCTGCCTATGGCTCAAACATCACTCAGTTCACACACATGGTTCATAGATGGCTCCCAGCATTCTGAATTCCTTAGCATGACTTGTATGACTCTTGTCATTGAGGCATTTTCCTCTCCAACTTCATCCTTCATCATTCTCAATTTCATATTCTGTGGGAAACTAATGAGTAGTCTCCCTTTCAAAGTACTTTTCTAATTTCTAACACTTTTAAATTTTGTTTCTATCAAATTTCTCTCCCCAGCTTCTCACTTCAACCAAGAAATCTCGTTGGTTGGTGCCTTTCCTATGTGAATCCAAAGAGCCCTGCTTTCATGACATTTTGTCCTGATTGTCTACTTACATTGATTTCTTCTTTAATTGAAAGTAAATGCTTGTAATTTAGGATTAAGCATTATCCTCCATTGTATCTCAGTACCTAGTAAAATTTTGGCTTATAGAATGTGCTCAATAAGTGAGTCTATGGGATGCAATTTAGAGTTATACATATTTCTGGACTTGTATCATCCTTTAATATCATCTAATTGACTACTAAAGATTTAGTAAACAAATATTTATTTTTTAATGTTTTATGGAATCCATCATAAAGTATTCAGCATCCTCATAAGATTTTACATTTTGGTCTGTTTAATCACATTTTATGGTAATAATACAATATTTAGTGAATTAATAAACAACACATGCTAATATAAAAAGAACATTTGAGGAATTACCAGAATAAAAGCATTGAGTTTATACTAGCTGCCTGGAAACGTGCCGTCTGGAGCTCAAACTGAAATAAAATATGGTAATCTTGTAAATGAGAGCTTACAATGTCCAGGACCTGTTCCAAATACTAGAGCTATGTTTTCCATAAAGAGTCAACAGGGATGATAGATCATTTGACTTAGTAGTAAGAAAATGAAATGAATGAAGTCAAATTTCCAAATTTTGCTTTTTAGCAACAGGATACCTGATGATTCCATGACTGAAATGAGAGAGATTGGCTTTTGTCCCCATTCCTTGGAGGGAGACTCTAAATCATTGAAATTAAGTAGTAGGAGTGCTTTTGTCATTCATAAGCCCCTTAAACTAGATCTGAATTTGTGCTAAGAGATGAGATGACTTATGTGGGTATTAGTCACCAGAAAGATCAACTGTGTGATAAGAGTTGGGTCTTTGAGTTGGACTAAACTTGGAGAAAGAAGGGGTTTGAAGATAGAATTGAACCGTATGCACAATGATTCAATCAATCAAACCCATGTAAGGAAGCCCAGTAAAGACTCTGAACACTGAAGATTGACAGAACTTCATGATATCAAGTGAACATAACAGTGTGCCAGGGTTTAATGAACCTTGATCTCACTGCAAGAGGTGAGCTCTGAATTTGGGAGCTTTCATGACCTCTCACCATGAGTCTCTTCATTTAGCTTGTCTTGATTTGTACACTTTATAATACAATTATAATCATAAGTTTGAATTATGTAAATCATTTGAGTAAATCCCCAAACCTAAGGGCATGGAGGAATTCTTTCAGACTAGCAGCCAGTTTCTAAGAAAGGCAGGTGATGTCAGAAACCGTGGACTCCTAACTAGCATCTAAATTGAAAGTGGTCTGATGGACACCATGCACTTTAACTTGTGGAGTTTTCACTAACCCCACATGATTGGTGTCAGCATTGAATGGTAGTATTGCAATAGACAAGAAACACATTGAAAGTCATGGAATAGAAAGAGACCTCTAGGAAGAAAATACAGTCACATAGTTAGCAGTGAAGAGGTCGATAAATATAACCCTAGAAATGCATGACTCTGGTTTGGATATGAGGTTTCCTCTGGAAAGCTCATATGTTAGGAAATGTATGAAGTTCAGAGATGACATGATTAGATTATGAGAACTGTAACCTCATTAGTGAATTAATCCATTTGATGGATTAATAAAGTGAATGGATACTTGTTGGTAATTGTCAGAAGTTGGGGTGTGACTGGAGGAAGGAGGTCACTGGGAGCATGCCCTTGGGGACTATATCTTGTCTCTGGACCCTCATACTCTCCCTCCCTCTCCCTGCAGCTCCCTCTCTGCTTCCCGGCTGCCATGAACAGATGATGTTTTCCTCTGCCTAATCTTTCTGCCATGAGGCTCTGCCTTACCTTAGACTTACGGCAATGCAGCCAGCTGACCTGGACTGAACCTTTGAAATCATGAACCCAAAATAAGCTTTTCTTCCTCTAAGTCATTCTTCTCATATGTATTAGTCACAGTGATGAAAAACCAACTAACACATTTTATATACTTAAAGGACAAGCAAAGATGGAAAAGCCAGTCTAGGAGACTGAGAAGGTGCTATTAATGAGGGAGAAATAAAGGAGTTACTCATGAGCGAGGAGAAAAATTAGGAGAGTGTGATATTATACAAAAACAAGAAATTACAGAATTTCAAGAAGTAAAAGTTAGTCTCTGATATTCTACTAAAAGACTAACAGAAGATGAGTACATGTTCCAGCATGGTGACCTTTACTGACAAAACAATTATGATGAATTAAATAGTGATATTGATTATAACAATAATTATGTTGATAGCCAGCATTTAATAAGGCCTTACTATGTGCCAAACTCTCCTTTAAGTCTTTTATGTAGGACATTCACTCATTTAATATTCACACAACAACCCCAGAAGCAAGGTTCTATTACTTTTCCAATTTTAATGACTGCTGTTAAATTAGATTGAATAAAGAATTAAATGAAAAAGTGTCTGTATTCAACTCTTCAAATAAGCTTTACTGTAAAGGAAAGCATAGAACTAAATGATATCCTAAAGGAGATAAGGTAGTAGGTTTAATAGAATAGATACAATAGCTGCATAGGATATGTTAGTAAGGGAGTGGGATGTAAAATTATAAGTTTGGAGGCAATGGTATTACTTTGAATGAGCAATAGTCAAGGAATTGGGTAGCAAGTGATATATACAAAAAGATACAATTATTTACAACAAACTGTAGAAGATGTTATTCCGATATAATAAGAACGAAGTGATGTTCCTAAATTCCAAGCTTTACATTACATGTCACTTGTCATAAAACCTTGTTTGTCATGTAAATATGTAGGTATTCTGTTAAAAGTACATTTTATATATATATATATATATATATATATATATATATATATAAGTTTGGGGCAGTTGTCCTTGAAAATGAAATACTTTTATGGATTGATCAATTCACAACACATATTTATATACATGCATGCATTATTTAGTTAGTACATCACTGTATCTAAACATTATCTCCATTTTGGAATGAGGAGTTTTCTAATATTTTCCTAGACTCTAGTGAGTAATTTCTCAACATTGTAAAATAAAGTGTGCATGCACATATAGAGAGAACCACCCTCATAACCACTTGAGGAAGACTGACTGGTTTCAGATATGGGAACTTATTAAATTTTCCAGTACATTTTAGAGATAAGAAAGACCTAGGGAGTTTAAGTGGCCTGTATAAATGTCATTTAGTAAGTTCATGGTAAACTTGAAACTCCTCCAGTTATTCACACATTAGTGTATACATTAATCCTCTCCCAACTATGAATTCTTTTTGTTGCAAATTAAGGATATGAGTGGATTTATTTATGGATACATTTTCCTTAACATTAAAACGGCTAAACAGAGTAAATGTGAGGAAGACTGTGGAACCAACTAAATGAGTCATTGTTGCTCTGCAGACAGACTTATGAAATGGGATGTACCTCTGAGTCACTTTCACTTTCACCTTTGTTCCTCTGCCTGTGGCTTGCTAGCAATCAGTCACATTCACCTTCTCTCATGAAAATATATTGTTGTTGCCCTTCAGTTCTCTCCTCATACCTTGGAAACCCCGGGAGATATTTAAAAGATAAAGATCAATCTGGCTTTTAGAATGTTAGGAGATTGTATTAATCCCTGATGCACCTTGGTATCACAGCAGGTGGCAATGAACCTCTCAATCCGAAAGCTTAAAAGTTGGCTTCTTTCAAGAACGCATGACCCACGTCACCCTCTCCATTCCCATAAGAGCCTTTCTCACATAATAATCAATTTCAACCCACTAGGAGACCAAGTGAATGTACAGATGTGCAATCTGTAAGGCACATCACAGAAAATCATCCACCTGTTTTGCAGTTTTGTGGCCACAAAATCCATATCTGCCTTCAAGAGTAGCCTCAACATCAACACCTGGCAACCACCTATACCTTCTTCATGCTACACTGGTCACACAGCACTAAGTTCCAGGTCAGTCAGTGAGATAAAAAATTAAAAATTAAAATTACAGGCAAACATAACCAGGTTCCCTGGGCCCAATTTTATATTCCTTAAGTCATAGCTAGTTACATGTACTCTCTAGAAAAGTAATATTAAATTTCACAAAATAATACGATTTAAATACACAATTCTACAAGGGAAAACCTTCTACAATATACCCTGATTAGTCAAAAAAATAATGTTGTAGTTTGGATGTGAGGTGTCCCCCAAAAGTTCCCTGTTAATGCAAGAATATTCAGAGGTGAAATGATTGAATTAAGAGAGTTGTAACCCTAATCAGGCAGGTGGGGTGTGGCTGGAGGAGGTGGGTCACTGGAGTGTGCCCTGGAAGGATGCGTCTTCCCTGTGGTCCCTTATCCTTCTTTTTCTTCTTTCTCTGTTTCTTGACCCCACCTTGAGCTGAGCAGCTTTTTCCCACGACAGGCTCTTCCCCCATAATGTTTTGCCTCACCCTGGGTCCAAAATCATGGAGACAATCATCTATGGACTGAGACCTCTGAAACCACGAGCCCCAGATAAACTTTGCCTTCTTTAAGTTGCTCTTATCAGGTATTTTGCTCATGGTGATACAAAAGCAGACTAAAACAAATAATAATAATAATAATAATAAGGTACATTAGAAAATAAGTGTGAAATTTTTAGGTGTGTTCTTTTTTCTTAGAAAACATTTGAAAGCAATGATCTTTGCCAATAGTCTATTTCAAAGCTTTTCTTAAATGCTTTAAATTCCTATCTATATAAGAATCAAAAAATAGATAAAAAAGATTTATATAAGCAAATTAAAATATTTTAGCTGGAAAAGATGTTCAAAAAAAGGGAAAGTTGAAAACACTACTCCACAGAATTTTTTTTTCTTTTCTTGTGCATGATAATGTGGTGTTTAGGTATCTCACACTATATTGAGCACAGAGTACATAAACAGTCTGCTGCTGTCAAAAAGACAGAAATATCATAATGCTACATATGATGTTCAGATTCAAAGAAATAATGTCAAATAATATCAGCATGTATGAAAAAGGAACTACAGCTTCACTTGGCCTTTACTGCAAGAAGACTGAATATGAGGAGCCACTTACAGGGAAGTGAGCCTTTCTCTAGAAACTAACTTATTATATGGTACTTTAGTAGTTTATTTTAGTAGAATCCAAGAACCCTTTTCGTTGCTGAAGTGATAAGCAAAAATGTTAGTAAAGAAACTTAGAGATAAAGCATATACCAACAATACAAGCTCCAGAATGAATAAGAAGTACTTAATTTGCAATTTACAGGTCATGCATTGTCACCAAATGTTTGTGAAGAAGAGCTGGAGATACTGAAATCTTTCATATGTCTTTCATGCCTTGTGCAGTTCATGGAGCCGTAATATGTGAAGTGTATTTGATTTTTTTAAAGTATAGTCAGTTCATCCTCCACACAGTCCCTGTGGCCTTTCTTTAAATAATCCTTCGAAATTCTGAATTTCTGGATTTTTCTGGGCAATTTTTTATTTCAGTGACCAGAACAAGCAGAACTGCAAACAAGCATCAGGAGTTTCAGAGTTCTACCTTATTATAAAAACTGCATGTCTATGGCAAAAACTTAGAAAATATGTATAAACAAAATTAAGAAAGTAAAAGTCATCTATATTCCCTCCAGCTGGAGATGTTGATATAAATCCTTTCCATCTTTCACTGTGAATATCTGCATTTCTATTAATCTGCAATTTTAAGAAGTTTATTTATTACTGGATATACCATTAATTAAATCAAGTATTATAATTAATGTTATTCATTTCCCAACAATATATCAGTAAGTGATGAACTCTTGGGCAAGTGAGCAAGTACATGAGTGATAAAAACAGAGACCTTATTAAGGGGAAATGTATGATTATGTATTTTACATATTTTATATAGGGAGAAATTATATCATATATACATAATATATACATGAAAGAGAATTTCTGACTAGACTACAATGAAGGGAATAATGCTTCCAGAATGTTCTTTGGGAACAATAAAATCATAAGTTATGCAACGAAGACTTTAACATTATAAATCATGCAAAACTGCAAGATATACAGACCTTAATGATGTAAACAGTTAGAAAATGGCAAAGGTAGGAAATATTGGAAACGGTCATAGACTGAAAAATGCCCCTTAGCGTGCATATTATCTGCGACTAGAAAGATAGAGGTATAACACTCATTAAGACTTCAGGAGGGGCAATCCAAGATGGCAGACTAGAGGGTGACTGCATCTCCAGTTACTCCAGAACCCAGGATTCAAGAAGGGGAGGCATTGAGAGATTTGGACTAAAATAGAGCCACTGGGTGAGTCTCCCCCACCCGGTGAAGCACTGCCAGGGTGGCAGGCCTGGATTTGGGTGGCTTATTAGAGTAGGGCAGGGCAACTAGAGTCTCCCCCACCCAGCCCTGAACACTCCAGCGGTGAGTTCTTCACACAGGGCCAGATTCTCCAGCATCTCGGAGCAGGCCCCCCAGTGAGAGCCTTTCTGCACAGAACCAAGCTTCAAGTCCCTGAACCAGGGCAGTGAGTTCCTGCCCGCAGGTTGCTTCAGGGACCAGGACAGGGCAGCCAGGGACTTCCCCAAGCACCCCGCAGCCTGGCCCCCTCCGGTGGGAAGCGCCTTTCCAGGCTAGCTTCTTGGAGCAGATCCCCCAGTGAGAGCCTTTCCACACGCAGCCAGCTCCAAGTCCTGGAACCAGTAGCGGGCTAGGGGCAGCTTTCCTTGGAAGCACTGCATTATCAAGTTACTCCAAGACTTCAGGCTACCGAAGGCAGGAAGGTGATACACTGGAAATCTACAGGGACAATATAAGCCAATAGAAGAATTCTGCAATATCACAAAGTCCAACTGACATCTGACCAATATGAGAAAACAAGGGTAGAAAATGTCCCAAAAAAACCTAGACACTATATCAATAAAACCCAATGACAGCACAGCAGAAGAAATGTCAGAAAGGGAGTTCAGAATGTACATAATTAAAACAATCAGGGAAGCAAACGAGGAGATGAAAGAGCAAATGCAGGCATTGAAGGAGGAGATGAAAGAGCAAATGCAGGCATTAAATGATCGCACCAATCAACAGTTAAAGGAGCAAATACGGGAAGCAAGAGATCATTTCAATAAAGAGTTAGAGATATTGAAAAAAAAAAAACAGAAATCCTTGAAATGAAGGAAAAAATAAACCAAGTTAAAAACTCCATAGAAAGCATAACCAATAGGATAGATCACCTGGAAGACAGAACCTCAGATATTGAAGACAAAATATTTAATCTTGAAATCAAAGTTGACCAAACAGAAAAGGGGTAAGAAATCATGAACAGAATCTACAAGAATTATGAGATATTATGAAAAGGCCAAATTTAAGAATTATTGGGATTGAGGAAGGCTTAGAGAAACAAACCAAAGGAATGGACAATCTATTCATTGAAATAATATCACAAAAATTCCCAAATCTGAAGAATGAAATGGAAAACCAAGTACAAGAGGCTTATAGGACTCCAAATATACAAAATTACAACAGACTCACACCAAGGCACATTATTATGAAAATGCCTAACGTACAAAATAAAGACAGAATTTTAAAGGCCGCAAGAGAAAAGAATCAACTTACATTCAGGGGGAAACCAATAAGAATATCAGCATATTTTTCAATCCAGACCCTAAAAGCTAGAAGGGCCTGGAAAAACATTTACCAAGCCTTGAAAGAAAACGGATGCCAACCAAGAATCTTATACCCAGCAAAACTTACTTTCACATTTGACGATGAAATAAGATCCTTCCATGATAAACAAAAGTTAAAGGAATTTACAAAAAGAAAGCCAGCATTGCAGAACATTCGAGCAAAATATTCCATGAGGAAGAGATGAAAAACAACTATGCAAATCAGCAAGGGGAGGAACTAGCCTAAAGGAATAGCCAAGTAAAGGAGAAACCAAATCATGTCAAAAAACAAAAATGAGTCAAATGACTGGGAATACAAATCATATCACAATAATAACCCTGAATGTTAATTGCCTGAACTCATCAATCAAAAGATATAGACTGGCAGAATAGATTGAAAAGAAAAATCCAACAATTTGCTGCCTGCAAGAGACTCACCTCATAGAAAGAGATACCCATAGACTAAAGGTGAAAGGATGGGAAAAAACATACCATGCACACAGACACAGCAAAAAAGCTGGAGTATCCATCCTCATTTCAGATAATGTGGACTTCAAGCCAAAACTAGTCAAAAGGGATAAAGAAGGAGATTACATACTGCTTAAGGGAAGCATAAATCAGCAAGACATAACGATCATAAATATCTATGCCCCGAACATTGGCTCATCCATGTACATCAAGCAAATCATTCTCAATTCCAGAAATCAAATAGACCACAACACAATAATACTAGGTGATTTTAACACACCTCTCTCACCGCTGGATAGATCGTCCAAACAAAAATTGAATAAAGAAAACAAAGATCTCAATAACACAATAAACAATTTAGACTTAACTGACTTATATAGAATATACCATCCAAAAAAGAACGAATACACTTTCTACTCAGCAGCACATGGATCCTTCTCTAAAATAGACCATGTCTTATGCCACAAAGCTACTGTTAGCAAATACAAGAAGATAGAGATCTTACCTTGTACTCTATCACATCATAATGGATTGAAATTAGAAATAAATGACAGAATAAAAAACAGAAACTTCTCCAATACCTGGAGATTAAATAATATACTATTTTATGATGAATGAATAACAGAGGACATCAGGAGGGAAATAAAAAAAAATTTTAGAAGTAAACGAGAACAAAGACACATCATATCAAAATCTCTGGAACACTATGAAAGCAGTACTTAGAGGAAGATTTATTTCATGGGGTGCATTCAACAAAAGAAGTAGAAATCACCAAATAAACGACTTAACACTACAGCTCAAAGACCTAGAAAAAGAAGAGCAAGCCAACACCAAAAGTAGTAGAAGACAGGAAATAGTTAAAATCAGAGCCCAAATCAGCAAAATTGAAACAAAAGAAACAATCAAAACAATTAACAAAATTAATAGTTGGTTCTTTGAAAAAATAAACAAAATTGATAAAACCTTAGCCACATTAACAAAGATAAAGAGGGAGGAAACTCAAATTACTAAAATTCAGGATGAACAAGGAAATATCACAACAGACATGAGTGAAATACAAAACATAATTAGAAGCTATTTTGAAAATCTATACTCCAACAAAACAGAAAACCTTGAAGACATCAACAAGTTTCTAGAGACATATGAATGACCTAAACTGAACAAGGAGGACATACACAACTTAAATAAATCAATTTCAAGCAATGAAATAGAAGAGGTCATCAAGAGCCTACCAACAAAGAAAAGTCCGGGACCAGATGGGTTCTCAGCCTAGTTCTACGAAACCTTCTAAGAGGAGCTCATTCCAATACTTCTCAAAGTATTCCATAAAATAGAAGAGGAGGGAACCCTCCCAAACTCATTCTATGAAGCCAATATCACCCTGATACCTAAACCACACAGAGACACAACAAGGAAAGAAAATTTCAGATCAATATCCTTAATGAACATCGATGCAAATATTCTCAACAAAATTTTAGCAAATCGCATACAAAAATATATTAAAAAGATAGTGCACCACAATCAAGTGGGTTTTATCCCAGGGATGCAAGGTTGGTTCGACATCCAGAAATCAATAAATGTCATTCACCATATCAACAGACTAAAAGTTAAGAATCACATGATTATTTCAATAGATGCAGAGAAAGCATTCAATAAAATACAGCATCCCTTCATGCTCAAAACACTAGAAAAAATTGGGGTAGTGGGTACATTCCTTAACATTGTAAAGGCCATCTATGCTAAGCCCATGGCAATATCATTCTAAATGGTGAAAAACTGAAAGCATTCCCCCTAAAAACTGGAACAAGGCAGGGATGCCCTCTTTCCCCACTTCTATTCAACATCATTCTTGAGACTCTAGCCAGAGCAATTAGACAAACCAAAGAAATTAAAGGGATACGAATTGGAAAAGAGGAACTCAAACTATCCCTGTTCGCTGATGACATGATTATTTATTTAGAGGAACCTGGAAATTCCTCCAGAAAACTCTTAGAACTCATAAGTGAATTCAGTAAAGTAGCAGGTTACAAGATCAATGCTGATAAATCCAATGCATTCTTATAAATAAGTGATGAATCTTCAGAAAGAGAAATTAGGAAAACTACCCCATTCACAATAGCATCGAAAAAAATAAAATACTTGGGAATCAATCTCACAAAAGAGGTGAAAGACCTCTACAATGAGAACTACAGAACACTAAAGAAAGAAATTAAAGAAAACCTTAGAAGATGGAAAGATCTCCCATGTTCTTGGATAGGCAGAATAAATATTGTCAAAATGGCCATACTACCTAAAGTGCTATATAGATTCAGTGCAATTCCAATTAAAATCCCAAGGGCGTACCTTACAGAAATAGAGCAAGCAATTAAGAAATTCATCTGGAAGAATAAGAAACCCAGAATAGCTAAAACAATTCTCAGTAGAAAGAGCAAAGCAGGGAGTATCACAATACCAGATCTTCAACCCTATTAGAAAGCAATAGTAACGAAAACGGCATGGTATTGGTACCAAAATAGACAGGTAGATCAATGGTACAGAATAGAGGACATGGACACAAACCCAAATAAATACAATTTTTCTCATACTAGACAAAGGGGCCAAAAATATGCAATGGAGAAAAGATAGCCTCTTCAACAAATGGTGCTGGGAAAACTGGAAAACCATATGCAACAGAATGAAACTAAATCCCTATCTCTCACCCTGCACAAAACTCAACTCAAAATGGATCAAGGACCTCGGAATCAGACTAGAGACCCTGCATCTTATAGAAGAAAAAGTAGGTCCAAATCTTCAACTTGTTGGCTTAGAATCAGACTTCCTTAACAGGACTCCCATAGCACAAGAAATAAAAGCTAGAATCAACAACTGGGATAGATTCAAACTAAAAAGCTTTCTCTCAGCAAAGGAAACTATCAGTAATGGGAACAGAGAGCCTACAGAGTGGGAGAATATCTTTGCCACTCATACTCCAGATAGAGTGCTAATTTCCAGAATATATAAAGATCTCAAAAAACTCTACACCAAGAATACAAATAATCCAATCAACAAATGGGCTAAGGAAATGAATAGACACTTCACAGAAGAAGATGTACAAGCAATCAACAGATATATCAAAGAATGTTCCACATCTCTAGCAATAAGAGAAATGCAAATCAAAACTACCCTAAGATTTCATCTCACCCCAATTAGAATGGCGATTATCAAGAACACAAGCAACAATAGGTGTTGGCGAGGATGTGGGGGAAAAGGTACACTCATACATTGCTGGTGGGGTTGCAAATTAGTGCAGCCACTCTGGAAAGCAGTATGGAGATTCCTCAGAAAGCTTGGAATGGAACCACCATTTGAGTCAGCTATATCACTCCTTGGCCTATACCCAAAGGACTTAAAATCAGCATACTACAGAGATACAGCCACATCAATGTTCATAGCTGCTCAATTCACTATAGCCAGATTGTGGAACCAACCTTGATGCCCTTCTTTTGATGAATGGATAAAGAAACTGTGGCATATATATACAATGGAATATTACTCCACCATGAAGAATGATAAAATTATGGCATTTTCAGGCACATTTATGAAATTGGAGGATATCATGCTAAGTGAAATAAGCCAATCTCAAAAAACTAAAGGACGGATGATCTCGCTGATAAGCGGATGTGGACATATAAGGGGGTGTAGGAGGGGTTAGTGTTAGGGTTAGTGTTAGGTTTAGGGTTAGGGATAAGGAGGGTGGTAAGAATGGAGGAAGGAAGGACTGCATAGAGGGTAAAGAGCGGTGGGAGTGGTGTGGGGGAAGGGAAAAAATAACAGAATGAATCAAACAAGATTGCCCTATGTAAATTTATGATTTTTAATTAAAATTAAAAAAAAAAAAAACTTCAGGAGACGTTAGTGTTTCAAAATGTCTAAGCCAGAAGTGATGACTTGAAATTGTTACAAAGTGCCATGATTTCAACATATTTTGTTGCTACATGAAAGAATCCTAAATATTTGTGAAGATAATTAAGAATATGTATTATTTTCCTGAACAAATCTTCAGCACTGACGAGATTATTCTAGCATAAAACTTCTTGCCGATTGCATTTCCATTGAGAAGGGAAGGAGGGGAATGGTCTAAAGAAGCAAGACTCTAGTTAATCATTTTGGAATCAGTGCTTCAGTGAATTTCAAGAAAAATTGCATTGTTTCTAGAATCCTAAATATTATTATGGGGAGGGTAGATTATTCTCTTGTTCTCTGAGTTAAATTTTTCAAAAATATTATTGTTTCTGTACTTGGGGATATAATTGAAATATGTTCAAATAAGTGGATTCAATGATTTAACAGAAAATTTGCATCAAAAGTTTTGCCAAATCCGTACAACACTCATTAATTTAGTGTCATTCTGTTGATCTTATATTTGAGATATTATTTCCTTCAAGCAAGATTTCATTCCTTCATATAATGAATCAACATATAGTCAATGCATTCAAGAGCTACTAAAAGTTACATGTGTTCAACCACATAACAGAATTAGTAAATAATCCTCATTTTTTCACAAAAGAATTGCTTTTTATTTTAACAAAATGAAATAATTTATGAATAAAATGATCAATGCACTCTTGATTGAACATACAGAAACTAGAATGAGGCCATGCTTAATAGTTTAAGCTTTCTCATCAATGGCAATAGATTAAAGCATTGACACATCACATAGCTTTGGGGTTGGGCTTTAAGTCAATTCAAATCCCCTACCTACTAGACACTTGCTCTCAGGAATTATCAGAGAAATACTTCAAAGCATAGCTGGCATCACTGAGTGATGATGTGGCATAAAAGAAAGTTATGGGAATAAATATGAGGCTGACTCCAAAACACTTGAGCAATTCCTTATTCCAGGCTTCAAACATCCCTGATGAAGCAATGAAAATCAATCATTTCCTCAGCATGAAGCTTGACCTTCAGAAAAGGGGTTGAAATGATTTGCTGCAACTTTATACAGAGGTGCAAAGAGACCTTCATTAATAGTCTACTCAGCATATGTCATGTTTTTACCAAAGTGATCTTGAAAGAACCTTCAAAGGAGCAGAGATCAGAATATGATTAAAATAGCATTTGATTAGCTTTCCTTGACTCAGCCTTTCCAGAATATATTTCCACAAAAATATATAAATGAATACACAGAAAGGGATGAAATATCATTAAAAATTCTCAGAAATAATGCTGCCAAATCTTTCATGAGATTCTTTAAGGAAATTCCACTAAATGCATGACCTGTAAAGTTGAACAAAGAATCACAACTCTTAGAAAACTCATGATTCAATTTAGGACCAAAAGTAGCAATTTCTTATTATGCAAGCTAGGAAGTGAGTTTGGTGTTGGCCCTACTAAGATTAACAAAAGAAAAAGCAAGCCCTCCCTTGGCTTTATAAAAAGTTTAATCTGCCATTTTATCCATGGAAAAAAATACATCAAGCCTTCTGTGTGAGGAAAGGTTATTAAAAGTGTGATATGTGGTCACTAACTGGAAGATTCAGATGTTGGAATATTCATCTTTTGGCCATAACTGCACACTTTCCACCACTGCCTTATGTATTCATCTGTTGAAAGAACTCATCCGAAAACCCATCAAATGTGAAAAACAAAATAAGTATTGCTAAGTATTAACCAAACAGAAGGTCATATGCACATAGCTCACCTGCAACTTACTTATGCAATCCTGATTAAAGTATATCAAAGCAGTTCACAAGGAATAAGTACACCTACAGGAATTTTAGATAAAATATTCATTGAGACATCCTTTAGGATGAACCATCCTGATAAAGAACATTATGATGAACTCTTTTTGAGAAAAGTTCAATCAGTCCTTGATAGGGGGTAGTCACAGCATATTGCTCAGTCACACAATGCAGTGTTCAGTGAGATAAACACTAGTTTGTGAACAGAAAGGACAGTTGAGATTGTTCATTAGCAGGTTATGTTATCCTAGTTAAGGGTTGCAACCAAGAGAACCAGAATGAGATCTAGAAGAAACAGACAAGTAAATACACCAAAACAAAAGCCCTATATTTGATAACAGTTTAAGAAATAAAATCATTTAATTTTATTTATTAATGAGAAAATGTTCAAAGATCATCAAATAGTATCTTTTGATCAATTCAATGAATAATTGAATTGAATAATTGAATCAATTCAATGAATAAACAAAAGTATAAATTTTTAAATGAATCCATGTCCATGGTAAGATCTGTATTCATGAAAGACATGTAACTTAGATGAATTATATGTTTTCTCAGACTGGTTCACACGTTGTCTGAATATAAAACAGGCTCGAAATTGGTGCCTCTTAAATGTGAGTTGGATTCTCTTTACTAGAGAAAGACCTCATAAATCTATGTGTGCATGAGATTAGTAACTGGGAGTGCATAATAAATACCCGAATGAATAAAAAAGAAATATAACCTATGGGGAGGAAACAGGGCAGTATTCTGCTGAGAAATTAGGACAATGAATGTTTAAAACAGAGCAACCTTTTCATCATCCCTTCAACCATAATTGCAGTCAACAACAAATCAGTAGGAAAAAGGGGACTTAAATGTAGAACAATCTTGTAATTTAAAGGCAAAACATATCACCACACATGCCTGGAATGCTCTTAAGTACGTTTTGATAAATTTGAGTTCCAGGGCCTGAGTGAAATGCATTACTGCGTATATAAATTAGAGATATACATGATAAAGATTTGAGTAAAGATAAATTAATAGGAGGTAAGAAATTTTTTTTTTCCTCTGAGGTGCAAGTAAGATTTCCCTTGAAGATTCAGTAAGATTTCAATATGAAGCATTGACAAATTTCACATGGGAACAATATAATCAAAGCCGTAGATACGAAAAGAATGAAACCAACAAAAGAATTCTGAATAGCAATAAATAGGAGGTAAGACAGAATGTGGACTAAGCCTCTTCTGTGAGTGACTTAATGCACTGAGGCAAAGACATCAAGGGTTGGAGCCACTGTAAACATTCAAGTTACACTCACAATTCATAGTTCATAGGATCTGGCTCTCCTCAAAAGGGAGCCAGCCAGGTACTCTATGCTTGGGAACACCTAACAGTTTTGTAAACTAAAGGGCTAAATGGGAATTTGTAAGAAAATAGAGGCAGAGGTAGGAGGTGAGCTGACAAGAAATGCCATTTGAACACAACCACACAACACACACAAAAAAGTGCCAGTTTGAAAATGTACAGGGTACAGATTGGGATTAGAAACCAAAAGCTCTCTGGGTAATAAGTTAACCATAATATATCAGCTTAAGCTATAGCATTCACCTCTCCTGATCATCTTACTGTAGCTCTTCTACCTATTTATAGAAATTTTTTCTTACCCTCCTGAAAATTCATATGTGGAAGAATGAAACTAGATCCTTATCTCTTACCCTGCATAAAAATCAGATCAAAGTGGATCAAAGACTTAGGAATTAGACCAGAAACTTTGCAACAGTTAGAATAAAACACAAGCTAAATACTCCAACATATTGGCCCCGTCACCAACTTCCTTAACAAGACACCTAAAGCTCAAGAAATACAACCAAGAATCAATAAGAGGGACAGAATCATATTAAAATGCTTCTGCACAGCAAAGGAAATGATTGATTAAGAGTGTAAAGAGGGAGACTACAGAATGGGAGAAACTCCTTGCCAGCTACTATTCTGACAGAGGATTAATATCCAGAATATATAAAAAACTCAAAAAGCTTAACACCAAAAACCCAAATAGCCCAATCAATAAATGGGCAAAAGAACTATACAGGCATTTCTCAAAATCAGAAACACAAATGACCAACAAATATGGGAAAAAATGTTCAACATCTCTAGCAATCATGGTAATACAAATCAAAACTACATTGAGAATGTTTCTCACTCCAGTCAAAATAGCAATTATCAAGAATACAATAATAAATCCTGAGGATATGGAGGAAAACGTACACGTATGCATTGTTGGTGGGACTGTAAATTAGTACAACCACTATGGAAAGCAGTACGGAGATTTCTCAAAAGGATAGAAATGGAACCACCATATGACCCAGCTATCCCACTCTTCAGTACTTCTCCAAAAATAAGTAAAATGAACACACTGTAGTAACACTGTCACATCAATGTTTAAAGTAGTGCAACTCAATAGTCAAGTTATGGAACTATTCCAGGTACCCATCAATAAATAAATAGATCAAGGACATGTGGTAAATATACACAATGAAGTTTTACTAAGCCTTAAAGAAGAATGGCATTTGCTAGAAAATGGATGGAACTAGAGAACACCATGCTAAGTGAGATAAACCAGACTCAGAAAGTCAAGCATCAAATGTTTTCTCTCATATGCTGAAGTTAGAGCAAAGTAAGGCAGAAATGATGGTGGGGAGGTATCATAAGGTTAGAGGGAAGATCAGTGGAGTAGAAGATTGAGGGTGAGAGAGTAGGATGTGAAAGAATAAGAAATGCAGAATGAATTCGACAGAATTATGCTACATACACATCGAGTATATCACAGTGAATTCCACCTCTACATATGTTTATAAGACATCAAAAATAAATTTGGGGCTGGGGCTGTGGCTCAGTGGTAGAAAGCTTGCCTGGCACATGTGAGGCACTAGGTTTGAGCCTCAGCACCACATAAAAATAAATAAAGGGATTGTGTTCATCTACAACTAAAAACAAATTTTTAATAACATAAATTAAAAAATAACTGACCAGTAGAGTAGAGGAGAGGAAATAGGAGGAGGGAGGAGAGAAGAAAAAGAGGAGGTACCTGGGACTGAAATGGAGCAAATGAAACTCCATGCTTATAAGATTATGTCAAAATGAGTCACACTATTACATATAACTATAATGTACTAGTAAAAGCGTAAAAAATTTAGTTACCCTCCATGCATTTGCTGTCTGATTCATGAGCACTTGTGAATTAGAGTTACTATCAACTAATGATGAATATAATGCAATGATTACTGTTGTACTCACATAACTTGATTTCAGAATACAAGGGTTGGTTTGGATCTACTTAATAAAAACAAATGCAATTCAATTTGCTTATAAACCAATGTATCGAATCAATTTGAGTCTGGGGACAGTGGTCTGGGTGCAATTATTCAATGTAGCTCATCTCAAAAGTCCTTTTGGACCCTTGGAATCCACAAATTTTACCATTTTCTTTTAATGATTTATCTTCACATTATATCGCTCTCCAGTTTTAATCATCCTTTAGTAGGAGTTTGCTTTTAGTTTTTATTACAAGCCATACATTTTTATTGTGGTAAAATATCCATACTATAAAATTTCCTATTCTAAACATTTTAGGGTTAGGGTTCAACAGTATTAAGGGCACTCACATTCTGCTGCAACCATCATCACCATCTGTCTCAAGAATTTTTTTCATCCTCCCAATCTCTGTACTCATTTAATAATAGCTCCCATTCCTCCCTCCTTCAAGGCTTAATAACTGCAAGTCTACTTTTGGTCTCTATGAGTTTGCCTATCTAGATATCTCATATACATATGATATTGTTCTTTTCTGGTTAGTTATTTCACCCAGAAAAGTATCTTCAGAATTCATTCATGTTGTAGCATGTGCCAGAATTTCATCCCTTTTTAAGATTGTATAATATTCCACTGTATGGAAATCTTCTGTTTTGTTCTCCTATTCATCTGAAAATGGGCATGTGAATTGTTTCTATCTTTTGCTTTGTGCTATGGACTTTTGTTACATACATTGCCTCAGAAAATTTGGTCCATGTGATAACAACTGTGTGATTTATTGAGGATTCTTTGGCCTAGCAATAAAATTAATTTTAGTTAAGATTGAATGCATAATTGAAGATATTTGAATCTTCTATTCACCGTTCACATCAAATGTATGTTTTCTGAGTTCCTACATAGTAGCAAAATAGTTTCCTCCAGAATGGGGTATGTGGGAGGAGAAGCAGCTATGGGTTGGATATAACCCACATTACATTTTCTTCATGTTTACAGGATTTTACCCCGTTTAGAAATATTAATTTTGGTTTGAATAATAAGACATTTCTTCTTTGTATTGAAAAATAGGTTTCTTTCCTCTTTAGCCAATATTATGATTTCCTAGGAATATACTAACGATTTTCTTGATTTCAGCAGGTCTCCTCTTGGCCAATCTCTTGTTCCCACTTTATTCTCCTCTGGAAAATGACCTCAGAGCCATGTCACATTGTCTTTTGTCTAAGATACCCTCTAAGAGTGGAGTGTCATCTTCGGGAACTCCACTCACCTGAAGAAAATAATTTCCATTGCCAGAAGGAGAAAGAAGTTTCGCAGAAGTCCAAGGGGCTGGTAGGGTAGCATCTTGTATTCCAGAGGCTGAGATCCTGGCAACATTAAGGTTCCCAAAACATGGCACGGCCACATTGAGGAATTCTAAGGTGTTTTAAGCAGATGAAGAATGAAACTAAAGGCTCAATCAAATATTGCGATGGATAGTTCTAAGACAGGATTTTCTCAAGGATGCATCTCCCTTACTGAAGAATTCCAATTAATAAATATTAAAATAATAAGAGAAATATAAAATTGTCACTGGGCAAAAAATGGTAATTGTGGCAATGAGATTCACTGATGAACACAAAATCAGTGGGTGACTGTCATCCATGTTGTAGAATGAAATAGAATTTTATTTTTCCTAAAGTTGAGAAATAACTCCATCATATGAATTATCGCAGTGGAGATACAACTTACAGAATGAGAGACAATCTTTGCCAACTACTTTTCTGACAGAGGAATAATATTCAGAATATATAAAGAACTCAACAAACAACTTTAAAAAATCCAGTCAATGAATGGGCAAATGAACTGAAGCCTCTCAAAAGAGGCTGAAATGGACAATAATCTCATGAGAAAAAAATGTTTAACATCTTTACCTTTCAGGGAAATGCAAATCAAAACTGCATTTAGATTCCTATTTTACTCCAGTGAGAACGAAAGTCATCAAGAATACCAGTGCCAGGAAAAGGAATCATATATTATTGGTGGGAATGTTAGTACAGCCACTGTGGAAATCAGCATGAAGATTTCCTCACAAAGATAAAAATAGAACTACTTTATAGTTAGTCCTGCTAAACTACTCTTGGGTATTTATCCAAGAGAATCAAAGTCAGCATACCTTACAGATACATGGATACCCGTGTTTATCACCACACAATTCACAATAGCCAAGTTATGGAATCAGTCTAAGTGTCCATCAGTGGATGAATGAATGGATAAAGAAAATGTGGTACATATACACAATGGGGTTTTATTTAGCCATAAGGAAGAATAAAATTACGTGATTCCCAGGCAAGTGGATGGAACCGAAGCCAATAATTTTCAGTGCAATTATTCAGATTCAGAAAGAAAAGTATCATGTTTTCTCTCATATGTGGAAGCTTGGAGTTAAAAAAAGAAAAAAACGGGAAAAAAGGATGCCATGAAAGTAGAACGGAGACCATTAGGACAGAGGGGGTTCAGGAGAAGGGAGAAAAGAGGGTAGAGGAGTATCGGGAAGAGAAATTGATCAAATTACACTTCAGTGTATATATCATAAGCCATAATGAAGCCCCCCATTCTGTGTAATTAATAAGCATCAACGTTTTCGAAGTTCTACTTGTGTAGCCAACAAACAAGCAAACAAAAAGCCATTCATTTATGGATGGACATATGCCTTGTTTCCAGTTATTTTCTTTTGTAAATAATTTATTTCTTGTTCTTCATTTTTTTCTTCTATCTCAGATCTTCCTTCTGGGATCATTTTCTTTCTGCCCAAAGGTGATTGTTGTTAAGGATCTCTCCCTCCCTTCTCTCTCCTCTCTTCTATTCTCCTCTCTCTCCCCCACCCCATCTCACTCTCTCTCTGCTAAAAATATTCTATTCTGCCCTCCTTTTTGAAAAGTACTTGTATAAAATATGTGCAAATATCGTTTTCACTTATTTTCTTATAGCATAATGAAAACATCATTTCATTCTCTTCTGACATCCTTTATTGCTAGTGACAAGTTTGCATTCATTATAATTGTAGCATCCAGGTTCAAAAGAGTTGCCACTATCTCTTTTGCTCATGGACCATTATAATAGCTTCCTATTATCCTCCCTGCCTTCAGTCTTGCTCCCACTTAAGCAATCCCCTAAATGCAATAAGAATGATTTTGTTTTCTAAAACTTAAGTCTGATTATGCCATTGCCTGCTTTCCACTGTGTAATTGTTTAATTCCTCAATACACTCACAGCAGGCTCTGGTCCCTGCATCTCTCTAGAGATATCTTGCCACTACTCCATCACACTACCTTCCAGCCAGTTGATATCTTTCACTTCGTGGAGTCAGCTATACTCTCTCATGTTTCTAGGCCCTTTATAAATTGGAGTCCTTTTTTAAAAAAATTATTTATTTTGAGCCATTGTACACGAATGGGGTACAACTGTTTTTTCTCTGGTTGTACACAAAGTAGAGTCACACCATTTGTGCAATTATACATGTATATAGGGTAATAATGCTTGTCGCATTCCATTATTTTTCCAACAACCCACCCTTTCCCCAAACCTCTTTTTCCTCTATAAAGTCTCTCCTTCCTCCATTCTTTCCTCCCTCCCATCCCCCCATTATGTATCATCATCTGCTTATCAGAGAAATCATTAGGCCTTTGGGTTTTGGGATTGGCTTATCTCATTTAGCATGATATTCTCCAACTGCATCCACACTTCAGATAGAGCACTTATCTCCAGAATCTATAAAGAACTCAAAAAATTTTACACCAAGAATACAAATAACCCAATCAACAAATAGGCTAAGGAAATGAGCAGACATTTCACAGAAGAAGATCTACAAGTAATCAACAGATATATGAAAAAATGTTCAACATCTCTAGTAATAAGAGAAATGCAAATCAAAACTACCCTAAGATTTCATCTCACCCCAATTAGAATGGCGATTATCAAGAACACAAGCAACAATAGGTGTTGGCGAGGATGTGGGGAAAAAGGCACACTCATACATTGCTGGTGGGACTGCAAATTAGTGCAGCCACTCTGGAAAGCAGTATGGAGATTCCTCAGAAAGCTTGGAATGGACCCACCATTTGACCCACTCCTTGGCCTATACCCAAAGGACTTAAAGTCAGTATACTACAGTGATGCAGCCACATCAATGTTCATAGCTTCTCAATTCACAATAGCTAGACTGTGGAACCAACCTAGGTGCCCTTCAATTGAAGAATAGGGTCCTTCTTCAGTTGATACTCTGTCTACCTCCCTCTTACTCTACAGGGCTCACTGAGATATCACATCCAGCATCCTCATAACGCCCTCTACTGTCCTCATGGTGGAACTACTGCTTTTGTTGTACAGTAGCCACCACCTCATCAATGAGCTATGAAGGAATATATTCCAACACATTCCATGGATTCCTTCACATAGCACCAAACTTTATGTACACATAATTTTATGTATACAGTGCATACCTTTTCTCTATACACATAGAGATCTATGATAGATTTTAATTTATAAATTAGACATAATATTATAATAAAAACAACAAAATAAGCCAATTATAAAATATATTGTAGTAAAAATTATGTATACCTCATGAAAGTTTTTTCAGGAATTTTCCATTTAATATTTTTGGACCAGAAAGTCAATTTTTGTTGTCCCCAAGTAACTGAAACTGTAGAAAGTGAAACTGTAGCTAAGGAAGGGTTTCTACAATTCTCTTTGTATCCCATTAGATCTTTAATTCCAAGAAAATAGAGGCAGGGTCTTTTTAATTTTCAACTTTTTAATCATTACTTGACATATAGTAGCACTTGATAAATATTTTTAATTAAGTGAATAAATGAGTGGGGACACAGAAAGTCCTTAAGGTGTCCAGTGACTGTATATTACTTGGAATCAATTAAAACAAGTATTAGTTACAAGCATGTGAAGAAATTTCAGAATATGATGGCCATAGAACCTAGATGACATTTTAAACGTGTACACGTATCCCAAAAACTGGAAGATCCTTACTGCAAAAAAGAGTTAACTTGTTTACACAGAATACAGAAAGAATTGTCAAATCTGACCACAATGAGAATGAGATATTAAATATTAAGTAGAAGATCTAAGCGTAAAGAGCTGGAGGAACTGGATGATAATAGAAACAAACACTATCAAAAGTTCTCATTAAAAATTTTATATAGGGCTGGGGAGATAGCTCAGTTGGTAAAGTGCTTGCTTCACAAGCACAAGGGCCTGGGTTGAATTCACAGCAACACACACACACACACACACACACACACACACACACACACACACACAAATCTTATGTAAGATTTAACTTTGAACTCAAAAAACTTAACACCAGATCAATAAATGGGCAAAGGAACTGAACAAACACTTCACAGAAGAAGAATGGTCCAAAAATATATGAAAAAATATTCAGCATCTCTAGCAATTAGAGAAGTGAAAATCATAACTACACTGAGATTCCATCTCACTCTAGTTAGAATGACCGTTGTAAAGAGTACGGGTAACAATAAATGTTGTCCAGGATGTGGGGAGAAAAGTATTCACATACATTGTTGGTGGGCCTGTAAATTGGTGCGACCATTATGGAAAGTGGTATGGAGATTCCTTAGAAAACTGGAATGGAACCACCATTTTACTCAGTTAATCCCACTCCTCAGTCTATACCCAAAGGACTTAAAAACAGCATGCTACAGTGATGCAGCTACATCAATGTTTACAGCAGCTCAACTCACAATAGCCAAGCTATGGAACCAATCAAGGTAACCTTCAATGAATGAATGAATAAAGAAAATGTGGTATATATACACAATGGAATATTACTCAGTCTTAAAGAAGAATGATATAATGGCATTTGCTGGTAAATGTATGGAACTGGAGAATATCATACTAAGTGAAATAAGCCAATCCCAAAAAATCCAAAAGCCAAATGTTCTCTCTGGTTTGTGGATGCTCACCCAAAACAAGGGAAGTTGGGACAAGGAATAACAGAAATCCATTGGAATGGACAAAGGAAAACAAAGGTAGGGGGGGAGTGGGGAGGGAAATAGGGAAGACAGTAGAATTAATCGGACATAACTTTCCTAGACCTGTATTTGAATACATCACCAGGGTAACTAGGCATCATGTACAATCCCAAGAGTGGGATACTAAATAGAATAAGATATACTCTATGTATGTATAATACATATGTATAATTTGCCAACATACATTCTACTGACACATATAACTAAAAAGAACAAATTCAAACAGTTAACCTTATTCTTTTCCTTTATTTTCTTTGTATTTAACAAACCAGATATTACTACATGCTGTCTCTCAAAATGTAAAGCAATCACTCAAAACTGAAAATCCACTAAAGATTAAAATAATGCATAATTTCACCATTATTAAATATACCACCACACATTACACAGGTCTTACCCTGATCATTTGATTTGTCTCCAAACCTCATCAGTGAAGTTCTAACACAGAAGATCCCAATACAAGTAATTTCATCAGGAATAGTGGAAAGACAGAAAATTAGGAAGCCACTCATTACAGTTTACTGAAATTATTCCTGACACAATAAGATGAGTGCTCAACTCTGATGAGCCACACGCATTCACTTTGACTTTCAGCACGTTTAATGTGCTGCCACACGATTATTCAGACTTTACCTGGTCTGAAATTGCTAACTTACCTCCAAGTTTCTCATTCATTTTCTGTGCTTATGGGTAGGCACTCCACACATAAGGACTTGGAAACTACCAATCTACAGTTCTGAAAACTTAATTTTTTTCCTAAAACATTTTCCATTTTAGAAATATATTATGTTACTAGCCTTTTTATAACATTTAATATCATATCACGAAGATAACACTTGTGAAGTAATATCAGATATTATACACTTAATTTCATCAAAACCTCCTGCACACCAGGGAAGAAACTCAACCTTTACTTTGTGTTCAAAAAAACTAGCATGCCATCTATAGATCTGTAGTCTCTCGCTGGTCTGTGAATACTATGCAGAAATCCACAGTTTGTGCTAATTTAAGATAATTGGTTGTGCTAGCCTCAGTTACCTTCCATTCCTCACGATTATGAGCAACTGCATCCAGTTGTCTCCTGGGCAGTTAACTGATTTGTATTTAAATATTTTTCTTATATTACAGTTATAATTAAAGATATTGAACTTAAGAATCAGATAAATTTGACCTGTGGTAAAAGAAGTTGTTCATTTCTACGATAAGCAAGCATAAATTTTACAAAGTATGGCAAGAGAACTGTAGAGAACTGTTGAAGTTTTAGGGAATGAAGGCCAGAGGATTTAAAATCTCTATTTAAGTAAACACCTCATGACTTCTGCACCCTGATTAAATTAAATCAGATGCCTGTAAAACAGGCATGCATGCTTAGCATTATCAATTTACTTTCTATCTGGCTCACCATGAAATGTGTCATATTGAAAATTGGCATCATTCTAATTGACATTGACCCGTGTCAACTGTGGATTAGCAGTTTTGCTTCAGTGATTGCATCGCTAGTGGGAAATGCCTAATTGCTATAATTTCATTTTAAAATAGGTTGCAGCTAAACTAACCCAGCTAAAAATGCAACCCATCCTTTGGAAAGAGCCTTTTTTATCTACTTAACTATTTACAAATGCAGGCTAGGAAACAACATGGAAAGAGGTCAAGGCAACTGGATTCATATTCAGAATTCAGAAATTGTTGAATTTGCTACAGACTCCCACAGCCTTGAATGGAGCTTTTTACATTACGAGGTCTCAATTTCCACATGTTTAAATAAGGATTGAATTAAACTAGCTTTGTGTGTGTGAATGCTTGCTATTGAGGAGTGAACCCATGGGTGCTCTCTGTATCACTGAGCTACATCCCAGACCTTTTAATTTTTTATTTTGAAAGAGGATCTTGCTAATTTTCCCAGGCTGGCCTCAAACTTGAGATTCTTCAGTTTTCCAGGTCACTAGGATTATAGACAGGGGTTCCCATGCCCAGTAGCTTCAACTATCTTTAGAGTCCTCCATAATCCTAAAATGTCTTGACTTCCAATCATTACTAGGTTTGCATTTTTAAATTCAATAATAAATCCTATTATTGAAACGTGGTTTATTTCTGATAGAAGTCATTTCCTCAAAGATACGTCATTTTGATGATATTTTTGTGTGCATTTTATGTGAATATAGCAATTACTTTAATACAAATAGGCTCTGAAGAAAAGAATCTAATGTCTTATCAAATAGATTTTTTTTCGATTTGCCTATGTGAATGTAATATCCTGAAAGTTATTGCTGATCAAATGATATCCTGCCAATTGATAAATTTCTAACACCTGATCCTAAAAAGCATGTGCCAGGAAAATATTACTCAGAAGCAGGTTTTCAAGTTTAGTTGTTGTTATGACACTTTCTATTGGCACATTAATAGAAGTACTTTTGTTTTAGGGTGACATTGACACATATCTGCATAGATAAATTAGCATTTCAATCTAACACTGACATTTGGTTGGAATCGCAAGTTCATATGTTAGTGTAAATGGACCCAAACAATTCCACTGAAATCTTTGAACAATACAAGCTCATTGTCGTGTGTGCTTGCTACTAAAATGGAATAATGTTGACAACCCTTGCTCTATGTCTGATCTCTGCATCTTCATGTGTTGAATATTTAAAACGTAGCATAGAACCAAAACATAGGAAAAGAAGCTGCATTTTAACATTCATGAAGGTATGTTTACTGATACTTTTTTCAAAACTGTTTTCTATGAAGATTCTACAAGATAAATACACATCTTTTTATCTTGTTTAACAAGACCATTTATGTCCTCACCCTCTCTGATTCTTCAGTTTTATTGTCTGCTATTTCCTCATTTTTCATTTGATCTCAGCTACACTGATTTATTTCACATAGTTTTCTTATCATGTCTTGCTGTGGTGCCTCTGGACCTGCTTACTGTCTCCCTTTTCTTCCTTACCTGGAAAGTTCCTCTGATATCTCTTCTATTTTCTGTTTCTTTTTTCTTTTTTTTTAATTTTTATTTTGTGGGGGGAGTACCAAGGATTGAACTCAGGGGCACTCCACCACTGAGCCACATCCCCAACCCTATTTTGTATTTTATTTATAGACAGTCTCACTGAGTGGCTTAGCACCTCGCTTTTGCTGAGGCTGACTTTAAACTCATGATTCTCCAGCCTCAGCCTCCTGAGCCACTGGGATTACAAGCAAGTACAACTCTGCCCCACTCCCTACTATTTTCATGGGAGTCTTCCCATTTTTTTACTTTTTCTAATTTTGGTTCAGCTTCTGCATATGAGAGAAAACATTTGATTCTTGCATTTCTAAGGCTGGCTTATTTCACTTAGAATGATGTTCTCCAGTTTCATCCATTTGCCAGAAAATGCCATCATTTCATTTTTTTTGGGGTGCTCAGTAAAAGTCATTATGAATACATAATACATTTTCTTAATCCGTTTATCTGTTGAAGGGCACCTGGGCTGGTTCCATAACTTGACTATTGTGAATTGTGTTGTTATAAACATTGATCACTATAGTATATGCTAATTTTAGTCAAATCAAAGTAAATCAAAGATCTAGTATTAGACCAGAATTTTGCAACTGCTGTAAGAAAACAGGCTCAACATTCCAACTTTTTGGTGTAAGCATCAATTTTCTTAACAAGACCCCCTAAAGATCAAGAAATAAAACCAAGAATCAATAAATGGGATGCCATCATATTAAAAAGCTTCTGCACAGCAAAGGAAAAAATTAAGAGCATGAAGAAAGAGCCTACAGAATGGTATACGATCTCTGACAGCTACTCCTCAGACAGGGGATTAATATCCAGAGAACATAAAGAACTCAAAAAATTTACCACCAAAAAATAATAATAACAACATTACCCTATGTAAATTTATGATTACGCAAATGGTATGCCTTTACTCCACGTACAGAGAACATGTATCCCATTCATTTACATTAAAAAAACCAAAACCAAGCAAATAATAATAATATAATAATAACCCAATCAATAAGTGGGCAAAAGAACTAAACTGAAATTTCTCAAAAGAAATAAAATTGCTAACAAATATGGAAGAAGGAATGTTCCACATCCTTATCAATCATGGAAATGCAATTTAAAACTACATTGAGATTTCATCTCACTCCAGTTAGAATGGCAACTACCAATAATAAAAATAAAGATAAATACTTTTTATTTTTTATTTTTTACAGACTGAATTTTGATTCATTGTACACAAATGGGGTACATCATTTCATTTCTATGGTCGTGCACGATGTAAGTTCATACCATTGGTGTAATCATTAAAGATGTGGGAGAAAAATGTACACTCATACATTGTTGGAGGGACTGCAATTAGCATAACCACTTTGGAAAGCAGCATGGAGTTTCCTGAAAAGCCTAGAAATGGAACTACCGTAGGACCCAGCTATCTCACTCCTTGATATTTATTCAAAAGATCTAAAATCACCATTCTATCATCATTCATCCTTTAATTCAAGAATATTGATTGAGCACCTTCATGTACACAAGTCTAATATAGATACTGGGAATGGTCTTGAAATCTTATGATTAAATGCATTAAGTCAAGCAATTATAAATAACTGAAGATTTATATTAAGGGAATGTAAATGCTATAAGAAAACACAAGAAATCCAAACTGGAGGTGGCAAGAAAGGTATAGTGGGCACTGTGGCACACCACTCAACTTGTTCCTTTGGGACTAAGACAGTTATTTACACATCTGCAGGGAGGATGGTGCAACTCCTGCCTAATTCTGCTTCCTTCTCACCTTTTAGGTAATGATCCTGAGAGTGTTCCTTAATAAAATTCACATGCAACCTTCCATGTTATTTTGGGAAAGATAGAAGGGAAAGAATATGGGGAAAAAATTAACATCTCAGAAAACAGCTGAAAAACGTACCATGGTTAACTAGGCACAGACAGTGAGATAAAATCCTGTTGGGGGCTGTGCCATGTTGGTGGCGCGGGATGGCGCCTGATCACATCGGCAGCCAGGAGGTTAATTGACATAAGCACACTCAGGTGATTTTCTCATCCACGCACACAATGTATGCGCATGTGTTCTCCAGCACTAATTGCCTGCTCAGAGCATCTCGCCTAATCTTTGTGTAAGAGGCGTGGCCCTGCTCTCCGCCTCCTGGAGGTGATATAAGCCTCGGCGGAGTGAGACAGAGAGACAGCAGCCATTACCAGAAGAGCAGTAGCAGAAGACACGCGGCGCAGCAGTAGCCAGAGAAGAAGACACGCCAGAGCAGCCATTAGCAGCCAGAGGGAAAAATACGCGGCAGTAGCTAGTAGGGACATACGAAACAGCAGCCATTAGCAGAAAAGCCAGAAGAAAGAACACAGCAGCGAGCAGGGGCAGCGGCGGAAGGCAGATCGCAGAACGGAGAACTGAGACGCATCACTAGGGCACCTTGGGTGGACGTACCCTTAGTTCACAGGATGCAGGACTTTAAGGCGTAGCAAGTTTCTCTCTTAAGCAAAGTCTCTCTCTCTGATAAGTAAAGTCTCTCTCTCTGATAAGCAAAGTTTCTCTCTCTCTCCTCTCAAAGCAAGTAAACCTCATTTCCTCTATCCTCTATAAGTAAACAAGCAAGAAAGCAGTGCACTAAAGAGAAAGATAGAAGTGCCTCAGTTTCCACTCCACCACCCATAAGACCTGTGCAAGTTGTTGCTGCAGGCGGTGACAAATATCCATGGATTTTGGAACCGCAAAGAGCCAGCGACAAAATCCTACATAGACCAAACATCATGTGCAAGTTTCCAGAAGACAAAGTGTGTTATTACTCAGCTTTGCACCACTGTGACCAAAAGGCCCAACAACAACAACTTGGAGAGGGAAAAATTATTTTGACTCACATTTTCAGAGGTTCAATCCATGGTGGGCAGCATCCGTTGCTCTGGGACCAAGTGAGGCAGAACATAATGGTGAAAGGGTGTGGCAGTGAGAAGCTGTTCCCTAAAGGCAGCCTGGACAGAGAGAGAGAGGGAAAACCTATTTAGTTTTGTTTGCTTGCTTGACCATGAAGATTTGGTTAAATGTGAGTGTCAGGTAAGAAGCAAAGAAAGTTGAGACTGTATATTGTAGCAAAATCTGAATGATTAAGGATAGCTGCATATCTCAGTTATAATAGACTGACTATCTGAGGCTTAAATCTACAATTATTCAGGATTTGGAACACCTTTGCATTTCTCTACAGAATATAAATATTGAAAAAATATTATTAAGGAATTCATATTTTGCTTACTTTTAGAGGAGTTATTTTTATTGCAGACTATAGAGGATACAACTTAATAACTTCTGCTTTGATATGTTTTCATCTGTAATAGGTTTTAGATATGGCCATACATTCATACATTCTCCTTTCGAAACATTAACTTAATTAATTTCCCTATTTTTGAATGTGGGGTTGGAAGTAGGGTTCCTGACCAGAATATTGCAAAAATTGTGCTATGTGACTTCTGAAGTTAAAACAAATAAGTGTCTGAGTGTAAAAAGAGCTAGTTTAAAGGACAACTTCTGCCTTGTTATTCACTTGGATCATTTCTCTGAAGGAAGCATGTCACCATGCTGTGGAGATTCTCAGTGAGTCCCATGGAGATACCTACCTAGAAATGACCCACTGTGCTGCCATGTGAACCATCGTGGAAGCACATTTTCTAGTATCAATCAACCCTTCAGATGATTCTAACCTGCTTCCTGACAATATACAACTCCACACTTTCCCTACCAGGGCTTCAGCCCTTCCAGCTAGGACTACAGATACTGTGGAGCAGAAATACGTTATCCATAGTGGTTCCTGCCTGCATTACTGTTCCAGAGAAACCATGAGATAATAGTGACTATTCTTTCTTTTAAGCACTTAAATTTTGGGGTAATTTGTTTCATATGAGCAAATAAATAGTGTACCTCCCCCAAATTCCTCTGGTCATTTGAGCAACTAAAGATTCTCCCTATTCTTATTGTTTGCATCTACTAAGCAATCTCCATCCCAGCTGCTGGAAAGATATATGCTTATTCTTATCATCCTTCTAGTTCAGGAATATTTCAGCCACTATATCCAATTGCCTAATTTCATGGGGCTTCTAAATTATTTTGCTATCATTGCCAACATGGTTAAACTCTTATGGATGTGCCATAAGCTGTAGATCATGTGCCCTGGATAATGGAGTAAATTTGAAGAACTCTAAACAAATCAACCACTGTTTCCATTCATCTTGTACTGATTATTCTAGTCAATGGCATCATACAAGAAAAAGAAACAATGTTTGAAAAAAATTAAAGGGAAAAAATGACCTTGAATGAAGATGCAAAGCATTTCTACGTGTAGCTTAGTATTTCTTTTCCCAAATTTAAATGTGACAGTAAGAATTTCAAAAATCCATAGTAAACAATTACAGGTAGAAAGAGTAATTGTTATCTGGAACTCCTTTCACGTTTCTAAGTATGTGAGGAAAGTTTGTGCATTTTATGTGAGTGAATTTTGTTATAAATTCTGGTTGTGGTTAGGGAGTATAGGGCTACTAGTACCTACCTGACTGATTTAGGAAGGAATATGTGCAGAGAGATCTCATTTTCAATGAGACCAGTGTCTCTAATGTGGTATTCTGTATTCATGTTCTCTCTATGAAATCCAATCCACCTTTATTACATCCCTAGATAATTACATTAGAAGACTCTGTTCATTAAAAATATTTCCACTGACTTTTAAATGAAATAGGATGGCAGATTAAATTAACATGGTTCACTACCCTCTCTAACCAAAGAAAGGTTTGGAAGAATATGAATACAACAATAAAAATACAGAGAAATACATAACTGAATTTTTTTAAAAAAGGAAATGGGTTTTAAAATTTATTATTTTATTTTAAAATTTTTTGTTACTTTTATTTATATGTGAGAGTAGAATTAACTTTTTTATTTGTTCCCACTAGTTGTACATGACAGAAGAATGCATTTTGACACAACATACATAAATGGAGTATAAATTGTCATTTATCTGGTTGTACACGATATAGAGTTACACAGGTCATGTAATCACACATGCACATAGGGTAATAATGTCCAATTCATTCTATTCACAATCCTACCCCCATTCCCCACTCCCTTCCCTATACTCCCCTCTGTTTAGTCCAAAATACCACTATCTAAATCCCCAATTGTGAATTAGCATATCAGAGAAAATATTCAGCTTTAGTTTTGGGGGATTGGCTTCTTTTGCTTAGCATAATGTTGTCCAGTTCCATCCATTTACCAGCAAATACAATTATTTCATTCTTCTTTAAGGCTGAGTAATATTACCTTGTGTATATATACCACATTTTCTTTAACCATTCATCAGTTGAAGGTCACCAAGGTTGATTCCATAGTTTAGCTATTGTGAGTTGAGCTGCTATGAACATTGATGTGGCCATGTCATTATACTATGCTGATTTTAAGTCCTTTGGGTAAATGTGAAGGAATGGGATAATTGGGTCAAATGGTGCTTCTATTCCAAGTTTTCTGAGGAATCTCCATACTGCTTTCCAATCATGGTTGTACCAATTTTAGTCCCACCAGCAATGTATGTGTGTGTTTCTTTCCTTAATATTCTTAATAATTGCCATTCTGACTGGAGTGAGTTAAAATCTCAGTGTAGTTTTAATTTGCAAGGAAATGCTTTCCTTTACCAAATATATATATTTGTTATGGTCAAAAAATGAAAATGAAGCCAGGTGTGGCAGCACACACCTGTAACCCCAGCAGCTGGGGACACTGAGGCAGGAGGACGGAAAGTTTAAAGCCAGCCTCAGCAAAAGAGAGGCACTGAAGAACTCAGTGAGACCTTGTCTCTAAATAAAATACAAAATAAGGCTGGGGACGTGACTCAGTGGTCGAATGCCCCTGAGCTCAATCCCTTGTACCCCCAAAATCCACCCCCCAAAGAAAAGAAAATGAAACCCAGGCAATACTGTAGCAACTTGAAACTCAGGGAAAGTTTTAGATGAAGGTATTATGATTATATGGGATTTTAACACCCATCTATCTAGAGGCATCTGTGGCCAAGAGCCTTGCATAACTCTAGAACCTTAAAATATCTGCCTATTTACTGACAGAATTAAGTAAAAATCCACACATGAGCCAAGGAAATGTATCTCTACCTTGAAAGTATTAGGTTCAGTTTGAAAATAGCATGCTCCTTCAGCAGGTCACTCATCTTATTTAAATTAACTTCATAGTTCAGAAATTCCAAATTAAGAAATTGACATAAAAACAATTCCTGAATCACTTTAAGCCTTGGGAGTCCATCAAGAAGAAAAATGTATTTGCAGGTAAATGGATGGAATTGGGGAATATCATGCTAAGTGAAATAAGCCAACCCCAAAAAACCAAAGGCCGAATGTTTTCCCTGATAAGTGGATGATAATACTTGCAGGGTGGGGAGTAAGAGAAGAATGGAAGAACTTTAGATTATGTAGAGGGAAATGAGAGGGGGGAGGGGGCAGGGTATGAAAGATGGTGGAATGAGAGAGACATCATTACCTATGTACATGTATGATTACATGAATGGTGTGAATCTACATCATGTGCAACCATAGAAAAGAAAAGTTGTACCCCATTTCTGTACAGTGAATCAAAATTCAGTCTGTAAAAATCAAAAAAAGAAGAAAAATGTAAAACTGTTGTCTAGATAAGGATTCCTGAATAAGGAACTCACCAGAGAGAAAATTCATCCTAAAGGATATTCTACAGACACACTCAATAGAAAAAAATAGTGCCTCTAGAAAAACTAAATTTAAATTAACTGGAATAAATATTTTAAGATCTAGATGGAAAAAATAGATCCAAGGACATTTCCAGTTCACATATTACTGTGTCTGATGTGATTTTTAAATTTTTTCATTGAATTTTGAATTTCATTAAATATAAAGCATTCCGCTTTAGGTGTTCTTTATCCTTATCTTCTTTATCTACTTGTTCATTTGTTTCATATCAGTTCATTTTGCAATATATCTAGATCAACAGCCCACCCACAGGCCCAGGAAATGTCAAGGAAATGTCAAGTTTTGGAGGTTTCAGGCAATAATCAGGCAGAAACATTCCTTTGGACCTCTCATGTGTGTGCTAGATGGCAATGGCAAGGAGCATGTGCAGAGCAAACTGCTCACCTCATGGCCAAGAAGCAAGAGGAGAGAAAGAGAGAAAAAGAATCTGGGGTCCCACAAAACCCTTCAAGGGCATACTCCCAATGTCCCAAGGAGTTCTCCCTAGGCCCCATTTCCTAAAAGTCCCATCACCTCCTAACAGAGTCACCCTGGATGCCAAGCCTTGAACATATGGACCTCGGGGGGACATGTATGTAAATCATAGCAATATTATAGTCAAAATTCCAGAACAACTTAATCCCATCTACTGCCTAAAGCAGAGCATGAAAGAAAGACCCTCCGGTTCATGTATTAGACAATTATATAAAAGAGCAATGACTTAGCATGAACATTTTGCTCTGTATTCCAAGGATTTAATAGCAGGCTACTAGAGAACTTTAGTTACAGGGATGCATTAGGTGTCCTGTGACTAAGGTAGACTTTTGAACAATGGTTACTAGAATTGACTAATCTGCCTTAATAAACAAATCTTCACCAAAAAGAGGCTATTCTGGTACAGATACAGGAAGTCATGTAAAATCAACACCATGTTATTTGAAAGAGTTTCAGTACATAAAGCTGAATCATGAATCACAAAAGTGAGCACAGGAGGAGAAGAAAAGCAATACTCTTAACTATATTGACTTCAAAATGCCCCTAACTTTATATTAAAGCAGAATGGGAAGTCAATGCCACATTGGAAATTTATCACTATACAAACTAACATGTTCATACATTTATGTAAATATTAACATATATTAAAGTATAATACATTATTTATAATTTGTTTCTGTGCTGGCTGTTATGCTTTCTATTTGTCAATAAGCATAATCCAATATTGTCATAATTTTCATTTATAAGTTAAAATAAATTGCTCTGCTTTTACTACAGTAACTAAACCAAGTAGACAAAAATGAAATAGACAAATTTCTGTTCCTCAAAGAAGAAAGCCTGTCCAGATAATCTTATTACATATGTCCCATAAATCTTACCTATTACATTGAGCTCTTAAATATATCACTAGAAAACATTCAGAATGACTATGCAACTTTTCTATGAAATTTACTCCTATGTGGAAATACTAGCAATGGTAAAAAATGAAAATCACCCAGGAGTCATCCACTGACCAATTAATGAATATCTTAATGCTCATTGAGATTACATTGAGACAATTGCTTATTTCATTATTTATATGAGACTAAATTTTGTGTGCTCTAATGAACTGCTAAGAATATGAAAAATACACTTGATATGTGTAAGTTAAAGTGAAAGGAAAGGATAGAAAGTTTAAGCTCCATAAATAACTCATATTCAATTGATCTTATTAATTCCTATATATTAATTAATATACCTATGTCAACTTTGAATATGACTTATATGGCCTTATAGAAATAACCACGAGACAAATATATGAAAATAATATTTGCACCATTTATTTGCCTTCTCTTTTCCTTCTGAAATTCTTTACTGTTTTTTTCAAATGTAAAAAATGATAAATATCTTTTGACTTTCTTCAATATTTCAAAGCTGCTAAATTGCAATAAATAAATATCATCTGTTACTGCAAAGCTTCAGCTATTCCATAAAGCTTGTCCTCATATATTTTTATAATTTACTCTGTGTGGTTTGGAAAATTACAAACTCTTCCAGGACATGCATTTGCAAGTGCATTGGCACACAGTACTTATATTCTTCAGCATTATATTAATATTTATACCGAAGGCTTACCATAGAGGGATTTATTTGTGCACTTCCAATTGCCATGATATACCATATTTTTTTAAAAATCAATATAAATTCTAGCATTATGTTTGCTAAACTTCCCATTGTAGCCATTCACCTTCACTTCTCAGATGTTGCAAAACAAGGAGGTGAAATGTCTCTTTGTTAAACTAGCCTTAAAGAGATGATTATCTCTATCTTTAAAATTATCTTTGATATATAGAAAACAATCAATGGTTTGGCATTATTTGGCCTTTCAAGATGGAGCTTTGGTGTTTAGGTGGAATCGTGGATGAAATATTTTAAAAACAAATGAGAATCTCCAAGTAGGGAAATGGAAACTTCTTTTAGAGCTCAGAATAATCTGGAGAAGTGTGGATGCTTTATCTTAGCTCTCTCCAAGTATCATCCTCAGACTGCTTCATTGGCATCTCAGTTGCTCCAATCAGGACTGATTATTGCTTTCAGCATTAAAGATTTATGATGCTTTCTCCATAATTACCTACCCCCATTCATGATATTTGTTGAACTTTCCAGCCTTCAGGGAGTGATAACATCAAGGTTTTAAACTATGGCGTCATGATGATCATCCTCCTTTTACAGATCAGAAAACTAAGAATTCAAAGTGCTAATTTGCTTGCCCGTGGTCAAGTGCTTATAAGTGTGTAGCCTTATTCAAAAAAAGCAAGAGTCAAGCATTTGGATCCTACCTAGACTTTCTTTTTTATTTTTCTGTTGTAGGGCTTTGGACAAGTTACTCACTCTTTCTGGGCTTTTTCAATTATCTCTAAAATGAAGGTCTAGACTCTCTAAATCTTTCTATGGATTTTTAAACACTAAAATATTAAGAAGCCTCTTAAAGAGTAAGATAAATAATGAAAACTCTATCATCCAAAATAGAGTCATTCAAGACAGGAAGGGAGAGGAACATTTAGAGCTTGTCAGTGACTTTCATTTTAATGTCCTATATTTTTGCATGTTGCCTCAGTTTCGTGCAAATGTATACATTTTAATGAAGATTACTTCTGTAAAGTATTAGTAAGCATGAGTTTTTAAAAAAGTTACATAAAGCAATTTATGCTTTTTTAGAGTGCAAAGTTTGAAATACTTTTCTTCAGATGATTAGTTAAAATTTCAGCACGAGAGAATGCTGTCTCTATAACTAGCTGTGTGTGGCACTGGGTCTGTGTGAAAGTAAATAAAAATCATATAAGCTTCAGCAGACATTCATGTTGACTTTTATAAACCTGTGTCTCTAAATCTATTTTGTATTACTTGTGGATTTGTTCAAGAAAGAAAATTCATAGAACTAAGGATCTCAAAAAGAGCTGATTAATGGGAGAGAGCTGGGTCACAGTCTCTAAGTTACTGTGACATTTTTCTAGTATGGGAAATTATATCTACTTCACTCACTTTTCTTTAGAGAAAAAGATAAAATATTCAAAAGGGTTAGTGCAGAATAGCAACCTAAATACTAGTCTGCGGTAGATGTTATGTTCTTATTTTGTTCAGATCTTTCTTTGATGAAATATAGTTTCCCCATGCTTCATGGAAGTAAGGATTGTAAATAAGAAACTAACAGTGAATAAATGTATAATATTAATATAAGTACAGTAAAAATAAATATGACTATAAATATAAAATGAAATGGAAACTATTCCATTATGCCCATATATAGACACATAGTTACCTTTTGCAAATATTTTTTTTTTTTTTTTTTTTTTTTTTTGGTGCTGGGGATCGAACCCAGGGCCTTGTGCTTACAAGGCAAGCACTCTACCGACTGAGCTATCTCCCCAGCCTGCAAATATTTAACTCTTATAATTTTTATCACATAGTAAAATTCTTTCTTGTTCCTGCTTTGAATAACAATAACAATCCAACATAAAAATCAGGAAACTTGGATGATTAAATTTATGTAATGATGGGTAAATTGCCTGATATCTCTTTGCCTCAGTTTCTTTATATGCAAAATGTGCACAAAGATAGTAATTTCCTGATAGAGATAAGGTCATTTTGAAAATTAAAGGTTTAGTACATGTTAAAGTTGTTACATAGTAAACTCAAGTAAATACAAAGTGTTATTCTCATGATGTTATCATCATCATTATCCCCATCATCATTAACATAAATTATCATTTATTCCTGAAGGTAAGAAATTCTTCATGGGTTTGTATAATCAAGTACCTTAATGCCTTGACCTGATTAAACTACACTATAATCACTCATGACCTGGTTTATATCATGAAACATGAGCAGTTAAATTGTCTTATAGTTTATACTATTCTGTGATGGAAGTCCTGTGAGAGTCATTGAAACAGATGGGCTAAAGTTGTTTTCTGTGAAAACTACTGAAATTGTTTGAGAGATAATGAAGATAAGTTAATTCATCCAGTAATCCAACACATACATATACAGAAAAAGTAAGTACACCAATCTGCCAAATATGTTTTTTGTTCTGTTGCCTGTAGCAGAGGATTCTATGGCACTCAGACATACCTTCCTCACTGAAAAATTCCAAACTCCCAAGGCTTGATGCATGTCACTCAATCAGTGTGTTAAGAAATCAAGGTAAACATACAGACAATATAACATTGAAAGTTTTCTAGAACATTGGAAATAAAAAAGATACTATAAAAAATTATTTTACTAATATCTAAAATTTTTTTGATTCTTGGAAAAAGTGACATTGCTATATAAAATATTTTGGGACATTTTTGGATGTGATTTCTTATTGTCTTACTTAATCTATTGCCATTGACTATTATAACTGACAAACATCTATCGCTTAATATTGAGGTATTTTCTTTTTAGGAATCTGCCATCTGACTTACATTATCATTATAAAATATTTACAGTCTGTGTATTTCTTCATGTTCTCAAAAGGAAATTGCATTACTAAAAATATCACATCAAATGTGAAAGTTTAAATGAATGCATTTTCTAAGCCACTTCTTCAGAAGTCATTGCAATACCTCTTGTGCATTTTTCTGTATTTTTCCTCTACGATTCTTTTAGCCAACTAAGAATAGAGTTTTGAATAAAATATTTAATTTAAGATGCTTATTATATTAAGCAGTGTCCTCCAAAGAAAAATAACCAATAGGGCATGTGTGGGGTGTGTTTAAAAAGATTTACTTTAAGAAATTGGCTCACACAATTGTGAGTACTCGAAAGTCTAAATTTTGTAGAGCAGAACGGTATGCACTAAGGCAGAATTTTTGTGCTATAGTCTTGGAATCAGAGTTCCTTCTTCTCTGGGGACCATCAAGTGATTGGATGAGGCTCATTCACCTTACCAAGAGAACTTTCCTTTACTTAAAATCAACTGCCTTTTGATGTTAAACACATCTATGAAATACAGTGTTAGTAACTTAGGAACATCCACAAGTTAACCAAACAACTGGGTAGCTGAAATAAAGTTGACACAAAAGTTTTAACCACTTAGATGCAGATTTTGAGTTAAATCGAGGCAAGTCTTCTTGAGAACCATATCTGCAGCTGAACCCAGGTTGGTGACACTGTAGTAACTAATGATCTGGAATCTCAGGGAAGGACAAAGTCGTATCTATTCTTCAAGTGCTCTACCCATCTTTCCTGAGTTGGCTTCAACTCTGTTCCTTATCATATTCATTTTAGGATCTAGGATGATGTTTCAACCTCAATATGGAACATTAAGAGTTTCATGTCAGATGAGAAAAAAAAAATGATGATTTCCAGGCTAGCTTTTAAATTTCTTATATACCACTTATACTCACACTGAATTATACCCATGACTGTTGGGAGTTTGTACGAGAGAACATATGGTCTCCACACCAGAAACAGTATATAGCAGATTATATGGTCAAGTGGACCATCCATGGGACACTAATACATAATTCTTCTATAGAAAAGAGAAGAAAATATGAAAAATAATACTGTGCATCATAGAGGCGATTTTCAATGTGTGTCAAAAAGCATTTTAAAATGTTCACACAGAAGTTGAAACTGCTATAAAACCATCACTAATGAATATTCATAATGCAAATAGGGGACTTATGGGAAGTAATGTAACTTCAATGTATTTATACACTGGGACAATTTATACATTTGTGAGAATTTTTAATTTATTTTATTAAGATGTGAACATAACCAGGCATGGTGGTGCATGCCCATAATCCCAGCAGCTGAGGAGACTAAAGCAGGAGAATTGAGAATCCAAAGAAAGCCTCAGCAAAAGTAAGGCACTAAGCAACTCAGTGAGACCCTGTCTCTAAATAAAATACAAAATAGGTCTGGGATGTGGCTCAGTGGTCGAGTGCCCCTGAGTTCAATCCCCAATAGCACCCCCACAAAAAATGATGTGAACATATTAACTACTTTTAAATTGATACTTTAAATTAATTGTATATTCTGATTAATTCCGTGTGACCTTACAGAACAGAAACTTTTTAAGATAAAGATGTCAAAGAGTTATAGGTGCAGCATTCTTTCTACCTCCCCTCCCATTTGATCCTCATTAATAGTGATCTAAATGAGCATAGAAATAAAAGAAAAACTGGAATTATGCATTAATAGTATGTAGCAAAGCTCCTAAATTCTAGAAATGTGAAGAATATTTGCCATTTATAAGGTGTGCTGGATCATTTGAAGAAATAACCTTGTAGGCATCTTGTTATTCGCTTTTGAAGAAAGCAACAAATTATTTGGCAATATGTAAATGGTGATTTTATACCCTAAAGCATCTGTCATTTTGGAGGAGTGAGATTAGAGATAAGGATAGTGTAAGAGAAATACAAAAAATGTTTTACTTAAAGACCCTTTTCAAAAGTAGATATAGAATTTGAAAGTATCTGACTGACTGATAACAAAAAATGGGGCCTCGAACACAAAGTTTGTAATGAGTTTTAAGCTTAAGCAATAAGAGAAACTCTACTAATAACAAGAAAAAGGTAGGAATGACTTAATTAATTATTTATTGATGTAGGAAGACTGAATTCTAGAAGACAAAAATAACGACAATAGTAAAAAAAAGTAGTCAAAACTTTTCTAAAAGCAAAATAGGAAAAAAGTGCAAACTTTATAACATGCTAGTGCCTCCTATATTTCTTATTAAAGAATGAAATAAGGAGATAGTCTATTTCTCTACTTAAGGATATCCCATTTTTTTCCCAGCACCATTTGTTAAAATGGCTACCATTTCTCCAACATACACTTTGGAACCTTTGCCAACTATCAGTTGACTCTAAGTATTTGGGTTTGTCTCTGTGTCGTCTATTTTTCTTCAGTGGTCTTCATGTCTATTTTGATGCAAATATCATGCTGCATTTGTTACTAAAGCTCTGTAATATGATATGGGATCAAATATTGTGATGCCTCCTCTGTGCTCTTGCTACAAATTTCTTTGGTGATTCTGGGTCTCCAATTCTTTCAAATTAATTTAAGGACTATTTTTTCTAGTTCTGTGAAGAATAACCATTAGTATTTTGATAGAATTGCATTGAATCTCTATGATAATTTTGGTTCTATGGCCATTTTGACAGCATTAACTCTGCCTATCCAAGAACACAGGAAGTCTTTTCATCTTCTAAGGTCTTCAGTTTCTTTAGTTTTCTATAATTTTCATTGGAGAGATCTTTCAGCTCCTAAATTAGATTAATCCTCAAGTATATTTTTGATATTATTGTGAATGGGATAGTTGTCCTGATTGTTTTCTCAGCAGAATCATTCTTGGAGTATAGAAAAGTTATTGATTTATGAATGTTGATCTTGTATCTTCTACTTTGATGAGTGCATTATCAGCTCTAGAAATCTGGCAGAATTTTTTGTGTCTTCTAGATATAGGATCATGTCAGCAGTAAACAAAGATAATTTGGCTTCTTTTCCTATTTTTGTCCCTTTAATTTTCTTCTCTTGCCTTATTCTTCTCCCGAGAGTTTCAAGAATTATATTCAAAAGGATTGATGGAAGTGGACATCCTTGTCTTGTTTCTGATTTCAGAGGAAATGTTTTCAGTTTTTCTCTATTCAGTGTGATGCCAGCTTTGGGTTTGTAATATGTAGTCTTATTAAAGATGAAGCAAGTCTTTTCTATCCCAGTATTTTTAACAGAAATAGTTGCTGTATTTTTAGCAAAGGTCTTTTCTGCATATATTGAAATGATCATATGATTCTTATTCTTAGTTCTGCGTATGTGCTGAATTACATTTATTATTTTGTTTATGCTGAATCAACCTTGTAACCCTGAGATGAAGCCCACTTGATCATGAGTTATCTTAGGTATCTTAGTATATTGGTTTACAGTTTTCTTTCCTCCATGTGTCTTTGTCTGGTTTTGGTATCAGATTTATACTGCCTTTATAGAATGTTTTTGGGAATTTTCCCTCTCCTTTAATTTTATGGAATAATTTAAGGAAGACTGGGGTTAATTTTTCTTTAAAGTTGAGGTAGAACTCAGATGAGAATCCATTCAGCCCTGAGCTTTTCTTTCTTGGAAGGTTTTTTGTTTTGTTTTGTTTTGTTTTTGGCCGTGCTGGGGCCTTGTGCTTATGAGGCAAGCACACTACCAACTGAGCTATATCCCCAGCCCTTGGGAAGGTTTTTAATAGCTATTTCAATGTCATTGCTTGATATTAGTCTGCTTATATTTTATGTATCTTCCTAGTTCAATTTGTGTAGGTCATATGTGTCTAGGAATTTGTCAATGTCTTCTACCTTTTCCACTTTTTTGGAGCATAAATTTTCAGAGGAGTTTCTAATGATCCTCAGATATCAGAGGTTTCTATGGTTATATTTCCTTTATTCATCTCTAATTTTTGTTGATTTTGGTATTCTCTCTCTTTATTTTAGTTTGCTTGGTTTAGGGTCTATATATCTTGTTAATTTTTTCAAAGAAGCTGCTCTTTCTTTGTTTTTTTAATTCTCAATTTTATTAATTTCAGCTCTGGTCCTTATTATTTCCTAACTTGTTCTGATACTTGAATTGATTTTTTTCTTCTTTTTCAAGGTTCTTGGTTGTAACTTTATTTATTTGGTATTTTCTATTTTCTAATGTAGGAATTCAATGCTTTAAATTTTACTCTAAAACTACCTTCATACTGTCCCAGAGATTGTGATATGTTGCATTTCAATTATCATTTGTTTCTAAGAATATTTTTATTTCTCCCGTGATTTCTTCTGTTCTCCATTCCTCATTCAAAATTTTATTATTTAATATCCAGGTGTTAAAATGGTTTCTGGTTTTTATCTTGTCATTAATATCTAATTCCATTTCATTAAGACTTGATAAGATGCAAGAAATTACATCTACTTTTGTATTTGCTGAGATTTGCTTTGTACCCTAAAATATGATCTATTTTAGAGAAAGTTTCCTGTGCTGCTGAGAATAAAGTGAATTCAGCTGTTTGGGCGTTAAATATCCTATAGACGTCTGTTCAATTTATTTGATGTATAGTACTATTTAGGTTAGAAATATCTTTATTGAGTTTATGTCTATATAGTAAAGGGGTTTGTTGAAATCACTCAGTATTACTATATTGGAGTATATCTGGTATCTAAAATCAAGAGATTTTTAATGTAATTAGGGACACTGAAATTTAGAACATATTTACTATCTTTACATCTTCTTGTTGGAACTGTTGGATTGTTCCCTTTACTAGTATGCAGTGGCCTTTCTCTTCATCTGATTAACTTTTGCTTGAACTCTGCTTCATGTAATCTGAGAGAAGCTACTACTGCTTATTTTCAGAGTCCATTTGCATGGAATATTTTTCCATCTTTTTACTTTCAGCATGTAAGAGTTTTGCCTATAAGACTCTTGCAAACAGCATATAGTTGGGTATTGTTTTTAAATCCATCTTTCCCATATATGTCTTTTAATTGGGGAATTCAGACCATTCATTCAGGTTTATTATGGATACATGTTTGTTTGTTATTACCTGCCATTTTGGTTTTCTTGCTACATTTAATTCAGTCTTGCTTTGTTTTTTAGTTTGTTGCTCTTCTAGTGAGCATAATCTTTTTGGGATCTTTGGATTGGTTTTTGAGTTCTTCTGTGTATATTTTTCAGTATTCCTTGTAGTACTGGCTTCAGAGAAATATTTCATTCTGCTTCTACATGGGAGCCCAGTTCCACCTTCAATACATGTAGGGTCTTTGGTCTAATGCCCTATTCCACAACATTTCAAGACCTCAAGTCAAAAAGTTGACCTTATCTTTCCCTATTTCTTTCTGTGTTTTGTTCTTTCAGTTCCCATTACTACTCTGGGATCTCTGTTTCAGTTACATGATTATATTTCTCTCTTAATTGCAAATATGTATATAATAATATATTACATATATAATGTGTGTGTGTGTGTGTGTGTGTGTGTCTGTCTGTCTGTCTGTCTGTCTAGGTGTACATAAATGCAAAATATCTATGACTGTTGTAAGAGGGGGACATGTCAGGTCATGAATCTTTACCCAAAAGTATCAATACTCTACATTACATACAGATACTTCTGTAGAACAAAAGTTACATATTTCCATTCTATTTTATTCTCTCTCTTGTCTATTAAGACTCTGAATGGTTCATATTTGCTGCCTATATCATCTTCTCTTCTGCTATTAGCCCTAAGAATTTTAAGTTGATTCAACTGTCAAGGTCATTCTACTTTTTTCTCAAATAATGTGATTTTTACTGATATATCTTTTTATCTGGATGGACTTGAGTACCATATAAGGATTCAGGAGCCACACACACACACACACACACACACACACACACACACCACTAAAATTTACATTTTGACCGACTGTTCATATTTCTTAAAATAAATTGAAACAGAATATACTTTGGGAAAACACTAAAAAGTGAAATATTAAAGCCTCCTACTTCTGCAAGGAAATATATATGTATATATGTATACATATATATACATATATATACAGACACACATATTATTTATACACACACACACACACACATATATATGATGACTAAATACAAATTTAAATATGGTAATAAGCTACATGCAATCTAATGTAAAGTTTTTCCCAAATAGTATTTGCTATATGGAAACTGTTTTAATTTTCTCAATATATTCATCATCAAAATCTTTAGCTAGGGCCTTGTGCTTGTGAGGGAAACACTCTACCAACTGAGCTATCTCCTCAGCCCTAAGCACATTCTTCTTAATTTGCAAAGAACAAACAGAAAAATAGAAAAATTACTATGTAACAATTTAAAAATCAAATTGAATTCTCTAAAGACAAGAAAAGAAAAAGTTAAATTTATTCAAGTGTCTCTTGCTAGTATATGTTGTACACTGTGTGAAAAGGTTTGCAACAATAACTTCTGGATTTTTAAAAATTTGTTCTGTTTAGATATACATGACAGTAGAGCATATTTTGATATATTATCAATATATGAAGTATAATTTATTATAATTAGGATCCCACTCTTGTGGTTGTACATGATTTGAAGTTTTCCTTGTGGTGTATTCATATATGAATACAGGAATGGATGTTTTTACAAGTGTTCACTAGCCATAATTAAGTGTTCCATATCTAAAAGGTAGAACTTGTATTCACCAGTTATTGTCAAGGATTAATCATACTTCACAATATTTATGATCTCCTGTGGTTATATATATAGCAAAATTGTGATGAGTTTATTCTTTAGGTCCCTTTTCCTTTATTATGAACCAAATTTGACTTTGGGATGGAGAGGCAAATTTCCTCTGGTAAATGATAACTAAATGTGTTTAAGTTTATAAACAATCTTTTAACTTCAAGAAAACAGGTACCCTAAAACACTTTCTCTTTGAAATTGATACCTTTTAAAATTTTGTTATTTGTTCTAATTTGTTGTGCATGACAGTAGAATGCATTTATACATTTTGATAGATCATAAATGGAGTATAATCTCTCATTTTTCTGATTATATATATTGTAGGATCACATTGGTCATGTAGTCATATATGTGCATGAGGTAATAATGTCTGTTTCACTCACCTATCATTCCTACCCCACTCTCCCTTTCCCCTTCTTCACTACCCTCTACCTAATATAAAGTAATTCTATTCTCCCCTGTTCCCCCACTCCTTATTGTGAGTTAGCATCTGCATATCAGAGAAAACATTCTGCCTTTGGTTTTTTTGAGATTGATTCCATGGGTGAATCCCCCACTTCCGCTTTTTTGTTTTTTTTCCCCCTCTCTCAGTCCTAGAGATTTTCCAGCAAGGGCTTGAGCATGTTAGGCAAGCACTCTATCACTCAATTATATCTCATGCTCAGGAAATTCCTGGTTTTTTTTTTTTTTTTTTTTTTTTGGTGAGGAGGTTCAGTTATTTTCATAGTATTATATTGACAACTGCTCACTTAAGAATAAAAAGACTAATAGAATCATGATATTCAATTAGAAATTTACCTCTTAAGCTATCTGTAATTGAGCTCAGTAAAAGGTTTTAGTAGCTTGTAACCTCCATCCTCTGTTCCCAAATATAGAACAATCAAATTAAATATTTAATGCTAACTACTGAATAACAATTTCTTCCCCCATTATCAGGCTGGTCAACATTGGCAGCAGTTAATGCAATGAGAAAGTTACACTGAACATTGAGGAAATACCTGTGCTTGTATGAGAAAAGCTTCTTAAATAAAATTCTTGTGTGGAAACAATAAATACAGAAATTCCTCTTCTCTTCTAGAAGAATACACAAGAATATACCAGGTATATTAGATAGCACAAGTTTGGGGAGTCAGAAAGCTATAGAATTGTACTCTGGTTATTACCTTACTGACCCAGCAAAGAGGTTAAGTGAAATATGTTTAAAAAACATGAAGCTCAAAATGGTTCTTAATAAAATTAGCAACCAAAAAGTAAAATGACAAATTTAAGTTCTTTGGAAAACAGAATTTCAATACACTTTCTTTTAAGATTTCAGTTAGGAAAAAAAGATGTCACCAATTTGTCAGAAGAGAATGACTGAAGAAAGAGTATCAGGTAAGATAACTGATATTTCACTTGTTACACATTTGCATGATTGTCTCTGAAATTGGCAGAGATAAAAGGAAATTACTATATTGGTTCAGGTTCACGTGATATCTATGTGATACTGACGATTCAGAAATCTTTAAGATAACATTTAGTTTCTGCCAAATTCCAATGTGTGATTATTTCCAGTTATTGTGATGTTGTGTGATCATTTATTGACATTCAGTCTGGTTCCTTCATGGAATAGTGGCCATCACTAAATTCATTAACAGAGGGAGAAATGACAATCTGCAAGACAGCTCTTTGTCAGGGATTGGTCACCCTATAAACACAAAACAATCTGCTTAAATAGGCTAAGGCAAAGCACTCTGCCCCTCAGAGTCAAGTGATATAAGATCCCACCATTTTTCCTTCAAAGTAGTCTCTTCCAAGAAATTAAAATGCATATTACATTTAGTTTGTCTTATAAATGGGGAGACTTAAATTGTATGTTTGATCAGATCTTGAAGTCAGGGGAGTATCCTATTAGGGTCAATGATAGTATATAATGAAACTGTGTAGTTGGTTAGAAAACAATAAAGCTAAATGTAACAACTGTGCATCATGGGTGTTGTGATATTTGGTTATTTTACATTATCTTCTCCCTGAAAGGATAGATTCCCCTGGTCTATAACAGAATAATGTTGAAGCAAGACAAATAAGCAAGCACCATCTGAGTTTTAAAAAACAAAACAGGATAATAAATAAATCAGAATAATAATAATAGGATCAAACTACTAACAGATTTCAAATTATGAACAATTATTCAATAACAAGAATAAAAAGCAATTTATTGTCTAAAATAAACAACTTTTAAATTTTAAAAGTAATAAAGGTAGCTTAAGAATTTTAGAGTTATGATTATTTGGGTTATTGTGCAGAGTGGTATGAGAGAGCAGTGACTGAGATTGGGGGTGTCTGATGACCTCATGGCTGTGGCATGCCTGGTGCCTGGGAATGTTTCTGTGCAAGGGCACAGGATGCCTACCTACTGTAACCATACTCTGCTTGAGGAGGCTCTATGCAAGAGTTCTAAGCTTAATCTCAGACACACAGCTCCCAGGAAGGAAGGAAGTCTTATGCTAGACAGCCACAATGTTTCACCAGCTCTGCCTCTCTGGTTCCTCCTGCTTTGCAGTAACTTTAAACAATGCACTTTCAGGAGAGTTACACAGAGCTCCTAACATTGCACTTTGCAACTGTGGAAAAGCTACATAGATGTCCTACTTTCTGTAACTTTCCTGAATACAAAGAATAATGGCTACATAGTCTTTAACCTAATAATGAGACATACATAAGTAAAGATTGCTGGTGTAACTCTCCATCAAACAGCAGAGATTCACCTGATCCCAGCTTAATCTTCAAAACCTCTTTGTGAATCTTTACTTTCCAATCCCCGTTCACCCCTTGCCGAACCCAAGAGGTTGGTCGCACTGATGGTGACAGGTTATGTCTTTACTTGCCATAGAAGGCCCAAAACAAACATGCATGCAGTTGATGGGAGAAAAAATGGTCATGAATCCAGAAATCAAATCTCTAATGTTACTTGCGAAAGGAGCAAGGAGTCAGAGAATGTATGATCTGGAAGGAAACCATATAGACTTCCCACTTTGACTGACTTATTTTTGACCACACAGCATAGGTATAGAGATGAGTAATACTAAAATGACCAAAATTAGGCAATGTTTACACTATCCCGTAATTGCATAATTCAAGGTCATTTATTTTAACCATGTTCATACCATTTCATCCAAAACAAAAATAAAATAAGGTAGGTCTTTACTGAAAATGTATTATGTACAAAAAGCACAAAGAAAGCAATCCTGTGTTACTAATGACCAAATCTGATTTAAATAGCAGTACCTGATAGTAGCTGCTTGCAAATCAAATTAATAAAATAAAATTTGTTCTGGTGAAACAGAGATACCAAATTAAATTTCTTCTCCTTTCCCACATATATGCAAAACAACAATTGTGAGAATTTGCCTGTATAGGAATTTAATTATTTATTCAAATAAATACATGTATTTTGAAAAATAAGACTTCAGAAGGCATCAGATTTCTTTCCATGCATATAGCTATTGCATTTTGAGGAATACAGAGCTTGTTTATTGCTTCCTTGTCATAAAAGGAAAATATGAAACAATAACTTTAACTTTTTTTATTTCAAGATATCACATAAAGCTCAAAGAACTCTGTAAATGCTATAGTTCATATTGTAGGTTTTACAAATACTTGCTGCCAATGAACAAAATTACCTTATGAAAATTTTATTAAACTGAGATTTCCACATATTAAAGGAGTGATTAAAATTCTTTCTTGGGGTCATTGTGAAATTCAATCTTATACATTATTGTCTTTTTATATCCTTAGTGTGTTTTATGGCAAATATGAAATAAAACCGAGCATTTGCCATTATATGAAACATTAAATAGCATATGATCTGACAATAGAAATTCTGATTGTGTAGAAATAATCTTCATAAACTGTAAACTTACTGTTTATAAAGTGTATCTTTGGTTCAATATCATAATGATAATTCAGCTTAAAAGCCTGCATCAGAGGATGTTAATTCAAATTCTTTCAATAGGAAAACAGGCAAACATATTATTTAATTATTATTTAATAGTATGTTAATCCCAAAATCATCTGATATTAACACTGGCCACAGAATGCCCATAAAATTCACTCAAATAATTTCACATTGTTATTTAATTCAAACTTCACAATCTTCTACTTTGCTAGGCAATTGACCCCCATTATTTAGTAACGTATGAGAAATTTAAGGCTTTGACATGTTGACCAACTTTTCAAGAACTCCCTCTGAAATTATATACATAGACCAGGTACCAGGCAATATAGATATCTTTCTGGGAGACTGGTAAGTTCTACCCTGGTAGGGTCAACAATCACACCATCAGCCCTCATGGAATCTACTCTTATTAATTTTTGGCTGGTATCATTTTCTTCAGGTTGGAAGGGAAGCAGACCTAGTCAGAGAAAAAAAAAGGAAGGTGAATGGAACTTGGATCTCTCCAAATTTCTTTTCCTAAAACACATAGTGAGGAAACACTCCTCTGGCATACGTAACCCCTCACCATGTGTAAAACGTAGTAACACTGGTAGAGTTAAGCTGTGAAAGGAGCCAAAGTTCAAAGATTCAAGGTTGATGATACAACCCCTCTCATCTAAAGCTCTATAGAATTCTATTAGGTAAATGTCTTGCCTGGAAAATACAGGTCACAACAAAGCTGGTCTTACACTGACTGACAGAACATTTAAAGAAAGAGGAAACCCAAGTGCAGAGAATCCAGTACCTGCATCAAAAGCCACCTAAAGAGTCATAAGGATCTATCACACACCAACTGCCTGGTACTTTCCAAGAAATCAGTTGCATTAAATGAATGGGTTGTTTTCCTTTTAGAGGGTAATGTGTAGAAGGTTCAGCTTTTAACTAGAAGTCTTTTATTTTTTTTTTTTAATTTATTTATTTATATGCGATGCTGGGAATTGAACCCTGTGCTTCACACATGCAAGGTGGGTGTTCTACCACTGAGCCACAACCCCAGCCCAACTAGAAGTCTTAACAAAAAAGGATTTACTAAAATGTGCACTCCTCTTATTTCAAGTCAGCCATGCGTATTCCAAAAGTGTTTGATAGCTCTTTAATAATTAAGGAAGAAGACCATTATCCATGTGGGAGGAAAAAAAAGTAGTAACTGAACACATTGATTCAAAATAACTTATAAGAATAATATTCATTTTTCTTATGACCTCTCAAAATTCCCAAATATTTGATTCCATGGAAATATCTTCCATGAAAACAAATACAAAAGATTTCCTAGTCCACTAAACTTTTCATAAGCAAGATGTCGGCTTGGTTAACAACCTTATAAGCCCCCACAGAAAACAAATTAACATAACATTACAAGTTAATGCAATCACCATAAACCTCATTGAATGGATGCAATCTAAAGGAAAAAAGATTTCTCCAGAGTACACCTTTTATGTTCACTATTGTTAATTTATTTGCTTTGTGTTTTCATTTGTCATGAATGTACTCAGGGAAAGTAAAATCAATATAAACAACAAATTCAAATCTTTGATCAATAACTTTTATGCACATAATGAATCAAGTTGATTTCATTTTCCATTTCAGTTGTATGCTAAAATATGGGGCTTAATGGTTAATAAATAAAAGATGTATTTTGATCCATACAATGAAAGAATTATTTTCAAGAATGCAAAATTTATTTTTCAAATAAATTATATATAAATATTTATGTATTCAATAAAATATATTCATGTGCTCATAATATTTTTCATTTGGAAATGATACTGATCTTTGAGGAAAATATGATATTTCTATATGAAATTATTATGCAGCCTCATTTTCAATAGGTAATACTGAGATACTATTAAGAATATGTAAATAAACATTCATTTTTGAGAAATCAGCTTGATAACTATTTAGTAAAAATATTGATTTGATTCTCTTATTGTTTTCAACCCAAGTTAGAAAAAAATCTGACTATCTCTAAGCAGTTAAAGACAGTTTAATTAAAACAAAATGGTGCATGAATGGATCACGTCTTATTAATTCTAAACTGTATCTAATTTAGTGAAGAATAAAATATGCCTCCCAGGAGAATTCAGCAAGAATTCCTCATATATGTAATTTCTTTTTATGTAAGTTTAAAAAATCTCATGATTAATTTTATTCCTTCAACTATTCATTTTTAAGAAAATTAACAAGTACTTTTTTTCACTTTGTGCTCTATAAGACTCAGGGGCTCTGTTAATATAATATGACCACATGTAAAATGGTGAAGTTTAAGAATCAGAGAAATACCTCTTTTCCAAGAATTTCATCAAGGTTATTGGGGTCAACTTTCATTGAGACAGCTTGAGGCATGACTTATCCCCCAAACCAATAACTGCCAGGGTCCTAGAATGCACAGAGTGGGCAAGTTTGAGTCATATGCCCATCCTTGAAACTTTTGAGGTGGGCAAGTCAAAGCCAACAGTATAGAGGAAATGTGGAAGAAAAAATGATTTCTACTGAAAAACAGAGATGATGTTCTTAAAAAAAAAAAAGGGGGAGAATAGATGCCAGGTAAGCAAAGATACTACTGTGTACTAAGGGAAAAACAAAAGATTTGACATGCTAATGTGGAACATGGAGAGAGAATTTAGTAGGTGCTATGATCTGAATATGTGTGTTTCTTAGAAGTTCACATATTGAAATCTAATCCCCAAGTGATGGTAATAAGAGGTGGAGGCCTTGGAAGGTCATGAGGTGAGGTCATGAGGACAGAGCCTTCATTAGATGAAGGTGTGATTAGTGCCTCTATTATAAAAGACACCCTGAATGAGCTTGTCATTTCACCATGTATGAATTAACCAAGGAGGCACCTTCTGTAAGGAATGGGTCTTAATAGACATCAAATCTGCTGATGCCTTAATCTTGGACTTTCTAGCCTTTACAACTCTGAGAAATGAATTTCCTTTGTTTATAAACCATCTAGTATATGGTATTTTTGTCAACAGTCCAAATGAACTAAGACAGTAGGTAGACAGATAAGGATTTATGGATTGCAGTAAAGGCACAGCTATAATTGGAATCATGAATGTATGTTGATTTTTATTTTATTTTTAAATTTTTGTCAGCAACCTGGGTATAAGTGCAAAAGGAAAATGGGCTCTTCAGGAGAATCCATTTCTCTTTCTGTGTCCATTTCTATGGGCCATCCATATTGGTTTATGACTTAAACTTTTTTTCCATTTTCACAGCCAGAAATGTGGTGTCTCTCTGATCCTTATTCAACAGTCCTCTCTCTCTCTCTCTCTCTCTCTCTCTCTCTCTCTCTCTCTCTCTCTCTCTCTCTCTCTCTCTCTCTCTCTCTCTTTCTCTCTCTCTCTCTCTCTTTACAGCCCTGGAACTTCTTTCAAATTTAAGGGCTCAAAGATTACATTGGCCCACCAGGATAATCTAAAATATTCTGCCTATCTTGAGGTCCTTATCCTTAACCACATTTGAAAAATTCCATTTTGCCATATAAGTTTGTATATTCACATTTTCTGAGGATTTGAGTGTGGACGTTTCTAAGATGGAGGAATATTAGTCAGCCTGTCACACCCACTATTTCTAGGTAATCCTTCAGTGAATTTCTGATAAGTGACATTCATTATGGAAATTCTTCTCTAAACCAGATTCGAGAGTCTTCTTTAGCATATGTCTTCATTTCTTTTACATTTTTTTTCAGATTTTTCTTCTTCAAACAAGTTTATAAACACAACAGTGACTAATAAGTAAACTAGAATACATCCTCAAGTGTTCAGTGAGTCTCAGTATTATCATTTTTTGTACACATTTATTTTAAAAAAAACATAAGTAGGATAACTGGGTGATATACTGATACACTCTACTCAAGTGCATTGGAAAATGTATTTCTGTTACCTTCATGGGTGTGCCTCTGTGACAGATTGGAAATTCTTATAGTTTTTATCATCAACATTTGGTAAAAATCATATATTCTGACTTCTTTTGAAGAAGATGTTGAAAAGGACACATCTAAAACCTAATTTTTGTATTATATACAAAATGTTTCTTTTACTCAGATGCTTGTATGATTATTCGATGTTAAAATATAATTTTTCCAAAATAAATATCCACTTGTTTTTCACTATGAGTGCCGGCCAGAAGTTACTTTATGTGTTGACAATTCTTTTCCTTTAAAATTGTTTTCTTACTTCAATTTTAAGTAATTTTTCTGATCTGTTTGCTTTCAACTATACTAATTATGAATGTGAGTTATATATAAATAATATATTTTATCTGATTGATTCATCCCTTTGTTATTTTTCTCTATATTTTGAAATGTTTGCTTTAAACTATACTCCCCATTGATTATTCTGTTTTCAGGAGTTTCAATTTTTATATTGTATTATACTACTTCTGTTTCAGTTTTAGCATCTATATTGATATTTTTGTCTTTTTAAGTTAATTTAATGTACCAAACACATTTCTCATCTCAATCTATTTTATCATCAACTCATTTTCATCTCCTGTTTCATAGAATTTATTCTTTAATTTCCTGAATAATAAAAGTTGTTTTGATGCTTACTCAAATTTCCTGGTGGTAATCTATTTCCTGAAGTAAAATGTCCAACTTAAGCTTTTAAAGCTCCCTTTGACATGTTTTTCAAAATCATATTAGATTGTTAACTTGTGGCAGGGCAGTAACTTGAGTCAACAAGTGAAATGTTTTATATTCTTTCATCAGTTAGTACCCCACATATCACTGAAAAACAAAATTCCAGTTTCCAATTACCAAGTCCAAAAGATTCACCCAAAAGGAAGTCAAATAAAAATAAACAGGTCTTAAAAACTGATTTTTCCTCCTTCTCAAAATAAGATACAGGCATAGAAATGAGAAAGTTGCAGTATGTTAAGAAAAAGAAATGAGAGTAAATAGTAACTGAAACTTTTTGTAGTGGAGAAGTGTGTTGATGGGAACTGGGGGAATTCCCAGGCTGAAATTCTCCCCTTAAATTCTTCCTGCCAGTGTCAAACAGGAAGTGATAAAAGTGAGTTTAAATAGAACGAGTCTGGGGATTCAGATTCAAATTTTAGTCGGTTCTAGAAATACAATCAATTTATTTGCACTTCAATTCTAGGACCCTGAAATATTACTGAGGTGCATTCTATTTCATTCATTTTGATTCAAATATTTTGTGTAACGTGTTTTTCTTTTATGGTCACTCATGTTTAAATGAGAACTGTTATGGTTTGGATATGAGGTATCCCCCAAAGCTCCTGTGTTTTAATGTGGGAAAGTTTAGAAGTAATATGGATTATGACAGCTATAACCTAATCAGCCCATCGTAGTTTGAATGGACTAGGTGGTAACTGAAAGCAGGTTGGGCTGACTGAGGAGGTGGACAGATCACTGGGAATGTGCTTTGGAAGGGCTGGTCTTGCTGTAGCCCTTCCCCACCTCTTTTTCTTTCTTTCTGCTTCCTGACTCCACCATAAGTCAGGTGGTTTTTTTCCACTGGCCCTTCCCCCAAGATATGCTACCCCCAAATGGCTCAGATATATGGAGTCAGCTGTCTAAGCACAGAGACCTCTGAAACTATAAGCCCCAAATAAACTTCTCCTTTTCTCAGTTGCTTTCATTGGACATTTTGGTCACCACAATAAGAGGCTAACTAAAACAGAAATTGGTACCAAGAATGGGGCTGTTCCTATGAGTAACCTGACCATGTGATTCAGAAGCATTTGGAGCTGGTTGGTGTGAGAAATTTAGTAAAGTTTAGAAATACAAGCTGGAAAAACTTTAGAATGTTGTAAGAGGAATGTAACAGGTGATTCTGGTGGGAGCTCAGAAAACCAGTATGCCAGTAAGAATGCAGGCTGTGCTCATTAGGTTTCAGAGGGAAATGAGGACTCTATTAGGAATCGCTCTAGTGGTCACTTGTGCTGTGTTCTAGCAAATAGGTTGGCTACCTTGTGCCCATGTTCTGAGCCTTTGAGTGAGGCTAAATTTAAACATGAGGTACTACCTAATCTGATGGAGAATATTTCAAGGCACCACAACATTCAGTCAAAGGCATAGATATTGCTGGCAGCTTTAAACCAGGTTTACTGTGAAATTCAAGAGTAGAAGAAAGAGTTAAAGAGCTAAATCCTGCAGTTTGGCCAGAAAAAAATCATGTACAGCTGGGGCCAGAGAAGGTGTGCTTGTTGAAGAGATTACAGCTGCTAAAGAAATGCTAAGTACATTGCACAGAGACGCTAGGAAAGACATTTTGAGAACTCCTGAGGCTATTTGTAAGACCACACCCACTACAGAGTCCAGGATACAGAAGAGAAAATTCCACTGAGATGAGATCATGTGGGCACCTTGTCACAACATGGGGATTTAGAAAGTTGTTTCACCATGTTGAGTCATGGAGGTACTCAGAGTTCACTGTAGCCCTGATTCCATGGGGCCTGGTTAATTCACAAGCTGTCAGCATAATCTGATGTCATCTACATGGTGCTGTCTTCACAGGAATGCAAGATGCTTGAGTTAAGGAGTCATAGAGGCTTCTACCAAGATTTCAAAGGATGGCCTGGAAGGTCAAGCAAAGTGTAGCAGGATTGGAGTCCCTAAGGTTGCCCCTGATGCATGAAACTGTAAAGATGAAGACAAAGGTTGAATGGAAACCCCAGTTATTAAGAGATGCCAGTAATGTGAACTGTCTGCTAAGAAAAGCCAGGCTAAAAGAGAGGCCAAGTGCACCATACCCAGCAAAGTCAAAAGGGTGGGGCTCTCCAAGTCCTTTAGAAATGACTTCTTGATATCAAGTGTCCTAGATGCTCTATGTGGAGTTAGGGGACCTGTTGCTCAGCTGTGATGCATTCCTTTTTTCTATGCCCCAATGACTTTGCTTTGGAATGAGAATGTTTACTCTGTGCCACTGTATATTGGATATATGTAAATCACTTTTGATTTTATAGGGCTTATGATAAAGAGTTTTCCTGAAGTCTCAGAGGTGACATTGAACTTGGTCTTTTGGGTAATACTCAAACTGTGAAGATTATGGGACTCTTGGAGATGAATTAAATGCATTTTACATTGTGAGATGGACATGTGTTTTTGGGGTGCAGGGGTAGAATGTTAAGATTTAGATATAAGGTGTCTTGCTAAAGCTCGTGTGTTAATGCAGGAATGTTCAGAGGTAAAATGATTGAATTATGCAGCTATAACCTAATCATTTCATCCTACTTTGAATGGACTGACTGGGTAGTAATCGAAAGTAGATAGGGCATAACTGGAGGAGGTGGGTCACTTGAGGCATGCCCTGGAAAGGTGCATATTGCCTGCAGTCCCTCACCCTCCACTTCCTGATCACATCATGAGCTAAGAAAGTTTTACTCCACTGGGACCTTCCCCTATGATGTGCTGCCTCAACTTTGGCCCAGAGCAATGGAGTCAGCCATGGCTGATACCTCTGAAGTCATGAGGTCCAAATAAACTTTTCCTTCTCTAAATTGTTCTTGTCAGGTCTTTTGGTCACAGTGATGAAAAGCTAACTAAAACAAGAAAATCCTAAATAATCTCAGTATTTCCCTCTAGCTCCAAAAATAGAGTAGGTGAATTCTTCTTGAAGCCTGCCCCCCATGATTTATATGAGTTTATTTAAGACATAGGTTTTATAATATTATAAAACAGTTTGAGGTAGGGTATATAGTTTGAGTCCCTGAAAAATCATGTTTCACTTACATTTGTTTCATTTTAATCTGGTTTATTATGACTATTTTGATTTCATGGGGGTTGGAGGAATTAGGAAACTTCCTTTAAAGGAAGCTCTATTTCTGAATTTCCCATTTGCATTAGAATTAAATGATAACTGTGGAGGAATCAGATTAGAAAAAATTTAGTGAGCCTGCATTCACCTTTAACATTTTAACTGCTTTTGCTAGACTTTACTCTGACAATGGTTTCTTGTAGGGTGTTCCCATCTCTTCTGTGTCAAACTCTGCCTCTATATCTCTGCTGCCTCCAGAGAGGGGTCCTCTCACATTAGAATAATCTGCTATCACTATTAATGGTGTAGGGTAAGGACCCTGCTATAAAGCTGAGGCAGGTATGGCAGCCCTTTCTCACTGATTCCTGTGATCACACCAGAAAGATTTCAGATGTGCCACTCAGAATAGGAGTGATGAGTTTATCAGAAGACAGATAAAAGAGGGGAAAGAATATGCTAAAGGGAGAAAGTGGGTCCTTTCCGGGAGGAGAAGGATAGTGTGCCCCTTTTGCCTTCTAGTTTTATTGGGGGGAGGTGTCCCATGGAAGTTTCCAGAAAGTTCCACCCAGTACCACCTCTTGATATTTGATTGACCAGCAGACTTTCTTTCTTTTTTTCTTAGCAACTCTACTTTAATATGTCTTACATTTTGGCTTCCATGCTAGATTTCATTTGAGGAATACATTTAGCTAAAATAATTTGAAAAGCACTGCTTACTATGAGCATCATTGAATTTTCAGATTTTTCTTTTACTGTAAACAAAAGGGATACATGTTGTTTCTCTATTTGTACATGGAGTCAAAGCATACCATAGTGTAATCACAAATTTAAATAGGGTAATGTTGTTTGATTTATTCTGTTGTTTTTTCCCCTTCCCCTCCACCCCTCCCACCCCTCTTTTCCCTCTATACAGTCCTTCCTTCCTCCATTCTTACCACCCTTCTTATCCCTAACCCTAAACTAACCATAACCCTAACGCTAACCCCTCTCAGCCACCATTATATGTCCTCATCTGCTTATCAGCGAGATCATTCGTCTTTAGTTTTTTGAGATTGGCTTATCTCACTTAGCATGATATTCTCCAATTTCATCCATTTGCCTGCAAATGCCATAATTTTATCATTCTTCATGGCGGAGTAATATTCCATTGTATATATATGCCACAGTTTCTTTATCCATTCATCAACTGAAGGGCATCTAGGTTGGTTCCACAATCTGGCTATGGTGAATTGAGCAGCTATGAACATTGATGTGGCTGTATCTCTGTAGTATGCTGATTTTAAGTCCTTTGGGTATAGGCCAAGGAAGGGGATAGCTGGGTGAAATGGTGGTTCCATTCCAAGCTTTCTGAGGAATCTCCATACTGCTTTCCAGAGTGGCTGCACTAATTTGCAACCCCACCAGCAATGTATGAGTGTACCTTTTCCCCCACATCCTCGCCAACACCTATTATTGCTTGTGTTCTTGATAATCACCATTCTAATTGGGGTGAGATGAAATCTTAGGGTAGTTTTGATTTGCATTTCTCTTATTACTAGAGATGTTGAACATTTTTTCATATATCTGTTGATTGCTTGTACATCTTCTTCTGTGAAGTGTCTGTTCATGTCCTTAGCCCATTTGTTGATTGGATTATTTGTATTCTTGGTGTAGAGTTTTTTGAGTTCTTTATAGGTTCGGGAAATTAGCGCTCTATCTGAAGTATGAGTGGCAAAGATATTCTCCCACTCTGTAGGCTCTCTCTTCACATTACTGATAGTTTCCTTTGCTGAGAGAAAACTTTTTAGTTTGAATCTATCCCAGTTGTTGATTCTTGCTTTTATTTCTTGTGCTATGGGAGTCCTGTTAAGGAAGTCTGATCCTAAGCCCACATGTTGAAGATGTGGACCTACTTTTTCTTCTATAATCTGCAGGGTCTCTGGTCTGATTCCGAGATCCTTGATCCATTTTGAATTGAGTTTTGTGCAGGGTGAGAGATAGGGGTTTAACTTCATTCTGTTGCATATGATTTTCCAGTTCTTCATGCACCATTTGTTGAAGAGGCTATCTTTTCTCCATTGCATATTTTTGGCCCCTTTGTCTAGTATGAGAAAATTGTATTTATTTGGGTTTGTGTCCATGTCCTCTATTCTGTTCCATTGATCTACCTGTCTATTTTGGTACCAATACCATGCCATTTTTGTTACTATTGCTTTGTAATAGGGTTGAAGATCTGGTATTGCAATACCCCCTGCTTCGCTCTTTCTACTGAGGATTGCTTTAGCTATTCAGGGTTTCTTATTCTTCCAGATGAATTTCATAATTGCTTGCTCTATTTCTGTAAGGTACATCATTGGGATTTTTATTGGAATTGCATTGAATCTGTATAGTACTTTTGGTACTATGGCCATTTTGACAATATTAATTCTGCCTATCCAAGAACATGGGAGATCTTTCCATCTTCTAAGGTTTTCTTTAATTTCTTTCTTTAGTGTTGTATAATTCTCATTGTAGAGGTCTTTCACCTCTTTTGTGAGATTGATTCCCAAGTATTTTATTTTTTTCGAGGCTATTGTGAATGGGGTAGTTTTCCTAATTTCTCTTTCTGAAGATTCATCACTTACATATAAAAATGCATTGGATTTATGAGCATTGATCTTGTAACCTGCTACTTTACTGAATTCACTTGTGAGTTCTAAGAGTTTTCTGGTGGAATTTCCAGGTTCCTCTAAATATATAATCATGTCATCAGCAAACAGGGATAGTTTGAGTTCTTCTTTTCCAATTCGTATCCCTTTAATTTCTTTGGTTTGTCTAATTGCTCTGGCTAGAGTCTCAAGGACGATGTTGAATAGAAGTGGTGAAAGAGGGCGTCCCTGCCTTGTTCCAGTTTTTAGGGGGAATGCTTTCAGTTTTTCACCATTTAGAATGATATTAGCCATGGGCTTAGCATAGATGGCCTTTACAATGTTAAGGAATGTTCCCACTATCCCAATTTTTTCTAGTGTTTTGAGCATGAAGGGATGCTGTATTTTATCAAATACTTTTTCTACATCTATTGAAATAATCATGTGATTCTTAACTTTAAGTCTGTTGATATGGTGAATGACATTTATTGATTTCTGGATGTTGAACCAACCTTGCATGCCTGGGATAAAACCCACTTGATCGTGGTGCACTATATTATCAATGTATTTTTGTATGCGATTTGATAAAATTTTGTTGAGAATTTTTGTGTTGATGTTCATTAAGGATATTGGTCTGAAATCTTCTTTTCCTCGATGTGCCTCTGTCTGGTTTAGGTATCAGGGTGATATTGGCTTCATAGAATGAGTTTGGGAGGGTTCCCTCCTCTTCTATTTCATGGAATGAATACTTAGAGAAGTATTGGAATGAGCTCTTCTTTAAAGTTTTGTAGAACTCGGCTGAGAACCCATCTGGTCCCGGACTTTTCTTTGTTGGTAGGCTTTTGATGACCTCTTCAATTTCAATGCTTGAAATTGATTTATTTAAGTTGTGTATGTCCTCCTCATTCAGTTTAGTTAATTCATATGTCTCTAGAAACTTGTTGATGACTTCCAGGTTTTCTGTTTTGTTGGAGTATAGATTTTCAAAATAGCTTCTAATTATGTTTTGTATTTCACTCGTGTCTGTTGTGATATTTCCTTGTTCATTCCAAATTTTAGTAATTTGAGTTTTCTCCCTCTTTCTCTTTGTTAGTGTGGCTAAGGGTTTATCAATTTTGTTTATGTGTTCAGAGAACCAACTATTAATTTTGTTAATTTTTTTGATTGTTTCTTTTGTTTCATTTTCGTCGATTTTGGGTCTGATTTTAACTATTTCCTGTCTTCTACTACTTTTGGTGTTGGTCTGCTCTTCTTTTTCTAGGGTTTGAGCTGTAGTCTTAAGTCGTTTATTTGTTGATTTCTACTTCTTTTGTTGAATGCACCCCATGAAATAAATTTTCCTCTAAGGACTGCTTTCATAGTGTCCCAGAGATTTTGATATGATGCGTCTTTGTTTTCATTTACTTCTAGGAATTTTTTTATTTCCCTCCTGATGTCTTCTGTTATCCATTCATCATATAATAGTGTATTATTTAATCTCTAGGTGTTGGAGAAGTTTCTGTCTTTTATTCTGTCATTTATTTCTAATTTCAATCCATTATGGTCTGATAGAGTACAAGGTAGTATCTCTATCTTCTTGTATTTGCTAACAGTAGCTTTGTGGCATAAAATATGGTATATTTTAGAGAAGGATCCACGTGCTGCTGAGAAGAAAGTGTATTCGTTCTTTGTTAGATGGTGTATTTTATATGTGTTCGTTAAGTCTAAATTGTTGATTGTGTTATTGAGATCTATGGTTTCTTTATTCAATTTTTGTTTGGACGATCTATCCAGTGGTGACAGAGGTGTGTTAAAATCACCTAGTATTATTGTGTTGTGGTGTATTTGATTTCTGGAATTTAGTTGGATTTGTTTGACATGCATGGATGAGCCAATTTTCGGGGCATAGATATTTATGATTGTTATGTCTTGGTGATTAATGCTTCCTTTAAGCAGTATGTAATGTCCTTCTTTATCCCTTTTGACTAGTTTTGGCTTGAAGTCCACATTATCTGAAATGAGGATGGATACTCCAGCTTTTTTGCTGCGTCCATGTGCATGGTATGGTTTTTCCCATCCTTTCACCTTTAGTCTATGGGTATCTCTTTCTATGAGATGAGTCTCTTGCAGGCAGCAAATTGTTGGATTTTTCTTTTCAATCTATTCTGCCAGTCTATGTCTTTTGATTGATGAGTTCAGGCCATTAACATTCAGGGTTATTGTGATATGATTTGTATTCCCAGTCATTTGACTCATTTTTGTTTTTTGACATGATTTGGTTTCTCCTTTACTTGGCTATTCCTTTACGCTAGTTCCTCCCATTGCTGATTTGCATCATTGTTTTTCATCTCTTCATCATGGAATATTTTGTTGAGAATGTTCTGTAATGCCGGATTTCTTTTTGTAAATTCCTTTAGCTTTTGTTTATCATGGAAGGATCTTATTTCATCGTCAAATCTGAAAGTAAGTTTTGCTGGGTATAAGATTCTTGGTTGGCATCCGTTTTCTTTCAAGGCTTGGTAAATGTTTTTCCAGGCCCTTCTAGCTTTTAGGGTCTGGATTGAAAAATATGCTGATATTCTTATTGGTTTCCCCCTGAATGTAATTTGATTCTTTTCTCTCGTGGCCTTTAAAATTCTGTCTTTATTTTGTATGTTGGGCATTTTCATAATAATGTGCCTTAGTGTGGGTCTGTTGTAATTTGTATATTTGGAGACCTATAAGCCTCTTGTACTTGGTTTTCCATTTCATTCTTCAGATTTGGGAAATTTTCTGATATTATTTCATTGAATAGATTGTCCATTCCTTTGGTTTGTTTCTCTAAGCCTTCCTCAATCCCAATAATTCTTAAATTTGGCCTTTTCATGATATCCCATAATTTTTGTAGATTCTGTTCATGATTTCTTACCATGTTCTCTGTTTGGTCAACTTTGATTTCAAGATTAAATATTTTTTCTTCAATGTCTGAGGTTCTGTCTTCCAGGTGTTCTGTTCTATTGGTTATGCTTTCTATGGAGTTTTTAACTTGGTTTATTGTTTCCTTCATTTCTAGGATTTCTGTTTGTTTCTTTGTTTGTTTTTTTCAGTATCTCTAACTCTTTATTGAAATGATCTCTTGCTTCCTGTATTTGGTCTTTTAACTGTTGATTGTTGCGATCATTTAATGCCTGCACTTGCTCTTTCATCTCCTCCTTCAATGTCTGCATTTGCTCTTTCATCTCCTCGTTTGCTTCCCTGATTGTTTTAATTATATACATTCTGATCTCCCTTTGTGACATTTCTTTTGCTGTGCTGTCATTGGGTTTTATTGATATAGTATCTAGATTTGTTTGGGACATTTTCTTCCCTTGTTTTCTTATATTGGTCAGAGGTCAGTGGGACTCTGTGATATTGCAGATTTCCTGTATTGACTTATAGTGTCCCTGCAGATTTCCAGTGTATCACCTCCCAGCCTTCAGTAGCCTGAAGTCTTGGAGTAACTTGATAATGCAGTGCTTCTGAAGAACACTGCCCCTAGCCTGCTACTGGTTCCAGGGCTTGGAGCTGGCTCTGTGTGGAAAGGCTCTCACTGGGCAGTCTGCTCAGAGAAGCTAGCCTGGAAAGGCACCTCCCACCGGAGGGAGCCGGGCTGCTTGGGGAGACAGCAGACTTTTGATGACTTTAGACTTTTAAGTCTCCACTATACATGACAACTCTAGATCACTTTGGTCCTTGCTAACCAGTTCTAATTAGAACCTGTTTTTAGATATTTTGTGGTTAGTGGGAGTTATCCTCAGCTCTCTTCGTGCTGGAATTTGGCTTGTGTTAAAGTGTCATGAACTGCTCCCCCGTCGTGGTAACTTCTGTTCTTATTGGCATTTTGGGACTACATTTCTGCAGATAATAGGGTTTTTTGTTTTTTGGTTTTTTGCAGAGTAATGTAAAATAAAATATTGACTTAAGAAATGCACGGATGCAGGTGAATTGCTTTTTGTTATGAGCATAGTACTCCCAATTTATAGAATTAAGTTCCTATTACTCACATGTGTCTCTTACCTTTCATTAAAAAATCAGGGTCAAACGTATAACCACACATTTCATCCCATAGCCTTTAGTACTAGGACCCTCATTTCTCCAAATTAACATATATTTTTGGGTTTTTCTGGAAAGTTATCCCACAATTTCCTGCAACACTGAACTACTCCCTCAGAAAGAGAAATTGTGCATTTTCTCCTGGGGCCTTTCTTCTATTTGGCTTAGTCTGAATCATCCAGAACTTGCAGTTGGCACCATTCCCTAATTTCCAAACTAGCAAAAGTTTTTTTTTTTTTTTTTTTTTTTTATTTATCCTTCCCAATACTTTTTAGTTTTTTTATTGTTTGGGTTTTATAATTTTATAAGTTTTTTTTCTATGTCATCCACTATGTCATCTTATAATTCTTTGTGCTTTTTTCTTATTCCTAAAATATTTATATATCCTACAAGACAACTCTGGGAAAACAAGCAGGCTTAGAGAAAAAAGATTGGCAAGCTGCCTTAGCAATAGCATCTGGCAGTTGCAGTCAGCTGAGGCTTACAAGGTTCTGGTAGAAAGCACATCAATGCCAACTTCACAAAGCTAAGAGCCCAGTGGCTTGCTCAGCCTGGACCTATGGCAGTTTGTCTGAATCCCCATGCTACTTTAGTGTCCTGATGCTATATGGTGGAACGTGCTGTTTGACCTGAACTGTTGTACTTATCACTTCACCACAGAGAAAAACTGCAGGAGCAGGAGATATGCCTCTGCTCAGAGAAAAGCAAGCTTGGCAAAGTGTAGTTAAATGAAGGAACTGTAAAGCTGCAGGCCCATCCAAGAGCAATACACTGAGTTCCCCAATCACTTACCTTCCTGCTATAATCACCTTTGCAGCGATCTGCGATAATACATCAGCAAAGCTGGCTGAGGCAACCACTCCTGGGGTAAGACAAGATTAACACCAGAGCTTCCCAAGTAGGTACACTCATTCACAGGATGGAAACAACTTTCCTTCCACACTTAAAAATACTGGGCATTCAAGAACTAAGGGAGCTAATGTAAGTCTCAGAGTAGAGCAAATAATTGATATTACTAAAAAAGAAGAATATATTCAACCTTTAAATTTACTTGTTGAATGTAATATAATATCATTTCAACCCTGAAAAGAGTGACCAAAATCTCCAAAGTAAATACATTACAATTTCAGTTTTTGATGAACATCATTTTTTTTTTATTTTTTTGCTGCACTTTGTAAAATTCCAGTGCATGTATATAAACTACTGAATGGTTTTTGTCATGAAATTAGGTATAGTTATAGACGTCACCATGTAAAGAGAAAGTAAAAAATTATCTTGGTTTTCCTGTGCAAAGTAAACTGTAAAATTAAATTATGATTGTTGAATCATTTTAGTTTATTCAGTTGAACCTAGCATGTATTTTTCTTAATTTATTCATTGAAGTTGATAAATATTTATTAGATATCTACTTACTCCAAGAACTCTCTTAGGAGTTTTGGATACAGAGTCAAATAATAAACTGTCACACTAGGTGGAGGAAAATGTCTTTAGTCAATAATTATAAGAAAATGGAGACTAACTGCCTCCAGCCTTTAAGGGAGATCTTGAAGAGATGACAGCTAGCTGGGCAAAGTAAATCCCTATAGTTTTATGTTGCCTTGGTTTCAATTTTAAATATCAATTCAAATTTCTCATACCAGAAGCAGGGCTCAGTCAACCTCCACAAACTCTATACCTCCTCCCTGATCCTCAGTGTGGTCAGTCCACATCAGAGCCCTCTACACTTCCTCCTAGTGAGCACCCCACAATGGGACAACTAGATACAACCTGCTTGACTGGCCCTGTTGATTCCCTACCCATGCTTATACTCTGCATCTATGCCATAGTGTCCACCTCTCAGATGACTTGGAACTTGTACCTGCTTCCTTTAAACCCACCAATTAAAATTCCCCTCATGAGACCTGTTTGAATAATACTATGGACTCCAATAGAGGTGTTGACCAACAAATCCTCCCATTCTCTCTCCTGATGCCAAGAGAACTCCATGTGGCCTCCTTCAAGCATGCCGTGTACCCACAGAGCCTATAAAGAATATTTACTTCTATTGTACTCTCTCCTAGTCATTAGAGGAATGCTTTCCACACTAAAGAACCTAATTGTAGTAGCTGGGTATAGAAGTGGATGTCCATGAGTAGAAAGGCATTTCAGGATTATAAACAGAAAGAATAAAATGTGCAAAGGAGTAGATATTGAAAAGTCTGTACTGAGTTCAAGAAATAGTGAATTTTTCAATGATACTGAAATATACAGTACATGAGGAAAAGTGCTATGTAATTAAAACAAAAAGAAAGCTTATGCCTAATATGACGTATGCATCAGGCTACAGTGTTATTTTTTCTGACAGACAAATGGCAAAAATTAAATACTTTTTAGCTAAAGATTGGAATGAGCAGATTTTAAGTTTATAACAATGTGAAGGACAGTGGAACATGGATTAAATAGAGAGGAATATTCATAATTTCTATTTTCAACCTTTAAACACATATTAAAACTTTTTATCAGTAAAGTGATATTTATTTAAATATCCATTTAGCTTTCTAAATTAAAAAATAATGCCCCTTCTATATGTTTAATTAAATGGTTTTGTGATTAATTATTCTATACCCAGAGACAAATCTGAAACATATACATCAATAGTGTTTTAGAAGATTTCACCATCTTGATATTAGTAATTGTCAATTCCTATTTCTATTAGAATGCTTTAGAGCCGTCATTTATAACTAAGTGTTTTACTAAGCATTTGGGGAGTTGGAGAAAACATTTGCTTCTTGGGATCAAAATGGGAGGGTTTCCTGCTTTTATCGATTGTTCAAAAATACCAGTGGTCCCTTAGATAAAGAAGAATTCATCAGATGGACCTCCTGAAAACAAGCCCTTTAGAAATAGTTTAATGGCAAGTTGACTTCCCCCTCTGTTCATAATTTTCCACTACTTCCATTTAATTTTCATGTTTTTCCAAAATAGTTTCTCAATTTATGTAATTATCAATGCAAGGGAAACCAGTTTACATTACACTAAAAATACTGATATCATCTTACCTGCCTTTAAATCTACCCCTGTAATAATCAATATACATAGTTAATATCTACCCAGCATTTGATACAGTTGTTCAATTTTTTTCAGTAACATAAGCTAAAGTGCCAATGCTGAAAACAGTAAATGGAATAGATGGACAATACTTCCTTATGAGGATAATGAAAAAGGAAAAAAGGAGGAACAGGTAGAGAAAAAAATTAAATATGCAAAGGGCATCTGAGCTTGTTAATTGCTCTTTCATCTCATAATAACAGAGAGAAGAGGTTTTAGAAGACAGTGTTCTGAGCAATGAGTTGCCCTTGGTGGAAAGCGTAATCATTCTTCACCCTTCTACCTCTTGGTAAAAGGATAGAGACTTGTTTCTTCCCTATCGCATGAGCCAAAAGTGCAGAAGAGTCCAAGACAGATGGGATTCCCGGAAGAAAGGGATCTTTGCATAAATTCCTCACAGACTGCAGAAACAGTGAGACCCTTTCTATTATATCAGAGGGAGCTCAGTGAAAGCCCCTGAATGAATAAAACATGTACCTCCTGGAATATGAAAGCATTCAATATCTGAGCATCAGGAAGCTGTCTCTCTGTCATGGGAAATTCTACAGGAAAAGCCTGGCTGAAGCAGCTACATCATGGCAGGACCACAGCAGAATCAACTAAACCCCCAACATTTTAGAATTAACATGGGTCTTAACGGCCTCTGAGAAAGGTAGACTGTTTTCAGCTATCTTTAAAGCATCTACCTCGGAGTAAGTTTTACCTATAAGACAATACCAGAAGCCGTGGATGAGCCATCAAGAGAAACTGGTGCAAGAGCTATAGGGAGCTCACAAAATATTAGTCAGCGATTGCTTCATCTAAGTCAAAGAACTGTGCTGTGCTGAGGCAATTGCAGAATTGCAAAGAAGGTGCACATCTGTGCTCAATGCAAAACAATGGTTGAGTCTTAGTAACACAATAAACAAAAAAGCAGGACTCAAAAGACTATAGTCATGGGAGTCCCTTTAACGAAGTTCAAAATCAAGCAAAACTAAACAACATATGGATTTGCCACACATATGTGTGTGTCATCTTTTTTTTTTTTTCCTCTTGGAAAAGCAAAACAATGACAAACATAAAATTTAATATAGTGATCACCTCTAAGGGACAGGCAAAGAGGCCAAATAGAGGGCAATCACACAGGTAGAAGTAAATTAATACTATCGTGTAAGTTTTTGACTTGGGTAGTGAGTTGAAGAATATCCTTAGTACTAAAATTAACCAGATAAATGATCAAATAAATAAGAAAACCTTTGCACAGTCTAATTATGTTGCTACGTCATAGCCGAGGACTTTATTTTTCTTCACCAGAGAGCCATATTTAGAAAAAGGGAAGGAAGACCTCACGGTGGTATATAAATCACCAATTATAGTAAGTTTTAACTAATAAAAGTTACTGAAATATTTCAGAGGTTACACTGGTATTAGTAAACATATATATCCATACCAGGTGGAAGTAAAGACTTTCATTGAGTCCAAGTGCTATCCACCATCTTCCCTTGGTCTGGCTCAGTTCTTGCTCCTCCAAACTTAGGGTAAAAATGGAAAATGCTTCTTTAGCTTATTGTCCTTTTATTAATTTTAAATTTGGCAAATCTTATAAGGTGAATGGTACAGACTTTAAACCAATCTTGCGTATTCTACGTCTTCTAGGGTCCTTAAAACCCTGCCTTGTTTTCCAAGTAGACACAGATATCTTCATATTTCCTTGACCAGCTTTTCACATTGTGGATGGTGGGGCAAGTTGAAACCCCTGTCTAAAGTTGCCATGTTGGTAGCAGAAGTCATCTTAATACAGTTTTATTAAATTTAATACTTTCCTATTTAATAAAAGCTTAATTTGATAGGTCAAAGAATTAATAAACTGCTATTGAAATTTTATTGGATAAAAGAAACACTCCATTTCCTTCTTTGTTTGAGTAAATCTATTTTAAATAAGTTTTTGAACTAATGATGCTAAATATTCTTATTGTGTCACTGTTGAAACCTTGAAAGTTGGAGATTAGCAGGCTTCCATTGGCTTTTTCTCCAATTACCCTCACTGCTTTGGGGTGAGCAAGTGAGGTGGCATCTTCAGTCTGTTCTTTTGTTTGCATTATATCCAATATGAGCCATTATACTAAGGTTTGAGAAAAGCCTTCAGTTTATACTCACCTAGGGGCTTCAATCATGCTGTTCCCTTTGCCAGGCAGGATGCATTTCTCCTAGTTATCTGCTTGCCCAACTCCTTCTTTTCATTACATACTTGCTCTTTTTCCACTTTTTCAATGAAACTTACCTTGACCTCCCTATTTAATACTCTAAGTTGCCTTCTTATTCCCAAGGCTCACAATGCCTCTTATCCCAATTGAGTTTTGCTTTTGCCAAAGGACCTGATCACTTTCTAACAAACTATAATATTTACTTAATTTATGTTTGCTCTTATTTTGTGACTCTTTCTTCTAAAATGTAGGATGCGTGATGATAAGGATCTCTGTCTTAATCACTGTTATATCCCAAGCACTTACAGATACGTCAGGCTTATAGTGGATACATAACAAATTACAGTGGAATAAATTCATGAAGTTAGTAACACATTCATGGCACCGCACCTTTTCCAATTTCTAGTGATAATGTTTCATATTAATATTTTGCAGTGAACACTCATTTCAATAGCACTCGGAAGTGGGAAAATTAGATACTCTTTTTTTTTTTTTTTTTGCATCATTATTGATAGCTCTTTATTTAAACATCCTAAGGATTCCCAACCTCATTTAAAATAAAACAGACCCCAACCCTATTTAGAAATAAAAGCTGAATAAAAGCCCATAAAGTCTCCATAATAAGTATCCTACTTCACAACAGAGAACTTACTCTGAAAAGTTATTCACCTTTATTACAAAGGCACAGAAGTCATCTGAGGTCCAGATACCAACCCCACCACACATCAGCACCACACTGCTGATGTGCAACTCAACACTGTTAGGAAAGTTAATGGAAGTTCCCAAGACTTCATATAGAGCTATAAATTCTTCCTATAAATATTTTAAGAGACTGGACCTTAAGACCAATATAGGCCTAACAAAAGGGACCAGAGCATTCTTCAGGGGCAACTTTCTTAAGAGGAGGATGACTTTAAGGTGAAAATCTGTTACAGTGACAGACAAGCCAACTATGAAGTGAGCAATTCCTAGATGCTAAAAAATACTTTCTCATGAGCTCCACATGAAAGCAGTATCAATCCTCCCAGACTGTTCCATCAATCTTCCCATCAGTTTTCTTAAAATATATTTTTCACTGTCTTCTCACCAAACAGAGTTTACATTGTCCTTTTACCAAAATGCCTCAGAATATTATCATTTCTAAGTAGACTTAAGTAATCACACACTTGATAAATGCCTTCTCCTCCCATTGGAAATGCACATTTAAGCAAATGTATTAACAAGGTAAGAAGTCATTCTTTTAGCATGGAAACAGAGATATAAAAGTTGGATGATTTCAATTGCCCATGGCATCAAATAATATTAGCCCAATGCATCTAGTCTTCCTCAAGGTCAGAGACATAAATAAATATTTATGCTGAATCATTAGTGAAAACTTTTGTAGGCAGACTAGTACAAACATACTATGATTTTCTGGTCTTTGGACTCCGCTTTCAAAATTTCTTATAGTCCTTCACCCTATTGTCACAAAGACTTGCATACTTAAGGTGACATTAAAGTCATGCATTCTAGATTATGTAGACAGAAGACCCTAAATTAAGTTTTCAATATTTTCTAGTCTTTCATAATACACTTATAGGCAGCCTTGTGGATTGTGTCTTTTCTGCAGCAAGATGATCTCATCTATTTTATTTGCATTCTCCCCAATTTATATTTTAGAGGGTAATCTTAACATTCATTTGGGAAAGGCAACATATGATTGCATTCATATTCTTTATTAAGGGACTGGTGTGAGGATCAGATCACCTAAGTATAAATAAGTGCTCCAAAAGTCATCTAAAACAACATGGCAGTTTGATTTTGGGTTACTGATACTTGGCCCAACTTCCGTGAGAATTTTATTTCCACCATATAAATTGACAAATGTTCTGTGGAGTATTTATCCATTTATCCATTTCAAATTACATATATCAATTATTTAAATAAATTCAGTAAGCAAAATTAGAGTGTTCATTACTTTGAGCAAATCATTTAATTTAAAAGATAAGAAATACATTATGTCAAACAAGATTTTATCATACAATAATCTACATATATTAACCTTGTTCTTATCTGCATAGATGAATTAGCACTAAAAGGTCTTAAACATTCCCTTTTTTAAAACTCAAGGGCTACCCAAGTTATTTTTAATTCCTAATTACTAAAACCAAGTTCAAATAAATCTCCCTGTGTACTAATTTTTTTCACACTATTTTTTGCTTCCCATCATGCTTATTCTAGCATTCAGATCTCAGCTAACTTATATGATAATTTAGAATTCAAACATATAAATCACAGAATGTGAATTTAATAAAGTTAGGCATGAGATGCAAGAATAACTGCAGTTTCATGTATAAATTTGGGGATCAACTTTTCATGAATAATACAGAATTAAAGAATTAAAATAAAAATCTGCAATTACAAAATGGAGAATTTTGTTATTGTTTCAGAAACTAAAAATCTCAAGGCTTTCTGGGGGAAACAAATTGAACATTTCAAGTTTCCCAAATAGTTAAAAGTAACTTGAGAAATCAAGAATCATTTACAAAGTTGAGTGATAAGATCTGTATCTAATCTGGAGAATGGTAGAAGCATGGTAGTTCTCCAAAGATGGAAATATGTAAAAATGATCAAAGGTATTTAGCAAATTATTTTTTGCAATATGAACTGTGGACCTCAATAACATATCCAGAGATAAAAATAAAATTGCTGTGAGCAATAATATATGTACTTCAGTGAATGCAAGCTGACTTCAAAAATGTCTCTAAGGTTTTGATCCCTTACTGAAAGCAGTTAGCTTAGCTGCTGTGCTACACTGTTGCTTTAGGTCAGAAAGCTTGAACTTTTGGATTTCAGATATTCTGAAGTGTGAAGTCATTAATAAAACTGTAGGAAGTTATTTTCATCATGTTCCCTGTCAGACCTCTTGAGAAATATTATGCACAAATATAAATGCTTCCTACTAATAAAATGAACTTGTAGATACAACTTTTCCTATTATCATAATGTATTAGAGCTGGCCTCACATGTAGGATAATGTGCCCGTGGGCACATCTAGACACAGTGTCAGAAAAGTCTGACCTGAGTTCTGAGAGTTATATAAGGCCATTATTTATTTCTAACCTGAGGAGAGAGACAGGGGGTAAAGCATACCCACAGAAAAACCAATTTAACTTCCTTTTGCAGCCTTTCAGTTCAGTCAAAACCTAGACTGCTGAGCCGGGATGTCTTATAAGTAACTTCAAAAAATTATAAATAGTATTTTGCACTTGAACAGGACATATGTGAAAGATGTAGTGGACTTTATGGAGTCTGTAGCTTTGTGAGATGAAATCACATAGGCTTATATGTGACTAGGAAAGGGAATCATCTAATCGAAATTGCCTATGCATCTTTGGTGTTGCATAACTATTTTTCTTGGTCCCTCTGACTTGATTTGCTTATATGTAATTCCAGTCTTAAATTTAAAGTGAAGAAATGTTTCTTTTTTTATAAGCGTAAAATTAGGTCAATGAATTAGAAATAAGATCTAAATGAATCCAGATAATAAAGAAAGGCTAAAAATCTAGAGAAAAACAGTTTGCTGAAATGGAACTTCATCATTCCTATCATGTATTTCATATATATATATATATAATATATAAATATATATATATAATATATATAAATATATATATATAATATATATAAATATATATATATTATATATATATGACACAGTGTGAAACTATTTTAAAACTCTAAATACAAGGTGTTTTCTAATTCCTCAACTCTTAGCATTTTAACGTCAATGTTTTTCTTTTATTTTTTTCCTATAGTTATCATAGGCCAATATACAGTGATATACAATCCATCAAAATGTTTTATAATATATAATGCATTATTTAGAAAGAAGACCAGCAAACTAAAAAGTACCATTGAAATGTGTATTTCTGACAACTACAACATAACATAAACAGTTTTTCTTAAAGGGCAAGAATGAACTTTTCCAAGGAAAATGAATCTTTTGCCTACCCATTGCCTGAAAAGTGCTTAGGGCCTTTCTGAGTGAATGTGAGAAAGGTCAAGAAAACAGAGGAACTCCAGTGAGCAAGAGATGACAGGAACAAGGTGGGGGCAGTGGCACACTGCAGAGATTTATACTTTATAAGAAGTTAGGAGTGAAATTAAAGCTGCTGGAAAACAAATCCATTTGTCAATGCCCCCCAAGTACTGCTACCTAAAAATATGGCAATGAGACATGTCAGACACAATTTTTGTGACAGAATATAGGATTCAGCACTGCATATGGATAACCATAAACCCTCAGATGTCTGTGTTACCCAGACAAAACTAAGGTACCAAGACTGCAGACTTTCATTACCAACTTGCACTCTATGCTCAGCCTTAATCATCCTGCTGAGATAATCGATCTCGTATCTGCACTCCTGGGTTCTGTTATGCTGCTATAGACAACCCACTCTTTCACTTGTCTTTACTCCCATCTATTTTTAAAAGCATTCGTACCGGCTATTTTACATCATTCCTCTATCAACTTGGCAAGTGCTGAAGTAAACATTCAGGGTAGAAAATCTCCTTTACATTATGGCAGAAAGCACTGAATTATTTTAGAGAATTAAAGGGGTTTCTGGTTTTCTTTTCATGGAGTTACCACAATGAAGCTACATTCTAAACAATAATGAACTGGAATTTTTTTTAAAAAAGCTATCATTGCAAATTGGAAAGAATACATGGAGGTATAGTCAGAAAGACTTGTTTCTTAGTGGTTGTCACTTAATTATCTTGTCTTCAAAGCCTTATCTTTAAAATGAAGTGACTGTCTTAATATCAAGTTCATCTTCAGAAGAAGAAACATCACTAGGCATACAGGACAAAATTATACACAGGTAAATAATCGTTGTAAAATCCTTAACTGACTTAAAAATCTTAAAAATGTACCAAACAACAGATCTTCAAAATACAAGAACAAAATTAGTAGCACTGAATGTAGACAAATCCACAATTATAATTGGAGAGCTCAGAACTCCTCTCATTTATGGATAGGATAAACAGGGCAAAGTGTAAAAGGACAGAGAATATCTGAAAAACCCTCTCAACCAATCTAACTAAAGGGACATTTATACAACCCTCCACTGAACCAAAGCTGTGTGTGTGTGTGTGTGCGTGTGTGTGTGTGTGTAAGATATATATTTATATAGTGATAAAGAATATACATTTCAATTGTCTATGAAACATCACCAAGTTAGACCATATTTCAGGATGGAAAAGAACCCTTATCAAATTTAAAAGCATTTGAACTATACCAAGTATGCCCTTTGACCGAAACATAATTAAACTAAAAACCAATAATGGAAAAATATCTGGAAAATCTTCATACACTTAGAAATTAAAGAGCATACTTATAAATAATCCATGAGTAAAAGAAGTCACAGGAAATTACAATTTGAATTGAATGGAAATGAAAATACTTGTTATCAATGTTGGCAGGATGCAAGTAAAGCCAGACTTAAATGAAAAGTGATGACGTTAAATGAAGATGTGTCTAAAGTCATGTCAGAATCATCAAGCTTCCACATTTAGATACTAGATTTTTAAAAGGAAATTAAAACCCCAACCACGGGGTAGAAAGTGAGGAACAATATTCCTCTTACACAAATAAGTTGCAAAAGCATATCAGCGTACATGAGTAAAGCTAATGTTAAGAAAAGGATGGAAAATAAATTTCACTTCTGATAAACATAAATGATAGACCTATCTGAAATGACTATGCCTATAAAAACATATTTGTAAAACCAGGAGCTACATATATCAAGAGTAACCACACATGAAATGCAACCATTAGAGCTTTAAACATTCACAGATATAATAAACAAGAGCCTGGACAGCAAAGGTTTATGAGATTTATCCATGTTGTTCCTTTTCAGTGTTGTATAGTACATTTTTTGGAAAAATCTACTATATTTGGTTGTCCACTTAGACATTTGAATTCTTATTACTTCTTGGCTATTATTACTGATAATGTTACTTGTACTGTTTGTGTGAATACACATTTTCATTTGGGGGTATAGATTTCTATTTGTGGAATTGCTAGCTTGTATGATAAACTCTGTTTAACTTTTTAAGAAACTACCAAAATGTTTTCCAAAATGGCACCATTACTACATCTGCATAAGAAATTTTTAAGGATTCCCATTAGTAAGAAAGAAAAAGAGAGAAATTCGTGCTGGTCTTGGCTTGCCCTGAGAAATACAGACTTGTCAATACTTTCCATTGTCTGATATTTTGATTATAGTATGGGAGTGAATGTAAAAAACATCTTTTCATGTGATTATCGGTCATTTGTGCATCATCTCAATCCTGTAATTTTAATCTACATTTTATTAATGGCTAATGTACTAGTTTCCTGTCTTGTGTAACAAATCATCATTGAATGGTGTTAAGAAGCACCCATCTATTATCCCATGATTTATGTGGTCAGAGTTCAGGATCTGCTTAAGTCTCCACAAGGCAAAAATTCAGGCATTGGCCGGGTACATTCTTCCCAGACTGAACTAATCAGGTCTATTTGGGGTCCTGTATGCCTCCTGCATGTGGATGTTTATCTCTTTTCCAAAATGGGGAAAGTTTTCTGTGACTATCTGGTTGAAAAAGCTCTTAATGGCTTTAGCTTGTGTTTCCATGTTTTCTCATATTCCAATGATTCTCAGGTTTGGTCTCTTGATGTTGTTTCAGATTTCTGGTATATTCTGATCATGTTCTATTATTTTTTTCCCAATATTGCATTCTATGTACTCAAATGCATGTATCCTGTCTTCAAGACTTGAGGTTCTCTCTTTGATGGCTGAAGTTATATTTTCTACACAGTCTAATCTGTTGATGATGCTTTGAAATGAGTTTTTAATTTGGTTTGTTGTGTCTCATTTCCAGAAGTTCTGATTGGTTTCTCTTAAATATTTCTATTTCTTTATTGAAATGATCTTTCATCTTCCGAATTTTCTCTCTTAATTCATTCCTTAGATATGTGTTCTCCATTGGACATTTTAATGACGTTTTTTATAATCTTCCTCTGGAATTTTATCCTCTTCCATATCTGTGGGATTTGGGGGGTTTTGTCTTTTGGGGGAGATTTATATACCTGTTTTCTCATGTTTTCAGAGGTCCTGGACTTGTGCATGGAGATGAATTTCCCTTCTTTTATATGCATGTCTTTACATGTGTAGTTTGTTTGTTCGTTTCTAGGAATTCTCTCTGTTTTTGATAAATGAGTAGATGTAAAGTTGAGGGAACTGAAGTTTCCCTCTGGTTGTTCCTCCTTGGAGCCTGGTTTTTGTTTTGGGGATTTTGTCTCCCCAATTCTATAAATTGAAGTTATACTTAGGTTCAGGTGAGATTAGATAGTGTATGGGGTGAGATTCATTCTTTTCTTTTAACTTCTACTTTTATTTATTTATTCATTGTTTTTTATTTATGATTCATTATACATATTTTGATTCACTGTATACAAATGGGGTACAAGTTTTCTTTTCTATGGTTGTGCACGTGTAGATTCATACTATTCATGTAATCTTACATGTACATAGGGTGATAATGTCTGTCTCATTCCACTATGTTTCATACCCCCGCCCCCTCTCCCTCTCACTTCACTCTACATAATCTAGAGTTCCTCCATTCTTCTCTACTCCACCATCCCCATTATGTATCATCATCCCTTATCAGTGAAAACATTTGGCCTTTGGTTTTTTGGGATTGGCTTATTTCACTTAGCATGATATTCTCCAATTCCATTCATTTATCTGCAAATGTCATAATATTATTCTTCTATATGGCTGAATAATATTCCATTGTGTATATATGCCACAGTTTCTTTATCTATTCATGTGTTGAAAGGGAATCTAGGTTGGTTCCAAAATCTAGCTATTGTGAATTGAGCTGCTATAAGCATTGATGTGGCTGTGTTACTGTAGTACGCTAATTTTAAGTCCTTTGGATATAAACCGAGGAGTGGGTTAACTGGGTCAAATGGTGGGTCCATTCCAAGTTTTCTGAGGAAACTTCATACTGCTTTCCAGAGTGGCTGCACCAATTTGGAACTCCACCAGCAATGTACAAGTGTGCCTTTTCCCCCACATCCACGCCAACATCTATTATTGCTTGTGTTCTTAATAATAGCCATTTTAATTGGAGTAAGATGGAATCTTAGAGTTGTTTTAATTTGCATTTCTTGAATTACTAGAGATGTTGAACACTTTTTCATATATTTATTAATCACCTGTATATCATCTTCTATGAAGTGTCTGTCCAGTTCCTTGGCCCATTTATTGATTGGGTTCTCTGTCTTTTTGGTGTAAAGTTTTGAAAGTTTTTTTCATAAATTTCAGAGATTAGTGCTCTATCTGACATGCATGTGGAAAAGGTTTTCTCCCACTCTGTAGGCTCTCTCTTCACATTATTGATTGTATCCTTTGCTGATAAAAAGATTTTTAATTTGAATCCATCCCATTTATTGATTCTTGCTTTGATTTCCTGTGCTTTGGGAGTCTTGTTAAGGAAGTCTGGTCCTAAGCCAATATGATGAAGATTCAGGCCTATCTTTTCTTTTTTTTTTTTTTTTGGTGCAGGGTCTCTGGTCTAATTCCTAGGTCCTTGATTCATTTTGAGTTGAGTTTTGTGCAGGGTGAGAGATAGAGGTTTAATTTCATTTTACTACATATGGATTTCCAGTTCTACCAGCACCATTTGTTGAACAGGCTATCTATTTTCCATTGTATGCTTTTGGCTCCTTTGTGTAGTATGAGGTGACTGTATTTATGTGGGTTTGTCTCTGTGTCTTCTATTCTGTACCACTGGTCCACCTGTCTATTTTGGTGCCAATACCATGCCATTTTTGTTACTCTTGCTCTGTAGTATAGTTTAAGGTCTGGTATTGTGATACCTCCTACTTCACTCTTCCTGTTCAGGATTGCTTTGGCAATTCTGGGTCTTTTATTCTTCCAGATGAATTTTATAATTGCCTTCTCTATTTCTATGAGGAACATCATTGGTATTTTACTTGGAATTAAATTGGATTGTATAGTACCTTTGGTAGAATGGCCATTTTGACAATATTAATTCTGCCTATCCAAGAACATGGGAGATCTTTCCATCTTCTAAGGTTTTCTTCAATTTCTTTCTTTAGTGTTCTGTAGATTTCATTGTAGAGGTCTTTCACCTCTTTTGTTACATTAATTCCCAAGATTTTTCTTTTCTTTTCTTTCTTTTTTTTTTTTTTTTTTTTTTTTTTGAGGCTATTGTGAATGGAGTGTTTTTCCTAATTTCTCTTTCAGAGGATTCATCACTCATGAATAGAAATGCATTAGATTATGCATATTGATTTTATATCCTACTACTTTACTGAAATCATTTATGAGTTCTAGAAGTTTTCTGGTGGAGTTCTTTGGATCCTCTAAATATAGAATCTTGTCATCAGCAAATAGTGATAGCTTGAGTTCTTCTTGTTCCCTTCATATCTCATTAATTTCTTTGGTCTGTCTAACTTCTCTGGCTAGTGTTTCAAGGATGATGTTGAATACAAGTGGTGAAAGAGGCCATCCCTTTCTTGTTCCAGATTTTAGAGGGAATGCTTTCAGTTTTTCTCCATTTAGAATGATGTTGGCCTTGAGCTTAGTATAGATAGCCTTTACAATATTGAGGTATGTTCCTACTATCTCTATTGTTTCTAGTATTTTGAGCATGAAGCAGTGCTGTATTTTATCAAACACTTTCTCAGCATCTATTGAAATACCATATGATTCTCAACTTTAAGTCTGTTGATGTGATGAATTATGTTTAATGATTTACGGATGTCGAACCAACCATGCATCCCTGGGATAAACCCCACTTGATCATGGTGCACTATCTTTTTAATATGTTTTTGTATGTGATTTGTCAGAATTTTGTTAAGGATTTTTGCAACTATGCTCATCAATATCTAAACTTTAGATATTGATCTAAAGTTTTCTTGCCTTGATATGTCTTTGTCTGGTTTTGGTATCAGAGCGATACTAGCTTCATAGAGTGAGTTTGGTAGGGTTCCCTCTTTTTTTATTTCCTGGAATACTTTGAGGAGTATTGCTATTAGTTCTTCTTTAAAGGTCTTGTAGAATTTGGCTGAGAGTCTATCCGGTCCTGGGCTTTTCTTAGTTGATAGACTTTGATGGCTTCTTCTATTTCAGTGCTTGAAATTGATTTATATATCTTCCTGATTCAGTTTGGGAATATCATATGCCTCTAAAAATTTGTCAATGTCTTCAATATTTTCTATTTTGTTGGAGTACAGACATTCAAAGTAGCTTCTAATTATGTTATGTATTTTAATGATGTCTGTCATGATCTTTCCTTTTTAATCAGTAAGTCTAATAATTTGAGTTTTCTCTCTCCTCTTCATTATTGTGGTCACAGGTTTATCAATTTTGTTTACTTTTTCAAAGAACCAACTTTTTTGTTATGTCAATTTTTTGAATTGTTTCTCTTGTTTCAATTTCATTAATTTCAACTCAGATTTCAATTATTTTCTGTCTTCTACTAATTTTGGTTTTGATCTGTTCTTCTTTCTCTAGGGCTTTGAAATGTAATACTAGGTCATTCAGTTGTTGACTTTTTATTCTTTTAATGTATGAGCTCAATGCAATGAATTTTCCACTTAGTACTGCTTTCGTAGTGTCCCAGATATTTTAATATGTTGTATCATTGTTCTCATTTATCGCTTAGAATTTTTTTTACTTCCTCCCTGATGTCTTCTGTTATCATTGCATAATTCAATAGTGTATTATTTAGTCTCCAGGTGTTGGAGTAGTTTTTGTTTTTTATTTTATCATTGATTTCTAATTATATTCCATTATGGCCTGACAGAATACAAGGTTGTATCTCTGTTTTTTTGTATTTTCTAATGGCTGCTTTGTGGCATTGTATATGGTCTATTTTGGAGAAGGATCCATGAGCTGCTGAGAAGAAAGTGTATTCACTCACTGATTAATCAAATACTCTATAGACGTCCATTAGGTCTATATCATTGGTTTTATTATTTAATTCTATAGTTTCTTTATTCAACTTTTGTTTGGAGGATCTATGCAGTGGTGAGAGCTTTGTGTTAAAATCACCCAATATTATTGTGTTGTGATCTATTTGAATCTTGAAATTGGGAAGGGTTTGTTTGATGTACATAGATGCTCCATTGTTTGGGGCATAAATATTTAAAATCATTACATCTTGCTGGCTTATGGTTCCCTGAAGCAGTATAAAATGTCCTTCTTTATCCCTTCTGAATAACTTAGGTTTGAAGTCCATTTTATCAGATATGAGGATGGAGACCCCTGCTTTTTTACTGAGTCCGTGTGCATGGTATGTTTTTCCCTATCCTTCCACCTTTAGTGTATGGATGTCTTTTTCTATGAGATGAGTCTCTTAAAGGCAGCATATTTTTGGGTCTTTCTTTTTAATCAAATCTGCCAGTCTATGTCTTTTGATTATTGAGTTTAGGCCACTGACATTCAGGGTTATTATTGAGATATGATTTGTATTCCTGGTCATTTTGGCTTATTTTTGGTTTTTAACTTGACTTGGTTTCCCCTTTGATTGGCTTTTCCTTTAGGGTAGTTCCTCGCTTTGCTGACTTGTATGGTTGTTTTTCACTTCCTCCTCCTGAAATATTTTGCTGAGAATGTCCTGTAGTGAAGGCTTTCTACTTGTAAATTCTTCTTTTATTTGTCATGAAAATATTTTATTTCATCTTCAAATCTGAAGGTTAATTTTGCTAGGTATAAGATTCTTGTTTGACATCCAAGTTCCATCAGAGCTGGAAATATATCACTCCAGGTCTTTCTAGCTTTTAGGCTCTTAGATGAGAAATCTGGTGATATCTGTATTGTTTCCCTCTATATGTAATCTGGTGCTTTTCTCTCACAACCTTTAAAATCCTATCTTTATTTTGTATATTAGGCATTTTCATTATAATGTGCCCTAGTGTGGATTTGTTGTAATTTTGTGTACCTGGTGTTTTGTAAGCCTCTTGTATTTGATTTTCCATTTCATTCTTCAGGTTTGGGAAATTTTCTGATATTATTTCATTGAACAGATTGTTCGATCCTTTGGTTTGTATCTCTGTGCCTTCCTCAATCCCAATAATCCATAAATTTCATCTTTTTATGATATCCCATAATTCTTGGAGGTTCTGTTCATGATTTCTTAACATCTTCTCAGTTTGGTCAACTTTATTTTCAAGATTAAACATTTTGTCTTCATTGTCTGAGGTTCTGTCTTCCATGAGACCTAGTCTGTTGGTGATGCTTTCTATTGAGTTTTTCATTTGATTTATTGTTTCTTTCATTTCAAGTATTTGTTTTTTTTTTTTTTCAGAATCTCTATCTCTTTACTGAAATGCTCTTTTGCTTCCTGCACTTGCTCTTTTAACTGTTTATTGGACTGATCATACACTGACTGCATTTGCTCTCTTATCTCATCCTTTGCTTCATGAATCATTTTAATTATGCACATTCTAAATTCATTTTCTGTCATTTCTATTGCCATGCCGTCATTGGATTCTATCAAAATAGCATCTTGGTTTATTAAGGTCACTTTTTTCCCCTGTTTTTTCACGTTTCTCCTGTATCTTCCTCTCTAGCAGTGAAGATCTGAGGTATTGCAGTTTCCCCCTATAGACCTATTGTGACCCTGTAGAATTCTAATACCTCTCTTTTGAGGAGGAGATCAATATTAGCAGCACCCAATACAAACAATATGGAACCCTAAACCAGATAGCCCCCATGAAGATGTTAGTACTGTAATAAAATAGATAGGATGAGTTTGATTATTATCTACAGTGCAACCAATAGGCTTGCAATGAGCTCTACAATTTCTAATGGTGGACAGAGAGGATGGGAAGGGGTGTAAGATGTAACTGTTAATTGGATAAGAAGTGAGTATACACAGAGGTACTAGATCAAGGGATGAGTGAGAGCGAGATCAAAAGAAGTTGATCATTAGCAAGAGAAAAGGGAGAAAGAGACTCTGAGGAAACAGGTAAACAAAAGGTAAATAGAGAAAGCGAGAAAAATAAAGTAATAAAAATTTTTAAATTAAAAAAAAAAAAACAAACCTATGATACAATAATCATCCACTATTCAGCCCTCCCAGTCCTCAGTATCCTGATGAGAGTGAGGTACCTGTCAAAGATCCTCCATTCTCCTGCAGGTCTCTCAGGAAGGGAGCTGCCCCTCCCAAAGACAGTGGCCACGCCCTCAGGGATAATTCAAGTTGTCTGCACCAGCTTCCAAACACCCTGGGGAGCTGCAGCTTGGGCAATGAGTCCAGGAAGCAGAGGGCAGTAGCGGCCAGTCAGATGGCATCAAGATTTATTGTTGTTTGTCTAGGTTGTAAGAATTTCTCAGCAGCAAGTTCTCTATTCTGTAATCTCCTACGTTCCCTAATCACTTTCCAGACCCTCTTAAATGGAAAGAGGTGCTAGGAATGGCACTGTCAGTAACTGATACATGAAAAAAAATGTCCAGTGTCTAGTCTGACATCTATAACATTAATTGCCACCTATATCGAAACTGTGGGATCCACAATTTGCATTACTGCCAGCAATACAAAATTGTGAACTAGATCTGGAATTCAACATTAAGTGTCTACTATGTTGTCCAACGTATTCATTATCACCTCAACATGACTTGAGTATAAATTGCATAAACCATATAATTCTGTTATTCAGTAGCATTACGGTTTCTCAATTAAAGAGAAAGTAGGGTGAGAAGGTGGGAGAAAGTTTGAAATAGCAGTCACAGGAGAAGCAAGCAGCAGGCAGCAGATGTCGGCTATAAAGAAGAAAGAATAAAAGAGTAACTGAAAGTAATAAAGAAGGAAAGGAAGTGGAAACAGGAAAATTTGGCTGTTAGTAGGGGAAGAGAGTGAAGAAGGGGCGATAAGAGGGGCCCAAACCAAGGATGAGCAAACCAGTAATTGTAAGAACAAATAAACTCAAGTATGTACTTGAACCCCATCTAAGACAAATCAAGGTTAAACAATAAAAGGGCAGCAGGAAGCAATTAATGTGAAAGTAAAATTATAAGAATATTTTTTCAAACTTACCTACACAGTGAGTATAAACACACACCCACACACATACACACACGTACATGTACTCAAAATCATACATAAGAGAAAAAAGCAATCTGGGTATCAGAACTTGGGTGCTGACAAATTGTGTGCTTCTGCAATAGGGATGGTGTAGTGTTCTAAATTGGAAATTCTAGTCATTGAAGTTTAGTATCTTCTGAACTTTGGAATTCTGTAAGTGGGAGTTTGAGAATTGGTCCAAATTCTCTATTAATGACAGGATACTAACTGCTGCAGGATGTCTGAATTTCCAGGATCTCTGGTGAAATACAATTTTCGGACATAGGGACAAAACTCTACAGGTCTCATCTTCACTGCTACGCATGTATAATACCAGGTTTCTGCTCTGGAGTGCAGATGCTCCTGTGTGTCCCCTACAGTGACAGCCAGCAATGAAGGTAGCTTTCTCCCTTGGAATCCAAAGCCTGATTGGTCTAGGTGTAATTTGCTTCTTTCAGTCTCTCTGGTTTAAGTGTCTTCTGGGAACCTTTTTTTTTTTTTTTAAATCATCAAGAGTTCCCAATTTCCTTTCACTGCTAGCAGTGGCACTGGGTGTGCATGTGGTGGTCCACTTCCAGTGCATTTTTCACCAGAGGCAGTTTATCCCAATTGGTGTTTGCAATAAGATGGCAATGGTGGCAATGGCCGCAGCTTTTCCCACCAGGTGCATGAACAGGCTTTTGCCATTGGGCGCGTCCACAGGTCCACAGGGCCTTGCTGCGATGCAATGGCTTCTCTCGTGGGGAGTGAACATAGAGGGCGCAGTAGCACAGGTGCCAGTGCCAGCAGCGGCCTTCCCTGCATGGGCGGAGCCAGTGCTAGAGGCGGTCTTCCCCTCGTGGCTGCCCGCCAGGTGTGGAAATCCTGTTCGGGCTCCCTGCCCTCGGTCCCACCAGGCATGCTTTTGCTCCAGGAGTTTCCTGATCTGGGGGAATTAACTTTGTACATGCTTACACGAAGCTGCTTCCCCGACCGACTCTGGGTCCACTACAGTCCAGCCCTCTTCTCAGCATACTCAGGTTCTCCCAAGCCGATTCTTTACTCATTGTATCAACTGATTTGATCTGCTTTACCTGCGGCCCTGCCGGCTCCTTTGCGCTGCCCTCCCCTCGCTGGCGCCTCTCTAACTTACACTTCTTACGTTCAAGCGCCTGACTTTGTGCGTCTCTATACTTTCAAGTTTTTAACCGGGCAGTATCTAGCTTCAGTGAGTTCCCTTAGTCACTCACCTCACTGAGCAGTCTGCAGGCTTCGCGGGTCCCTGCTGAGGAGCTGCTGAGGCGCTTCTTTCCTCTCAGCCCCCGTCTTCTCTCCCTCCTGGGGTTTATCAAAGCACACAACGTTGAAATTATTGATAAAGTCAACTTAACACTTTTTTTTTCACACCTTTCCATCCTTTTCTGACATCCATTTGAGTCAAATTTTTCTTTAGTACTTGTTTATTTCCTATGTAAGTTTCTCTTCTGGTTACGTTTATAGATTTCTTTCCTTTTTTATTTAGTTTTGTTTTTTAGTTGTTTTTAGATTCCTAAAACACTTCTCCATCTACTTTTTTCCCCCTTTTTATTATTTAAAATTTTTTTTCTAATTTGTGTACATGACAGTGCATTTATACATTTTGATATATAATACATAAATGCAGTGTAATCTCTCATTTTTCTGATTATACATTTTGTAGGATCACATCAGTCATGCAGTCCTATATGTATATGAGATAATAATGCCTCTTTCACCCTACTATGCTTAACATTTGTAATACACATACTTGTTTATGAAACATACAGAGATTGAAAAACTCAGAAATCAGCAAATAATGCAATTAAAAATTAACAAAACACATAAACAGATACTTCACTGAAGAGGATAATCAAATTGCCATTGCTAAGCATATGAAAAATACCCAGCATTATTTTTTGTTAGGGAATTTCACATTAAAACTAAGAGATTGCCTACAGTACAAAAGATAGATAGATAGATAGATAGATAGATAGATAGATAGATAGATAGATAAAGATATAGCAAGAAACATTGATGGATATATATGGATAATTTATTTCTATTTGAAAAATAAGGTGTTAATAAAATAAATCTGTTGTGTGCAACATATAATAAATGAAAGAATGAACAATTACAACAAAAGCATTCCACCAATCTTCTCTTCAAGCCTGACAGCAGAGTCGATCAATCCATTTTTCCAAAATATTACATCATCAAACCTATCATTTACCCAACTTTCCACTGACCTTCATGTCAGGTGTTTTCTTTTTTTTTCAACAATCTCAATAATTAAGTTGAATATAAATGATCTAGATATTGTAATTAAAAGGTATAAATGTTCAGCTTGTATAAAAAGCAAACAATAACTGTACACTCTATACGTATGTCACATTTTAAATATCAATACGCCAATAGGTTAAAAGCAGAAGTGGAAAATATGCATGAGCAATCTGAAGTAGAGTTATTAATATAAAATACATTTTAAGGAAAAGTATTTTCAGAGATAAAGGGGAACATTTCATAATCATCATAGGGTAACTTCTTCAAGAAAGAAGAACAATCCTAAATGTGTATATACCTAACAACAAAATTTCAAAATACTTAAAATAAAAATTAGAAAGAAAATCCACAATCATATTTGGAGATTTTAAGTCCCTTCACTTTGCTGGAAGGAGTAATAACATAGAAGGCTTAACAACGTTATCAATCACCTTGACCTATTTATTATATAGAAAGAACTATACACAAAAAATTACATGTAGAAAATTAATAGGTATAGAGTATATTCTGTCATAAAATAAGCTTTGAGAAATTTCAAAAATTAGAACACATGCAGACTGTTTCCTGCATGATTTATTACATTAGAAATTAATCACCTTAAGATATATAAAACCCCACCCCCACATCTCAACTACTTCAAAATTAAATAGCACACTTATAAATATCTCACAGATCAAAGAAGAAAGCACAAGAAAAGTAAATAAAAATGTTTTGAACTAAGTGATGATAAAAGCTTAAAATATCAGAATCTCTGAGATGAAATAGTACTCAGATGGACACTCAGAAAGAAGCTGGATTAACAATCAAATTATTTTCAAATTAGGTAGTGGGAAGGGAAAATGAGAGTGGGAGCAGAAATATGTGAAAGAGAAGAGAAATACAACTAAAAGTAGATAAAAATCTAACAAATTAGTCAAGAAAAAATAGCAGTGGAAAGGGAGCTATCAAAACAACCCTAAAGATGCTAAAAATATATAAAGATAATATTAAAATTATATAATTACATTTATATAGCTTACATAACTGGATCTATTTTAGAGGATAGAAATCCCTGCTTATTCTTGTGATTTATGTGGGTGATTATGTTTTTCTCCATCCTTTCACCTTCAGTCTGTGGATGTCTTTGCAGATGAGGTAAGTCTCTTGGAGACAGGATATTGTTGGGTCTTGTTTTTTAATCCAATCGGCCAGTCTCTGCCTTTTGATTGATGAGTTTAGGCCATTAAGCCTCAAGGTTATTATTGAGATATGATTCCTTTTTCCATTCATTCGGGGTTTATTCCTAGTTTTTCATTTGAATTAGTTTCTCTTTCAATTGACTCTTCCTTTAGCGTAGTTCCTCCCTTTGGTTGGTTTCACTTCTTTTTTTTTTTTTTTTTTTTCATTTCATCTTCATAGAATATTTTGTTGAGAATATTCTGAAGGGCAGCCTTTCTGAGTGTGAATTCTTTTAATTTTTGCTTATCATGGAAGGTTTTTATGTCATCTTCAAATCTGAAGCTTAATTTTTCTGGATATAGGATTCTTGGTTGGCATCCATTTTCTTTCAGAGCTTAATATATGTTATTCCTGGACCTCCTAGCTTTGAGTTTGAGACTCAAACTTCTGGGTTTGAGACTGAGATCCAAATTGGTTTCCCCCTATATGTAATCTGACATTTTTCTCTCACAGTTTTTAAAATTTTGTCCTTATTCCGTATGCTAGGCATTTTCATTATAATGTGACAACGTGGGTCTGTTGTAATTTTGCTCATTTGCATTCCTGTAAGCCTCTTGTAGTTCATTTTCCATTTCATTCTTTAGGTTAGGGAAATTTTCTGATATTATTTCTTTGAAAAGATTGTGAATTCCTTTGGTTTGTATCTCCACACCTTCATCTATCCTAATAAATTTTAAATTTGGTCTTTTCATGTTATCCCACAGTTCTTGGAAGCTCTCTGTTAATGGTTTCTTAACTTCTCTCCATGGTCAACTCTATTTTCAAGATTATATATTTGGTTTCATTGCCTGAGGTTCTGTCTTCCAAGTGGTCTAGTCTAATGATGATGCTTTCTATTGAATTTTTAATTTGGTTTATTATTTCCTTCATTTCAAGGATTTCTGTTTTTTTATTTTTATTTTTTTGCAATCTCTGTCTCTTTATTGAAGTGATTCTTTGCTACCTGTATTTGCTCTCTTACATCATCGTTTACTTTGCAGATCAGTTTAACTATGTACATTCAAAACTCTTTCTCTGACATTTCTTCCACTGTAGTTTCTATGCATTCTGTTATTGGAGTACCTTGGTTTGCTTGGGGCTATTTGTTCCCTTGCTTTTTCATGATGTTTGTATGTCTACCCATATAACAGTATGGATCTGAGGCAGTAGAGTTCCTACCCCGTGAATGTATCATGTCCCTGAAGTTTTCCAATACCTCACTGACTAGAGGAAAACCAATAATGACAACAACCAATGCAAATAATTCACACCATTAAACCAAAGAACTCCTACTAAGATGTCTACAATGTTAATTATTACAATGAACAAATTATATGATCAGTTATTGCCAATAATAAAAACAAAAAAAGGGTTTATATTTTCAAAAGGTGGAGAGAGAGAGAACAGAAGTGAAATAGGATATGACAATTATGAGGGAGGAAGAGAGAAAACAGAAGTAAAAGATTAAAGTAAGAGTGAAAGAGAGAACAATAGTGATTGGCTGTTAGCAGAGAAGGGAAACAGGTAGGAGAAAAAACATACATAAAGCAAACATTTAAATAAAAAATTAAAAGAATACAGAACAAAACTAAAATATATTAATCAAACATTCAAAAAAGACTAATTCATGTGAAATAATGGCTTCAAAAATGCTAGAGATGAGAATAAAAAAAGTAGGAAACTGTATAAATGTCCACGTACCATTAAGATCACAATTAAACAGTGAAAAAGAATTTTAAAAAATCTTGATGAAAAGCTAAAAATTGTTTCCATTAGGGTTCAAAATATTCTCAACTTTTCTTCTCAACAGTTGTAGGTGGGGTTTTCTGGAGGGGAATGCTCCACTCTCTGGATTGCTGGAGAGAGGTAATCCCATAGGCAGAATTCCTGGAGGCAGGGCTTAGGCCTAGACCAGCTCCAGGCTCTTCCATGAACACCAGATGGTCTCGAGAATTTACATTAGTGCACCTCCGGTACTCAGTACTTGCTGGTCCATGCTGAAGGACTTTACCCAAGGGCTTTCGTGGGTTCCACTCATGTGGTGAGGGAGCCTATTCTTAGTCCCTTACGTCACCTGCAGATCCCATGTTTCCTAGTCTCAATTTCAGTCTCCAAACAATTTCTCCCACCCCAACCCTTCCAATTTCCCGGTCAGATGTGTCTCTCCCAGCTGGTCCTGCAAGCATTTGGATTGGAGGGACAGTGGGTGGGTTTCCTCAACCAGTTATCTCTTGTGTATACCTCTCTCCATGTTTGATTTTCTTCTGGTCACGTAAGCACACTCTGTGTCCTGCAGTGTATGTGTTTCCTGGGCCTGTATTTTGGGCCACACTTGGGTTTGCCAGGAATCACTTCCTTATTTGCTGACCCCATGCCACACCTGCAAAATGGTTCCTTCCTTTGTCCTCCACGTGCTGCCTGGAGAGATGGCAGTTTCTTTCCCCAAACTCAGATATCATGCAATGAGTGCTTCAGGTTTGTTGGGCAAAGACCTTGGTCTCTAAATCTCCATAACCAGATAGACTAGACTTGGGCCTCCCAAAAAATGTGGGTTCCTTTAATTCCCTTATCCTTCCTCTATGCCCTTGGTAGGACCTCTCTGACTAGAGCTTCCAGCCTGGTTGTCGCAGCAGCTATGCTGCTGAGAATTTCTTCCTCATTTTATTATATCCAACCTCCTGTGTCCCCGATCTGCTTTCAGTATCCAGTTTTAGGTTCCAGTAAAGTCCCCCTCCCTATCTTGTTCACCCACCTTGTGGCGAAGCTGCCTATTTGCCTTCTGAGTTTAAAACCAGGGAGCAGCCAGGAACGTGGACCGCCTCTATCCTGCCATCTTGGATCTCTTGCATCTACTTTTTGTCTTTCAAAAATTAACAGATATTTTGTCTGCCATTGTTCTCTCTGCTATTTTCATTGTACTTGTGTGTTAATTAGTAGTCAGATACTGTCAACATTTTAATAATCAATATTTTGAAACTACTCTATTAAAACAGAAATCAATGTGTCAATTGTCTTACAGCTTCCAAATCTTCTCAATATTAAGTAAGAGCAATATATAGACACATATATGCTCACCTGTATAGATTCCTTTGTCAGCTGTGGAGTCCAAGGAATTCCATCTGGGAGACTTAACAGGGGTGTGGTGATTGTAGTAATAAGTTATCTGAGCTTCAATAGCCTTCCCTACTCACATAGAAGTGTTTTGCTTTTATTGTGTTTATATACTGGTTTTTCTCTTACTTTTGTATTTCAAGAAAGAAAAAGTAATTTGAGAAAAATCACTAGTTTTAACCTTTTCATTAACCAAAAGAACAAAAATAACAAAAATTATTGTGAATTAAAGTAGTAATGGAGTATTCTTTGAGGATATATAAAATAGAGTTCAGTTATATGGAAAATGCTTTATTGATCTCCAGAAGTTTACCAACTATTTACTTGAAGTAATTGGGCACTTGAAAGGATACAAGTGCAAATGTGTTAATCCATTACAATTGACATTGAATGAGCAATCTAGAAGAACCAGGAGCTAAGGGAAGGGAAGAATTGGTGTATTCTACCCTTCAACACAGACAGGAAAACCAAAGGGTATTTGAAACCTTCCTGTGCCACAACCTAGAATAATCTCTATAAGAACTGCAAAGATCCTTAGACTGTCGCTATGGCTGTGTGTCATTTGTTAAGCCCAGTCTATCTTCTCAGGAAAACTCTTGGTTAAAAATATATTGGCAGTTTGAGATATTACATTAAAAAATGGATGGTGGTACAAATAAAGAAGAAAGTAAGATAGATTTAGCTTCTGGGACATGTAGTAGGAAAGAGAAAGATAGAACTTTGTGCTACTTTTGGCTTGTTCTGAGAAATGCCTCAAGTTCAGGAATACTTGGAACTGTGTAATTCCCCAACATTGTACTTTCCAAGGATGAAGTGCAGTTTTCTATATTATGTTAGCAGAAATAAAGCAGCTGGTAGAACAAATTATCAGTGGATATTATTAAAATACTAGTTTTATCTCACTATTCCTGAAAATATTGAGTCAGCATTGAATAGCAATGTGCACAGGTCAGCAGGTGCTCCTTAGATTTTAATGGATTCATTTGCAAAAGTTCAGTGTCTGAAATCAACTTAGCATATAACCATCTTTTTACACTGAGTTCTCCTGGGAAAGAAAGAGTAAACAACAGCTTGGACAAGCTGATCCTGATTAGATCCTAATATTAAAAGCCCTTTCACATGGTTTATCATGTGGTCCTTTCTATCACTGTTCAGTAAGAAAAAAGAAAAGTCATAGGTGAGATGTGATAGCATGGGCTACTTGCTCATCTACTGGTTGCTCAAACAACAAAGAAAATATGAAAATGTGCATGTTACAGATAAGATTATCAAGGAAAATTTCCCATCTTTGAGTGAAGTGATTTTCAAGTTAAGAATTCACACACCAAATGGTAAATTATGACATTCATTTAGTGACTTGCAACAGGAAATTTTGTAAAATAGCTTGAGGACAAGATCCTGACCCACAGAATCTGATAACCTGGAAGAATGCAATAGACAATGGGTAGCTTTTCTTTGAAGACACCAGTAATTCTTTTTGGGGGGGGCGGGGGGGGGGTGAATCTCTCATAGCCTTTCACTTTTTTTTTTCCCCTGACAGTTTCCATTCTACCTTGTGAATATAATAAATTCAAAGATTACTCTTGATCACAGGGAAAAAAAAAAAAAAAAAGTCAATCTCATTAGTTTCCCTGGGAAGGCTTTCTAGGCATTTGAGCCCATATATAAATTAACCTTGCTCCCTATAATTGGGTTGTCATACCTGATTAAATGAGCATTATTCTCAACTGTGATATTCCAGAAAATGCCTTAGTTTAAAAATGGATTTGACCAATTATAGGAAGGCAAAGTTTTAATGGTTATCTGAAAATAAAATAATATGAAAGTCTGATTTTAGGTAGAGAGGTATAGGGAGAACAAGGTGATGATTCCGTCTACCAAACAAATTCTACTAAGTTGTACTAAGTTACATATCACTTACAAAGAAAGGACTTCCTCACATATCTAGAAAAATTGAATATTGAACAACCTCAATATTTCAACCAAATAGCTACAATGAAGTCTCCCACAGCAGCCCATGTAATTAATTACTGCTCCCCCAGATCTCTGCTAGCAGCTTCCAGAAAGTTGTCTGCTGCTGGCCTAGAACAAGTTCTACTATTGCAAACTGAAAGTTGTCCAAGCAGTGAGAGATCAGAAGCCTGAATGGAAACATTCACTAGTTTCAGTAGTTTAAAATACCTGATGGAACTTTGCCACAAAGCTAAGAAGATGCTCCTGGTTTGTGGAAGAATAACTGTCCTGTGGTTTAGTCTTCTTAAGGTAAATATTGAACAAAACAAAAATATCTTGGATGACAGAATATTAATGACTGACATTAATTTATTACTGTAATTATAATATCAGCAGAGAGGAGATTAAAATCTTAATTGGTATACAGTAAAATCCTCCACTGAGATGCAGTAAAAAAACTATTTCATGAGCACTCTGGTAAGTATTTACCTGAAAGTAAAAATATATTATAAACGGGATCTCTAAAACTTATTCCTACCATTTTCATTTCTGAACTATTAATATTAATATTTTCTCTAAATTTATTTATCCTGGAAAAGGATAAGAATTTCCTCCAAAATAATAACTCTCCCAATACAACTTTTAATATAATAACAAAACTGACAAACCTATTTATTCCTAACATCTCTCTTTTGATAATGTGAAATACATAATAATGATTTTCCAGAAGCTTTCAGGGAAGTTGAAAAGATAATTTTGTATGCCTTAGATATCCTAAAATATTTTCCCTTATATTTAGAGTTTTTATTTGGGGAGACAAAAAGCAGAAGCACTTTCACAGATTAGTTCTCTTGCTTACTCTAGAATTATAGGTGACTGAGAAACTCGTTGGTTACCTGTTAAATCAAGTTGACAACAAAACATTTAAAAATAAACATAATAGTAGCACATGGTATTTTAACTCTTCCATAAATGAAGAACCTAGGCCTTTGTGTTTCTTCTTTCTTAGCCATCAAGGACACAGTAGCAATGGCAGAGAAGTATCCTGATAAGAAACAAAATCTCTTATCTAGGCAGATGACACAAAATAAAAACATAACCACCCACATTACATGTCTAGTCATCAGTAAGTATATCAAGGAAAACAGTCCATCAAAATTCAGCAAATATATTGCAGAAAAAATTAACATGTTTTATGGGTATTCAGATATTCTGAACCAAGGCAAAAAAATATATTTTTGAATTGTCTTTCACTGAGCTCTTGCAGCTTCTGAAACACAGTGATATTTTACTTTAGAACAGTGATTCTCTCCCAGAAAGCCTGCAAAATCAACACTATTTTCATTATAGCCGTAGTATTATAGTACTTCCTTTTTTCCTTTCTCCTTCTCGGAAAGGTACAGCAGAAGTTTCTAGAGGTTTCAGAACGTATGATCTTGCAGAAAACTGCATACTGAAAACAGACACAAATACCCACCTGCCAAGCACAACAGCACAGGACAATTATGAGTTCAAAGCCAACCTCAGCAGAGCAGCAAGGTCTTAAGCAACTTAGCAAGACCCATCTCTAAATAAGATATAAAAAAGGTCTGGGAATGTGGTTCATTGATTAAGCACTCTTGGGTTCAATCCCTGGTAACCATCCCCTCCAAAAAAAATACCCACATTTTCTCTATCAAGTCAGATACTAAAGATGGATGGTCTTTCATAAGATGAAAAAGACATGACAACAGAATGCAATGAGTGATCCTGAATTGAATTCTGGACTAGACAAAGAAAAGCTATAATATACATTTTGGAGACAATATTTGAATAAGGATTGCGGATAACAATGGTTAAGTTTTCTGATTTTGAAAATGATAAATGTACTAAAGTCATGAAGGACAAGGTGGGTATTCTTTAGACATGCACACTAAAGTATGTAAAGATAATACAGCGTGAAATTTCTAATTTTCTCTGAAATGGTCCAGGGAAACACACAAACATTTGCACACACATGTGTGCACACCACACACACACACACACACACACACACGTTTTCCCTCCACCAAGTTACCCTACTGAACAAAGGATAGATTAAAGAAATATCCTGGAAAGCATAAATTTCAGTGATGGAAATACAGATGGAGATATAGAAGAGAGTAAGAGACAGGGAAGGACAATTTGAGAAAAAGGATAAAGATAATAGCTTCTGATTAGAGGCATGTGCAATGCAGCAGGAAGTGACTCAGGAGATTGTAAGAGTTCTGCTTGTACCTTGAGAAGACAGATTTCCAAATATGGAGAATAATAAAACTCTAAGGAAGGTGTTTTATAAGTTGGGGACCCTTAAATAATGGGTACCCATTGAAGTTTTTAATCCACCACTTTTGCCATTATCACATTATCAATTTATATTATTTCAATCATTTGTTGTTTTATTGCAGTGGAGTCTCAGGAGAAAGAAATTTCTGTACATATTTAGTCATCCTTCTGGTGTACTCAGTGTATGTGTAGAAATATATTCATATATATATGTCATATATATAGTGACATATATAGTATATTAAATATAAGACATTATATTAACAGGACTATATGTACATTTACATATATATACATATGTGTGTATATAGTATTAATAGGATAGTACTTTTAGTAAGAATTATTTTATGAAAACCAGGTACAGGGAAATTGAACTGAACTTTCTAAGACTCCTCTGCTACTATGGTCTTTTTTAATAACAATTCAAAACTTTCAAATAACAAATTTAAAATATCAAGAAAATATTTAATGACTGGCCAGAAGTAGCTACTGAACAACATGATAATATATCCCTTCACTTGTGACAAAATCAGTGGAGAGAATGTGGGATACACTTTGTATCCAACTTGGAACCCTGACTAAGCAGTAAAAGAGCTGCCTTTGGGATTCACCATGGTCTGAACTTGAGTCCTATACATTTTTTAAAACCTGGATCTTTATTCATCTTACATAGTAAAAGAAAAAGTATTTAGCTAATATTAAACTAGTTCTTATAATTTCATCTCCTTAAGAATATCATCTGCTTTGGCTCCTTTCGAAATGACTTTCTTTCTCAAAAGACCAGCACTTTCCTCCTAATCCATACCACAGGCCTATTCTTTCCTCTCCTATTCCTGGTTTCAACTGTCTGCTTAGGCAAACACAATCTCTTTGTTTTCCTGAGACCCTCACTCATAGGACAGTACTTCTTACAACATTGATCCCCTACTCTGTGAAAGCACTCTCTCAGGCTCTGTAGAGAAAATTGTGAGCAAAAATGAACAAAGTCCCTGACCACATGAAACTGAACAGTCTCAGGAGAGATTTCAGAATCAACCAGAGCACTGCACAAATAAAAGCAAACATATTTTCTATGGATAAGAAGCATATTGTGTAACAAGGAGAGAGACTAAATTTAGACATTAGAAGTTTAAAGAAATTAGAAAATATTTGCTAGATAAACCACCATTTAAATCGATACTTGAATGAACATTAAGAAACAAACACATTCCTCAAGAGGAAAAAAAAAGGAAGGAATTTTTTTTAAAAATCTATAAACAAATTTAATTATCATGAAACATGTTTTGTGCATATTGATGTTTGGTTTGTATGAGTACAGTAGGTAATTTCATTATGGAATTGATTGAAAACCTGATTGATCTGATATATCCATTGCCATTTTTCAACATCTTACTTTCTAATTATATTTTGCTCCTTCCACATTGAACTGATACTACTTCCTTATTTTATGAAATTCTGAAATCATATATTATAGCCTTGATACTAATTCCATCTTTTTACTGAATTTATGAACACAACTACTTAATCTATAACCTTAAATTGGTATGGTCAGTAAATAGCATGAGAGATTATAAACATCTGGATTGGAAATCCAAGACCTTTGAATCAAAAGTGCTTAGTTTCGCTTGATGTAAATCTTAGTAAATTAGAACCAAAGGCTCTTTGCACAAATGACATGTCTCAGAACAAATTGATGGCATGTGCATGATAAACTGTTTGTGTGCATAAAAGTTCCTGATATTTACTGGAATTAGGAGGAGCAGATGTCACATTAACATTTGGCAAATAATAGCCCAAATGAATGATTGGAGAAAATAAATAGTCTACAGAGTTTTAATAGAATGTATGTACACACTAGAGACTTCCAAACCTATTAAATATTGAAAAACATATACTGACATTGTACCTGGTGGATGTGTTTGGAGTGAATGGGCCAAAGGAAAACTCAGTGATTCATAGAGGTGAGGTTTTTCTTCTTTGTAAATCCTGGAAATGTCTGCTTCACTAAAAAAGATACAAATCAATGTCTCTTAAAGATTTATAGAAAATATAAGAAAATTAGTAGGAGGATTGCACAAATGTAGAAAGAACTTTGTTAAACAACTCATATGGAAGCCCATAATACACACAAATACTCCATTCTCTCCATCATCAGAAATTTAATATTCACCAAGTAACCAATGTTCTCCATATGCCTAAAGTAAGCTAAGGTCAATCTTTCGATAATATAAAAGATTAGGTTTGATGTGTAGAAATAATAGTTGAAAATGCAGAATACAGGCTGGCGAAGATTTTATTCCTTTTTCTAAATTGCAGCTCTACATAATTGAGGACATTTGGGCAAGCCCCTTAGCTTCCCTGACATTCTTTCAGATATAGAAAGTCTGCCTTAGAGATTTTTTTTTAAATTGTTTTTAAAAAAACAGATTACATATATATTGGTAATTTATACAATTGTAGTAAAATTTGCATCAATAATGGTCAAAGATAGGTGAAATTTGGAATAGAAAACATAGATAAACTGACTATAGAAACTTACATTGAGATCTTAGATTCTATCTTGTCTTGAAAAATGAATCTGGTTGTGGGTAGGTCATAAGAAACATAGTGCCAACACCCCTCTGAAGTCCTTGTGGTAACTGTATGTGTAAATTGGTTCTCCTTACCTCTAGTTCATTTGTCAGAATTGCAGTCTGAGAGGAGAAAACCAATTCACTTGGCAAAATTCAGAGCCCTCTGGCAAGGTGAGAAAACAATTATGCTGAGCCAAGCAGGTCCTTGGCTTTAGGAACTATGAACTAAAAGATAGGAAATTACTATTAAGGGAGGAAACTAAGCTGAGCAGCAAAAACATCGAGTAAACTCTACGCTTGCAACTTTGTTAGAATATGAACAAGGCATATCATTCAAAGAAATGAGAGAAAAAGCAAAGAACTATTTTTGTAAAAATGAAATAAACTATAGGACATATGAGAGAAAGAAATACCATGTATTGCTGAAGGGAATATAAAATTATAAAATCATTTTGAAAAACTGGAAAAGTCAGCTAAAGTTGAATATTTGCCTTCTCTTTGAGCCAGAAATTTCAATGTTGGCATATACATAAGAAAAGCAAGTGCATTTGGCCACTGACCGATGTGTCCAAGATTGCTCATAATAACGTTTATCCAAAGTAAAGACTGGGTGCCCATCAAAAAGAGAATTAATAAATTATGTCACACTCATGCAATGAGATGTCACACAAAACTAAAAAGAAAGTGACTTACTAATATATGTGAATGCATGGGTAAATCATACAGATAATGTAATCATACATTCTGTGGAAAAAGCCAGACCCATGATTCAATATAATTCTATTTACATAAAATTCAAAACAGGCAAAATTTGTCAATGATATAAAAGAAATGGGGATATAGTGTAGGTAGAGACACAAGGATACATAATGAAGTACTAAAAATAGTCCATATATGCTGTGGAGAATGGTTACACAGGCACAAATATATGTAAAAAAAATCATTATTAATATTCAAGATTAACAATTGTATTATGTATCCACTGAAAACAGAAAGTTCTGATTCTGTTAAAGACAAGTAAACAACTCTGTCCAACCCTCCCCTTTATCACAACCACAAAAGTTGGAAAATGTGAAAACTGAACCTATTAAATGTAGAAAAAAGTTAATGATCTGCTGAAGAGTTCAGAGGCCAAGATACAAAAACAAAAACAAGAAAAGAAAACAGAACCAAAAAGACCAAAACACAAAGGAAAACCAATTTATGTGATCCTATCAATTGGGACTGCTTTTCCCTGAGATTTAGCTGCCTATTCAGGCTAATATGTGCTACATAAATTCTGACTGAGACAGAAGAAATTGTGAGATACTGACCAGAGCTTTGACAAGCCAAGTTGACAAATACTGGATTTTAGGATTTAGATATCAGCGGGATACACTCTCCTGGGACTGTGAAATTGAAGACCAAAAGACTGAGCGAGATAAAACGTGAGGGAATCAAAATTTAAAGATGTAATTACCAAGCACTTTCCAGAACTGATTAACTATATAAAGCCACAATTCCAAGGAGCACTATGAAATAAAAGAGAAAATGTTAAAAGCAGCCAGAGTGGCTATGGAAGCCAGAAGTCATTGGAATGATATCTTTAATGTGATAAAAAATAACTGCCTGCTTAGCAATATATCCTTTTAAAAGAAAAGCAAAATAAGACATTCTTGTTTTCCGGCAAAAAAAAAGATTTATTTGTCACAAGAAGACATACATTCAAGATAAAGTATGTAATCTAAAGCCAGAAGAACAATCATCCAGAGGAAAGTTTGGAGATGCAATAAGGAAAATAAAACAAAGTAAATATGTGACAAATATAAATAAATGTTGATGACTTCGAGTAATAAAAATATTGTTTTGATATGCATATGTGTTCATGGCTAAATATTTGATGATATATGATGAAGTATGATGGTATACAAGTTTGGAGTAAAATAAAGTTAATACTCATGATAAATATAAATAACAATACATATTATATTATGTTAAATCAAAGCTGCATTTTGTAATCTGTAGAATAATCTAAAAAAAAAAGAGTAGTTAAAAAGTGTGTAATTGGCTGTTTCTCCCTCTGGAGATAGCCTACATTCTCTCTTGCATTCGTAATTCTATGCTCTATCCCAAATGCATTGCTCTCTTGAGACTGATCCCATTCTCCTTTGAATATGTATCTACTTTCCTACACCTCTTCCTATGCCTTTGAATTTTGAAGAATGTATAACTATCTTATGATAGGACAAATATGAGCAATAAGTTAAGATACATCCCTATATCAAATAAAAGATTCAAATGGAAGTTGAAAAGTAATTTTTAAATACATGATTTGAAAATAGTGCAAGTAAATCTTGTGGAATGTAAAATTGTGTTTAAAGGGAGAAATTATAAACTTCAATTCGTATATCACAGAAAAACAAAACCTGAAAATCACTCAGCTAAGTATCAGCAGGAGTTAGAAAATGAACACCAAATTAAAGAAGGATAAAAGCCAAAAAAGGTAGAAATTGTAGGGGGAAAAAAATCAGTAAAAAGAAGGAATAAATAATCAATATCAGAAACAAATAAGTGGACATAACTATAGATCATGATCAAAGTATGTCATATGCATGTACAAATATACCATGATGAAACCCATTACTCTGTATAATTAAAATGCATAAATAAAAATAAGTAAAATTAGAGTATATTTTGCAAAAACTGTCATTAGATTTCAAGATTTAAATAAAATAAATAAAATTCACTAATAAAAACACTAATCAAAATTGACACAAGAAAATTTTCAAAAAACATTACCTATATTTATTGAAGAAATTGATTCTATAATTGAAAATCCCCCAGGACCATATAATTTCCAAAGTAAATTCTATCAAGCTTTTAAGAAATAAATTAAATCAATCTTAAATAGAATCTTATATAGAATTTAAGTCAACAAAACATGTTCTAAATTATTTTATAAAAAAGTATTTTATAACAACTTTAAAAAATTTATTTCAAGAAAAGAAAATTACTCTTGTCATTAATGTAGAAACAAATTGAATTGAATTGTGTGTAAAAAGTATAACATAGCTGGGTGTGGTGGCACCTGCCTGTAATCGCAGTGGCTAGGGAGGCTGAAGCAAGAGGATCACTAGTTGAAAGTCAGCCTCAGCAACTCAGAGAGGCCCTTAGCAACTTAGAGAAACCCCATCTTAAAATAAAATAAAAGGGGTTGAGGATATGTTTTAGTGGTTAAATGCCACTGGGATCAATCACTGGTAACAAAAAAGAAAAAAAGAAAGTGTAATACATCATGAGTGTATTCCTGAAATGCAGCACTTATTTAATATTTCTAAATATGTAAAGTTCACCATATTATCAGAGTAAAAAAATAGTATTTTATGATTCAGATGCTGTAAAATATTTTATACAATTAAAAATATAATAAAATTTCTCAGTGAAAAATGAAAAGAATAAATATTCCATAATTGAATACACAGTGTCTAAAAATATCAACAACAAACCCCATGCTTAGTAGTGAAAACTGAGCAGACATTTTCTCATGAGATAAGGAATAAGTCAGGAATGCCTACTAAGTCCTAGCAGTTCAAGGCAGTGCAATAAGTCAATGAAAAGAAATCAATTAAATAAAGGCTGAACAGGAAGAAATAAAACTGTCAGAATATGAAGATTACATGGTTTTTATGTGGAAAATCTAAAACAATCCACAAATAAACCATTAAAATTGATACATGAGCTTAATAAGATTACTTATAGCAAAATACAGAATCAATTTTTCAAAAAAAAAGCAACGAACAATTAAAATAGCATTTTTCAAAGTGTCATGTATAGTAGCATGAGAAAACCATTTCCCAAGATTAATATAAGAAAGCAGTGTTTATCCTCCACCCTATGCAGAAAATATGGAAATTGTTGAGAACAAGTAAAGAAACAATGTTAGAAAGAATACATAGGGAGCTCTGTGATATTCTGAAATTGAAAAAGCTAAATATTGTAAACTTGGCAATTTCCACCAAAATGATCTATAAATTCAATGTAATCATAATTTTACTCAGGGAAATTGGCAAGTTAATTCTAAAATACATATGAAAAAATGAAAAACCAACAAGCACTACCAAAATATTTAAGAACAAAGAAGACAATATTCTGTGCGAAGTAAGTAAACAAAGCTTGTTGAAAATTAAAGGGAGAATATCTTGAAAACTGAGAAGGGTCACTCATCCTTTCACTTATTTATTTACCAGTCCTGTCTCTGACAAGGTGAGTCATGCTCTGGGACTACCTACAGGAGTCAGCCATGAGGTACCTGTGGTGGGTGATCAGTCTAGGTGGGGACAGATAAGCTAGGTGAGTAAAGACAGACAGGCTGATAAGACCACGATGGGGGAGGCTTTCTGCAGATACTGGCCCTTGCGGAGCTTCCAGGGCATAAAGGCATTTGACTGACACTGGCTGCTGTTTCTCTCTATCTCTCACACATCATTTTAATGAGAAAAGGAGTAAATATTGTTGGCTGTATTCAAATATGTTATTACACCAGTTCCCAATAAAAATTTAGTCAGCTGAACATTTTATTTTCTAAAACTAATTATACACGTTAAAAAATTCTCTGGATTTCTTTTTTTTTAATTTTTTTAGTTGTTCATGGACCTTTATTTTATTCATTTATTTATATGTGATGCTGAGAATACAACCTAGTGCCTCACACATGCTAGGCAAGTGCTCTAACCACTGAGCTGCAACCTTAGCCCCATGGATTTCTTAACCTTAATGTAGATGGGAATAAAATTTTATTTTATTCTTGGGTAATCATCTAGATAAAGTTTCTAATACCAGGCATGATGACAGTAAACTGTACCATCAAAAGACAAGGAAAATTTCAGTTGCAAAGCTCTTCACATAGTTCATGTAAGGTTGATAACATCTTACCTAGGAAAATAGGACTCTTCTTTTTTAAGAGATTAAAGAAGTATCAGTGTTTGAGGGTTTCCCTCTAATAACTTCTTGGAATATCATCTCCATCCTAGGGTTCTGTGAGATAATAATAATAAATTCTACTTTGTGGCTAGAACTAGTTTTGATAGATTTCTGTTTATTTAAAAGAAGTCCTCATCCATGAAATACTTACAAAGAAAAATAACCATGATAGAACTGAAGTAAAATTTACAAATCAGTCAATGGATATCTAAACATCCTACTAAATTTAGTTTTACAAAATGAATAGCCTAGTGTCTTTATTATCTCCAAATAACCTTATTATCTTTTGGTGGCTACATGTTGGTCTTTCACTTCTGAATCCCCCAAGGAACAAACCCCATGCTCCTGTGCCTGAGTTTATACATTTCTAACCTTAACCATAAAAGTAATATAGTAAGGTTTTCCTGTAATGGCAGCAGTCTTGAATTCAAGGACAGCAAAGATGACTGAGCACACAATGCCCTGATACTGCTAAATGAGACTTGCAAAACACTCTCTGAGTTTGGGATGGTAGAAATTTGTAGCAAGTCTAATGTGAGAATGAGGAAAAGGATCAGAGGTAACTAATCTCAAAGCACAATAGAAAAAAAAAAAAGAAGGAAAAGAAAAAGTACACAACACAGCCAGTAAGAGTAAGCATAAAAGAATCTTAGCTATCTATCGATATAAGTTAACTTTTTTCATTAGCTCCTATTAAAAATGTTTAATGTGTTTAAAGAGAATATCATGGATTGGAGGAGGGAGGGGGGAGAGAAGGGAAGTTACTGGGGAATTAAATTGACCAAACTATATTATGTGCATATATGAAAATATCATAATGAATCCCATCATGTAAAATCATAATGCATCAATCTTTTTTAAAAGAGAACATCATCTTTTAGAACATATATTTCTCAGATGCTCTGATAGAAAAGGGATGTTCTAGGTGGCCTTGTCCCTTTAGGTTAGAAGATGAAGCTTTCCTCCAACATCAACCACTGACAAAACACAGCTCAACTTAAGACCAAAAATACTTGGTGGCCATAGTCATGTGTGGTTCCATGTTAGTCTGTCTTTTTTTCTTCTACTCACTCTGGTAGTAGTGAACCCTAGATCATATTCAGACTGGGAGCTAAGAGAGGAAAGTAATAATGAAAAAATAGAGAGAGAGACATACATATATATGTATATATATATATATACATACATACATACATATATGTCACCTAGACAGTGACATATATGGTGACAGTCAGTATAGGTAATGAATGATTGGGTCAGGAAGATGGGAGTTGATTCAAGAGGAAATAACATGCTAATCCTTCAGAGTACTTTCCCCTCCTCCAACCTGTTGCCAAGGTTACCTGCCTCCAGGGAATTGTCCCTCCCTGTAAGAAGTTGTTAATGAATGCCCTGGGTCCACTCCCTTCCTGCCTGTACCCCAAGCTCTTTTCCCACCTTTTGGCCACACAGGTAAGATAAGAAGAAGGGGGTGGAGCATGAGAACAGAGGAAATCTGAAATCTATAAATGGAGCAGGATGCCACCACTCCCTCAGGGGACCAACATGAACCCCCTCCTCTGTGGAGTAGCCTCAGTCCCTCTCTCTCTCTCTTCTAACCTTTAAGTAAAACTTTTTGCTCTTGCCTCTGTGTTTCTTGGGTGTTCAATTTTCAACACCAAGAGAACAGGTCTTGAACCTGACTCACGACACTGGTATCAATTTTAGTAGAATTCAGATCTACCAAAACAAACTCTTTTCTAACATAAATGATCTCAACATTTAACTCTCTTCAAGAATTCTCGTGGTTCTACTAGTTTTGAAGAGAGCCTTCTGAAAGCACAAATAACAAGTGTAAAATAAAGGAAGTTAAAGTTATTTTTTAAAACTTTTCATGCCCTTCAGTCTTAAAACTACCTAATTACAATCTCTTGACACAAAGACTTTAACAGTAAATTGGGGAAAATGAAGCCTAAACAGTATAAGGGGGGAAAAAGTAGTAATAAGGAAGCTAAGAGCTAACTTTTCTGATAAATTACAGAGGCTGTACTATTTTATTATATTCATACTTACAAATTAAAATCTCAGCTCATATTTCTCATTTTCACCTTTCTGTATTTCCAGGAGGACTATGTGGCATTTTCCTTCATTTTGTCTCATTAATAGTAATGAGTCAACGTGAAAGAATTGGATTTTGAATCATCCATTACTGTTAATGGCAACATTGGTGGAGGACACTTTTCCATGTCTAATAATGTCAGCTTTCTTATTTTTTCAAAAACATGATTTCCAGTGCTCATACAGGAAAATGCAACTTCGAAAAATAAATTTTTCATGTTAATATGAAAATTTCTTTCATGGTAAATCATTGGATTTTTCCCAGTCCCTCCAGTATTCCAATCAGGATTAATTGCTATTTGTGCCATAGTGTTTTGGTCATACTTATCTCAGGCATTGACTGTTCTGTATTATAGTTTCTCCTGAATCTAAATACCTTATCCACTAGATAATAAACCACCTAGAGGTAAGAAAAAAAAATCTCATTCATTTTTGTCCATCAAATTGCAATTAGTACATGAAATAAATAATTTTGAATGAAGGTAAAGTAAGCTTAATAAGAATTATGTAATATTTTACTGTCTTCTATGGGGGAAATTCAGTACTCTATAGAGTTCATTTTTTACCATCTAACACATGCACATACTTAGTTATAGCATAGATGGATTCAGTATACTGTGGAATGGAGAAGGTATTGTCCCTTAGAGACATAGAAATGAGTTATTGCACACTGAAATATTAAATATCAGATCATGAGTCTTGATTTCCCAAGGCAAATATAAACCAAATTTTCCAGAGAAGATTACAGAAACATTAAAGATAATTATTTTGAGAAACAAGAACATATGAAGCCAAGTCATAGGTAATAAGTTTAGACTGGGAGCTTTGTATCTTTTCTAATTGAATATAGCAAATGAGTGCCAAGGGTAGAAAATGTTGGGATCTTGGGATACCTGCTGGAGGGCTTAGAACTCATGAATAAATCAAACACCAAGATTGAAACCAACTCTATCATAATTCAACTGAGGATGAATTTATCTAATTTACTCAATAATTTGGGACTAGGAGATAGAAAGGGCAAAACTGTATGATGCATATGGATGAGAATATAACCTACATTGCCTCTAGGGATGTCTCCAAACTATGAAGGCCTTCAAAAATAAAAACAAAGCACAACACTCCATTGTCTTCATAATTAATATGCCTTACTGTGATTAGGGATAATTTGGGGAAAATCCTAAAACACGACCAGAGAATTCTAGTTTTCTGTTTGTTTATTTTTTCTCTGCTGGTGCATATAGATAGAAAAATCAAGGCCTTATCTTTTATTAAGATCATTGGAGGTCTTTGTTGCACAGTAAATGTGGGAAGTCTGGACTGTGAACTTATGTTGGTATTAATCAATACATTTTTGAAAAACAAATTAGCAATAATATCCTCTTTAATTAGCCCAATTAAAGAATCATTATAAAAGTTCATAGATAGAATTTCTCTCAGTGTATAAAATTTGAAAACCGTTTTTAATCACACAATTAATTTGGGGTGGATGATTTTTGCAAATCATTTGAACTTGCAGTTGATTAATGAGGTTCCTCCACTTTATCCTCAAAGAACATGGAAGTACGGCTGGGATTATAGCTCAGTGTGAAATACTTGTTTTGCATGTGAGGCACTGGGTTCAATCCTCAGCACCACATAAAAATCAAATAAATAAAATGAAGGTATTGTGTCCATCTACAGCTAAAAAAAATTTATAAAAAAGGACATGGAAGTAAAGATCTCTCATGGAATAAAATATAAAATTAAGATAATGAAAATACAACTATGCAAAATATACCTCAAAAGAGAACAGCACTAAAGCTAGTTAAATTTGGTAGCAATTTGGCTTAAGAGTTTGTGATAAAAGGTGGGTAGAAGTATATATTTACAGTATAATTTAGGAAGGATTGTGGAGAGAAAATTTGACATTACTATCCATTCTTTTTCATAATTCCTATGCTAATCTCCTCATCAAATTTAAAGTTGTTACAATTATTAAATGGATCAAACTGAATGTCAAGTTTTATTGTAATTAGATTAAATTTCTGAAATAGGTAGCCTGACGACTTGAAAAATATATTATATTTGATTTATGTAGTTTTCACACAATGAAATATTATTCAATCATAAAAAAGAATGAAATCCTGTCACTTGTGTCAACATCAATAGAACTGTAGTTCATTATGTTAAGTGAAATAAGCCAGGCACAAAAAGACAAATACTGCGAGTGACAGGTGGAAGCTCAAAAATTTGACTTGACTTCATAGAAGAAGAAAGTAAAATTGTGGTTACCAAATGCTAGGAAGCAAAGGGAGGAAGGGAGGTAGTTGGATAACAGTTACCAAAATACATTTAGAAAGGAGAAAAAATACTAGTGTTACACAGCACAAAAGGTGTTTAAAATAATTCATTATATATTTTACAAAAATTTAAGAGAGGTGTACAGAGTTCCCAAATGCAAAGAAATGAAAAATGTTTGAAGAGATAAAATAAAAATGTTGATGGCCCTGATTTGATCATTACATATTGAATATATGTATCAAATTATCACACTGTACCCATTAAAATGTATAATTCAAAAATAATAAAATAGTGATATAAACTACTTTGTGTATAATGGGTTTTCATTGTAATCAATGTGTTTAACAAAGAAATAATAATAAAGAAAATACATATGTCAAGATTGTATAGTCAGTTTTTCCCACAGAGTGTGAAAGTATTAAAATTATTATTCTAGAAATGGAATATCTGGTATGAAAGGACAAGAGGAAAAATACATTTTTTTTTTATTTGAGGGGATTGGAAATGAGTAGGAGATACAAGAATAAGAAAGAATTGATAATGGACATTTGCTTTATTAAGAATTTTTTCAATTTGTTGGGAAAATATGACTAAATAGAGAAAGAATAGGATCATAATATTCTGAAAAAGGGCTGCCAATCATCAATGCCACATTCTCTTCTGTTTACACAGTCTGTCTTACTCAGCTTAAGCAGATATAACAAAATATAACAAAAAAGCTAAAGCTGGGTGACTTAAACAGAGACAGTTATATCTTACAATTCTGGAGACTGGAAAGTCCAGAGTAAAGGTGCCAAAAGATTCAGTTCTTTGTCAGGGCTCTATTTCTGGCTTCAGAGAGCTGCCTTCTCCACGTATGCTCTCCTGGCAGAGAAAGGAAGTTCTGGTATCCTTTTGTCCCATCAAAGGGGCTCCATTCACTCTCAGGATATCAGCTAAACCTAATCATCTCCCACGGGGCCCACATCCTAATGCTATCTCATTTGGGGTTAGGGCTTCAACACATGGATTTGAGGGAGGTTCAAACGTCCCATCCATAGCACAGCCATAGAAGTCTCAAGAATGAGGTATAAAGTGTACTCAATAATTGAGATTCTTGAGCCTCCTAATAATTATTAGTACCTATTTTATGGGTACTGCCCTTTGTCTTTTAACCGAGCAGAAATGAGAATACAGATTGAGTTTTATGGCAATTATATTCAGCTATTGAACTACCCACAAAGAGAGGCACAAGTCGAACTACAGGATTCCCCTGTTAAACACACATGTATCATCTTCTCTCAGATCTGCTTTCCCACTTCTGTGTCCTCTGAAGTTGGAGAGTTGGCAGCTCACCTCCTGCTCTGGTATCAGGGGCACCCCAATAATGGTATCCCTCAGATTTCTCACAATTAACCAAATAATCCCAAATATAAACATCTGCGTATCAAAAAAAATAAATTAAATAAATCTTACATGCTAGAAAAGAGAGCAATAAAATTGTAGAATATTAGGAAAGGTAATCCAAAATAACATAGAAAAGCAATTAATTGAGCAAGAAGAGGATGTGGTGTGTTTTCTGTTATTGACAACAGAAAAGAACAGGAAAAGTGTGTTTTACTCTTCAAGTCGTAGCATCCATTCAACTGTCTCATCCTTCTTTGAAATTATTACTTGTTGGGAAAAGATAAATAAATAATTGGGTATACATTTTACTCTCTAACCACAGTTGTTCCTCCTTATGTGCAATTTATCTTTCCATAGTTTCAGCTACCAGTGGTCAACTACAGTACAGACTATTAAATGGAAAATTCCATAAAAAATTCATCGGTCTTAAATTACTTTTATGACATTATATTGTTATAATTGTTCTACTTTTAAATTATTCATTATTGATTTCTGACTGTACCCTATTTACAAATTAAGGTTTATCATAGATATTTATATAGAGAAAAAATAAAGCATACATAGTGCATATAGGGTGCCATACTATGTTTTCAGACACCCTTGCAACTTCTTGGAATGTACCCCCACCGATATAGGATATTACTGTTTATGAAAAAAAATGTGATTAGTTAAGATTTAAAGACAAGAAACTTCTTATCATTTCTAGTGCTCCCACTGCTTATGGGCCTTGTCGTCTTTTACTGTATATTACACTCTTGTGCACATTGCAATGCATCCTGCTGGGAAACTCAAAGGCAAGACCACTGCCTTGCTCACCGCAGCAATGGATCCCTAAGTCACAACAGGTTTTCCACAGTATGTACATTTGATTCTTTAGGCAATGAAAGCTTTCTCATTCCTAGCCCCCAAAACTTCCATAATGCCTCAACTTGATATCATCAGTGGGGCATACTTGACAGCCAAAGAAACCACAGTATTGCTCTCTCCATAAACCCATTTCCTGAAACATTAACTCATGATATCTCAGTCACTGACAGGAAGAAAGAAAGTATTACATGATCCCTGAGAATCCTCACTCGGAGGGTGGTTCTCAGAAGCCTGAGACATCACTCTACTTCCGAGGTTAGGCTCTCACATAAATTATATCCAGTTGTTCTAAAGATTCTCACTATCTTGGATCCTGGGGCTTCCATTCCCCAAATGACAAATTTGAACACACAATTCCATCCCACCTCTCAGTTTTTACTTGAAGGAAGAACTGCTAGAAACGTGAACAAAAATGTGCAAACATAAACATATGAGCATTAGTAAAAGAACTCGTGTTCATCATAACTTAAACCCAAAAGACCCGTTCGCCTGATATCAGAAACATTTCTCAGATAATCATTATTACATCTACTATCCTTGGTAAATAATTTCATTTAGCTTCCATAAAGTGTTAACTGTTTTTTTTTTTTTTTTAACTTTCTGTTTAAAATTGTACTACAAGGCATTTAACTGTGATTGATTCTCAAGAATCCTCCACAGCTGGTATATTCTACTACTTAAAACAAATTCTTATCCTTGGAACTAAGGAAGCAAGCATGCAGTCTAAATCACCCAACAGCCTCCCATGGAATTTTACCTCCTCAAGGGAACCGGCTTTTTATACCATGTTCCCTGTTTGCTTGGCATATGTGATTCCACCTGGAAGAAAGCACCTGTCTCAAGAGTCACCAATCTATACCTTGAACAAAATCCAAAAGCATTGCCTAAAACAAAATCATTTCCCCAAAATGATAATGCTAAAATGATCCAGTTAGATTCTCTCTTTCCATAATGTGAATGTGAAATAGAAATAGAACCAGAGATGCATGAGCTAAAGAAAAGATGAAAAAGATGCAGACAGGCAATGAGACATCAAGCCCCTGGAGTAAAGCTTTGTTTTGACTAATCCCTTTGTACCTATTTTTCCATCTGTGAAAAAAAAAGGGAGGGGTGAGTGTGATTGAAAATAAAAGGTACTTTATGGGTTTATTTTAAAAATGAGGTAATACTTATAAAATTCTTAGTAAAGATCTGGCATTTTCCAAGTGCTCATAAAAGTTAAATGCTACTCATATTACATTATATTATTATGCTTGTTTTAATTTTCTACTTCTATGACTAGGCTATGAGCTTTTTGAGGGCAGGGACTATCTTGTTTATCTTTATATCCTCATTTGATAGCACAGCAACTAGCATGGTGCTCAGCACATTGTAGACACTTCAGCAAATGTTAATTAGATGAATGAGATGTTTGATGTCTTTTTCCTCTCACCCATCTTGTTAACTTCTCCTTTCACACCCAACCTTGCACCTCATCATATCTGATGATCTTAGAAAAATTGGTATACTCCAGTAACAAACAGAGGTTTAGATCATTTTTAGATGTTGTAAGAATCAACCTGGCACTGATTTATTTTCTACACTAAAAATCATATGTATTTAAGGATCCCTATGGTAATATCACGATTAATGTCATTGAGTCACCTGCATACCCAGAACAGAGAGTATAGAGAGAAGAGAGAATTAAGCAAGACATAGTGTCAGTGAGAGGAGAAAAAATACCTACATTGCACTTTGCAGGTGTGGATTGCGAACATGGATTGCAGGTGTGGAAAAGCAACATAGATGTCCTAATTTCTGTAACTTTCCTGAATACAAAGAATAATGGTTGCATGGTCTTTAACCTGATAAAGAGACATATATAAATAAAGATTGCTGGCGTAACTGTTTAGATCTGCATCTCCATCAGAGAGCAGAGCTCCACCTGATCCCAAATTAATCTTCAAAATCTGTGTTTGTGAATCTTTATTTTCCAATCCCCCTTCACCCCTCACTGAACCTGAGAGTTTGGTCACACTGGTAGAGGCAACCTGTCAGTTTGATTTCCAGTAGGGACTTGGCAAAACACAAAATATCATAATTTTAGTCCTAGAAAGACCTTTAGACTTTATCTGTCTCATAATTTGGGGCTTATAGATGAGGAAACTAAGATCCAGAGAGAAGAAATAATTTTCAATACATCAGAGGACTTGGTGCTGATGGAGCTGGAACTTTAAAATGTGACTTCCAATGGTTAAAATGGCCTTTCTTTCATACCACCATGCAAAATAGTATATATTGCATGTTTATAATGTAAACTCCCACGAGATATGTATGCTATTTTAATAACAGGACAAAGCAGAGAATTCTGGCATTAGATTTAGCTTTATTAGAGACAAGCATCTGCCTAGTATACCCTTTGGGAGAAAACAATCCCAACAATAATGGCCTTGTCTTCATCATTGTCTACAAATGTGCTAAATTATTAACAAATATCACAGATGCCAAGCAGAATGAAAACCTAATAGCTTATAGTGCTTTCATTTATTTGATTTACACATATTGTCAGAGACAACCTTTATGGAGGAACATATAATAATTAAGTACTTGTCAGAATGGCTAAATGTCACTATAAAATAAACTAGTAATCTGAATCCCTTGGGACACTTTTCATATGTCACCAGTTCTCCTGGGATGGGGGACTTTTGAAGCACCACTTTGCAAAATGTAGTAAATGTGGCAGGTTAATAGAACAAATAGAATTCATTTACAAAACTAAGATTAATGGGCTAGGCAAAAAATCTAAGCAATAATGAGAAATAACAACTGAATTTTAGGGACAATATGGATAAGAATAAAGTATGTTAGTGAAGGATGAAAATCATAGTTAAATAGATGCCTTAAAACCCTTTTTTTTCCTCCTCTCCTTCCTCTGATTTCCTCTCTGTGTTTTTCTTTTCCCTTTCTTTCCCTTACTTCCTGTAAGAACCCCAAACAGTACTTAACCACTTGTAGAGCTTTATGCCCTCTTTGTGTCCCTTCCCTCTCTACATCTCACAATCCCTCCTGCTAGAAGATTATTAATTTCATTAAAGAAAAACATTTTATTTTATCATTTTTATAACTTATTGTTTATTTTCTATTTTAACCCAATTGTGAGCTCTGTTCATAGAACCTTGGTGGTTAAATTCCTCTTGTTCTAAAGCCATAGATTAATTTTCAAATATTGATTTTTTTGTTCAAATTTCAAGTAAGCATTACAGTGTTATGAACTACAGTCACCAGGTTGTACCTTTGATACCCAGATCTTATTTTTCTTATAATTGAAAGTTTGTATCCTTTGATGAATATCTCCTCATTTTCCCTATGTCCCAGTCCTGGTAATCATATTTTTATTCTCTGTTTCTAGGAGCATAACATATTTAAATTCCATACATAAGTAAAATTATATAGTTATTTATATTTTGTGTTTGCCTTATTTAATTTAGTACAATGTCCTCCAGGTTCATCCACATTGTTACAAAAGACAGAATTTCTTTCTTTTTGATAACTGAATAATATTTGTTTGTGTGTGTGTGTGTGTGTGTGTGTGTGTACACACAATAATTTTCTTACACCATTCATCAGTCTGTGGAAAAAGTTTGATTCCATATTTAGCTACTATCAATAATACCATGATGAATGTAGCACTTCCGATACTGGTTTCATTTCCTTTGGGTATATAACAGAAATACAATAAACAGAACACAAATTTTCCTTTGAATGCATCCCTGGAACATATATCAAGATAAAACTGGGCTACAATGCAAATCTTGGTAAATTAAAAAGAATTGAAATCGCAGAGCATGTTGTCTGACCATAAAGAAAACCCACTAGAAATCCATTTGAAAAAGGACATTAGTGAGGCCCTGAACAACTTCACGAGACCCTGTCTCAAAATTAAAAATTAAAAGGACTGAAGATGTGGCATAGTGGTTAAGTGCCCCTGGTTCAATCCCCAGTAACAAAAAGGAAAAAGAGAGAGAGAGAGAGAGAGAGAGAGAGAGAGAGAGAGAGAGAGAGAGAGAGAGAGAGAGAGAGAGAGAAAGACAACAGGAACAACTTCAAATGCTTGAAAATTAGAATCACACTTCTAAGAAATGCATGAGTGAAAAATGAAGTCTCAAAAGAAGTTTAAAAAGTTAATGTGTAGTAACAGTTTGCCTACATGACCTGAAAGAAATTATTCAACCAACACAGCATGCATATATCCTAGGACTTAGGATCTGGGCTTTCTGTTCTTGGCTGCTTTACATAAGTACTTCACTCTGTGCAGTTTCATGCACTTTCTCACAGGACATGAGGCATTATAATTTAATTAACCAGCATCTCTGCTGTATTTGGTGCCCTGACATTGGCAAAGCACTTTGTCAGAGAACTCTAGCACTAGTTACCTGCTGTGTTTCCTCAGTGGTTCCTTGAGGTGTGTCTCTCACTCTAAATGTACCATCTCCAGGATGTCACCTTGAACTAGAATTTCCATGGAAGTTCCAATGAAGTAATAAATGCATACCACAGAGATTTTTTTATCACTCTAATAACACAGCAGTAATCCATGTGCGAACTGGAAAGAGTAACTTTGTTTTCTGTATCATATAAAAGACCTGCTCTAGCATTAAAGCAGAAGCTCAAGGCAGCACCCAACAAGCCTGCCAATTGATCGGGTGGTGTGTGACAGATGTGTTAATATGAGGAAAATAGCCCCACTTTGGAGAGCTGTATGTCACACTGGGTGGTGGTTAATGTTTGGTAGGACCAAGTATCACCCTGGGATGCTCTATTTTCTCTGAGAGTGGAAATGAGGTTTTAGATGTGATGGTACTCAAGATCCATGCCTACTTTCAAGGTTGAACTGGTCCATGGTAGGGAAGTTTAGTTTCTTTTGGAATTTTAAACCATAGAGGGAGCAACATTGTGTTATTGTCTCCTCTTAATAATGGAATTCATTAAAAGATTCAGAGTTTTTTTTTTTTACCCGAACTGAGTATCTGGCTGATATTTGGTAAACCATTTGCATAAGTACTGCATTTTTGATGTTGTACACTTTTTCCTACATTGTACTATGTTTTTAATGTCTATCTAAACTCCATGTGAGGAATTTTATAGAGGTATTTAGATACTTAAGATATTTCTTTTGCTAACTTCAAAAGAAACTAACTTGAAAAATTATTGAAAAATAATGTTATGAAGGGGAGAAAAACACAATTATCTGAGGATGACTGTACTCTAAATCTTAAAAATCTTTGAAAAAATGAAAGTCACAACAATTGGGAAAAAAGTATAATTATGTTTTTAGAAAATGCCATGATCATTTACCTAACAAATCCTAAGAAATCTTCAAATAAAAATCTATTAGAACAAGTTGATTTTAAAAGGTTAAGAATAAAATAGCAATATATGAAAATTAAAGATATTTCTATATTTAGAATGATTGAAAATTGAAATTTTAAAAGTCAACATCACTTACAGAAGCATCCAAAATCATGTTACATTATAATCCTAATAAAAGATGCACAGCGTCTTCTACTAAAACCACATAATTTCTGAGAGAACTTAAGAAAACTAGACGTAGAGATAAACCAAGATCATGGAATGAATGACATGACATTGCTAAGCTACAAACTCTTCCAAAATGAAAAATGGAGTAAATGCCCTTCTAAACAAAACATCAATAAGCTTTTTAAAGAAATTGGTAATTTTCATTCAAAAATGTACACAGGAAATCAAAATGAATGTTTCCATGGCTAGTATAAGGGTTCAGAAATCTAGGAGTTTGATATTGGTACTAGAATAAAAATATATATCATTGGGAAAGAACCGAAAAATTGACTTCATCTATGATCAATTAATTTCTATTTACTTAAATTGGCATGCTTAATCATTTTCAGTGTTTTAAAACCATAATTTAAAAAAAACTCATCACTTAAGTAACATTTAACCATTGTAATGAAGAAGTGCTTATAATCCAGAAAAGCCTTCTTCTAAGCATATAGTACTCTTTTTCTTAGAATGGGGATTTCATTTTCTTTTTTTAATTTTTATTTATTTATTTTTTAGTTGTATATGGTCACAACACCTTTATTTTATTTATTTTTTATGTGATGGGAGAATCGAACCCAGAGTGTCACATGTGCCAGGCAAGCACTGTATCACTGAGCCACAACCCCAGCCCGGGGATTTCATTTTCATGGCGTTATAAAGCTAACAACAGCAAACAAAGACCATAATGCTGTGCCTCAGTCTCTGTAACTCCCTACCAGTCGCCCCTCTTTGCACCTGCCCCTGGATTTTTCTATGTCTTCTTCAATAAATTCATAAAAGGGTATTTTAAATCTCTACAACCAACTGTACTTTGTAGACAAAGGAAACACAAGCTTATTTTGATTATTAAACTAAATATTCTGTGTAACAAATTCTTGCTATTAGGACAGACACAAACAGGCAACTAAAGCAGCAGTGTTTCCTCTGCCAAACTTCATTCTGCTGAAAGATGTTTATATTGTGTTGAGTAAGTACTCATACTCACGTATAGAAAGAATATATCAAGAAAATACAAGAATATGATTCATCTCGTCTCATTTTTCCCACTGAACTGCTGTATCTTTCAAGAGTAGAATCAAGAACATGCCCAGGTGTTGAAGTATTTGACATCCCAACACATGAGAGTCCCAATAATATCCTGATTGATTGGAGCTTTATGCTGTGACCCAGTCTTCATCATTCAAACTGGAATTCAAAAGGTAGATTTCAGACCCACTAGCTATTCACACAGTAGTTTATGCTCTAGCTATTAACCTCAAATATTATCACTTATTATTTGTCATACTCAATTTCAAGAAATAGACTCTTGCTGAGGAAAGGAAATAGAACATTTAAAATTAAAACATCATGGGCAGCGCTCCACAAGGCAATTGCAGTATTCATTTATCATAACAAATCTTGTATAAAGCCAGTCTCTGTAATAAATTCATATATGGGAGATATTATTGTAGCTATATTAGACTTGAGGGGTAGAGGGTATTTGGAGTTATCTGAAGAAAATGATCCTTATACAAATAACAACAGCTGTTCAAACTTCTATGTTGCTGAAGTCTTTTAGTCATAGTTCACCAGTCTTTATATGAACATACCTTGTTTTGATTATTTTTTCAGCATGGCTGATAATTTACTTCATTTACAAGATCAAGCACACAAATGGCCAGAATTGGGAAAGCTTATATCACAAAAGAAACAAACAAACAAAAAATCATTGTAATTAAAAACAAATAAAGAAGGGAGATAAAGACCCAGACTTAGATCTGTATTTTCTCTGGATAGAGAAGTTGCAAGAAAAAGGTGTAATCTGATCCTCCCTATAAGCACATTTTGCAGGAATCCCATGGACATCCTTAGCATCTTGAGTTTTACTGAATGTATTACCTGTCCTTTGAGCAAAGAGTATTTAGGGGGCCTTGGAATTGTGCCAGATTTGCTGTGTACTGATAAAACGGAGAGCTTCACAAGAACCAAGCAGTTATTCAGAAATTAGTTGACCTTAACAATAGTGAACCCCTTTTTTCTGAAGCTATTCCACCATCCAGAGATAATACTACTTCTCTGGATGGGAAGCTAAGTCCTCAAAACAGAGGAATAGTTATTGAAAAGATTAAAGAATAGTTTATTTACTTAAAATTTTAGTACTCTTACTGTTTTCTCTGCTACATAATCATGAAAGTGCTGATGTCAACTTGAGTGGTAGAGAAGGGGAAGAAGAAATACTTAAAATAGTTGTAGAAGAAAAAATTTTTCTGCATCATCTACCAACCCTTCCACAAAAGCACTAGTTTTTAATATAATTACCTCTTTTTGTATAAAATTGTTAAGACTAGATGTCACTTGACAGTGCAGTATTCCTAATTTTACTTTGTTATTAAGCCAAGAGTAAGCCTACAATTCCTTAAAAGCACACTGATATTGTCAGTGCCAGTATATATATGTTGGATCTGTACCAGACACAGAACTCCAAAATAAAAATGGCCATAAAATGATGCTTCTAGTCACTGAATCATATCATTCTATATCTAAGCATCATTTTTCATTATGTGCTTTCTCATGTTTATTTATGATCTACCATTTACAGTAAAGCATATACTTGTGTTTTTTAATACTGTGCCATGTTAAAATATTGCTGATATAGAAGCAATCATTACACATTTGTGGTAGAAAAGAAGAGGAATGATGTGCAGGTGGATGGGGAGGGAGATAGACTGATTGATTTAGGTATAGAACACTTATCCACCTATGATTGTCTAAATATAACTCATTCATGTTATTGTAAGTAATATAACTCACACCTCTTCCTCACTAATCATGGATTATGGTTGGGTCATCTCTGAAGATTTCTTAATTCATAGAGGAAATAATAGGGCAGAGAGAAAGAGATAGAAAGAGGGAGAAAGAAATTTATTATTATAAGGAATTGACTTAGATAACTATGGAGACTAAGAAATCCCAAGATCTGCAGTAGATAAGATGAAACCCAGCAGATCTGATGGCATGAGTTCCAGTCCAAATCTCAAGACCTGAGAATGAGGAAAGTCAATGGTGTAAGTTCCAGTTTGAGGGCAGTCTTCATTCAACTCCAATCTGATTTTTATGGGCAAGTAAAATTGTGAATGACCACTTGAATCAGGGCAGATTCTATAAGTCAGTGCTTTCTTGTGGAGAAACTGAAGACAATGAGTTTATATCTGGCAATAACCACTATGTGTGGTAATAATTTTAGTGCTGTATCAAAGCTCACTAAAGAAAGACAATTGCACTTAACTAGGTTAGGTATAAGTAATTTCAAAATAATTTAAACTCTTTGCATTTACTCTAAAATCATAATATAGAGTCACAGTTCTCCAAAGAAATAGATCAATATATAAAAATCAAGGTTGTTCTTTGCTGCTGTAAAGCAGAATGAGATAAAGAGAGGGCAAAGAGAGTTAGGAAGCATGCCCAGCTCAAATAGAAGCTTGTAAGAACTAAAAGTCTTAAACTCAGATGGAAATAAAGGAGTAAATCTTCACTACCAAAGATGAAGATCACACTCCATGGTAACTCTCCATATTTCCCTGCCCTCAACATTTGGTACTAGTCACTAGGGAATTTCTATCCCTAGGGATTTGTTTACACATTTATCATTTGTTTGGGTTGCTTCCACTCTTTGACAATTATGAATAATGTTTCCACGAATATTTTGCACAAGTTTTTTGTGTGGACATATATTTCCAATTCTTTGGGATATGTACTGAAGAGTGAAATTGCTGAGTTATGTGATAACTTTTAACATTCTGAGGAACTGCCAAACAATTCCACAAAGTAGTCAAAACATTTTACAAAGCCACCATCAGTATATGAGGTTTCACTTTTGCCACATTTTCATCAACACCTCTTTGAAAATGTTTTTAAACAAGCAATCCTAGTTGGTGTGAAGTGACATTTCCTTATGGTTTTGATTTGCATGTTCCCAGTGGCTAATGATGTCCAGCACCTTTTCATGTGTTTATTGGTCACTGCATGTCTAATCTGAGAAATTACTATTGAAATCTTTTGCCTGCTTTTTAACAGGGTTGTCTTTTTATTGTTGAAATGTGAATGTGCTTTACATATTCTCAATACAATTCTTAACAAGGCAATTCTAACTATTACTTAGAACTCGAAATCTTTATATTTAGACAAAATTTCAATAGTCTATATAAAATATAAAATTACTTTATGGAAAAGTCTAAAATAAAAATGTCAAAAACTTAACTAACAAACTGGGAGAAATGTGCAAATTTCTTTAAAACAGGGATAATTTATTACATAAAGTACCAATTTATACCAACAATATACAAACAACATATTATTAGAAAAATGAATAAAGGATATGTTAAGTTCAAGGAAGAAAATATATGCTTATACTTTAAGTATTTATTTAGATATTTAAAAATATCTATTCTTATTCATATTAAGAGAAATGTAAATAAATACTGCACTGAGATATAATTGTTTACCTATCTAATTGACAAAAATTAAAAGTTTGAAAACCAATTATAGTAGTGAGAATATAGAAATATAAGAATTCTCCAAAGAGAACCAAAAGCATATAAAATATGGAAAACAGTATCTATCAAGATGATAAGTACATATGACATTTTGTTTCTAAGGAATGTATTCTACACACACTATTAGCCATGTAAAAATTACATATATGCAAGTTTCAGTATCACAGAATTAATTATAATTAAGGAAAAGAAACAACATAAATATTAATAGAGGAGTACTTAAATAAATTATGGTACAAATACTGCACAATGAAGTCAATGCAGCCATTAAAAATTAAAGACCTTTTGTGAACAGGTTTGTAAAAAAATGTCCAAGATATATTGTTGAGTGTAAAACACAGTTGAGGCACAGGAGAATACATACAGAGGTGTCTTAACTTATCATTAGGAAATACATTTCAATATCCCCAAAGATGCCTAAAACTGCTGATGGTACCAAACTCAAATATATACTATGTTGTTCCTATGTATAAATAGCAATGATAAAGTGTAATCTGTAAGTTAGGCACAGGAAGATTAATAACAATAACTAATAATAAAATGGGACAATTATAACATTTACCATAATAAAATTTACTTGGATGAGGTCCCTCTCTCCCGCTCTCTCTTATCTTATTGTCCTGTACTCACCGTTCTTCTTTGATTATGTGAGATGATATAATGCCTATGTGATGTGATCAAGTGAGGTAAAAAAACAGACAATGTGACATATCACCATTGAAGATGATCCTTGAATGGTGTACTTTTTGCTTAATGAACTTCTTGAACTTGATCAGAAATGTGGCAGCAGATTCTTCAGTAGACACAGTCTCTTCCGTTATTTTTTTATATTTTTCAGTTCATGTCTATGCCTGAATTTGTGTAACCATCCCTTACTTGGAGTAAATGGTTTGCTGTCATTTGTTTCAGGGAAATTTCTTCCTGAAATCTTTATGTAGGCTTAATGCTTTTAGGTGGAACACATTACTGTCAATAGGAACATTTTTTTAGTTCGTGACTTCCATCCACAAATGTAATACCTTTCCTATCTTAATTAAGCACTTATCATAGAATATGACCATAAATTTTGCAGTTTTTGGTGTGACACAAAACTAGCATGAATTTCTCTTCCTTTTTCACAATTTCATAGGCAGAAATTTGTTCATAACTCTATATCTTAGCAACCTCAACATACATTTTTATTTCTTTCCTTTTTAAATAGAGAACTTTTACTTTGTCACTTAAAGGAAAACTTAATGGCATCTCCTTGAATATTCAAATTATCATCACCAGCACTTTTATGTTTGAGGGCTAACTTAAGTAGAATAAGGGTAGCTTTAACACAGCACTATGACAGATAGCAATAGACCTAATAACCAGACAGTTACTTACTAACTGATAGCAGAAGAATGATTCATGGTCCAGATGGGATGGAGCAGGATGACACAAAATTTAATCATGCTTCTCTGTTTTACTCAGCTTTTTCACTGCTGTGACTAAAAGACCTGAAAAGAACAATTTTAGAGAAGAAAAAGTTTATTTTGGGGCTCACAGTTTCAGAAGTCTCAGTCTAGAGATGGCTGATTCAATTGTTTTGGGCCCAAGATGAGACAGAACATCATAGTGGAAGAGTGTGGTGGAGGAAAGCAACTCAGGACATGGCCACCAGGAATCAGAGAAACAACTCCACTCTCCAGGGACAAAATATAGACCACCAAAGGCATGCTCCCATTGACTCACCTCCTCTTCCCTATAGTTACCACCCAGTTAATCGGGAAAAGATTATGAACTGATCAGGTTAAAAATCTCATAATCCAATTATTTCACCTCTAAACTTCCTTACATTATCTCACATATGAACTTTTGGGGGAAATCTCACATTAAACTATAACAATGCTGAGAAAAATACACAATTTAAAACTCACAAATTGTTTCCTGTGGAATTTTCCATTCAGTATTTTCAGGTCATGGTTAACCATAATTAACTGAAATCATAGAAAGCAAAACCATGGATCAGGGAAACTATCGTGATATATGTATTAGTCAGGGTTCTCTAGAGGAGTAAAATCAACAGGAAGTATGATTATTAAAAGGGGATTTATTAGATTGGTTTACTCGGCCAGAAGTTGGATAGTTCGTCTGTAGGCTGGAGAGCTGGAAGAACTAGTAGCTGTGCAATCCAAAAGGCAGAAACCCTAGAACAAGAGGGATCAACAATGCTACTCTAGTCTGAGACCAAAGACTTCTGGAAACTCCCTGGGGAATCACTGGCAGAGTCGGCTCTGGAAGAGTGAAGAAGCAAGAGTACGATATCCTCAGACAATCAAAACAGCAATCAAGAACCCATTCAAGAAGAGTCAAGCTTGCATCTGCTGCTGCTTCCTTGTTCTTCCAACTTTTATTTCATCCAAGCCACCTTCCTATTGGACTGTGCTGTGCACACTTAGGGAAAGTCTCCAGTTGGCTATCCCACATTCTAATCACTCCTAGACACACCCTCACTGACATACCCAGAAGCCTCTTAACCATCAGCATCTCTTAATCCAATCAAATCGACAATTCAATTTAACCATTAAAATATAATAACTTTTACAAGTGAATTAAGGGGAGATGACAGATGATGTGTGTTTGTACATCATAAACTATTCACTAGGAGTAAATATGAGACATTCATAGTGTTGGTTATTTCTAAAGGAGATGATAGGTATGACTAAGAAAAGATACTTGAACTTTAAAGTACATGAGTGTATTTTAAAACAAGTAAATAAAATTTAGTTATAAAAATAGATATTTTGAACTTTAACCAAAAAAATAATAATATGTCACCCAACTCTATATTGAGACTAAAAGTGATAATACCCCAGTAGTAAAGAATAAATCCAGAGAGTATGTCTGGATTGATTTCAATAAAAGAAATACTGTTTGTAGAAACAGCTGATTCTAAAATTAATCCAAGAAAAATATGAGGGCAGATGATCATATGATACCAGAAGTACTCAAAAAATAGAAGCATAGAACCATGTCGAAGGGACATGGATTCAACTGGAACACCTCCTAATGGTTGAAACTAGAACAATGAGCAATAAAATATATAATGAAATATGCATCCTGAAATATCAAATAAATATCCATGAGTCTACCTTCATATAAAGCTATAATTAGAAAAATAATAAATAGGGATCTAGTCTTCTCACAGAAGAATTCCAAAAAATATATGCAGATATGCCCATCTGTAGGAGCAGAGCTTAATTCTACCTTATACTCAGAGGTAGGTTTAACAGACCCTCTTCCACAGAATAGAATAGGACCAGAGGAAAATAACAACTTTGCAGTGAAGAAACTGGTCAAACACTACCTTACCATATGATTGAAGTAAATATCAGTGATGTCATGTAGACATTACCTATTCTTTGATATTATGTAACAAAAAGTATACTTTGTATCATTGAAAATTTTCCATAAATCTAAAACCCAAGACTAATCATGAGAAAAATATCAGATAAATTCATATCAGAGCACATTTAACTAGATGCCATTAATCCTCAAGATTATAAAGGTCATGAAAATAAGCAAAGATTGGAATTTTTCAGACTAGAGAAGACAGGAAGGAAGAACATGCAATATGGTACCCTGGATTCTATCCCGGGACACACATTTGACATTAGTGGAACATCTGGTGAAATCCAAATGATGCTTGTATTTCAGTTAACAGCAGTGCACCAATTTGGGTTACATAGAAAAAAAATACTGAGACTTTATTTTGTCTATCCCCAATAGATTATTTCCTAGCTGCATTTGTATCTGGAAAAGGACTCTGATATTAGCCTTCTCATCCCCTTACATTTTCTTCACAATTTTTTACCAATTCTTCCATTGCGGTCTCCTGACTCATTTCTCTATATGAGATAAAAGGAGAAATAAGGATAGAATTATTCAAAGAAAGGCATTAGAATTTCTGGGTGAAAAATGCACGGAGAAGGGAAACACTTATTTCTATCAAACATAGCAAAAATTGAGCAGTTTCTTCACCATTGGCTCCTTCTTAGAACATCTATTCATGGATAGATGGATGTTAATTTATAGATAAATTAGTGTATAAGAAAGCTTGAAAATGACCAAATGTACTTTCAAGAAGCAGTTCACATCCATAACTATTCCTGTAGGAATCACCTAAGTAAAGGAAATAACATGATATGCTTTTACAAATAAATACATAAAAAGTCCAAACCAGAAAGCCAACAAGAAGCTTATGTTTTAAGAAATTTAATTATCTTGAGAGGGAATTGGTGAAGTGCTGAGAATTCTACATTAGGCTCATGTCATGTGTAGAAAGCAATCTGTGATGCTACCAATCTATTAAAGATAAACCTAATGAAATTTTCATTTGCAGTTTAGCCATATTATACTTGAAATATAATACTTTCCTCAAGTGTTAATATTCTACCCATGAAGGAAATTAAAATACTTCAGTCTTCTGATGTCTTTTACATAGTCTTTTTCTTGAATTATTTTTTATGCCTTTAAAAGCATAATTACAGTCAGGTTAACACAAACCAAACTATCTCTGAAACTTTGATAACATATTTGCATGTCTCCAGTAACTCAGCCTCATTACTGACTGTAACACTAATGCCATTATAAACACTTGTACAAATAGATTTGCACTTCTGATGAATTATAGTCAAATGCACAAACACAGCCAATACACTTCCATTTTTACATATAAGTGGTTTCTTTAAAGGTAATATTTTTTCTCTTTCTTTCTGTCAGGATTTCAACTCTAAAATTCCGTGTCACTTATATGATGATAGCTAAAACAGGATGACTTTTTCCATCCCTGAAAACAACCTGCCTGGCTATGGCGACATGAAATGATGGATGTAAGAAACTGGCCAAAGGATGGGAAAAAATAACAGTAACCCCTGACAACTGACAACTGTTAACTGGCCTGGCAGCCAACAGCTAAGGTGTGTTCCATCCTGAACATAAAAACTTTTATGGAATACCAACATCAGATAAAATTAATCAGTGACTTGAAGGAAAAAGACAAAAACAAGAGATTCCAAGATGGTTGAATAGAGGTTCCCCACACTCTCCTCCTCCTCAACAGAGAAGAACCAAATCAGCAGGTAGATAGCTGTATTTTGAAGTGAGTAATTGTAAAAGAATTCTGGGATTAGCAAAGGAAAGACTAGAACCTTGTAAGATCTGGAGACCTGAGACAACAGAGAAAGTCAAATGGTCTGACCCAGCAACTGTGATCCCAGCTCCCAGCCAGGTGGTGGTGGTGTTGCTTATGGTAGCATTTGTTGGTGGTGGTATTTATAGTGGGACATACTGGGGGCTAACTTGCACGTGTGTGTTGGCAATAATGTAGGAAAAGAAGAGATTTAGGTGCCATGATATAAGAGTTGAGAGATTTTGGTTTTACTCTACTTTGCCTATGTTATCCAGTTCTCTTATTGCCCTTATTTGTGACATTACCACCTACCTTCCAATTTCACTGTGAATACAAACAGAATGAATGACATCAGCATTGTAGTTCTTAATAAATTTCATAATAACCCCTTTGTCTTCTAAGTACTGAACTTAGAGGAGAAGTTTTATTTTCAGAGCAGATATAACTACTTGAGATTTATTCTTTGTATTTATGCAAAAATGCTGAAAAAGAGACTAGTTTCCCAGGGCTTACGAATGTTTTCACAGATTATCTCCATTCAGTTCAGAAATGTAGACCAACAATGCCGCCAAATGATCTAATAACTTATTCCAGAGAGGACTCTTAAATGGCAGTCCCTGTGTATGCAAGCATAATATTTTAGTAGAAATTCCTAATACTCTCCAGTGATTTTCATTCACCTAGTCCATTGAGCCTAGTTATTAAACCTGTAATTACATATGACCATGGCTGTCCTCCTTAGTATGGACACAGGGAATCTCATTTCCATTTTCATGTAGTCACTCCTCCAATTTCAATAATTATTGTTCTGTGTATATTCTTTGTATCCCTCTATACAGATGTTGCCCACCAGAAGGCATAGAAATGGTAAGAACAGTGTATCTAATTAATTAACTCAAGTGTCACACTGTATTAGAAGCTGAAAATTCATTCTTGAAAATTCATTCTTTTCTTTCTAATTATATCCAGTCACATTGTCTTGTATAGGTTACCTGGGCTTTACAATGTTATAAAATGACAATATTAATATAATCCAGTAATAAAATATATCAACATCAAGATGCCCCAAGGTTGAATATTAACTTCTCCCATTATTACATTTCTGAGAAAATTTAAATTCAAATATAATGTTTTTGTGGTTAAGTGCACAGAGAACCACTCTACCTGATCTCAAATCTCAGTTCTTATACTTACGGGATTTGTGGTCCTGAGCAACTGAACTAGCCTCCCTGAGCCTCAGTTTCCCTATTTGACAAATGAGAATAACAATAACAATGAAACTTGCAGAGTTGTTGTGAGAACTAAATAAATTAATATAGGTAAAGATTTTAAAGACATGGTGGCAGATAAGTGATTTATTAAAAATATTATTTTTATTATATTGTAATTCAAATTCAAACATTCATTTAAGTCCAAAAATTATATGTAAGAGGAAAATATAACTCCTGCTTGCCCCAGGTTTGTTAATCTTCTCAGGGTCTGCTAATGTAGTTCTCTACCTCTAGATGCTTAAGGAGGAGACTTCAGTGACCACATCCTGGATGTTTTAATTGGAAAGATTATTGTTTCTTTAGCACTTCAGAAGTTAACTCATCCTAGCCTCAATCTGGTCATCAGTTTGGTTGAACTATAATTTACAATCAATAAAATTTATCAATTTTCACCAAGTACCTAATTTGATAAGTTCCGAGAACTGTTTATAGTCTTAGAACCGCTATCGTAATCACAATATAAAACAGTTCATCTCCCCCAAAAGTTCCTTCATGGCCCACTTTAGCCAATATCCTCTGATCAACCTTGGATCCTGGCAACTGCTGAACTATTTACTAACACTACAGTTTTGCTTTTTTTTTTTTTTTTTTTGGAATTTCATATAAATGGAATCGAATATTATTCTTTAAGGCTGCTGTTGCTTAGCAAAATCATTTTTAAATTCATTGTTTTTCTTGAAGGTCTCAATAATTTATTTCATATGATACTAAGTAATATTTCATTGTCTGGATGGACTGATTTTTTTTCCTTTATGGAAATGATAGATATTTCTCAGTCAACTGCAATAAAGGCAAAAACAACTAAAACATCCTGTCTAGGCTGTTCTAAGGTCAGAGATCAATGTCTTGTTATACATATAGCCCTTTTATAAAGACAAACTTCTTGCCTATAGCATTAACATTTCTTAAATCATTAAAAGAAATCCCAATTCTGCACTGTATGCCCATCTTCTGCTAGTAGGCCAAAAGCATTGTCTTTTATACTCACTGCAGTAACAAGCACCTCTATTCCCTTTGCTTCTGCAGACGCAGTTCTCTTTGTCAAGACTCCCTCCCCTTCCTTACCCATCCATCAAATTCTTTCCTATTTATTAGCCTTTACAGCTCAGCTGAGATACCACCTCCCTTGCTGGGTCTTTTCTGTCTCCTCAAGTAAAATTAATTACTTCTTTTTGATATCCCCAAACCACCATGTACATAACTCCACTAAATTATTCATTGAATGATAATTTATGACCAAATTCTGGGTATGTCTCTCTCATGGAACAGACAGCGCTATTCCATTTTGTTTCTTCAACTTTAGGTTCAGCTCTGAGCACCAAAGTAGATATTCAATGAATGTTTGTTTAGCAAAAGAAAGAAAATAAACAAATGAATGGAAGAAAGTGCCCTCCTGTTGATACACATCTGTCATAGATAATGCAACTATGTGAACACAACTCACTGCTCTAATTGCCTGGAAATCTACTTCTTTGCACCCCATCGGTTTTCAGTGGGACAGAGAAGACTGTTAATGCTCTGATAAATCTTGCTGAATTTTTAGAAAACAACTGCTCTCCACTGCAAAGTGTACTTAATTATTCACGGTGCATAGGGATTCCTGTGACATGACTAGCAACAAGCTTCTGGTCCTTCAGACAGGAAGGATACATTCATAATTAAAATGTGACCCATACTGTCTCCTGCTGCCAGATTTCCTTGAGTAGTCACTGGAGATGAAATTCTAATTATGACATTTGAAGAAATAAAATTCTCCAGGGAAAGCAGCCTCCAAAGATAGACTGTATGTCGACAGCTGTTGTGGAAATTACTTATTTTAACCTTTGCCATAAAAATTGTAAAACCAACCCAGCTCCTTCTCTGTAGCAGACATTTGGGGAGATGGATTTGTAGGTGTGTTTTGAGGATTAGCCTAAAGCCAAGACAGCATCATTTTACAACAGAAGTTCCATTAAAGTTTCTTAAAATTCAGTGAACTTCTGTTCAGGAAGTCCTTTTAAATTCTGATGAGCTGACATTTGAATGTTTCTGTAGCAGATGGCTATCAGCTAAAAGAAGTACACAATATTTTATTCTTACTAGCTGAAATCAAATTTGGAAGTTATTATAGATTTTTTAAAATTAAAACTCTAAGGAGCTTGGGTCATACATTTTACATATTTTAAAAAGAAAAGAAAATTCAAACTAACCTGAACTTAAACTCAAGTTTCCAGATGTAATGTTTTCATGACTTTCAAGACTGACACAAGATTCAAGCTTCTGCAACTTACCTATTCAATAGTCATTCACAATGCATTTAAAGATCATTGTAATTAATTAAATACTATTTGTCAATTATCCATATAATCATAGCATAGTAAACTATCTGAAAGTTGTTTTACCCATTAATTATTCTTCTAGAAAGTTCTAGAAAGCTTAATTCTAGATTTTTTTTTTTTTTTTTTTTTTTTTTTTTTTAGTAGATAGCAGGTCTATCCCAAGTCTTCTATATTCTGAGGGAGATTTAGTAAAAGGCGAAAGATTTATACGACCTGAAGAGAAACCAGAGTATTGAAGGAGATTTAGAAGAGTTGGTCAAAATAAGTTAATATACCCAGCTAATTACATATGTAACAGAAAAGAAAAACATTTAGTCCTATAGCTTGGATTTCTTTTTTTTTGGTACTGGGGATTGAACTCAGGGACTCTTGACCACTGAGCCACATCCCCAGCTCTATTTTGTATTTTATTTAGAGCCAGGGTCTCACGGAGTTGCTTAGCACCTCACTTTTACTGAGGCCGACTTTGAACTTGTGATTGTCCTGCCTTAGCTTCCTGGGCCACTGGGATTACAGGCATGTGCCACAGCACCTGGCTAGCTTGGATCTTAAGTGTCTCCCTAATATCTGTGAATTAAAGATAAGAATCTCAAGGTAGTGCTGTTGGGAGAGGTTGAACCTTTAAGAGGAGGAACCTAGAGCGAGGACTTTAGGTCATTTGGGGAATTCCTTGAAGGGTCCCATCCTTACTCCTTTCTGCTTCCTGGTCATGAGATGACCAGTTCTGATTAACCATCTGCTCTCACCAGGAAGTGCTGCCTCACCACAGGTTTGAAAGCAACAGAGCCAACTCACTATGGAATGAAACTTCTAAAACTGTGATTCAAACTTCAGCTTTTCTCTTTACAACCTGATTATTTCAGAACACTAACACAAATGAAACAAAAGATACCATGCCAGATCTCCATATTTTTAACTGATGACTGAGGATGAAGATATAAATTTCTTTCCTCAAAGGGTTAAATCTAATTTGAAGAAGTTTAAGATGTGCTTCTATTAGTTCTTCTTCTAGTGTCATAGTGATTAATATATTCTAGTGATTCTGTGTTTCTGCTTGAACTCTGCCTGATACAGAATCCAAGTTTCTATAATATCACAACCCACATTTCTTCTGAAAAACACATTCCCTTACTTTTAGTGGTGTTTTACCATATTAATCAAAAGCTAGATTTGAGTGTACTTAAGACCTTACAAGTTTCTCTTTCAAAATGACCTTCTCACCAAAACAGAAAGTCAAGATGCCTCATAAGCTTCTGCCTCACTCAACTGTGTCATCATCAACCACCAGTAAATAACTCCAGACAACTAAAGTGCTAGCTGTTTCAGAGCTTGATGAATAGCTTTATGGGCTCCTTCTACCAGCTGTCATTGTCCTGACAGAGTGATTGAATACAACTCTTGCACCATACCAAAGGGAGCTGCCCACAAAGGGCACCTCATATTTCTGTCTGTTTTTGGTCGCATGCTTCCAGGACAGCAGTGCAGTATTCAAACCAGCAACCTGTTACTCTAAGGAGAAAGTCAAGTCTTATCTTTTAGAATTACACTGTGTGAAAACACCATTGATCAAAACACATTTCTTCAAATGGCATGCTCATATCCTTATAGAATTAGATAATATGCACCCTCTGAAATCTAATTACACCAAATGGATGCTGAGCAATGTTTTAATTCACACCAGTTAAGCACTTAAAAATTGAAGAAGGAAACTACAGCATTAAATGACAAATTTCTTTCAATTCAAAAGGCTGTCAATCTTATCTTGTTTTTCTCTACAACTATATTACATCCTTATAGCTCAATTTATTGGTGCCCATACCTGCCTGAAAATTCTTCCTGTTGAAGTTTCTCTGCTAACCCTGACATATGCAAGATGTGAAGCAGTATCTTCAAGCTCTTACTGCCCTTTCCTAGTCTGATCTTGTGGAGCTTAGATCTAACACCCACTAAGAGTCAGAATCCATTGTTATCAGTCATAGTTGCTGGCTTACCACATTGCTATTTGGGATATCTTCACTAACAAAAAAAAATTCAGGTTTAAGATCCTTACAGATAACACCTGAGATCCTGTTTGCTATCTAGTAATCTCTCCCCCATCCCTTTGGTTGCTTTAATTCATAGGCATATTTATGCACTGATCCTTCCTTCAAAGCCTCATCTACATCTAGCTTAAAACTCTAATTCCTTCTTGACGACTCTGTCTTATCCAGACATATCCCTTCCCAAGGTACTGCCCAATGCAATGGTACAGGCTCCAAAGTGGTCATGGTGAGTTAGATTCATGGACATAAGCTTCTTAAATTTCAGGTATTGATTCCACTTTTATTCTCTGCTGTAGTGCTTTCTCCCTCTAGCATCATAGGTATGAGATTCATGCATGAGAATTTTATGACACTTTTTATACCTGTAATCACCTAAGCAATTCCTTCAGTCACTCTCCTTGTCACTTTACAACAGAATAACTAACTTCCTTTTAAAAGATATGTACAGAAAATGAATACATAAGAAATATACAGCTTGAGGAAGATGCACACCATAATATGATTCAGCAATATATTCCTTTTATTGAGCATCCATGCAATGCTAAGATTCACATCTGATAAAGAAGATAGCCATATAGCTCATAAATATACAAAGTCCATATCTCCAAGGCCATAGCAACCTAAACCATAAATAAGGTTATCTTAGCAGGACTATTTAGATTCATCAACATCTGCTCTGTACCAATTTAATTCAAACTCAAATACTTTGCCTGTGTTTCTGTGAGTTCCCAGTAATCTTCTTGTTTACTACAATAGCATGTCCTGTTTCCCTTCTCTTCTACTATAGCTCACTATGGGGCTGTGCCCCATCAATAATGCTTATAAAACACAAATCCTGCTATTGATGTCTGCCTGGCACCCACAGATGTCAATGCCAACAAAAGTCAGCCATTCGTGTTAAGGTAGCCAATAACAGAGGTTAAGAATATCTCCAATGATGCTAAAAATGGTTGTTTGCTATGTGATTACTTTAGTGAGTGTCAGTTCTTATTTCTGCTCATGGGTCCTCTCTTTTTCTTGTGGAAAAACTGTTTCTCTTCTACAAAAATAAAAGTATTCCTACCTATTTCAAACTAGCCTTCTACTTGGATTTTGTGACTTGACACTAGATTAAGCAAGGGTGAGTTTTTCCTGTAAAATAAGCAGTGAGGCTCTGGAGTTTTCAACAGCCATACTGTCTGTGGAAGACTCAATTCAGGACATGAGGGAATGAAGTCAGAATAAAGAAAGAGGAAGACAGAAGACCTAGAGAGATCCTTAGCTTCTTTAACTTCCTTGGTAAGCACTGGCTCCCAATGTCTGTCCAGCTTGACTTCTGCCTTCTCTGCAGTTACTCAGTCCTTCACTGAGGTAAATTGTGGTTGTTTTCTATAAATTCCCCAACCCCCTTTGCTTAAACTAATTCAAATAATGTTTCCATTGCTTTCACCCTGAGAGAGAGACTGGAGAGAGAGAGAGAGAGGGGAAAGAGTTTTTGTTTGTTTGTTTCTGCTGACTGCAGGAGGAAACTTTACTGCCTATCAGTACTGACTCTGAGCCCCTTGTAGTTAGATGTGGAGGACACCAACATCTGAACTATGGGCTGCTTCTGTTTTTCTTTTCATTATTAGAGCTTCAGCATCAACACTGTTAAACACTGGTCATTCCAGCTACATTTTTTCTTACATGTCCTCACTTAGGTATTTTATTCCACCTCACCTCACGAGAATCTATCCAAGCTGTGATATAGTCTGAATCATATAGTCTGTTTTCTCCCATCTAAAATGGGCCCAGTGACCCAGTCCAAATTTCTGTGCCTTCATTCTCTCTTACCTTAGGATGAACTGTGTCCCCTAAGACTTTTGAGTGTATAATAAAAATTCCTAGAATATCTAACTTGTCCATAACAGCTGGGTTACCTAACCAGCCATGTAGAACTATATGAAGCAGAATAGAACCAGGAAGGGATTTACAGAAGAGGTGGCAGTAGAGATGAGTCATGAACAATGAATTTGACACTGAACTCACACACCCTCACAAAAAATCAGAGATTTTCAAGTTTAAACATGTACAATCCATCAACATGTCCCAGAATCATCCAGAACAACAAAAAATTTTGTCTGTCTGCCTAGATAAAATCCACTAAAATTTCATACATTGTTTCATTCATTTTATTTGAAGTTTTCCCTAGTTTTGCAATAAATAAGTCACATTTTCCCAGTCAAAAAAAAAATAATAACAAAAGAAAAACTCTGAATTGGCCAATTTCTGCTAAACCTAGAGGTTTTATCAGCATTATAGATTTCCTGTAACAGTCTTCACATATGCTGTTTCACTACATCTTTATTTCATTTGCTGGAGCAGAAAGTGGAATATAGATCTGCCCGTAGCTCCAGGAATGGATGGATAGACACGTGAAAGCAAGCTGTCACTATGTCATTTTATGAATGAAACATTAATATAAAACAGGCAGAGCCCTAAAAAAAATGTGCAAATTAGTTCAAATTACAAGTGTATTGCAAAAGATATAGCCAAGGCCTTTGAATCAAGAAATGAGAATAATAGAAATTTCACCTTCTATGGTATTCAGACAATTGTAGTTAGTCATGTCTCCAAATTCTTCATCATCTTACTTAATATCATCACATATTCTGAGTGTTATCCCTCAAGGGAAGTCTTAGAAACAGTCTAGTAAAACAAAACAGATATATATATATATATATATATATATATATATATATATATGTGTGTGTGTCACTTTTATGGTTTTAAAAATACTCTAATGGATTTTCCTTGTTATAAGATCAAATCCCTGCCCCTGTAGAATGGCATATGTAGGTTTTCCCAACCTGAGCCCTCTTTCTCTTCCCTGTTTATTTTTTCTGCTTTCAGTTCCCCATTGTACCGTTCCCTTTTTAAATTTTTTTTTTTTTAAGTTGGGATGGACACAATACTTTCATTTTATTTATTTACTTTTTTATGTAGTGCTGAGGATCGAACCCAGTGCCTCACATGTGCTAGGCAAGCGCTCTACCACTGAGCTACAATCCCAGCCCCAGTTTTCTCTTTTATATGTTCCTAATTTTGCAATCTACATTTCTTTCTGCTAGAAGGCCTTTCATCATTTCCCTCCTGCAAAATCCTGGATTAGCCTCCTAACCCTAGGCATGTGTTATGTCTGCATAGTCTTCCCAACATTCCCCGCAACAGATAAAATGTAACAACACCCTTTCTGTCTGTGTTCACATTGAATCCACCTGCATGTTGAAAACACATCTGCCTGTGAACATCTCTCAATAATTAGGTCTTCAGCTCTTTCAGGGCACAGACAATGTCCTTAGTTTCACTAATTCTAAAGATTTCTAACTCCTGCCTGGCACAGTGACACACACCTGACACATAGCTTGGAAGTCTGAGGCGGGAGCATTGCAAGTTCTAAGCCAACCTCAGTGAAAGTGAGGTGCTAAGCAACTCAGTGAGACCCTGTCACGAAATAAAACACAAAAGAGGGCTGGGGATGTGGCTCAGTGCTTGAGTGTCCCTGAGTTCCCTAGTACCAAAAAAAAAAAAAATTTTTTTTCTAACTCCTCTTTCAACACATCCTCCTATCCACCACTTTGTTGGAACCAAGTTGTCCCTGTAAACTTAAATAAAATTGATTCTACCCTACAAAGGAAATGGAAGATCAACTTCTCCCACCAAGGATTTTTGGGGTGAAAGAGGAGCTTGTTTGTCCTGGTGGTCCCTCATGTTCTGTTTTTCTCTTCTCATTGAATTCTATATCTCGTTTCTTGATTTTTTCCTCCTATGCATGCTGCCCATTTTCAACACTACAGGTTGGGCAGCCCTTATCCAAAAATCTGAAATCCAAAATACTCCAAAATCTGGAAACTTTTGAGCACCAACATAATGCCACAAATGGAAAATTCTACAGGCAACCTCTCATGATGGATCATAGTCAAAACACAGGCACACTAAAAATACTATATAAAATTACTTTCAGGTTACATGTATAAGAAGTATATGAAGCAAATGAAGTTTGTATTTAGAGTTAGGTCTCATTCCTAAGATGTGTTGTTAGGTATGCACATTTTTTCCAAAACCTGAAAAAAATATGCAATCCTAAACATTTCTGGTCCCAAACATTTCAGATACAGGATACTCAAATTGTACACTCACCTAGAGAGTGTTCTTACACCTGTATTCTTCAAAACACAATTTGAAGTTACCTGTGTATCCACTTCACTAAACAATTGAGGGAGGGGAATTTTATATGCCAGTACTTCAAATATCAACATATGAATGTTTTATGTAAATAATTCTTCAGGGTCCCTGGACCATTCCCACTAACTCTGTGGAAACTCCACTCATTATCTCTTCCAAATAATGCAGCATCCTGCTTCATTGTTAGATCTCTTCCTTCTTTATTTCATTATTTCTCCTCCCTAGTGTAAGTACCCTCCAACCCCCAAATACTTGTTCATGTTTTAAAAATTATCATTTAATTTAGAGTCAATTTTGACATATTTATACAAACATGGAGTACATCTTATTCTAATTAGGATCCCAGTCTTGTGGATATACACAATGGTGAGACTCACTGTGGTATATTCATATATGTACATAGGAAAGTTATGTCAGATTCATTCCACTGTCTTTCCCATTCCTATCCCTCCTCCCTTCCCTTCATTCCCCTTTGTCTAATCCAATGAACTTCTATTCTTCCCCTATTCCCCCTTTCTGTGTGTTAGCATTCACATATCAGGAGAGAACTATCATATCACATATCAGAGAGATATATCAAATGACCTTTGTTCACTTTTTACACAGAGCATAGAGTTCTGTGCTGTTCTTTGGCCCCCTCCTGTATCTAACTTAATGTTGAAATTATCAACATGGTATTTTCCTAACAAAGAGAATCTCTCTTCCAAATATAACCCGGAAATCAGCTTCTACCATGAACTGGCTTCTTGATTCCAACCACATATATAAGAAGAGGATCTGATTATCAGACCCTGTGCTAGGTTCTGGAATATAAAAGTGAATAAAACATTATTCATGAATATACAGTAGATTTGAAATTCAAAATACCTTTGGTGGCATGTTACTCATCAGTGCAATGAACCTACAAAAAGAAGTATCCTTGAAGAAGCATTTTAGTCATCTTATTAAACAATTAACTGAAATCATTTTAAAATTTATTTTCTCCCAATGGATTAAGGAGCATTGATTAAACTTATTAAAAAATAGAGCATAAAAGATGGTCCTATAATGCCTAAATTGATACTTATATTATTTAATAATAGTGTAAATCATTCCTTGAAAGGCTTTATGTTTTTTAGAAGGACAGTACTGAAAATGAATGAAGTCTTAAATGAATTAAATTGATTTAAGAAATATTTAATGATCCAGTATAACTGTATTTTTGAGAAAAGGCATGTAGATCTCCATTCTGTATATTTCATTAAGAGTCTTCATTATCACTGTCATCATACTAATTGACTTTTTAGTATCTTACACTTTTCACAGTAATTTGGGAATCTTATTTTAAAACTGCAGATATGCCTTTGCCCAGGCTATACTGTTCATTCAAGAGAAATGGCATCAAACTTTCTTAACTCTCCTTTACCTGAAAAGTGATTACAGGACACAAGTGCACATTATCAAAAAGCTAAGCGTAAGAGTCAGTTCCTTTCAATTGATGGATCCCTTCCAAGGCTGTTGGGGGGACCCTAGCATAAGATTCACCCAGTCATACATTTTTTAAAAATTTTTCAATAGTAGGATCTTCTAGCAGCAGGTTAAAGTTCTATTTCAAGTGAGATTTCTTTCCATTACAACATTTCTGCCTCTAAAATAACCAGAACAACTTTGAAATCTAGCAAAAAGAAAGTTAAATTAGAGATAAGAATTTATTCCCAGTTTGGTGGCATAAAACATATGTGATTCAGAGTCACATCTGTTTATAGTTAAGGTATTGCTCGCTGTCTGGTAGAGAAGTGGATTCTAGGAATATTCCTAATTTCCACTGTGCCAACTCACCCAAGTTGTATCATGAAGATCCAGGACCAGAATGATATTGCAATGTGAATATAAAATGTAATATCCAACACCAGAAGTACATCTTAGTGAAGGAGAAAAAATAGATTGAAATTTATGGAGCCTGAAATGAGTCTATAGAAAACTTTTCTAATCATTATTTATACAAAATTATAAACAGAAGATCCAGCTCTCATCAAAGCCTAGTTCAAATAGAAGATCCCTCTTATTGTGAATAACCTTGTTAATTTAGCTTATACAATTATGGATATGTCTTATGTCTCTCCCTTCATTAACAGGAACTATGCAAAGTGCTATTTATTAGACTCCCCACATTTGTAAAGCACAACTCTGCAGTAATTAAATGAATGATGAGTAAATCATAACAGTTTATATTTAAAATAAACTCAATATAGGTTTTCCAAACTTTTTCAACAATTCTAAAAACTTTACAGCATTAACAATTGTGTTCCAAAACTGATATTTTACTAAATTTTGCCAGTAATAAATTTTTGAGATTAAAGGCTTATCTGTCTAGCCTCCCTAGAGAAAAAAAATTAAAATGATTGGGATCAAGGGGAATGCAGACAAAAATGTTAAGAAAACAATACTGTAAAAGTATAGGAGCAGTTAAATAATAAAAATATTTGTTTTTGATGTATTTGTTATGTCATCCTTTGCAAATCTGTCAATTGTAGTGATTTCTTTATCTTTCAAAATAAATATCAAATTTCTTATCTAATATTATATTCATAATGTATTCTTTTACATAAAGAGGGATTCCAACTTTTGTGTGTTTTAGGGTCCATAAAACCTTGATCTGTTAAGAGAACAGCGTAAGAAACTAGAAGTACCTTCTCTTTGCTAAATTCCAGTCTTCTTCCCATATTCAGATTAGGTCTTCCTACAGGTAGGTCTCTCTTCTTTTGAAACTTGAAAAAGTTATCACCATTTCTGTCCCTGTTCTTTTGGAATCCTATCCTTAGAAACTGAAAACCCAATAGGACTTAGACATTCAACCCTTTGTTCCAAAGTTTTATTTGGCAATGAAATCCTCAGGCACGTAGCCACGCCAGTAAAGTGACACATTTCTCAGATGGCTTCTCTGCCATTGGTACAAAAGAAAGAAAAGGAAAAAAAAAAAAAAAAAAAAAAAACCCTGAAAGAACTCCAAGACTTTAGGCAGGAGCAGATGTGGGCAGTTACTCTATGCTGCACAAAACTTCATAAGCCCTTAAAGAAAGGAAGTAAAATTCTGAATCTGTCCATCTCGCCTCAAAGCTTCAGTTATTTGCCCTCCTAACATTCTTGTCACTTAAAATACCTTAAAGTATGAGTCTGTTCTTTCCTCATTTTAAGGGTGAAAATCATAGAAAATCTAGAGGGAAAAGTAAAAATAGGATGTAAGGAAGAGATTTTAAAAAATCACATAGTTCTTAAACTCACTTAGACCTCATCTGTATAGCAACCTCCCATACTAGCTGCAAACTAAAACTCAATATTTATCTACTTCCATTAGTCCTAAACCAGATTAGGGAACAACCATTCTTCCTCTTTTTTTCTAGGTTTATGGCCTCATATTTCTTTCCTAAATAGAGATTTCATTTTTTCCCTGTCTGAAAACAGACCACAAAAGGGCCAAAGAAGCCATTGCATCTGATAGCAGTTTTCACTTAGATTAAATGCTTATGTTCATTTTTTATTTTTATTATGAACCTAATATGTATATTTATTTTATATAACATTTAAAATATGCAAAAAGGTATAGAATACAGATATAATCCTCCCATTGAACACAGATCTTTTTACAGTTTTCATCTTCTTTCTGACTCTTGCATTAACTAATATATATAAAAATTTTACATGGTAATGGAGTATCATGTAATGTTTCAATACATATACATAACATTTATATCGAGATAAGCCTATCTATCTCCTCAAATATTTACTATTTCTTTATGGTGTGTTTCAGTCAGCATTTTAGCAGTTGTGACTAAAGGACCCAACCAGAACAATTGTACAGGAAGAAAAGTTCATTTAAGGGCTCACGGACAGCAAGGTCCTTTCCTCCGGGTTTAGGCAGAAGAAAGTGGCAAAGGGATGTGGCTCACCTTGATATTCAGGAAGCAGAGAGAGACTCTGCTGATCAGATACAAAATACATAACCCATAGCCATGTCGCCAATGAACCACTGTCTCCAGCCACACCCCGCCTGTTACCACTCAGTTAATCCCATTGGGGATTAATTCATTAATTAGGTTAAGTCTATAACCCAATCGTTTCTCCAAACCTTCTTGCATTATCTCATACATGAGATTTTGGAGGATACCACATCTAGACCATAACATGGTGAACACTTAAAACTCTCTAGCTTTTTAAAATATATAGTACATAGTTGTTATTTATAGTTACCCTATCATGCAATACAGTATACCAGGACATATTCCTCTCTATCTATACCTTAGTACCCATTTGTCAACTTTTCTCCATCTCTCTCCTGCTACTCTCCTAGCCTCTGGTAAGCACCAATCTACTCTCAACCTCTATGATCAACTTCTTGAGATTTCACCTGTGAATGAGATCATGAGGATTCTTCTATGTGTGTATGATTTGATTCAAATAACATGATGATTTCCATTTTTTTCCACATAGTCACAAATGACAGGTTTTCATTCTTTGTAGGACTGAATAGTATTCCCTTGTGTTCATGTCCAAAACTTTCTTTATCCATTCATCAGTTGATGTATTATTAGGTTATTGCCCTTTCTTGTGAATAGAGCTAGCAATAAACACTGAAGTGTAGTGTAGATGTCTCTTCAACATACCAAATTTATTTCCTTTGGAAATATACCCAGTACTGGAATGACTAGGTCATATGGTAGTTCTATTTTTTATTTTTTGAGGAAATGTCATACTGTTTTTCATAATGGTTGTTTAAATTGATATTCCTATGGACAGTGTGCACAGGTTCCCTTTTTTCTACATCCTCACCAGCCTTTGTTATCTTGAGTCTTTTTCATTAAGAGTCCTTCTTACTCTGAGGTGATATCTCATCATGGTTTTTGATTTACATTTCACTGATGATTAGTAATGTTGAATATTTTTTCAAGTACCTGTGGGTCTTTGTAAGTCTTACCCTGAGATTTTTTGAGGAGCTCTTACATGTTCTGGATATCACCCCATTATCAGATATATAAAATGCAAATGTTTTTTTTTCTCATTCTGTAGACTGTCTCTGCACTTCAGAATGGAAATCAATTATTTACATTGTAGTGCAGAAGCTCTTTTACTTTAATGTTATCTCATTTGTCTATATTTTATTTTGTTTCCTCTGCTATTGATGTTTTGTCACAAAAAAAAAAAAAAAACAAAAAACATACTGAAGTGTTCCCCCTGTTTTTTCTATTAGTTTAAGTTTCAGGTCTTACCTACATCCAAGTCTTTAGCCCATTTTGAATTGATTTTTCTAACTTGCATGAGATATGGATCTATTTTCATTCTTCTGCTTATATATATATCCAATTTTCCCAGAATGATTTCTTTAAAAACTCTTCTGTTCCCTATATGTGTTCTTAGCACCTTTGTAAAATAATCACTTCACTGTAGATGCATGGGTTGCTTGTAAGCCCTCTACTCTGTTCCACTAGTCTATGTGTCTGTTCATATGTCAATACCATGTTGTTTTGGTTACTACAGTTTTGTAGTATGTTTCAAAGACAAATTACATAATGCCTCCAAATTTATTCTTTTTGTTCAAGATAATTTTGGCTATTTGGTTTTTTTGTGACTCCATGTAAATTTTAGTATTTTTTTTTCTAGTTCTTTGAAAAATGTTACTGATATGCTGTAGTTTGAATATGCAGTGTCCTCCAAAAGTTCAGGAGAGAAAATGCAGGAACATTCAGATGAAATGATGGACTGTGGGACCTGTAACCTTATCAGCAAATTAATCCATTTGATGGATTAATAATTTGAAAGGAGTACAGTACTGGGTGGTAACTGTAGGCCGGTGGGGTGTGGTTGGAAGTAGTAGATCACTGGGGGCATGCCCTTGGGAATTATATCTTTTTCTTGGTTCCTCTAGCTCTCCCTTTCTCTCTTTGCTTCCTGGCTGACATAAGTTGGGTAGCTTTCCTTTACCTTCCTCTTCTGCCATAATAGTCTGCCTGGTCACAGGCCCAGAGCAATGGAGTCAACAACCATGGATTGAGTCTTTGAACTGATCCCCCCCAAAAGAGATTTCCTCCTCTAAGTTGTTCTTGTCAGGTATTTGGGGCACAATAGTAAAAAGTTGACTAACACTTGTATTTTGAGAGAGGTTGCATTAAATATGCCAATTGCTTTGGGGTAGTATGGGCATAAAAACAATGTTGATTCTTCTGATTCATGAACATAGATGTATTTCAACTTTTTTGTTTCCACTTTAGTTTCTTTCATCAGTGCTTTATAATTTTCATTGTATAAGTCTGGTTAAATTTATTTCTAAGATTGCTATTTGTATATGAGATTATTTTAATGATTTCTGTTTCAAATAATTTGCTAATGGCAAATACCAATACTAATGGTTTTCATATGTGGATTTTGTATACTCAAGTTTTTTTGCATTCATTTATTAGTTCTAATAATTTTTGGTGGAGTTTTTGGATTTTTTATAAACAAGATCATGTAATCTTCAAATGAGAGCAATTTGACTTCTTTTTCAATTTGGATATTATTTATTTCTTTCTCTTGCTTAATTGCTCTGGTTAGGACTTCCAGAACTATGTTGAATAAAGAGGCAAGAGTGGTCATCCTTCTTTTATTTCAGATCTTAGAGAATCTTCAGCCTTTACCTATAGCATACACTATTAGTTGTTAGCTTATTTTGTTTTGTGAAGGTGCATTCCTTCTGTACCTATTTTTTCAGCATTTTTCTCATGAATGAACATTGAATTTTATTGAATGTCTTTTCTGCATCTATTAAAGTGACATTGTAGTTTTGTCCTTTATTTTGTTGATGTAGTGTGTCACGTTTATTCACTGAGGTCACATATATTGAGCCAAAGTTGCATTCCTAGGATAACACCCACTTGATCATGGAGAATAGACTTTTAAATGTGCTGTTGGACTTGGTTTGCCAGTATTTTGTTAAAAGTTTTTGCATTTATATTCATCAAGGATATTGGCCTGTAGTTTTCCTTTTGTATTTTGTTCTTATCTGCTTTGAGGATCAGGTTAATGCTGGCCTTGTTGGAGGTGTTTAGAAGATTGCCTTCCTCTTATTTTCTGGAATAACTAAAGGAAATTTTTTATTAGTTCTTCTTTAGATGTTTGGTAAATGGGCCAAGGTTGCAGCTCAATGGTAGAGCTCTTGCCTAGGGTGTGTGACACCCTGGCATTGATCTTTGGTACCACAAAAATAAATGAATAAATGAATGAATGAATGAATGAATGAATGAATGAATGAATAAATAAATAAATAAATAAATAAATTTTGGTAGTGTTCAACAGAGAAGTCATTTGATCCTGGGATTTTCTTTAATAGGAGACTTTTTATTACTTATATAGTCACATTTCTTGTTATTTGTCTCTTCATATTTTCTATTTCTTCATGACTCAATAAAGTGTAGAGGTCTAGAATTTATCCATTTTTCTACATTATCTACTAAAACTCTTGATATATGGTTATTTATTATAATCTCTAAAGATCTTTTGTATTTATAATGGCAGTAGCTATAATGTCTCCCTTTTCATCTCTGGTTTCATTTAGTTGAGTCTTTTTGCTCTTTGTCTTAGTCTGGCTAAGGGTTTATTAATTTCATTTATTATTTTGAATATCTAACTCTTTGTTTCCTTGACCTTTTGTATTTTTGAGACTCCATTTTATTTATTTCTACTCTGATTTATTTCTTTCCTTCTGCTAATACTGGGTTTGGTTTGCTCTTATTTTTCTAGTTCCTTTAGATGAGTGATAGATTGTTTAACTAAGATATTTTTACTTTTTTTGATGATGAAATGAATTGTTACTAGCTTCTCTCTTAATACTGCTTTTGCTATATCCCATAAATTTTGGTATGTTGTGTCTTCTCTCATTTGTTTCAAGACATTTTTAAATTTTCTTCTTGATTTCTTTCTTGATTTATTGGTTGATAAAAAGTAAGTTGCTTACTTTCCAGGTATTTACATAGTCTCCAAACTTTTTCATGTTATTGATTTCTAGTTTTACTGCATTATGGTATAAAATGACTCGATATTATCTTGATCTTTTAGAATTTGTTGAGCTGGGTGTCATGGCACACACCTGTAATCCCAGTGACCGGGGAGGTTGAGGCAGGAGGATTAAGAGTTCAAAGTCAGGCTCAGCAACTTAGCAAAGCCCTAAGCAACTCAACAAGATCCTGTCTCCAAATTAAAAATATATAAAAAAGGACTGGGGATGCGGTTTAGTGGTAAAGCACCCCTGGGTTCAATCCCTGATACCAAAAAAACGAAAAAGAAAAAGAAAATTGGTTGAGAATTGGTTTGTGACCTGTCAGTTCAGGCACTCAGTCTTTTAATTGTAGAATTTATTTATTTATATTAAAGATAATTATGGATAGCTAAAGTCTAATTACAACAATCTTGTAAGTTATTTTCTAGTTTTGACGTAGTTCCTTCTTTCTTTACACTCTTCCTTTGTGGATAAGAGATTCACTTTAGTAGAATGTCTTGATATTTTGCTTATGATTTTTTGATGATCTATTATACATTCTTGCTTTGTAGTTTCCATAAGATTCAGAAATAAATCTTTTGATTAAAACGAGCTATTTTGAAATGATAGCACTTAAAATGATTGCAAAGATAAGAGCGGAAACAAATAAAAGATCCAGAGAAAAATAGACATTTCTAAATAGCACAGTATTCTTCTCAGCTCTGGGTGGAGTCACCATGGATGGATCACCCACTCTCCTATCTCAAGTCTCCTGTGACAAATCATGTCATCTAGTGGCAGCATTTGGCAGCCACCTGTGCTGCCAAACTGTGTCATATCCTAATCTGACAGCCTACCAGACCCAGTACAATATTCAGTAGGATCACACTGATATGAGCTGCCTATGGCTGAGATAAATTCATGACCCAAGACTGCTATGACCATAGGCAATGCAGGCTGGGATAGAACTCCAATAGATGGGGGCCACAGGTCTTCCCCCAGCACTGGAACTGCTGCAGAAGTACCTCCACAGGCAGGCCTGGAACCAGGGACCTTAGGATCTCTCCTGTGTTAGATTTCACCAGTACTGCACTAAGTTCCAGGGAAGTTTTACATTTACTAGCCTGTCCTACTTCCAACAAATGGAGTATCATAACATACTACTCATAGTTGAGGCAGTGTTGGTTAAGGATGTCCCTTGGTCACTTAGGCTGGCATTAAACTTGGTTATACATGAGTCTCACAGCCACAGGATCTGTACTGTCTTAGGGCTGCACTGAGGCCCACACCACCATTAACTGTGATGCAGACCCAACATGAGCCCATTCCACTGGGGAACAGGCCTCTGCCTGGTACCCAGGCAGATATAGAACCTGTTTGCCAGTATGGCCACCAAGGTGGACAATAATCTGGGTTTCACCTGAATCTCCCAGCTTCAGAGAACTGCATAGTTTCAGGAGGACGGTGGACATGTCCTAGGACCACTCTAAGGCTACAACTGACTTGGACCAAAAGGAGTGTATCACAGGGTGCACAAGCCCCCACCTGATTCTGGGCCAGATCAGAGGGACCATCTGTGAACTCTGGTCTTCATATGGGTCCTTAGTTCTATTGGGTGCTGAGTTTCATAGCAGCAGGCCTGGTACGGGGCTTCAAGGCACATAACTTCTATGCCCCCATGGGTGGAGTCTCTTACTCCCTGCTCTACTGCCCAAGTTTGGAGGAGGTTGCAGTTAGTCATCTGTCCTGACACCCAGTGACTCAGTTCACAGATATTTGTCCAGCATAAGGTACATGCCCAGTACTGGGTTAAATTTTGGTGGGTCTGGTATTGGACTTAAGGTCTAAGGTCAGGACTTAATTCTTTCTCCCTCCACCAAGTTAAAGCATCGCTCCATCCTGGGCTGCTTGGAGTTGAGGGGAGCATTATTTGGGCAACTCTTCCCTGCCTCTTCTTCAGCTAGTCCTTCTGTTTTGTAATACTAAAGTCAGGCCCTATAGTCTCTTACCTAATTTCTATAACTCTATCTGCCAAAGAAATAATTTTTTAAGGTGAATTACTTAATCAAATTCTTTAAGGTCATCCATTTTAAATGCATACAGTCCCTGATTTTGAATGATTTAATTTAGAATTTTTCAATGATGCAAAAGTAATGCGCATTCAGTTGAACTTTGTATTTTGATCTTTACCTAGGATAGTGATATGCAGTAGAATACTGTCTCACAATGCTTGTAAGTGACAGCAAGCCGAACCACACCCTCCAATCAGCTATACAATCATGGGGGCAAGCAGTGAATAATGTATAGCAGTGCTAAGTTATAATGTTCATTCGGTAGGTTAGGTGTATTGAGAACATTTTCAACTTGTGATATTTTCAATTTACCAAGAGATTATTGGGTTATAACCCCATCATCAGTCGAGGAGCATCTAGATTGAGGAATGTATATTATTAGTATTCATAAGGCTGCTGTAATTTAGAGTGTCAGCAATTGTGGATGGATGTCTGTTTAAGTCAGTGTTTTCTTGGCTATGACTAAAAGGCCTGACAAGAACAATTTTAGAGGAGGAAAATTTTGTTTGGGGGTTTCAGAGGTCTCAGTTCATAGACAGCTGGCTCCTTTCCTCGAGGAGGCCGAACATCATAGCAGAAGTGTGTGACAGAGGGAAGCAGTTCACATGATGATCAGAAAGCAGAGACACACCACTCGCCAGATACAAAATATATACCCCAAGGCTACATCGCCAATTCCCACCTCCACAGTCATACCCTACTGGCCTTTGGTTACCCATTGTTTGGTACCCATTGTTGGGTAATCCTATCAGAGGATTAATTCACTGATTGGGATAAGGATCTCATAACCCAATCATTTCACCTCTAAAACTTCTTGCATTGTCTCACACATGAGATTTTGGGGGACACCTAATATCTAAACTATAACAATATCCCTGTCAGTATTTCCTTTCTCACAATTGGTATTTTTTTTTTTTACCCATTTACCAATCTGATAGAGGCTTTGTACCTTATTCTTGTTCTGCTTATTGCATTGTGTATGTCTGAGGCTGATCATTTTTATAATGTGCCTTTCTCTTTTATATTTCTTCTTAGATGGATGGCTAGTTTATGCTGCTTTTCTATTTTTCTATTAAATATTCAGTGGGATTTTAAAAATAGATTTAGAACACTTGTGAAATTATTATAAATGTCAATCCTATAAATTTTCGTTAATATTTGTGGAGTTTAATAAATTAGGATAATAACCTCAGGAATAGGCATCCCAGTGCCATTTTAACTTGGAACCTATACTTTTACTGGGAGATTCTTTACTTTTTTACTTTCATCTGATGAAATAACACCCACCTGAATGGTAATGGACTTTGTGTGTATGTGTGTGTGTGTGTGTGTGTGTGTGTGTGTGTGTGTGCATATAATGGTTCCTTCACTATTTTCCTGCACAGTCACAGGAAGTGAGAATTTTTTTTAAATGGATAAAATTGAATAAAATTAACTTTTACTAAGAACTTTTTCAAAACTTCCATACTTCCATCTAGATAATGAATCAATCTTTTGTTCTTATATTTCAACTGCATGAGCTTCTTGAATTTCTTTTGGAAAAGTATTCACACTTTCCACAGACAGGAAGAACACTTCTTTAAAATTATGAAGGAATAATTCTTGCTAGAAGGATATGTTCACATGAATTAATTAGATTTGATAAAATCATGTTCATATATAATGACCATTCTTTCAAAAATGGTTTTGATTACTATTTATTAAACTATTAATTATATCATAATAAAGTTGCCTATGGATGGTAGCTTCTAAAAGTGTACAGCAAATAAGGGTTCAATAGGAATAAAAGACAGATCCATGATTGTAAGAACCATTTGTTTTCAAGAGAGCCCATTGCACTCTGGAACAGAGGACAAAAGTCTAGCATATCCAAACACCTGTCTTTGGATGTGAGCTATTGTATTAATAGATTGTATGGCTGAGAAAACACTCTTTTCTACGTGGCCAGAAACATCAGTCCAAGATTCTTATTTTCAGCAACACAACATGATTAAACTTTGTCCACCTCCAGTTCTTTCTGCCACATCAGTTCTCTACTGAAATGATTAACTAGGACACTTAGCTGCAGTGAAAATGTATGCCAATTTGGGGCAGAGCTAACTCCTAAAGGAAAGCATATTGGACTTAACATTCATTTGGGCTGTTGGGAGATAAACTGTCTTTTATTTGTTCATTTTCTTTAGTGTTAGGCTATTCTTCATAGGTGATATATATTCTGCCTCAGTCAAACTGAATGTGTATGATGTTCTCATTTCTAAGATTGGTATGTACATATGACCAGTTGACCACAGAGATAGAACCAAATCGCTTGGACTCATCATTCTGGATTAAAGAGCTTTTCAGTAAATATGTTATATGAGTAATCTCTTCTGAAAATGAGTTCCTCCAAGAGTTTCAAATTTATTTATCTTTGAAGACATGATCAAGAATACCCTTGAATAAATATCAAGTTTTGTCCATCAGTTTTGTTGTCTTAGATTAAATTGAAAGTTGCAGGAACATATACTTGAATTGTATTAGGAGTTTCAGAAGGCAGTATGCTAAATTAGGTACTTGGTAACATGTTGAGGACAATATTTGGGGGCACATGGGTCTTTAGGTAGCTTTAAAATCACATGCTGCTTTGTGCAGAGACAAATACTCATATTTAAGGTTACCTCTAGAAAAGGCACAGTTTGAAGCTAGGAATGTTGCTCAGTGCTACAGCACTTGCCTAGCATGCTTGAGGATCTATGTTCAATATTCAGCACTAAAAAATATATGTATGGAGGAGGGCACTGGGAGAAAGAGAGCAGGCACAATTTTCCAGAACTTTCCAGTGAGCCATGATATGGGATCTACAAATAAGGGACCATTCAAATAAGATAAATATGTGTATAGTAAATTTTATTTTTCTTACTGAGTACTTTATGTCTTCACTCTTGGCAGGGCAGTATTTTGGTGCATACCCTTCTCAGAAAGGAAAAATAGAGTTCAACCAGTTGGTGAGGCTATAAATTCAAAATTAATAGAAAAATGAATTATTCATCTATATTTATAGCCTGTATATAAGTATCTGGCCTTTGCCATCATAGTTATTTTTTCTTATGTGAATTAATAATGGATAAGGACCTGGTTGCTTTCAAATGCCAGAAAATTCTTTGCTTTTTAAATTTTTTTTAACACCAAAAAATTTTAAATAGCTTTACAATCTTGGAATGTCCTATATATATATCGCTTCTAACACCTTGGACCTATTAGATCTCAAAACTCTTTGTATTTAATGCCATTTGGCTGCAGTGTTATTAATGTCTGTAATGGGGATAGCTATTAACTTCAGTGTCTTTCTTCTGACCAAAAGTGGTTATTGAACATAAGATTTATGACAGTATACAACTTAAAGACATGTAAACTCTCTGAAAGTGTTTGCTAAAAGAGAAAATGAACAACTTTAGAATTATTATTTGTAATACTTTTAAACAGAGATTTTTACAGTGAAATAGTACATGATCATTAACATCTTACTCTTAGGAATTCAAATCATGATTATTTTTAAATAAAATAGTTCAAAAAGTCTGCATTTGGTTAATTACATCAACTTACTTATCTATATAATATACAGGTACGATGCAAAAAGAATTGTGTTATGGATGCAGCTAGACCTTTAAGTCTTGGATCTCATACCAGTTAGATACATGTTTATGAGCAAGTGGTGCCACCTTGCTATTACAATTTTTATCAGATAAAAAAATGGATTATAATGAATAACTTGGAGAGAATTTATTCGGGTTATATATAATATAGCAATTGAATGTTTATCATTAAAGTCTCGGCTTAGTTCCTTCCTTTTGAAAGAAATTACTATGTGATTTCCATTTCTACCTCTGTCAAATTGAGGTATGGACTTCTCTCACCACCTGTACAAAATCTTTCTTATGTTATGGTAACAGTTTATACTGAAGTAACTTTATAAAATAGTCTATTTTATCTATAAGAACATGTGCTGATCAGTTATTATTGAGAATACTTCCACCATATTTCCCAGTATGCCCTCTATGAAGATCCTTAAAAGAAATTTATCTCTGATTTCTTTTCCAAAAATAGATTCATCCCAAAAAATGGGGAGAATTTTTATTTTACTAACACCATAGTGAAGTACTATTAGTAATTCAATTTAGGCACTGAGTTAGTGCCAAATTAATGTCCATCCTTAGCAAATATGTGTACATTTCTAGTATGCACCCTAGGTACTTATTACATCATCAAAACTTTTTATTTCTGAACCTTAAATCTCATCTATTAAGCTCCAATCTGTGTACAATGTAATCATACTCAAGTCCTTCCCCAAATGCAAAAGTTATCTGTATACCCAAATGCAGGGATAGTTGACAACAAGTTCAGCAAGAACATGAACATGGGTATGTAGTCCACATGGCAAATGATAGAGATAGGAGCCCTTAATTCATTAAAGCCAGTAACTCAGTCTACTTACTATGAATTCTAACTTAACAAGAAGATTTCTAAATGGAATTGTTACTTCTATTAATTTAAAGGAAGAATAAAAAAGCACAACTTCCTTACTAAATATCTTTTATATCACAAAATAATTACCATTCTTAAGTATTTAAAATGTGTGAAGAGAGAGAGAGAGAGAGAGAGAGACTGAGTTTGACCACAACATTCCATTCAGTACATCCATTGATTAAAAGGCAACAACACTTTTGAGGTCTTCCAGTGATTTGAGATGAAAAAATGAATAAAACAGATTTTTTTCTTAAATCTGTAAGCAATGTCAAAACATTTAATGAACAATTAAACAACTTTTCTCTTGCATTTTGACCAAATGAACATACTATTGTCCAATAATACAAGCAAAGACTTAATAAGAGAATTTCTTCTGAAGAGGAATATCCATTATTTTTTGCCAAATCATTTGATCTCCAAAGTGCTATTTCCGAATTGTAATACCAGATGATACTGTGTGCTTATGTGATTTAGTGCATAAAATTAAAATTAAAAACTCATTTTAAGTGTTCTTATCTTTAATTCTAGACTTCCTGTTGGTTAAATATATGTGAACAAAATATACTTATGCAAGGGACAAAGTAGTCAGTCTATCAACCTGATGATTTATCTTAGTATTTCTGCATTCATAAGAATTAATTATTCATGCAAAGGGCTATTTTCTCTAGGAAACTATGTTCATCAATTTCAGATATTTATTCTTGCCTACACAGATGTCTGCTATAGACATTGGTAGACCTAAAAAAAAAAAAAAAAAAAAAGGAAAAGAAAAAAAAAAAAAGGCAGTTGAATTTCCCCATCTATGTGTGCCACAAGAAGTTCAGTTTTATCTACCAATCTCAAGCAACATCCAGGCAAAAATTTAACACTGCAAACGAAACTTTCTAAGATAACTTACAAATTGCTCTTTCCTTAAGGTACCTAACAACCTAATATTGGAAAGTAAAAGAAATTTCCAGTTTAATTTATTAAGAAATCTTTATATTTGGTAGAGACTTGTAGGCCAAAACCAAGTTTTATGAATGTTCATTTGGAGAATGCATTTGGAAACCACCCAGATAAGTAAAAACATATTAACTTTGACCAACTGAATTTTATTAACTCAGTATTACCAAGCATAGTCAAAAGTTAACTGTAGATTCATCTAATCTGTAAAGCCACTATGAAAGGCAATATTTCCAAAATGATCCTTGCAAAAACATCAAGGAATTATGTGGGTAAGATGGTGAGGTACTCTATTTTCCTCTGATTTTCAAAGTAATAGAATTTGCTATTTTAGTGCAGAAGAAAACCTCTGGGCCTTTTGATATTTGACTGAACTTTAAATACTAAATCTATCCTGCATTGCTGAGCCAGTATATTCAATCTGTATTCTCAAAGCCATGTCTACATTGGAACAGTGAAAAGCAAAATCTGGGATTAAGAAATTTGAAGGTCTGTTACTGCCCTCCTCTGTCACACTTGGAAATGTTAAATTCACACTTTGGAATTCATCATTTAACCTTATTAAATATATTGTCCTAAAGTTTGCAATATTCCTAAAATGTTCTGCTAGACATATCAGATCAATAATTTTAACAGTTACAGAAATAAATATTTAAATTATTTTAAGGATAAAGCTATTTTCAAACTTTCAAAACTATAAACTTTTGCCCATGAGGTGTTAAATTATCAGTCATTAATCAGCTATTCTTCTGTAATTATTTCTTCTTCCTTGTGTGACAGTTGTTCACACAAAGTACAGAATTATCACTAGGAAATATTGTAATATTGACATTCCTATGTAGACATTATTGTCAAAGTCATACTCCCCCCAAATTAATTAAGTCAGTTTAAAACATTTCCAAGTTGGCTAATAAGTAATCATTAGAGGTACCAACACCAAAGAAATGTCTTAGTTAAATAAAATGCATTTTCACTTTGCTTATATTACTATAGACTACTATAATACTTCTGAAAAGACTTGGTTTTATATGGTAGAGGCAAAAATTTTCATGCCCTTGCAATAAAAATTTCACTTTTGGAAATTTCTTCTAAAAAAGTAATTCAACAAAGCGAGTATATGTTCCCCCAAATCATTCATGGCAGCATTACCTATAATAGAGCACATATTGAATGATAGGGAAAGGCTTGTTTAATTGTTATGCATCAGTACAAAGAGATATTACATAGCTATGAAAAATGATGATTATGAAGACTAAGTGGAGACAGCTATTGCAATACCATTTCCAGTTGCAAAAAAGAAACCACAGATTGTAGTTTATTCTGGACATAACATTTTTAAAATAAGCTATTTGTACATAACTACCTGAAAATGATAAACAAGAACTAAAATACCTACTACATTAGTACAGCAACAGTGATAGATAATTGCTTTTCATTTTTTCCTTTTATTTTATTAGTAGTAAAAATGGTAGACATGACAATAAAAATAAAAACAGCAGTAATATATGCAAAGTAAAAAGACACAGCACAGTCAGAAAAACTCAATTTTTACAAATGTTTAGACAGGCTATTTTTAAAGCACTTTTATTTTCACAACAAAACTAAGCAAACAGTACAGTGTTCCTATATGCCCTCTGCCACACCTGTAGAGCCTCTCCCACTAGGGATACATGATACATTTGTTAAAATCAAAGAACCTGTAGTGATACATTACCAGTATCCAAAATCGGTAGTTTACATTAGGCATCACTTGGGTTCTGCATTTTGAGTTTTGACAAGCCCATAATGACATGATTCCACCATCATAGTATCACAGAACAGTTTCATGGTTCTTTACATCATCTGTGTTCTGCCTATTTATCCCTCCCACCCTCTTCCCTAAGCCCTGGCAATTATTGATATTTTATCTTTACTAGTATACCACAAAGGATACAATCAGGAACAGCCAAATGGGAGAGAAGCATAGGACAACACAAGACCAAAGTCAAACCAAACTAATCACCAAAAATACTGTTCTTGCTGCTTTCAAATGTTTTATTGAGCTTAAAGAGTTCTTTGTATGTTTTGGATAACATTTAGTTTTAAAGATTTTGAGACACATGGGAGCTTATACCTTTGCTGAAACAACATTCTGTAGATTACCTCCCAAAGAGTATATTTGCTGTGCTTATCTGGTAAATTGATTGCAGAAAGCAGGCAATTAGAAGACATGATTACAATGCTGGCTCCAGTTCCCTGAGTTGGCAAATTTTCTTAAGTTGTTTGATTCTTGAGTTAATCCCATACATATATGAATTCAATGATCAATGAACATTCAACCTTCCAAGTTTCACTCAAGTTACAACTGTACTAAGAAAAGTTTGGAATTCCATTGTTAACACACAACACATGAACAGTGCTTTCCAAGTCTTTCCCAGTTTTTCACATGACATGCTAAGAGGGTGGCCACAGTTGGACCTCTCCCAAGGATGAAACTCCAACAGATCTTGGTAAATACTTGGTTTAAAAGTTCTTATGTTTCTGCTGGATGCAGTGGCACACACCTGTAATATCCAGCAACTTGGGAGGCTGAGGCAGGAGGATCACAAGTTCAAGACCACTCTCAGCAATTTAGTGAGAACTTGACTCAAAGACTAAAAATAAAAAGGCTGGAGATGTAGTTCATAGGTAGAGCATCCCTGGATCAATCCTCAGCATCACAAGAAAAAAAAAGAAGAAGAAAAAGAAAAAAATGAAGGAAGAAAGGAAGGAAGGAAAGAAGAAAGAAAAACAAAGAAGGGGGAAAAGTTTCTTATGCTCCTAGCCACAAAACTGAATTCTTAGCACAACTATTTCATCATTTCCAGTTTTTGAAACAAAAAAGAAAATGTGTATTTCACATCAGTTTTCTATTATTGAGTATGATTTCTTAAGAAACCACTAACACTGTATTACTACATAGGTTACACAATAATGATAAGTAGTAAATAATCATCACTTAAACACACTTGTTTTTCAGTGAGTGCTAACCAGAGGACAAGTCAATCACTAATCACTGATTTCACAGGACTAAGAAGGATTGATAGAAGCAGTTTGGGTAGAACCTAATAAATCACTTAGAAAAGATTTATTATTTAAAAATAAGGAGTTTGAATAAAACTGTATCTTTTGCATTAATATTAAATCAAAATTTTTAAAAACACTTTCATTCAAAAAACTTCACTGAGATCCATTTGCTTTGTTAACTGCTGTGCTAACTTCTAAAGATAACAGATCAAATACTTCTACACTGCACACTGTATTAACTACCACACACACACACACACACACACACGTACACACACAAAGCAAAAGATACAGGAAAGAGAGATTCAGAACCCACATCATAAGTAGAATAAGTAGACACTGAAAATCTATCAAGGATGGTATAAAAAAAGAAACTTTCAATGCAGTATTCTATACTACATGAAATATTCAAGAAAGAGGATAAAACAATTTCTGAAAAACAACATCATAATAGTCTTGCTACAAATAAAAACCTAAAGTTACTAAAAGGAGGCTGGGGGTGTAGCTGAGAGGTAGAGCATACACTGAACAAGGTCCTGGGTTACATCCCTAGCACTTAAATAAATAAATAAATTACTAAAAGGAGGGATTTAGGAAGATGGAAAACAATCCCAGGGGGACTAATTACTTGAAATTTCATATGAGAGTAAATCTTAAAGTTTCCTAAATTTCTTGTATAAATAGATAGTAAAAGTACTAAATTATATTACTTGTTCATAAACCAGGGATAAAGATTAGTGTGTGATGTCTAAAGGAATCCCTTATTGTGCTTAAGAACAAATTATTGTGCCAATCTTAAAACAAAAACAAATGAAAGAGTAAAAGATGTCCAACATTACTTAGAAATAATGTAAGAAAGAAGAACAGTAGGAACATGTGAGACACAGAAAGTATGTGATTAGATAGTAGATTCAAAACCAAATATATCAATAATTGGATTAGCATTAAGTGGAATAACTACTCCAGCTGAAAGATGGCATTGTGATGCCCAGTTAGAAAGTTCAGCTATGCTATGATTAGAAGAGGTAGATTTATACACAAGGAAACAGATTGAAAGCAAACATAGAGAAAGAATTAAGCAAGCAAACCGAAAGGAAGAAGGTGTAGCCATATAAATATCCATCAAGATATACTTCAAGGCAAAGGCATGAGTAGAGATAAAAGGGATCATTAATAATGAGAAAAGTTTCATTTACCAGGAACATCCAACCATTCAAAATTTGTGCTTCAAGCAAAAGAGGGAAAAACATAGGACTATAAAGAGAAATAAATAAATTGCAACAATGAGAGATTACACTACAGTAATTTCAAGAATCAATAATGCATCAGCAAAACAAAAATTGCCCCCAAATCGTGGAGATTTGATCCACACAATTAACAAAAATTCATCTTACTGAACATGTATAAGACATGAAAGTTAATAACTAAAAGCACCATTCTCTTTTTTTTTTTTTTCAATTACACATGCAATTTAAGGAATTTGATTTAAGGATTTTCCTTAATTAAGGAAACACTTAAAATTTATTTTTTTAATCACAAAATAAGTCTCAATAATTAACAAAGAATTAAATGATGCAGAGAACATTTTCTGAATGCAGAGTAAATAAGGTAGAAATCTATAACAAAAATATAAGTAGAAATTCCTATACATTTGAAATTTTAAAATATGCATCTGCATAACCCATAAGTTGATAAAAAAAAATCAAAATCAAATTTGGGAAATTTCCCTAAGAAATAAGCTACTAAAATGAATCAAGAAGAAACTAAAAATCAGAATAGTTCTATTGCCACTACAGGTAATGGAGCAGTAACCAAACACTTCTCCACAAAGAAAACTTTAAGCCTACCTAGAGGGCTTCACTAAAGATGTCTATCAAAGGCTCAAGAAAGAAATCATGTCTGGGGTTGTGGCTCAGTGATAGAGCACTTGCCTAGCATGTGTGAAGCACTGGGTTTGAGTCTCAGCACCACATACAAATAAATAAACAAAATAAAGCTCTTTATCAACATCTAAAAAATAATTTTAAAAGAAATGTCAACCATACATGATATATTTCTGATGATAGAAAAGTTAGAGTACTCTTCCCCGAATCATTTTTTTGTTTGCTTTATAATATGCTTATATTGAAAAAAATCAAAAGATAAACGACAGAAAATGCCATATGGAGATACATACATATTTGCAAAACAGTGAAAGTCATAATACACATTATATGAAAATTTAAGCTAGTTTTAGAAATCTGTGATAGTGATTTATCATAATGGACTATAATACAATGTTTTAGCATGGTATTAGAACTCCTTAGTTGGTTTTTTAATTTACATACTGTTTTACAGACTTTTATTGATGATTTTATTTTTTTCTGTTTTTAAATCTTTACTCTTTTATTTGTTATTTTTAAATATACATGACAGTATATTTTGACATATCATACATACATTGAAAATAACTTATTCTAATATTTAATGCAGAACACGACCTTCAATACCAAAACCTGACAAAGACAATAAGAGTAAGTAAAATGATAAGCCTATCACACTTATAATAGTGATTAAAAATTGTTCAAATTATTAGCACATCCAATTTTATAATTAAAAATAATACTAGATTATTAGTATCACCAAACTGCAAAAGCATATGACAAGCATAAAATTTAACATTATCCATAAGAAAAAATAAACTTGAAAATCTGAAACTAAATTTAAAGAAGATGAATTATATTGATCTGATAACAGGGGCTTAGAGATGCCTAGAGTAAACAGACCAGTTAGTAGAATATGATAAAAGTTTTTTTTTTTTTTAGAGATAAAACCATCTTCTATGGCTAATTCTATACAATATTGTTGTGGAGGTTCCAACAAGTGAAATCAGTCAATAAAAAGAAATAAAGATATAAAACCTAGAAAGGAATAGACAAAACTATCATTACCCAAGAATAGGATTGTGCAAAAAGAAAATCTAGAATAACCTATTAAAATTATTTAAATTAATAAGATTATATAGTAAGTTTGTTGAATCAATATCAATGTTAAAAATGCAACTCCTGGCACTGGGGATGTGGGTCAGTGGTAGAGTGCTTTCCTAGCCTGTGTGAGGCCCTGAGTTTGATCCTCAGCACACACACACACACAAATCCTCTCAATACTGGGGATTGAACTCAGGGGCACTCAACCACTGAGCCACTTCCCCTTCTCCCCATGTTGTATTTTATTTAGAAACAGGGTCTCACTGAATTGCTTAGTGCCTCACTTTTGCTGAGGCTGGCTTTGAACTTGTGATCCTCCTGCCTCAGCCTCCTGAGCCACTGAGACTAGGCATTTGCCACCGAGACCGAGCCTGGCTAAAACTCTTCTATCAGCAATGAAGGTAGAAAGTTTAAGTATGGTTTCTTTATAATAATATCAAATACTTTGGTATATACCTAATAAAGAGTTGCAAAATAGCTTTGGGGAAAATTATAAAACTTTATTGTGAGGCATAAATAGAGATATATAATATTTTTATGAATTAAGAGATTCAGTATTTTACAAATTTCTACAGACTCACAAATGAGTCTATAGAACTGAGGCATTTCCAAGTGAAATACTAGGCACTTGTAAAACATGACAAGTTGATTCTGATGTTTTTATGAACATGTCAATAGTCAAGAAGAGTCAAGACTATTTATTGAATAATGTTAGAATCCAGTAGGACCTCATTTTCCCCTTTCTGTGGATTCTTAGATCCTTCAAATTCACTTTCACTCTCAAAAATTCAACACCTTCAATTCTTTACCTGCATAACTGCCCATGTCCCAATGCTCACAGATCAAAAGTCAGAGCTGTCACTAAGCAATGTCAGACAGCAGGAGCATGAAGGCCAGCTTGCTCCCCCGTGCAGAGTGGCCACTAGACCCGTTGGCACAGTACATCAAGCTCCCCTTACCTCTAGAGCCACAAAAATGCTATAATTAGAATATATTTAAAAATCACAAGAAAAGTATTAATAATGATGAATATGTAATAGTTAATCCATAATGGATCATTGTCCTCTTTCTATCAAAGCAGTCATAAAATATAAATTTAAATATTTTTAATGAAGAAACAAGCCCTCCAAGTTAAAAGTGCCTGGGGTCCAGGGAAGTCATAATGCAACCTGTTCTTTGTCCTGAGTCCAGAAAACTCTGAAGAACAAGTTGCAACACAGTTTCTCCTGTGGGTTCACACCGAAGCTGTCCTCTAGGTGACTGTACCAGATTCTTCCTTGCCCTGTCTCCCTCATTCTTTTGCCAATTTCCTACTCTGCTTTTGTTAAAACCTACCTAGGGAAAACTCTTCAAGAAAAACTAGATGGAAAAAATCTGCTCAAACAGATAGCAACAAAGTATAGAATTGAATCCTAATGTTTTGCATAATCAAGGATTATAATATTATATGTAATGATTATATACAGATTTGTACTTTCAAAGATATAAACATACTTGTGTCATGAGACTGGAGGGAAGTAGTATGCAAAGAGTGATAATCTTTTATTCTTTTCTTTACATTAAAACAAAGCTTATACTATTCTCCAATGTGTGAGGTGTCTAAGGAGATAATCTTGAGTAAAAAACACAGACTTTACAATTAGTGAGACTTACATTTTAATCTTGACTCTGCTGTCCATGCTACAATAACTTTGGTCTAGTTGATTTATCTCAGTCTCAGTTTCATTTATCTGGAAAATATGCTGAGAGTAGAGAGAATTGGCATAGCACCAAACAAAATATTGGGTTTTGGTCGATGCTAGATATTAGATTCACTAAATCTCAGAAAAAAAATACTTCATCAGATAGGCTACCTTTATTGTTTCCACTTCACAGGGAAATAATTGATAAGAAATGCATTTTTAATTTTTTGAAAATCACAATAGTTTCATCTCTCTAATAAAATCACTGATAGCCTTTCAAAGTGGTTTCTATAACATTTCTGCTTTTTCACAAAATATTATCACATATCTATTTTCAATTTTAGCTAAGATTTCTCTAAACACAAATTTAAAATTATTCAATTTCCTATATGGTGATGTTTTAAGATTTCTGGAAATTTTAATCTCCAGGAATGAAGTTGAAATGATCACCTCTGAACAAATAGTTTTATTATTCACTATATTTCAAATGATGCCCTCAGAATAGTTTATGACAAGACATACATAGTTTTGCTTCCTAAGACTTAATTTATAAAGGGCAATTTATTGCCCTGAAAGTTATTATTTGATACATGTATGTGAATATGTGGATGTGTATAATTTTAAATCAGTCCAATATATTCATATTTATTTTTTGAAGTGAATTTGAATACAAGATAATCTATATGAAATATGCAAAAGAGAATTTCAGAAATCACTGTCAACATTGCCCTACAGAAAAATAAAAAAGCTTTCAACTCTCTTTTGGGATAAAAATCACTGAAGCAAGTAAAATTTCTCCATGCACAGATTAGGAAAGTAAATTGGTCCAAAAGAATAAACAAAAAGCATCAAAGCTAATGGAAGAGACAGATGCTAGATAACAAGATGAGTGTGTTGAATTGAAGACTAATGTTCATTAGGTTTTAAGACACATGACTAGAAAACATAAAATCATTTTTCCAGGGCTGTCGGGGTGAAAGGACTTATAAATGACTCATCTTCACTTTTTTAAAGCTAAGAACAAAGGATTACTTCAACTGACAGACCAAGAAAAAAGAACGTTTACTGAAAAGGACAGCAGATTGGTAATGAGAAATGACTTTTAAAGAAACAATATTTTTTTTTTAGGAAAATCTTGTCTTTAAGAAAACTAAATAACAAAGGTTAATCTGGAGAAGAAAGAGTACCAACCATGGAAGGTTGTGACATCTCATGAAGCAACACACATTTTTATTCATTGAATTCACTGAATATCTGATTACCAAATAGATTTCAGGCACTAAGAAATAAAGAATACATTAGTCAGTATCATGGAGTCTATGCTGAAAGTAAACAAATAAAGCAATTATAACACTATGTGATACTTCCTTAGTAATAAAAGAAAAATATGCAAAGACAGGACCTTCTGTAAACCATAATTTAACAAAGTTGACAATGTTGACTTTAATTTTACAATAGCTAATATCAAAAGTGAGTATATAGACACTCATCCACTGTTGGTGACATCATAAATTGATTTCTAAAGGGAAATTTGGTCAGTCAAGAACTGCAGAGTATCTGAAATCTTACTCTCCTTGCAAGCCGAACTATTAGCCTAGAACCTTTTCATGGAGATTAGCAGAAAATATGAGACTCCTGCAGCCACACTGTATTTTCTTATGCCAGTTATCCAAATCTTAACATCCAGGAAGTAAAGCAAAGAGAGTCTGGCGATACATGTATACAGAATAGATTGTATTATAAGAGAGGAACCTGAACATGATTATTTTATGTAAGTATTCCTACCCCTTGCTCTAGAGGGAGAGGTTATCTCTATCTTGCAAGATTATAAAAAATTCTCTGGAACAAAAGCATTAAGTGACTTTGCTCATAAGATGTACATAAATGTCAGTCAGAATAAATGTCATGGACAATTGCCTCCCCCCCCAAAAAAAATCTCAATTTCATACTCAGATATTTACATGACACAGGTGACATACTCCAGGGAGGAATTATTCCCCATAAATGTTTGTTGTCCATAAGCAATTCTATATACATTGGGGATACCCTGTTAAAAGCATTCCATATTAAACATTCACTGATAGCACATGCCATCAATGGATTTGCCATTGGGTATGTTATACTTACTAGGAGATAAATGAGGTAGCTCCTTCTATTATTTTCAATTTATTTAATTTCTTGGTATCTCACTTCTCCTACCTATAAAATGAGAAAAATTAAGAACACCCACCTCACATGTTTATTATAAGGAATAAATGAGCCAATTCATGTGGACATAAAGCACTTAAAACAGTGCCTGCGTATTGTAAAACCCTTATTAGTTAACAATGTTCTGATGTATCTATAAAGTGCCTTTAAGGGAAATATTTTAAAACTCTGATATATCCAAATGATAAGATACAATCTGATCCTCTCTTTTGCTTTTGAGAAATATTTAAAGCAATAGAAAAATGCTCATAATATATGGTAAGTAAATGTAGGCAAGCTCAAAAGTACATTTCCATATTATACTGAGTTTGCAAAATAAACACCCATGCATGCACAGAAACACAAAGAAAACATTTAAAGAAAAATCTCCAAATAGTTTTATTCATTGAGTTTAAGAATATTCTTTCTTCATTATACATTTTAAAACTTTCTATATTTTCTACACTAATAATTTATATTTTTTAAAAAACAAATTAGCTGTATAACACTTATGTCATGGGAAATGTTAACACTTAGCAGGAAGGTTTGTTTTTTGGTAATCTGTCAATTTCTTTTGTAACAGTACATGAACCTGATGTACCCAGATTGATTCAACTTCCACTCAAAATTTTTTATTCTAGTTCTTTCTAATTATAGGAAGAACCTAAGGTCAAAAATATTTACTTCATCTTATTTCAGTGCTTCTGCGTTTTAAATTTTTTTGTCTTCAAAACCAGGGTCTTGTTTAGTTCCTCTATTTACGATGTTTCCAACATATCAGTTCCAAATTAAAGTCTCCTACATGCCAGAGGGAGTGTTTTAATTTGCTCAATAGAGAAAGATGTTTATTTCTGGATTCTCTTTACCCTCTAGCAGGAATTTTAAATGTTATGATAGAATTATGAAGCCAGACTTAGATAGAAAACCAGTGACTCCATATCAACTATTGTGTTGATTGCATGAAAATCAGCTTGATTATAAAGCCAGCCTGTTAAATTCATAGACTATACCAATTGATTATTGGAATGACTTTGTGTTTTCCTGACAAAAACAAGTGAATTATTGATTTACTGGGAACTGAAGGACATTTTAGGAGTCATTCTAGCTAATGCAGAATTTAGGTCCATTTGATCATTTTGCAATTAAATCCAGCTGATCTGATTAGGCAGCATAATTTTTTCTCTTTCATTGTATGATGTATTTCCTTTGTGAATCTAGGTGCAGAAATTATCAGATGTAAGAGAACTACTCTTTCATTTGTCGATGGGGGAATAACTAAGTAGTTTAATTTTTCTACTTCTGCCAAATAGACTCTGAGGCCTGCCTTCCTTTCTTACAGATGGGAGTTGAGATCCAGGGTAACTAGGTGATTGCTTCTGATGATATCATTAATTAAAGATAGAATTAGACCAAGGAGCAAGATTTTAACATACATGTCAAAGTTATTCTTAGTAAACGAAGCCAACTCTTTTTAAACCATTGTCAAAAGAACTATTTCAATTCATTATAATAGATATGCATATAGAGCTTTTTTACTGGGGAAGTCATCTGTAACAAGATAGCCTGTTGCAAATACCACAAACAAATAGATCAGTTTTCATGAAAATGGGAATCTAAAGCAGAAGCCCATCCATGAAGTGAATCAATATGGAGTGTAAGCAAGGTTATGAGTTATTGCAGCTTTGACAGCAGACGTGGACTGAAATTCCATCTATAGCACACTGCATACTGAGTCTGTAATAAGCAACATAGAACTCAGATTTGGGTAAACGATGAAGGATACCTGCAACTTAACCTTAGGTTATAGTTGAGTTTGGAGATGGGGGCTCACAGGTGATGCCTAAACTTCAAGACTAGGAAAAAATAACTATGCATCATCAATGAGATTGAAAACTAAAAAATAATTTGTTGACCAAACCTCTATTTTTCATTTAAATATTTTGTTCATGGATTATATTAATAAGTTGAGAAATATTCATATATACCACATATCATTTTTTTATTGTTCATCAATAATACTGATCACTAGGACTTCTTGAAAGATTTTGATAGGCTATGAACTTAGCCTGAATAGCAAACTGTATAAAAATGGCATTGCCTATGGGCTTTCTTTATATAGGGAACAAATTGAAAACATAGCCAGCTGCCAGATGGAAGATGTGTTTGCAGAGTTCAGAAAACTGCTGCGGAGCAAACATAACTGAACAATAGCAACTGGAGTCTGCCTTGGCACTTGTTATCTATTTGCAGTCATTCATAAAATTTTAATGTTTGGACATTAAACAGAACACAGAAGAGATATCGCTATGGTCTGCTAAGTGTTACTGCTGGATAAAGACCTATTGTTAGAGTTATGAAAAACACAACAGTACGAGCAGCTATCATGATTTAAGAGAACACAACTGCTACTCTTCTATCATCTAGGAGGATGGAGCTGACTGACAAATATACAAATTACTTCATTTAACTTATTTATGATCTACATGGAATCATGCTATCAAGTTGTGCCGTGATGTATACCATCATTGGCTAAGTTAATGGGAATAGTCTCAGAAAGGATCTTTCCTTGGAATGTCAAAATGTAAGAATAAGGACCCTTGTTTGAGCTTAACTTGCCTAACTACCATTGGGTTACTCAGTGTTACCAACAGTTATTTCAGAAGTCAATTTATGCAGATGTTTTGTGTAATACAAGATATACAGAAAGAATGACTCCAAAATAAGAGGAGCACAGAACTTGGAGCCAGAAATAAAAAGGAGTTTATCTCTCCATTCCTCATTATTTCTTTCACCTCTGAAAACTGATAATACCTAGTTCATAGTTTAGGAGATAATTTAACGAGACACCATGAATGTATGCTCTGATCATAGTCTAATTCACAACAAGGTGACAACCATTACAAAGAATATTTGGTTGTTGCTGCTAGGTTTCTTAAGACCTGGAATTATTAACTAAGAGGTGGGACTGATGGTCCTTCACCATAACACCTTGGAGGGAAGCCGGCCACTCTTGATCACTATCTTCTACTCCAGTTCTCCCACTTCTTCAATATTAGTTATGGCTTATTTAACCCAATTCTAGACATGATCTACACACACTTGGAGGCTAAGCTCCAACCAATATCAGAACTAGCCAAACATGTATTAATGGTTCTCTTCCTAGCAAGTGGAATTTAGAAAAAGTTCATGCCTGTCATGTCTGATGAATGAGTTTGTAGAGGTGTTCAACACTCCAGAGGCCCATGAGATCATCCTGCTGAAACTTCTTGACCTATTGGAGTGCTGTGCAGCATCTCTGCTGGAATGGCTACTGACTAACCACCCACTCTGTTGGCTGGGAATACTATTTCTGGTCTCAGCTTCCAGTCATTGCTCATACTTCTTACTAATGTTCCCTCTCTTAGTCTCAAATTCATAGTGCCACACAAAATATCTTTCCCATTTAGAATATAATTTTGTCTTTAAATAGAAGCCTCCCCAGCTTGAGTCGGGGTTTGACTGATGTCCTGAGAGCTTATGATTTTGATTTACACCACCATTCCCTCCTTCCCCACCAAGTGGTCACATCCTCTGTCCTGGTTGCCTGCTCAAACCCACGTAAACTGGTTCCTGTACATATCCACCTAATTATTGGCTTTCCATCCTTGAACAAACTCTTACTACCAACAGTGGAGCCCAGGCCTACAGTTTAAGACACTTTGGGTTGCTTTATGAGGACTCATTTAGCATAAGACTCCTATAATGGGAAGTTAATCTGTGGCCTTTGCTTATTATAAAGTGGTTAGACAAAGTTTCCTTAGATTAATAAACCGGCTTTCTTCTGAGATTAACTACATCATTTCTATCATATGCTCCATATACAACAAATAAAACATTTTAAATGGAAAGAACCACAGCTTTCTCTGTAGATGGCACAAGAAAATAACCCTGGATTCTGTAAGAGGAGAATGTGCTCTCCTATACAATAACTTGGGTGGCATGAGAGAACACATTCTGAATTAACGAAGAAACACGCTTGATAATCCTGTGTTCAGAAAAACAGAAGATTAGACATAGATATTGTACTGCATTATAGAACATTTTATAAAGAAACATATTTAAGTATAAATTTATGTGACTCTATGTACATGTATACATATATAGAGAGAATATTATAAAAAAGGTTAAACTTCTTTAGACAAAATTTATTTTCAAAATTGTGTCTCTCTCTCTCTCTCTCTCTCTCTCTCTCTCTCTCTCTCTCTCTCTCTCTCTCTATATATATATATATATATATATATATATATATATATATATATCTTTTAGACTTCTAAATGAAATATTCTGGGTCTACATACCCCTCACCTGCATAAATGTATTTGACAGAAATAGTAGAATTATGCCTAATTAGGCAGGTTACACTTTTGGAGTTTAAGACATCTGAGAAATATTATTATAAAATAAGTGGCAATAATTTTTTAGGTCACTCCTTTGTAAGAAAAGGAAAAAAGAACTGAAAAGATTTTTCTGAATTTTCTAAAAAGAAAATTGTGACTGTTCTGAATGGTAATTTACAGAGCTAACAGCATAAACTTAAATAGATGTTTAATAATATTGAAGCAAAACTAAAAAAACTTAAGTCCCCTAATAAAAATTCATAAAGAATCACCACTAATTAATTATCAAATGCACTAATCAGTACTAATTACAAGCCATTATGTGTCAGATTCTAGAAGTACCAGCCTGATCAAGTCTCAAGTGTTGCTCAAGAGATTTGGGGGTAAAGGAGTCATCTCTGCAAAGATGAAGCATTGCTGAGTTAGAGGTGAAGGCCTATCCTTGCATTCATCTTCTATATCTGATAACCCTCATTGTTTTCCTTATCCTTGTCTGTATTTGTAACTAAAATCATGATGTCAAGGATCAACAAGGAGTCACAACCTATTCCCATGGTGGGAAGAATGAAGAAGGAAAAGTCTGTACACGTTTTCTCTTTTGCCTCATCCCTCTTTATTACATACTCCCCATATGTTTTCTTATTTTTTCTTTTCTCCTTTTGTCTTCTCTGATTTTTCCTCCATCTACATCCTCCTCTTTTCCTTGATCTTTTTTCTATTATCTTAACACCTCTTCTTTTTTCTTTTTCCATTTAATTTTTTCTTTGCCTGAGTGACTGCTGAAGCACAACAAGTTTGAAGCAGATATTTGAGATCTTTAAACAACTCATACATTCAAATATAAAAAGTTCATCATCAAGAATATTTTGAATCTTTATCAATTGAATACTGTCAGCACCCTTGTAAAGGCCACCAGAGAAAACTGCTAACCCAATAAAATGGTGTTCACTGACCTTATAAGAAAACAAACCTTAAAAGGGCAAGGAAGACCACCACCTTGGCAGAAGTGAAGGAAGGTTTAAGACTTTGGAATTTGAAACAAAGCTATTGAAATTAGGTCTTTCAAGACGAGGAATTAATTGGGAATTGGAAACATTTAAGACATATAGTTTAATGTTGTTTCATGAGCCAGTCGAGGATCTTGATAATCAAATTTTTCCTCTGATAAACAAGATGTGTGTCCAGGTGAATGAAAAATAGTCCAGTTTAGATTATGTAGCAGATCACAAATGCACACAATCTGATAACTGGTCAAAATCAGATTGAATTTCCTTAAAACTTAAGTATAAATTTTAAAGTGCATTAGGATAAATTTAGGAGACTATGCACATTATATCCTATGAGAAACATCAGCAAATCAAGATGAATTCAGGAGAAAATAACCAAGTTGATGAATGGTGTGAAGACCATAGTCTATCATACTGTATGAGAAATTACTAAAGTAACCAAGGTGTGAGCTTGGAGGAATAGAAACCAAGGCAATTGTCATCCTCAACACTGTTTTAAAGGTTATCACCTTAACACAGAGGTTTGACATTATTCAAGAGTCTTGCTGCTTAAAATATGGCCCACAGTCCAGCAGCATGTGCAACACCTAGCAGCTCACTAAAAATGCAGAATCTCAAGTCCTATCTCAAAGTCACTAAATTAGAATCCGCATTTTAAAAAGCCTGCTGGTACTTCTTACATGCACATTCGTGTTTGAAAAGTAGCTAAAGAAGTGTTCCCCAAAGATATCAAAAGCCAATAATTGCTGGTTATGATCCCCAGGTCCCAACTCAGACTTTCTAGCTCAGAATTTGCCAGGGAAAAGGGCCAGGTAATCTGCGAGTTTAGCAAGTACATCAGTAAGTACCCTAATCAGGCAAGTTTGAGAAGCTGTGCTCCAATTCACAGTCTAAGTCTAGATAGACTATTAAAATCAGCTAGATTTTTGACTACAGTTTCTAAAATTTTGTCCTACTGGGAGAATGAACTGGTTTGGAAGGTAATGCACTCCAGTAAAATCTGACCATCTGTCAGAATTGACAAAGAAGGGAAGTTTGTTCTCTGTGGGAAAGAGAACCAAATGATTCTGCTTCCTTCCAAATATAAGATGTGCATTCTTCTAAATCCAGCTGTGATTTCTCAAGCCAATTTATAGAGACACACTTACTAATAAAAGCCAGAGGCAAATTCAAGAATAAAAACTTTGACCCCAATTTCTGTGACTCATTCCCACTGCTGTCTTTCCTGAGCATTTGCCAGTAATTCAAGTAAACTGTAATCCCAATGGCATCAAGAACTGAAAATAGGTCCACGGGTTCCAGGAAGTAATTAAGGGTTTTTCTACTGAGCTCAGCTTGAATTAGCTTCAAGGAGTCCTGCAGCTGCCTAGATTTTTCACACCAAGTCATGTCATGGTGCATAATTTGATGCCGTAATTTATTCACAGTTAATTCTTATTAAATGAAGCCCAGTGGCAGGTTTACCGTAATAAAGAAAGAAAGTACTGCTTGTTTTATTGCCAGAAAAGTGTTCACTGAGGTGAAAAATCAAGACTCACCTATGATCTGTTAATACACAGGTAATTGTTATGTGGAGTTCTCAAATTGAGCAGCTACAAGAGTTCTCAAATTGAACCACTCTGAAATTCCATTCTCATTTCTCTTTTATTACTCTGGTTGTTTGAAGATGAGATTCAATTAGAGTTTTACCCTTCTGTTTCAAACTCTAGGACTAAGTCCCACTACTCACTCAGGATTTTTCAGCAGATAGTGCAACAAAATCAGACAGCCATCATTTCATTCATCTATGCTCTCTCTTTCTCTCTTTTCATATGTTAAAAGTTGTTATGAAGGAGGAAATAGTTGCTCTGAGGAAAGAGGGAGAATGGAATAATGCAGAGAGGAAATGACAGGTGTGAAAATTGGTTTTGCCAGCCTAGCGCTTGGACCTGAAAAGCATCATACATTGAGTAGATTTGTGTTGCGGATGTTGCTCTGACAGGATAGCACTGTAAAGAGTAGAGGAGAAACATATGAGGTTCTGTGATGTTCAAATTCAGTCCTTTGCTGGTAACTATTTCTTTGGGGGAAGTTGTTTGTTTTGTTTTGTTTTGTTTTGTTAAGAAATAGTCTTCTCCTCAAGTTTGAACCAAAGAAGCTACGCTTGAATCTGTGTCAATGAGTGGTGTGTGCTTTGGATCAGGAATGGTCCCCAAAGTCTCATGTGTTGAAGGCAACACACACTGCGCCAAGTCAGTAATGTTCAAAATTGGGACTTTGGGGGAAGTGATCGGATCAAAAGGGCTCTGATTTTATCAAATGAATTAATCCATTGATAGATTCATAGCTGAATGGACAACTGGGAGGTGGTTGAAGTTGTAGAATGTAGAATCTACTTCAAGGGAATGTGTCCTTGGATGCATGCTCTTGGAAATATATCCTGTCTCTGGACCCCTCTTTCCTTTCCCTCTCCCCCATCCCCACACCCTTCCACTCTCTCCTTCCTGGACACCATAAGGTAAGCAACTTTGCAGCACCAGGCCCTACCACAATGATATTCTGCCTCACCACAGGCCCAGAAACAAAGTAGACAACTTACCACAGACTGAAAGCTCTGAAATTGTGAGTCAAAATTAATCTTTCCTCCTCTAAGTTGATTTTCTCAGGTATTTTGTCACAGGGACAAAAAGCTAACACAAGTTACTTCCCTACCCACCAACAGTTCATCCCAGAAACCTCCAAGTCATGTTTAGTGTTTCTTTCCCCAAATCTCCATTCCCAATTTTCACCAGTCCTCTGTGAAAATATTCTTCAAGTATTATAGCAACCTAATGAGTTAATAATCTATCCATTCATTTAACACATTTATGAACAGAAATTTTGTGTTAGACATTATCTCGCATGTGGATTAAAAAGTGAACCAAAGTTTCTGCTCCTCAGCTAGCCCCCAAATTCCAGAATAACCATTCATCTCCTCTGCCTCATTTAAATATTTTCCCTTTTCTCAGTCTCTACTAAGATGATCTTTACAGTAGATGTGACTCTAATATAGTCTAAATGACTCAGAATAGGCTACAATAATATTTCCCCAAAAGGAGTAATTGTGAAATCATCAGAATTATTTCAAAAAACAATAGAAGAGACAGAATTAGGCAGGGAAGGAAGGAAAGAGGTAGTGAAGGAAGAAATGAAGAGAGGAGAAAGAAAGGAGGGAGGGAAGGAAGCAGGCAGACAGGCAGACTGGAAGGAAAATGAAGGAAGATGCATCTCTAGCCCCTTCCCATATTAATACTTATTTTATAGGTTTGTAGTGGGGCCAAGAAAATTGACTATTTACCAGGTACCCTGGATGGTTCCTAGGACCAGACAAGTTTGGTCAGCACCCAGCTAAAGAGTACAGTCAAAAATATGTAACTTGACATCTGAAATCCTCCCTAGTCTGCCCTGACCACACTGCATACAGAGTACTTAACATTCTTTTTAACTAATGAAAATTTTCACATATTAATGGAGTACCATGTAATGGTTCAATACATGTTTATATTGTACAATGTTTAAATCAGTTTAAACACATTTATCTCCTCAAACATCTATCATTTCTTGATGGTGAAAACTTTCAAAACCCCTTTCGGTAGCTTTTGGAAATTTATAGTTAATTATAGTTATCTCTGCATTCTTTAAGTTACTCTACCTTCCATCCTCCTGTTCTGCCACATGCAATCTTGTTGTAAACCAAAAATAACAGTAAGGCTGTGTAAACTACCCACAAGTGTTGACCTTGTTCGTGGGTCCCTGGAGAGCAAGAATCTGTGGATCTGGGTGTGTCTTATAAACAGGTGTGTCCTATAAGCAGGTTTGAAATCTGTTGCTCCAGCCACATTATGGTAGATACCAGTCTTTCCTCCAGCCCATTTTTTTCCCTCTATCATGTTGTTAGTGCCTTTTTCTTCTGCCTGTAACACACTGCTTTGCTCCTTTTCCTCACTCAGGAATATATTTTCATGCTATATGTAGATGTCATTTCCTTTGTGAGGACTTGTATACTGCACATCAGCCCCACAGGTATGAGGGTTGACTATATATATGTATGATTACATGAATGGCATGAATATACATAGTGTACAACCATAGAAATGAAAAGTTGTACCCATTTGTGTACAATGAATCAAAATGTGTCTGTAAAAATAAAAAATATTTTAATAAATTTTTTTTTAAAAGTCAGCTTACCTTGTTAGCCTCTTAATGCATTGTCTTATGCCTTCTTAAAATAGCTCACCTCTTCTTTCAGATTACAAAGAAGTTTCTTTCCAGAGATTGTGGTATTTTTCCCTTTAAATATCTTATACAATACCAAAGCATTTAGAGAGCGGGTGGGAGGTAGAATGGAAGGAAGGGAGGCATTGAGAGGGGCACAGTGAGGGGGTATTTGGGACGCTGGTAATATTCTCCTATTTTTTGACCCACATGGTGACTACAGAGATGCATTTTTTTATGATGACCCATTAAGCTCTATATTTATAAATTGTGTGCATTTTCATTTAACTTAATAAAAAAATTTAAAACAGAAAAAAGAAGAGAGAATGAAACTATCTACCATAGTAGAGATACATCCCAAATCCAAACTCAGAAAATAGTCCACCTGTCTATTTGCCCCTATTTTACAATATTACTTTCCCTGAGCCATCTTCTTTAGAGAAAGTGAGACCTAGATATTCTCTGGCATTTAGACAGAAAAAATGACCTACTGATTTTCTTATGTCCTACTGGATGCCTACCTATTCAACAGAAGTAGGTACTTTATTAAATATTTATTGATGGTCTACTGTCTTTCTGTCTTCTAAAATAGGGAGTTAGATTGCTATTAAATGATCAGAAAGAATAAAAAATTCTGACTTTTATCAAATTCTGAGCTTGAAATGTTATTCCATATTTTTGAGAACTAGAGACATATGAATTACCTAAACTGAACCAGGACATACACAATTTAAATAGATCAATTTCAAGTAATGAAATAGAAGAAGTCATCAAAAGCCTACCAACAAGGAAAAGTCCGGGCCAGATGGGTTCTTAGCTGAGTTCTACAAAACCTTTAAAGAACTCATTCCAATACTCCTCAAATTATTCCATGAAATAGAAAAAGAGGGAACCCTTCCAAACTCATTCCATGAAGCCAATATCATGCTGAAACCTAAACCAGACAGAGACACATTGAGGAAAGAAAATTTCACATGAATATCCTTAATGAACATGCAAAAATTCTCAATGAAATCTTAGCAAATTGCATACAAAAATATATTAAAAAGATAGTGCCCCATGATCAAGTGGGTTTTATGCCAGGGATGCAAGGTTGGTTCAATATATGGAAGTCAATAAATGTAATTCACCCTATCAACAGACTTAAGGTCAAATCACATGATTAATTTGATAGATGCAGAAAAAGCATTTGATAAAATACAGCACTCCTTCATGCTCAAAACACTAGAAAAAATAGGGATAGTGGGAACATTCCTTAACATTGTAAAGGCTATCTATGCTAAGCCCATGGCCAATATCATTCTAAATGGTGAAAAACTGAAAGCATTCCCCCTAAAAACGGGAACAAGGCAGGGATGCCCTCTTTCACCACTTCTATTCAACATTGTCCTTGAAACTCTAGCCAGAACAATAAGACAGACCAAAGAAATTAAAGGGATATAAATAGGAAAAGAAGAACTCAAACTATCCCTATTTGCTAATGACATGATTATACATTTAGAGAAACCAGGAAATTCCACTAGAAAATTTTTAGAACTCATAAGTGAATTCAGTAAAGTAGCAGGATATAAGATAAATGCTCATCAATCTAATGCATTTTTATACATAAGTGATGAATCCTCAGAAAGAGAAGTTAGGAAAACCACCCCATTCACAATAGCATCGAAAAAAATAAAATACTTGGGAATCTATCTCACAAAAGAGGTGAAAGACCTCTACAATGAGAACTACAGAACACTAAAGAAAGAAATTAAAGAAAACCTTAGAAGATGGAAAGATCTCCCATGTTCTTGGATAGACAGAATTAATATTGTCAAAATGGCCATACTACCAAAAGTGCTATACAGATTCAATGGAATTCCAATTAAATTCCCAATGACATACCTCACAGAAATAGAGCAAGCAATTATGAAATTCATCTGGAAGAATAAGAAACTCAGAATAGCTAAAACAATTCTTAGCAGGAAGAGTGAAGCAGGAGGTTTCACAATACCAGAACTTCAACTATACTACAAAGCAATAGTAACAAAAATGGCATGGTATTGGTACCAAAATAGGCAGGTAGATCAATGGAACAGAATAGAGGACACAGACACAAACCCAAATAAATACAATTTTCTCATACTAGACAAGAGTGCCAAAAATATGCAATGGAGAAAAGATAGCCTGTTCAACAAATGATGCTGGGAAAATGGAAAAACATATGTAACAAAATGAAACTAAACCTCTATCTCTCACCCTGCACAAAACTCAACTCAAAATGGATCAAGGACCTTGGAATCAGACCAGAGACCCTGCATCTTATAGAAGAAAAAGTAGGTACAAATCTTCAACACGTTAGCTTAGAATCAGACTTCCTTAACAGGACCCCCATAACACAAGAAATAAAAGCAAGAATCAATAACTGGGATGGATTCAAACTAGAAAGTTCTCTCTCAGCAAAGAAAATTATTAGCAATTTGAGGAGAGAGCCTAGAGAGTGGGAGAATATCTTTGCCACTCATACTTCAGATAGAGCACTAATTTCCAGAATATATAAAGAACTCAAAAAAGTTTACACCAAGAATACAAATAACCCAATCAACAAATGGGCTAAGGAAATGAACAGACACTTCACAGAAGAAGATCTACAGGCAATCAACAAACATATGGAAAAATGTTCAACATCTCTAGTAATAAGAGAAATGCAAATCAAAACTACCTTAAGATTCCATCTCACCCCAATTAGAATGGTGATTATCAAGAATACTAGCAACAATAGGTGTTGGAGAAAATGTGGGGGAAAAGGTACACTCGTATATTGCTGGTGGGGTTACAAATTGGTGCAGCCACTCTAGAAAACAGTGTGGAGATTCCTTAGAAAACTTGGAATAGAACCACCATTTGACTCAGCTATCCCACTCCTAGGCCTGTACCCAGAGGACTTAAAATCAGCATACTACAGTGATGCAGACACATCAATGTTCATAGCTGCTCAATTCACAATAGCCAGATTGTGGAACCAACCTAGATGTCCCTCAATTGATGAATGGATAAAGAAACTGTGGTATATATATACAATGGAATGTTACTCAGCCATAAAGAATAATAAAATTATGGCATTTGCAGGCAAATGGATGAAACTGGAGAATATCATGCTACGTGAGATAAGCCAATCTCAAAAAACCAAAGGGCAAATGATCTCGCTGAGGAGCGGATGATGATACAAAATGGAGGGGTGGGAGGGAGGCAAGAATGGAGGAAGAAGGAACTGTATAGAGGGAAAAGAGGGGTGGGAGGGATGGGGAGGAGGAAAAAATAATAGAATGAATCAAACACCATTACCCTATGTAAATGTATGATTACACATATGGTACGCCTCTACTTCATATTCAACCAGAGAAACAAGTTGTACCCCATTTGTTTACAATTTAAAAAAAAGAATGCCACTACTAATAAAAAATTCCAATGTTCAACATCTTTAGTAACAAGAGAAATGCAAATCAAAACTACACTAAGATTCTATCTCACCCCAATTAGAATGGCAATTATCAAGAATATAAGCAACAATAGGTGTTGGAGAGGATGTGGGGAAAAATGTACACTCATACATTGTTGGTGGGGCTGCAAATTAGTGCAGCCACTCTGGAAAGCAGTGTGGAGATTCCTTAGAAAACTTGGAATGGACCTACCATTTGACCCAGCTATCCCACTCCTTGGCCTATACCCAAAGGACTTAAAATCAGCACACTACAGAGATACAGCCACATCAATGTTCATAGCAGCTCAATTCACAATAGCCAGACTATGGAACCAACCTAGATGCCCTTCAGTTGATGAATGGATAAAGAAACTGTGATATATATATATACAATGAAATATTATTCAGCTATAAAGTATAATAAAATTATGGCATTTGCAGGCAAATGGATGAAATTGGAGAATATCATGCTAAGTGAGATAAGCCAATCTCAAAAATCCAAAAGAGGAATGATCTCACTGATAAGCGGATGATGACACTTAATAGGGGGTGGAAGGGGGACAAGAATGGAGGAAGGAGGGACTGTATAGAGGGAAAAGAGAGGTGGGAGGGGTGGGGGGGAAGGAAAAAATAACGGAATGAATAAAACATCATTACTCTATGTAAATGTATGATTATGCAAATGGTATGCTGTTACTCCATGTACAAACAGAAACAACATGTATCCCATTTGTTTACAATAAAAATAAATTTAAAAAAAATGAAAACAAAAAAAATTCTGACTTTTATCAGATTCTGAGCTTGAAATGTTATTCCTTATTTTTGAGAACTAGGTTCCTATAAAACAAAATAGAGTTTTCATTCATTAAATGTACTATATGCTAGATTAGGGATATGGCACTGGAAAGAAGACAAATTCACCGCCTTTAAAATGTATACATTCACTTATCAGGGAAAACATTCAGCCTTTGGTTTCTTGGGATTGGAATCAAAATGCAGTCTGTAAAAAATTTTAAAAAATAGTAATTTTTAAAATTTTTTAAAAATGTATACATGTGGTCAGGGGTGATAACAATACAGAGTTAGAAGTAGTACCCAAGGACTCCGGGGAGAGTGCTTGTGTATCAGGAAAGATGAAAAGCTCCTGACCAATCCACCTGACATCATGGTCCGACTGTGAAACTCTGAAGAGATACATACTACTTGTTCCCACCTGGTGCAAGGGAAGAAGTGGGGCAAATTATAGACTGGAAAGCACACTGCAGTAATTAAAGCCTTTTATAAGGCCTAATATTCCTCTCTTACTGTTGACTCCTGGTTGCTTTTTGAATGGCACTTGTCTATTATGGTAGGCATTCCTTAATTCAGTTTTGTAATAAATCCCAACCATATGCAAGGCAGTACCTTAAAGACCAAAAGTAAGGCGGGGGAAAAAAAAAAAAAGGTAGAATGCATCTCTGCCTTCTGAAGTCACAGAACAAAAAACAACCAGGTTATTTAAATGATATGTCAAGTGCTGTGATAAAGAAGTAAAAATGATCTCTAAATGCTTGTGTTTGACGGGGAGGTTGGGAACTGACCTGAACTTGGTAAATTGGGGAAATCAAAAGGAGCTGTTCAGAAGAGAGAAGACCTGGGATAATAATTTGACCAGAAGAAACAGCATAGGCCATGATCCACAAGACAGGAATATGAGAGGTTCAGGCATCTGAGAAAACTGTAGAAGGATACGAGGAAATAAGTGGTAACTGCTGAGACTGAAGAGGTGGACAGGGACCGATGTGGGCCAGACCTTCATAAACTTTGTCAATTGGGCCTCAAGAGTTTTGCCTTGTGTTCTAAAGGTAAAGAGAGACAACAGAAGCCCTTTAAACTTTCAGATACCGGAGTGACATTATAAGTGTTATATTTAAGAAAAAAATCACCATCACCTTAATTGCAATTGGAAAAATTCATCATGGGGAGGACCAGATGGAGCAAGAGAGTAAGCCAGGCTTCTCAGGAGGTGACACGCACCACCTGGGGGGACCACATCCTGGCACATAAGAGAAGGTATAAGATAGGCACAGTGCATTTTCTAGAGGTGTACATTTTACTTACAATTTGAAATAAAACAAGTTTTGTGTTCTGTATTAAAAGATTTCACCACACACCTGTGCAAACAAAGCCAGCAGAATCCTGCTTTTTTCAGGCAGCCAATCTTGTGTTTTTATCAAGAAGTCCCAGAAAGAAGAAACATTTTATTTGTAGCAAGAGATTAGAAAACTTGGCACTTTCATCTAGCGCCTGAGGCTTTGCACACAAAAACTTGAAAGCAAAGATGATAGCACTTCTCAGCCACAATTAGTGACTCAGTACTAAGCAGCAGTCATCAATATAAAAAACATAGATGTACTTAGATGTTTATTTAAAGTATGGGCTTTATTATTGGGGAGATGCAGTCTCATCTAAATTTCAGTATCTGTTATGTAAAAAAAAAGAAACCAAACAATTATTGCATAGAACTCTCCTTTTCAGCAACATTTACAAGCCAATCATGCAAATTTTGAAGGAAAATCATCAGAAGTTTTGGAGCTAAAAGAAGAAATGTCTTGACTAGGAGCAAAACAATAAAAAGAACAATCAAACAAGCAAATGAAAAATTGTTTGATACTGCCTTCAAGATCATTTTCAAAATTATCATCTTGGAAGAGAATCTCATATTTAGAAGTACATTTAGAAAAGTGCTGTGCTACAAATATGACCAAATCTGCTTGAATCAAAAAAAAAAAGGTATAGCAAACAGTTTCCATAGAGATCTCTCCAACCAACACATTTTAATATGTTCTGAACTTAAGAATAACTTATAAAGAGAATGAGGTAAACCCATTGTAAACTGGTTGCAAGTATGTATCATAATGATTCAGGTATGTTATTGGTCTGAAAGACCAAGTACATTAGTCAAGGCTTTCCAGAAAACTACATGTGTGTGCATGTGTGGGGCGGGGGTGAGAAAGAGAGAGAGAGAGAGAGAGAGAGAGAGAGAGATATGCACATATAACAATTATGATTTATTATAAGAAATTGACTCATACAATTTTGGAGACTGGTAAGTCCCAATTCTTTGGGGTGAATCAGCAAGAGAGCTGATGATTTAGTTTTAGTCTAAATCTGAAAACCTGAGAACTAGGACAGCTGAGGTTGACATTCCAGTCCAAAGGTGGGCACACAACCCTCAGGAAAGGCTGACATGCCAATTCAAGATCAATGGCAAAAAGATACCTGATATTCCCATTTGAAGGTGATCAAGAATGGAAAATATTCCCAACTTTGAGAAGGTCGGTTTTTTGCTATATTCTGGCTTTCAACTTATCAGACAAGGCCTGCCCACATTATGGAGCTAATTATGGTTTACTCAGTACACTGATCTACGCCTTCATCTTAATCAAAAGCACACTGACAGAAACTCTCATAACACTGTTGGACCAAATACTGAGGCACCCTGTGACCCAGTCAAGTTGACACAGAAAATTAACCATCACACTAATTAATTTGACAAGTTCTCATTTGTAGAGCCATTAGTAATAGAAAGACTTCTTCATAGTTTGAATTTTCTAGTAAGAATTCTTAGTTAAATGTAGAAATTTTGTAGGAGACTATAGGGAGATTATTATTATTATTTTTTGTGTGTGTGATTTTTGTGAACTGAAAGGTATCTGGGGACTCTAAGTGTCATCAATGTGGGTCTCAAATCCAGCACCTCCCTTTCTTTCTTTAACGAACTCAAAAAGAGAGGTAGAGCAAGATAGCTGCTGAGTTAGGATTGCCCAGCGATTTGACTGCACAGGCCCACCAAGTTGAATAGCTACTCAAGCACCAAAGTACCTTCTCAAGAGCTATGGAAATTAAACAGGAGACCAGAGTGCCTGCACTTAGTATAATGAAACAAAAGGACTAGTTGAATAAAACAGGAAGGGAAGTTGCCCATGTCACCCCTCTGCCAACTCCAAGCAGCTAAGCCTGAAGCAGGCACCTCCAGCTTGGTGGAAAGAGAGAGAGAATGAAGATCAGGTCTTGAACTTAGAACCCAGTACCAGGCCCACCTCAGTGAAACCCAGTATGGGGACGCATCCCCATGATTCCTACCACATGCCAATAACTTTGAAAAGAGTCACTGGATGTCTGTTATATCAGGCAGTTGACTACCTCCACCAACCCCCTTTCATACTTAGAAAGCAAAGGAAGAAGGGAATTTACTCACTAGGGAGCCAGAGCAGCAAAGCCAACACAGGGTTTTGTCATGCAGCCCAGCACCAGGCCTACTGTGGTGAGACCCAGCACCTGATAGAAACTGAAGGCCATATATTCATGCCAAAGCTACAGATAGTCTCTAGATAACCCTGGCATCATGCAGAGACATGTGCATTGGTGGGGCAGATTCCAGTTTCAGCCTTGGAATAGGACAGGGTACACATAACTTCCTACTGAGACTATACAGGCCCCTGAAGCTGTGAGACTCAGGTGAAATTCAGCTTGGTATCAATCTTGGTAGTAAACCGGCTCTCAGACTGCTCTGAGACAGGCAGAGACCTGTACCCCAGTGGGATGGGCTCATATTCTGTCTGTATCACAGTCAGCTGTGGTGTAGGCCTCATCACAACCCAAGACAGTGCAGGTCCATGTGGCTGTGAGACTCAGGCATAACTGAGCTTAGTGTCAGCCTATGTAGCCAATGGACCTTAACCAACCATGGGCATTATGACATCATGCGAGATCCCATTTGTTACGGGTAGGACAGGCTAGTAAATGTAACACTTGACCCTGGAACTAGAGCTGTGCTGGTGAACCTAACACTGGATAGATCCTAATAGCTCCCATCCCAGGCCTACCTATGGAGGGAGCCTCTGCAATGGCTTCAGCAGCAAGGGAAATCCTGTGGTCTCATTCTATTAGACTTCATTTCTAGCCAGCATCACCCAAGTTGGTCACAGCAGTGTTGAGTCATCAGTCCACCTCAGGAATAGGCAGCTCATAGCAGTGTAGAGAGTGTAGACTTTTGGTCCTACCTAAGTGTCGTGCCAGTTTCAGCAGTACATGCATCCTTAGTACTCCTAGCACTATGACTTATGGTAGCTAATTTGCATATCAAATAACTGTCTCATTATTATCAATCACTCAGCAATACTTGGACTTTAATTCTTTCTTCCTTTCATTTATTAATTCTTAAAAGTTTATAAATACCACCAGTCTGTGTAAGACTTTCTGCCAGGAGATAGGTAGGTAGGTAGGTAGGTAGGTAGGTAGATAGATAGATACACACACACACACACACACACACACACACACACACACACATATGCATATACATATAAATACATGCAGAAAGAAATCACATTCATACATATACATATATACGTCTTCAAGTAACTTATAGTCTGGTGATATATACTGACAAGTTAACTGACAATGGCATTTACAATTTCATAGTATTGGACCTGGGATTTGCTAATCATTGCTCTCACCGCAACTGTTTTTTGAGAATTTTGTCCCAGATCAAGAGAAGCATTCTTGCCTTTGCTGAATTGCAAATGAATTAAATAATTCATTTGCAGGGGTAGGTAGTAAGAAAAGATTCAGAACTCTAGAGATAGACATATGAATTCACCAAATTCATATGTCTATATGAACAGTCAAATGAATTTACCAAAAACTACATTCAATATATCATAATCAGATATTACACATGAGCAGTGACAACTTCCTTCTGATTTTGGAAAAGAAAGATGCTTTAAAGAAAGGCTTGCCTGCTGGCAAGTGAATTATAGCTTAGCTTTTCTTTTCTCAATCAAGGCACTAAAAGTCAGGATCCCACTAGTCTGCAGTAGAAATATGACGGAGTAGAAGGCATTCGAAACTTCTCATGATTCAGAACTGTACATCTGTGTTGTTCCCTCTCCTGTTTCCTTGTTGTTAATTACATATTCTCTTGAAATAGAACTGTCTAAACCCTGACATCTTCCTAGAGTTTCAGTTTCATAGTGTAGCTTTACAGTTGAGAAAGGAGTGACATGTGGCAAAGGGCAAAAAGTCACCAGGGCCTGCAAGGTCCAAGACCCTCTTGACATGCCAGCTTAAAGAGCAAAATAGGCTTATACCGAAAATGAAAGGGGCTCATAGAAATGCCACATCCCTTCCGTTCAAAGCAAGTGTCTACTAAGCTCCACAGGGAGCATCTCTGTCATGTCAGTGCTGAGCTCCTTGAATCTTCCTTAGATTCCTAAATACGTCTAAACACTACATGAGTGAAAATAGCAACAAGAACAAACCCTCTGCAAATCCAAATAATTTGAGAACTTTTGACACATAAATAATTGTTACTTTTGTATTTTTCCTTATTTTCTTACAGAATTAAGTCTTCCTATTACAAAGTAGTACCTATGCTGGGTGTAGCTTACCTTTATTAGACTCTTAACTCTACCATTGCACTAATTTTTAAAGAATTTTAAGGAGGACCAGTTGTATGAAAAAGAATCAGAAATACATAGGTCTATGTTTAAACTTACTAAATGATTTGAGTTGATAAGTTTGTGTGAACATGTTTTATGTATTGAATATTTAATTCTCTCATTACATTTTATTTTATTTTTTATTTGTTCTAATTAGTTATACATGACAGTAGAATACATTTTGACACATCATACATAAATGCAGTATAACTTCTCAGTTTTCTGATTGTACATGATGTAGAATCACACTGGTCATGTAATCATAAATGTACACAGGGTAATAATGTCCAAATCATTCTGCTCTCCTTTTTACCCCCATATACCTCCTCCTCTCCCTTCACTCCACTCTGTCTAATCCAAAGTACATCCACTTTCCCTATCCACCCCTCTTATGGTGAATTAGCATCCACATATCAGAGAAAAATTTGGCCTTTGGTTTTGGGGGATTGGCTTATTTCATTTAGCATGATAGTCTTCTGCTCCATCAATTTACCTGCAAATGCCATAATTTCATTCTTCTTTAAGGCTGAGTAATAGTCCGTTGTGTATATATATCACATTTTCTTTATTCATTCATCTGTTGAAGGGCATCTAGGTTGGTTCCATAGTTTGGATATTGCGAATTGAGCCACTATAAATATTGATGTGACTGTGTCACTGTAGTATGCTGATTTTAAGTCCATTGGGTATAAACTAAGGAGTGGGATAGCTGGGTCAAATGATGGTTCCATTCCAAATTTTCTGAGGAATCTCCATACTGCTTTCCATATTGGTTGTACCAATTTGCAGTTCTACCAGCAATATATGAGTATACCTTTTCCCCACATCCTCGCCAACATTTATTGTTGCTTGTATTCCTGATAACTACCGTGCTATTTTTAATTGTTACATAAAACCACAAAAATTATACATGTAATTTGGTACCATGTATTGTTTTGATACATGTTTACACTGAATAAAGTTTAAGTCAGGTTAAGAATATCCATTTCCTCAAACATTATCATTTCTTTATTGTGAAAACATTCAAAATCCTGTCCTGGTTTCCTGGTAGTTAGGATTCTGTGCTCTGAAGATCCTTTCTTTAAGCATTTTGAAATATGCAGTACATTATGGTTTTCTACAGACACTGTACCATGCAATAGCACATCAGAAATTCTTTTTCTGTAATTTAGCACCCCTTGATCAACCTTTCCCCATCTCTCCTTCTCCCACCAACTCCCCATCTTCCCCAGCTGCTGGTATCCTCCATTCTGTTCTGAACTTCGTGAAATCAACGTTTTAGATTCCACATGTGAGGGAAATCATGTGGAACGTGTCTTTCCGTGCCTGGCTTATTTCACTTAACATAATGATCCCCAGTTCCATTCATGTGGCTGAACATGGCAGGATTTCATTACTTTTAATGTCTGAATAGTACACTGTGTGTGTCTCTGTACCACATTTTTTAAATTTAACAGTCGATGGGAAGTTGGGCTGTTTCCATGTTTTGGGTATTGTGAACAGTTCTTCAGTGAACATGGAAATGAAGATGTCTCTTCGACATACCAAATTTTATTTTCCTTGGCTATATACCCAGTATTGGGATTGCTGGATGACATGGTAGTTGTGTTTTTAATTGTCTGAGGAGCCTCCATACTGTTTTCTGTAATGACTGAGGTAATTTACATTCTCACTAACAGTGTGCAAGTGTTCCCTTTTCTCTACAACCTCACCAGCACTTGTTATCTTTAATCTTTTTGACAGAAGCCATTCTTGCTGAAAAGTAAAGCTTGTTTTGGTCATTGTTGCTCATTTAAAAAAGCATTTTGTGTTAGTCAACACTTGTGCCAGTGATTTCAGAAAAAGTGGTCTAAATTTTCCCTCTTCATTTTATGACTTTATTATATTGCACAGATCTGGTCTATTTGTAATGGTCAATTTTCCTTTGCCACAGTGAAATCTGAATAGCAGGGGTAATGACACAGTAAAGCTTAGGGCCACGTGAAACTTATATTTGGCTGTGGTAATAGAATATACTTTTAATTTCCTTTCTTTCCTTTCTTCCTTTTTGGCTTAAAATGACGCTAAAAACAGGCCAGATGTCTGGGCATTTATCTGGAGGTTCAGGAAAGAATTTTCTTCCAAGGTCATGCAGGTTGGTGGAAGAATCCAGTATTTCGTGGTTGGAGAACCAAAGACTTTCAGCTTCTATAGGCCACCTCAAGTGACCTTCCCGCCATCTCCAAGTCAGCACTGGTCCATCAAATCCTTCTTGGGCTTTGAATATTTCTGAATCCCCCTGTGCCACAAGCTGAAGAAAGTTCTTTGCTTTTGAGGGCTGACTTATATTTGGCCCGCCTGGATAATCCAGGATAAACTCCCCATCTGAAGGTCAACAGTGACATATAATGTAGCATGTCAGTCAGTTAGACATGTTTATTTTTGATTAATACCAACAACCTTGCTTCATCTGGCAGCACACAAACTTGAAGTTGTATTCTACAGATATGTAAAAGTCGTGCTTTTGCTCATTTATTTATTCCATAAGTACTTACTGTTCCTTACTCTTTATGAGTTAGACATTTGTCAGATTGCGGGTGATACAAAGGTAGATCTCTAGACACAAAGAGCCAAAAATCTTGTGGAGGAGGAACAATTAAGAAGAGAATTGTAACATAGCATAATATTAGAGTTGAGAGTTCAGGGCCATAGAGAATGATCTCTAATTTTCATGAACATGTGTTTTTGACAACAGAACCCTGCATTTCAATATTCTTTAAGAATACCATAATATTCTTAATAAAGGAATACCTTCCATGTATAAGTCATATATATGTATGTATGTATATATATATATATATATATAAAGATACACAGACACATTTATATATGACTTTATATATAAAGATCCTTAACATGAAATTCAGAATAAATTTGACAATTATTTTCAGGCATTTCACTGCAAACATATTTTTTCCTGAGCCTTAGTTTGACCTCCATTTGTTTATTCTTTACTTCTGTGAAAACTCTTCTGTCCTTGCCACTAATATCTGTGATGTTTCTATTTTTTGAGTTATTAAAAAAAAAGACACAATTTATTTTTTATGGTGATTTGATAGAAAGTAAAATTAGATTAACCATTAAGACAAAATCATATCCTGGATATTGCCTGTACGGTGCTTATAGTAACTAATCTATATATCAAAGAATATCATTAGTTCAGGAATATTTTAGAAGAAGTTGTTATATTTTAGATATGAGGTGTCCCCCCAAAAGCTCCTGTGTTAATGCAGGAATATTCAGAGTTAAAATGATTGACTCATGAGAGTTGTGGCCTAATCTGTCCATCCTTGTTTGAATGAACTGGGTGTTAACTGTAAGCAGCTGGGTGTGGCTGGATGAGGTGGCTCACCAAGACTATGCACTGGAGGGGTTCATCTTCTCTGTGACCCTTTTCCCCTTTGCTCCCTCTCTGCTTCCTGGCTGCCTTGAGGTAAGCAATGCTCCTACATCATGCCCTTCCACCTTGAGGTTTTTGCCTTACCTTGTGCCCAGAGCAATAGACTCTGCCAACCATGGACTAAATCTTTGAAACCATGAGCCAAAATAAACTTTTCTTCCTCTAAGTTGTTCTTGGCATGTATTTTGGTCACAGTGATGAAAATCTGATGAATGCAGAAGGAATCACAAATTTTCCTGAAAAGTTGGTATCCCTAACTGTCATCAAGACCAGGTGTACATAATCATGATAATTCTGAGGTCTAAATTACATGTTGCTTCAGGGCAAAATTCTGGCACTGAACCCTGGTATTTTCTCTTAGGGGTCCAAGAGGAAAATGGGGATCTCAGTGACACACTTATGCTCAGTGTCATGAAAGGGTGTGACCTTCCTCAATTTCCCTCTGCAGAAGCAGAAACACAGGCTTCGAGATATTGGGCTGGCATCCATCAGGGAAAAAAGATATTAAGGTGCTACTGTCTTACAAATTGGAAACCAGTGTAGGAAGCCATCCTTATTTAACAGAAACAGACTAGGTTGAGCCATGGGACTCAGAGTCCTGGCTTCTAGGAACTGCCGGGAAGTATGTGGCGCTGCATGGGAGTGGTTCCCTGTCTCCTTCTGGAATTTTCCTCCTAAGAGGATGGCTCCCCAAACTCCACCCTATCCTGTCCATCACAGAAGAAGCTCCTCCCGATCCTTGCTCCCTTTACCTGTATATTATAAATAAAGGAGAGTTGGGCAACTCCATGTTGTTGTAAAGAGGCCAGAGCTGGTATGGCCAGACCTGTAACACCACCCTCATTAAAAGAGTATTGGCTTTTGTGTGTTCATTGAGTAGGTAAGTTTTGGGGGCCATAGATAGAAAAACTGCCAACATTCTCCCCCAGCAGTTAACCCTTTCCTTCTCCACACAAGACATGGCAGAGAAGACCTCCACAAACCAAGATCACAGATGCTATCCTGCTTTGTAGCTCCCTCACAACAAAATCCGAGAAGAAGTGAGTCAAGCGTTTGTGCAGGCAGTGGAATCACTGTGCCACACAACAGCTACCGGCACTCAGCCTCTGCTGCCAGGGATTTTCCCTTCTTACTAACCAGCGCCTAGAAAGGTACCACTTGCCCCCACCACCTGACTCCCACCACTCTGAACTTCAGCCCAGAGGGTTCTTTCTGTCCTCCTACTAGGACAGGCCATGACAGTCTCAGGCAGCACGGTGGCTTATGCATTATAAAATCTTTTTTTTTTTTTTAATTAATTAATTGTCTCACTTCCTGCTCAAAGAACCTGTAGTGAATTTAATCACAAACATTCTAGTTCTCAAGATTCCATAGGTAAAGAAAGTAAGATATAGACTAATTATATGGAGTCTTTATGTCACAAAAGCTAGTTTATGTTAGATCCTGAATTTAATGTAATCAGTCTGGTTCTAGTTCTGAGGCTGGAGGAGGAAGATAATATGGGGGCTTTGCCTCCACATGCTGCTGCCTCTGGTGCACACTGGGGAGGCAGGGGCATGTTCTGAGAAGGACTTCATTGTCACAGAGGTTAGAGTTCAGTAATGCTGAGTTAGAGGTCACTTACTGGTAATGGCAAAAAACACCACAGCAGCATTTGGACAGTTTTTAATCCCATTTGTTTTAGTCCTGGTGGACATTTAAGAGAACCACACAGAAAGCATCCATACATCAAAGGACTTCAGATTCATGAACACATTGGGGAAATTTTGGTTTTCCCTCCAACGGCCTTCTTTCTTAGAAAATACTCACAAACATTTTTGACAGGATTTTTGCAAAAGCAGAGCATGTTATGTGCCCTGCAATTACCCAGAGCCCTCCCCCCCAAAGTGACGTCCTTCGCCTTTATCTTCTGCCTCTCTCACCTCTCCTACCTTACCTGTCACCTCTGTCTCTGAATTCACACTCCCTGTTTCACAAAAAGACAGATGTCCTCTCTTATATTTGGGCCTTTCCTTATATTTTCATTTCTGCTTGAACATTCTTATTACACTCCTTTTTTTTCCTTTTGTCATTTTCCACAAATAAGCTTAACCATTATTGCATTTAGAAAACCTTTCTGAATGCCCCTGATTACAGAAGAGATACCTCTAATATGACTTTCTCTTCCTATAACACTATGCTGAACTCTGTAAAGACATCACTCACTAAAAGGTAAGTTTTTCAATGGCAGAGAGCATTTCCAGCTCTGAGACATGTTTGCTACATAGTATAAATTCCAAAAATATTCATTAATGCAATGTTGAATGCTTGCTTTGAAGATAGTTTCAAAATTATATAAGAATTGAAATAGTGGCAAAAAACAACAAAGGGATTTGAACAGTAATAATTAGCAAGTTGAGTTGGGGCACATTTGAAGTGGTCTTTTTACTGTATATTCTGTTTGCTCCCCTACACTTATCTACTCACTGCTCTAATTTATCTTGATCTGGGTTCCAGAGGGTTGGACTTTGGGGATCTCCTATACCATGCTTCCTTTCCTTCTGGCTTCTTGGTGGGTTCTGCCAGTTGGTGCATCAGATGAAGACTAGGAGGCAGGGTGAGATGCTGAGACATTGGTCTCAACCACTTCACTGCCAAAGCATCCATCCCCTGTGGGAATGATTCTCTTACAGCTGCTGCTCCCACCAGTTCAGGGTTGAGATAAAGGCTTTGCCATTATTTGTGAATTTCCCTTTACCCTTCCCTCCATGCACCTTTGAGTTTTTATTTCTACTTGTTTTAGTCCTGGTGGACATTTAATAGAACTACACAGAGAGCAACCATACATCAAAGGACTTGAGATTCACAAGCATTTTGGAGACATTTTGGTTTTCCCTTCAACAGCTTGCTTTCTTAGAAACACTCTCAAACATCTTTGACAGGATTTTTGTAGAAGCAGAGTATGTTCAGTGCCTCCCAATTATCCAAAGCCCTCCTTTCCAATGTGACCTCCCAGAACCATCTTTCTGCACAGTCCCTAATCCATATACCCTTACCTTTTGTGAGAGAATCAGAATATCCCTGAAGGTCAAAATATCAACAGTAGAAAACGACTCACCACACCACAGGTTCTTAGCAGCAGGGCCCTCGCCTCATCTGATGCCCTAGCCCGTACCACGAAAAAGGCATGAAGAATGTGGCTCACAATACATAATAGTCAAATAAAGAAAAAAGTCTTGAAAACAAATTAAGACCATGGAGCCTAAAGCTTGAACTTGAAGCAAATGCAGACAAACTGAATGCATTTGAAAAGAGCCCTTCGTCATTGGAAATGAGGTGGAGGTGCGTGGATAACAAAACAGGTAGATTCGAGAGAAATCCTGAGTTTGGAGCAGGCAATCTAGATGAGTAATTCCCTGAGAGAGCAGGACCTGAAAGGGCCTCTTTATCCCTTAGGTGTTGTGCCAGTTCTTATAGCCAGCCATCTCCTGTGACCACAGATAATTCCTTGTCAGTGATTAAGTGCATTAGGACAGCGCAGCAGTGAGCAATGACTGCTTTGCAATCCACCCGGACAGGCCTGGAATCGAAAGCAGGGTTGTTGGCAAGGAACCACTCACCTCATCCTGCAGAAATTGGTCTGATATCAAAGGTGGTTAACTTCAATACACTCTCCAAGTATGGGGCCTCTGAGGGTACTTTTAGAATCAGGAAGCCTGAGAGACAAGTACAAGATGCAAAAGAGAACCGAGGAAGTAAAGCAGGAAAATGAGAAGGAGAAATTAAACAATAACAAAACCACTGCTGGAAATCCTGAGCAAATTCTTTTACTTCCCCCTTGTGGCCAAATTTTCTTAAAAACTAAGATTTTTTTTTTTTTTTCCTCTCTCTCTTTCTCTCAAAATAACATTATTATTTTCTGGGCATGTTGACTCAGGCCTGTTATCCCAGTGACTCAAGAGGCTGAGGCAGGACAATTTATGTTCCAGGCCAGCCTGAGCAACTTAGACCCTGTTTCAAAATTAAAATTTAAAAAAGAAGGGAGCCTAGTGGGTATTGCTCAGTGGTAGAGCATCACTGGGTTAAATCCCAGTATCACAAACTTATTATTATTTGGTCAGATGATAAAAATAAAACTTGTCCATTTCAAAAAGTATGGAGAACACATAGGAGTGGATGTGGCAGTGTGTAAATTCTGGAACCAAGTTTTATAAATGAATTGATATTTCTACCAAGGATTGAATTGGGCAAACCAAGAACAAAGGATCCATCCAGGAATCTGATTGCTACAATGGTGGTGAACTGGACCTATTTTTATTTTTTTATTTTTTTTTCTTTTTTTTTTTTTAATTTATTTTTTCTATTGTAAACAAATGGGATACATGTTGTTTCTCTGTTTGTACATGGCACAAAGGCATACCATTTGTGTAATCATAAATTTACATAGAGTAATGTTGTTTGATTCATTCTGTTATTTTTTCCCTTCCCCCCACCCCTCCCACCCCTCTTTACCCTCTATACAGTCCTTCCTTCCTCCATACTTGCCCCCCTTCCTAACCCTAACTCTAACCCTAACACTAACCCTTCCCTCCCCCCCCATTATGTGTCATCCTCCACTTATTAGCGATATCATTCGTCCCTTGGCTTTTTGAGATTGGCTTATCTCACTTAGCATGATATTCTCCAATTTCATCCATTTGCCTGCAAATGCCATAATTTTATCATTCTTTATGGCTGAGTAATATTCCATTGTATATATATACCACAGTTTCTTTATCCACTCATCAATTGAAGGGCATCTAGGTTGGTTCCACAGTCTGGCTATTGTGAATTGAGCAGCTATGAACATTGATGTGGCTGTGTCTCTGTAGTATGCTGATTTTAAGTCCTTTGGGTATAGGCCAAGGAGTGGGATAGCTGGGTCAAATGGAGGGTCCATTCCGAGTTTTCTAAGGAATCTCCACACTGCTTTCCAGAGTGGCTGCACTAATTTGCAGCCCCACCAGCAATGTAAGAGTGTACCTTTCTCCCCACATCCTCGCCAACACCTGTTGTTGCTCGTATTCTTGATAATCGCCATTCTAATTGGGGTGAGATGGAATCTTAGGGTAGTTTTGATTTGCATTTCTCTTATTACTAGAGATGTTGAACATTTTTCCATATGTTTGTTGATTGCCTGTAGATCTTCTTCTGTGAAGTGTCTATTCATTTCCTTAGCCCATTTGTTGATTGGGTTATTTGTATTCTTCGTGTAGAGTTTTTTGAGTTCTTTATAGATTCTGGAGATTAGCGCTCTATCTGAAGTATGATTGGCAAAGATATTCTCCCACTCTGTAGGCTCTTTCTTCGCATTGCTGATAGTTTCCTTTGCTGAGAGAAAGCTTTTTAGTTTGAATCTATCCCAGTGGTTGATTCTAGCTTTTATTTCTTGTGCTATGGGAGTCCTGTTAAGGAAGTCTGATCCTAGACCAACAAGGTGAAGATTTGGACCTACTTTTTCTTCTATAAGATGCAGGGTCTCTGGTCTGATTCTGAGGTCCTTAATCCATTTTGAGTTTAGTTTCGTGCATGGTGAGAGATATGGGTTTAGTTTCATTCTGTTGCATATGGATTTCCAATTCTCCCAGCACCATTTGTTGAAGAGGCTATCTTTTCTCCATTGCATATTTTTGGCACCTTTGTCTAGTATGAGAAAATTGTATTTATTTGGGTTTGTGTCCGTGTCCTCTATTCTGTACCATTGATCTACCTTTCTATTTTGGTACCAATACCATGCCGTTTTTGTTACTATTGCTTTGGAGTAGAGTTGAAGATCTGGTATTGCAATACCCCCTGATTCACTCTTCCTGCTAAGGATTGCTTTAGCTATTCTGGGTTTCTTATTCTTCCAGATGAATTTCATGATTGCTTGCTCTATTTCTGTAAGGTACGTCATTGGGATTTTAATTGGAATTGCATTGAATTTGTATAGCACTTTAGGTAGTATGGCCATTTTGACAATATTAATTCTGTCTATCCAAGAACATGGAAGATCTTTCCATCTTCTAAGGTGTTCTTTAATTTCTTTCTTTAGTGTTGTATAGTTCTCATTGTAGAGGTCTTTCACCTCTTTTGTGAGATTGATTCCCAAGTATTTTATTTTTTTCGAGGCTATAGTGAATGGGGTAGTTTTCCTAATTTCTCTTTCCGAAGATTCATCACTTATGTATAAAAATGCGTTGGATTTATGGGCATTGATCTTGTAACCTGATACTTTACTGAATTCACTTATGAGTTCTAAGAGTTTTCTGGTGGAATTTCCAGGTTCCTCTAAATATATAATCATGTCATCAGCGAACAGGGATAGTTTGAGTTCTTCTTTTCCAATTCGTATCCCTTTAATTTCTTTGGTTTGTCTAATTGCTCTGGCCAGAGTCTCAAGAACGATGTTGAATAGAAGTGGTGAAAGAGGGCATCCCTGCCTTGTTCCAGTTTTTAGGGGGAATGCTTTCAGTTTTCACCATTTAGAATGATATTAGCCATGGGCTTAGCATAAATGGCCTTTACAATGTTAAGGAATGTTCCCACTATCCCTATTTTTTCTAGTGTTTTGAGCATGAAGGGGTGCTGTATTTTATCAAATGCTTTTTCTGCATCTATTGAAATAATCATGTGATTCTTGACTTTAAGTCTATTAATATGGTGAATTACGTTTATTGATTTCCTGATGTTGAACCAACCTTGCATACCTGGGATGAAGCCCACTTGATCATGGTGCACTATCTTTTTAATATGTTTTTGTATGCGATTTGCTAAAATTTTGTTGAGAATTTTTGCGTCGATGTTCATTAAGGATATTGGTCTGAAATTTTCTTTCCTTGATGAGTCTCTGTCTGGTTTAGGTATCAGTGTGATATTGGCTTCATAGAATGAGTTTGGGAGGGTTCCCTCCTCTTCTATTTTATGGAATACTTTGAGAAGTATTGGAATGAGCTCTTCTTTAAAGGTTTTGTAGAACTCGGCTGAGAACCCATCTGGTCCCGGACTTTTCTTTCTTGGAAGGCTTTTGATGACTTCTTCTATTTCAGTACTTGAAATTGGTCTATTTAAATTGTTTATGTCCTCCTCGTTCAGTTTAGGCAATTCATAAGTCTCTAGAAACCTGTTGATGCCTTCAAAATTTTCTATTTTGTTGGAGTATAGATTTTCAAAATAGCTTCTAATTATGTTTTGTATTTCAATCCTGTCTGTTGTGATATTTCCTTGTTCATTCCGAATTTTAGTGATTTGGGTTTTCTCTCGTCTTCTCTTTGTTAGTGTGGCTAAAGGTTTATCAATTTTGTTTATTTTTTCGAAGAACCAACTATTTATTTTGTCAATTTTTTGTATTGTTTCTTTTGTTTCAATTTCATTGATTTCAGCTCTGAGTTTAACTATTTCCTGTCTTCTACTACTTTTGGTGTTGGTCTGTTCTTCTTTTTCTAGGGCTTTGAGCTGTAGCGTTAGGTCGTTTATTTGTTGAGTTTTACTTCTTTTATTAAATGCGCTCCATGAAATAAATTTCCCTCTAAGTACTGCTTTCATAGTGTCCCAGAGATTTTGATATGATGTTTCTTTGTTCTCATTTACCTCTAAGAATTTTTTAATTTCCTTCCTAATATCTTCTGTTATCCATTCATCATATAATAGCATATTGTTTAATCTCCAGGTGTTGGAATAGTTTCTGTGTTTTACTCTTTCATTTATTTCTAACTTCAATCCATTATGATCTGAGAGAATACATGCTAGTGTCTCTATCTTCTTGTATTTGCTAACATTAGCTTTGTGGCATAATATATGGTCTATTTTAGAGAAGGATCCATGTGCTGCTGAGAAGAACGTATATTCGCTCTTGGTTGGATGGTATATTCTATAAATGTCCGTTAAGTCTAAATTATTGATTGTGTTATTGAGATCTATGGTTTCTTTGTTCAATTTTTGTCTGGAAGATCTGTCCAGTGGTGAGAGAGGCGTGTTAAAATCACCTAGTATTATTGTGTTATGGTCTATTTGGTTTCTGAAATTGAGAAGGATTTGTTTGACATACATGGATGAGCCACTGTTTGGGGCATAGATGTTTATGATTGTTATATCTTGCTGATTTATGCTTCCCTTAAGCAGTATGAAATGACCTTCTTTATCCCTTCTGACTAACTTTGGCTTGAAGTCCACACTATCGGAAATGAGGATGGATACTCCAGCTTTTTTGCTGAGTCCATGCGCATGGTATGTTTTTCCCCATCCTTTCACCTTTAGTCTATGGGTATCTTTCTCTATGAGGTGAGTCTCTTGCAGGCAACATATTGTTGGATCTTTCTTTTTAATCCAATCTGCAAGTCTATGTCTTTTGATTGATGAATTCAGGCCATTAACATTCAGGGTTATTATAGAGATATGATTTGGTTTCCCGGTCATTTGGTTCATTTTTTAAATTTTATTTATTTATTTCTTTGACACAACTTGTTTCCTCCTTTATTTGACAATTCCTTTAGGATAATTCCTCCCTTTGCTGATTTGCTGCTTTGTTTTTCATCTCTTCCTCATGGAAAATTTTGCTGAGAATGTTTTGTAATGCTGGCTTTCTTTTTGTAAATTCTTTTAGCTTTTGTTTATCATGGAAGGATTTTATTTCATCGTCAAATTTGAAGGTAAGTTTTGCTGGGTATAAGATTCTTGGTTGGCATCCATTTTCTTTCAGGGCTTGAAAAATGTTGTTCCAGGCCCTTCTAGCTTTTAGGGTCTGGATTGAAAAGTCTGCTGATATCCGTATTGGTTTCCCCCTGAATGTAATTTGGTTCTTTTCTCTCACAGCTTTTAAAATTCTGTCTTTATTTTGTATGTTAGGTATTTTCATTATAATGTGCCTTGGTGTGGGTCTGTTGTAATTTTGTGTGTTTGGAGTCCTATAAGCCTCTTGAACTTGATTTTCCATTTCATTCTTCAGATTTGGGAAATTTTCTGATATTATTTCATTGAATAAATTCTTCATTCTTTTGGCTTGTTTCTCTAGGCCTTCCTCAATCCCAATAATTCTTAAATTTGGCCTTTTCATGATATCCCATAATTCTTGTAGATTCTGTTCATGATTTCTTACCATCTTCTCTGTTTGTTCAACTTTGTTTTCAAGGTTAAATATTTTGTCTTCAATGTCTGAGGTTCTGTTCTTCCAGGTGTTCTATCCTATTGGATATGCTTCTATGGAGTTCTTTAATTTGGTTTATTGTTTCTTTCATGTCAAGGATTTCTGTTTGGTTTTTTTTTCAATATCTCTAACTCTTTATTGAAATGATCTTTTGCTCCTGTATTTGCTCTTTTAACTGTCGATTGGTGCGATCATTCAATGCTTGCATTTGCTCTTTCATTCATCGTTTGCTTCTCTGATCATTTTAATTATGTACATTCTGAACTCCTTTTCTGTCATTTCTTCTGCCATGCTGTCATTGGGTTTTATTGATGTAACATCTAGATTTGTTTGCAGCATTTTCTTTCCTTGTTTTCTCATAATTGTTCAGGTATCAGTTGACCGCTGAGATATTGCAGATTCCTCTATTGACTACAATGTCCCTGAAGATTCTATATATATCCCCCCTTAGCCTTCAGTAGGCTGAAGTCTTGGAGGAAGTTGATAATGCGGAGCTCCACAAGGAAGCTGCCTCTCTAGGAGTGGTGGCCTTCAGAGGGGGTTATAATCCCTGCTAGTGGGCAGAGGTGCCTCCACTTGTTGACCAATGGTCATCCAAAGGGGACCTAGGCTGCGGGCTGAGGCAAGGCCTGTTGGGCCTGAGTCTCTAGTTTTACCATCCTTGTGGGGAAACCTCACCCAGCAGGGAAGACTCACCCGGTGGGGAGGTCTCACTGCGTCAGTACCCTCTAGAGGTTCCCCTCAATTACAGCTACCACCTGGGGCGGGCTGCCTTCCTCTGCAAAGTTCTCAGGGGCCCGGCCCTACCTCCTGGGCCTGGGAGCCTCACCCTTCGCAGATGAATCTCCTTAGGGCGCCCCTCCTCAGAGAATCTGCCCGCAGGCCTGGAACCTTCGCTCCGGCCCTAAGCCTGTCTTCTGTGCGGCTCTTCCACCCAGAAGCCTCCTAGATCCTGGGACCCTGCTCTGCCCCTAATTGGCCTGGTTATGCGGCCCCTCCTCTGAGCAGCCACCTGGGGCCCCGTACAATATCTATCTGAGTCCCAGAGACCCGCCACACGCCTCTTCCTCCAGACAGGCTGCCAGTTATTTCCGGTGCGGTCACTAGGAGTCCAAGAAATTCACTGAGTGCCTCCACCTCCCACCAACCACCCGTAGCCCTGGGCAATCAATCACTCCGAGTCGAAGTGACCCTCCCCGTTCCTCCTCCTCCTCCAGATAACCCCCCGAGTGTTCAGGAGTGGTCGCTCTGAGTGGCTCTGAATCCACGTGACCCGCTGCACGGGTCCTATGGGCAACCGCCCGGAGCTCTTGGTGCGGCCACTCAAGACCAAGCGACCCACCACGCTTCCTCTCCAGGCAGCCCCCCTGTGTTCAGGCGCTGTCCCTTTAAGTCCAAAACAACTCACCACTCGCCTTCTCCTCTGAGCAGGCCGCCTTGGAGCGCTAATGCAGTCACTGCGAGTCCAAAGGACCCGCCGCGCTTCTCCTCCTCCTCCGGGCAGGCCCCGGGGTTCAGAAGTGGTCTGAGTCCAAACAGCTCGCCATGCAGCCTCTCCTCTGGCAACCGCCTGAAGCTCTGGTGTAGTCACCCCCAATCCAAGCGGCTGCGTTCCTCTTCCTCCTCCTCGTCCTCAGGGCAGGCCCCGGGGTTCAGAAGCGTCGTTCTGAGTCCAAACAGCTCGCCGCGGAGCTTCTCTTCTGGCAACCGCCTGTTTCTCTGGTGCAGTCACTCCGAATCCAAGTGGCCACGCTCCTCCTCCTCCTCCTCAGGGCAGGCCCCGGTGTCCTGAGTCCACACAGCTCTCCTCGCCACTCCTCCCCTGGGCAGCCGCCGGAGCCCCAGTGGCTGCTCCGAGTCCCTGCGCTGTGCTGAGCAGCCTCCTTTTCAGCGCTCCTAGTTGTCCGAGTTCACTGCTCCAGCGGGGGGAGGGACGTCTCACCGGCAGCTCTACTTCACAAAGTTTCCTGCGTTCCGGGACCACTGTCCCATCCGGGACGCCTCCCCAATGGGAGAGACTCACCCGGCTGCTTTGAGTTGGTCCCAAGTGTCTCAATATCTCCTCTTTTGAATCCTGAGTCCTGGAGCCTGGACCTATTTTTATATGAGAGGAAACCAATTTCTATTCAACTTCCCGGAGTAATTTAGCTTAGACATGACAAAAATGGAAATTTGCCGATTATTGAACTACAAATCCTCCACTATTTTTCCACATTTCTATGTGAATTCTGCTCTAATTTTCCACTAGTTATTTCTTAAAATTAATCTTGTGCATCTCTAAGAGGGAAACCCAGGATTTCTAAAGGATGAGCTTCCCACTGTTATCCTGCTCTGTCTTGTACTTCTAAAGATAGAATAGACACTCCTCTTGAGCTTATGCATTAATTACATACTTAAATTATTAATTAGTGGGGTATTTCAGAATTGGAAAATGCAACTTGTTCTCTTCAACCTACCCTATTCCTAGTGTAAGGAGACACTACAGAAATAACAGAACAAGACCATTTTGTTTAAAATAGTATCCACAGTTGCATTGTGGGCATATTTGTAAAAAAAACCTGCAAAATCATATGGAGCTATTTATAACATTATAATAATGAGGAAAGATAAGGAATGGTTTATCTCTTTTATCTACACCAGAGAATCCTAACTCTCCTTTTTCAGCACTGCTGGATGTGTTTAATGCTACCCAATTATCTCATTATATTTAAATGATAACCATAAAAATATAGTAATTAGCAAATTTAAAATATGTTATGTAGATCATTGGAGGAGTTGTTGTAGGTAAGGTAGATGGGGGTGGAAGCAGAAGACATGGGAGAAGTGGTTATCAAATGCTTCGTGTTTAGTATTTTATTTCTTTGGTGCAAGAGGCCATCCAGTAAATGAGTAAAAACCAAATTGCTGCTTGGGTTTGACTCTTTTCTTTACAACTCACAAGAGTCTGATTCTCAGCCAGTTACTTGTGCTTTCTAAACCTCCATGTCCACAGTTATGATGATTACAACAAAATCTGTTGTGAGGCTCAAAGGAGAAATGCCCTTAAGCACTTAGTATGAAGAAGGGTTCAACTGGTGTTTGCTTTTTGTATTGGAGCCTGAAAATTACCCCAAACTCACTTTCAAGAGAGCATCTAACAAGAGACTAGTGGTGGTTATATTATGACTTGGCTCAAAGCTGGAAAACTGTGGACAGCATTATTTCTTTGATGATTTTCTGGTAATGAAATTCCTTTTTGTACTTTCAAGCTTTAATAAATTCATCTTTTAATTTAAAATAGCAGTTACATGTTTCAAAAGCAACTATATATTTTTTATTTGGTTTGACAATGAATATTTATGCCAATGCACTTTCTGTGGCCAGTCCTACAGTTGCACTCTTGACTTTTGAAGAAGTCCTCCCAGGAGAGACACGTATGTGAGCACCCACATTGACCAATGGAAAAGATGCAACCTAGGTTTGAATCTGGAGAATCACTTAAAGTCCACGTGGTGGCCTCTGCCATTTGCCCCTAAACACCTATATAAAATACAGCTGGACTATATGCTCACTGCAAAGAGGTTGTTAATTAAATGTTCTACATTAATATTTATATCGTTATGCAAGTCAAAAATAAACTATGTAAAGACATATAGAAAACAAGCAATTATTTTGTTGGTGAGAGTTGAAAAAGGTCTGTTAATATTTCATGCATTTTGTTACACTCTTTTTCTGTGAATATTTATAGTTTTGTTGGTTTTATAAAGGGGGAGGTCAAAAAACACAGAATTTTTAATCAATAAAAAAGTGAAAATATATGCACCTTGTTCCAGAATCTTCCCAGTCAGTGGATGTGATTATTTTAAGTTGCACATACAAATATAAATTGGTTTTATAAATAGTGACAATATGCAGGTCCCTCCCACCCACTGCCGTCAGCACTAGGAGGCCCAAAGCATAATTATGTACATAACACACAGTTTTCCTCTGTGTCCCCACAGTATTACTGACATTTATTCTGAATCATAACTGCTCCTGAGGACAGGATCTTCAGATGTTCTGTCTTGGGGAAAGAATTCAATGCAATGGTTAGGAAAGAGGACTCTGGAGCAAGATTGCTCAGATTAGTTTGTTAATTCAGCTGTTTGATATTTGGACAGTTAGCTTCCTTGTTGAAAAAATGGGACACAAAACGTTGTTTATATAATAGGATCACATGATCCACACATGAAAAAGTTCATGAACAGTAAATGCTCAATATATATTAGCATTTATTGTTACCTTTGTAGAGCCAGAGCCTAACACTGAGTGTAGCATGAAGAAGTTACCCCCAAAACATCTTGAACCAAAAGTTTTCAGCATAAGCAATAGTTGTGAGTTGAGACCCCAAAATCAGATCCATGCCTGTCTTTCACTGCCTAGTGGTGAGTTTTGGTACAATTCACTTAACTTATTCTCTAAATATTGATCTTCTCATCTGTAACATGGAAATAATGAGCTTTATATCACCACACTATACTGAAGGTCACACAAAATCATTCTGCTCAAACACTATGCATTTTCCTGAAGGAAAAAAGACCCTGGAAGTGGTACTAATGAACCAAAGATCACATATGTTTTTGAAAATTTTTTGAGACATTTTGTCTGCTCCCTTCCCAGTAAGGCTATGTTACATTTCAAATTTGTGTTTTACTCCCACCAAAATGAGGATCGTTATTTTTAAAATGACTTTCCAGTTTGTTTTCTTCAATTTTTATTATTGTTTTTTTTAGTTGCATTTTTGTTGGCATTGTTACTGCTGAGGTTCAGTGTTCAGTGGTTTAGCTATGAATTTCCCGATCTGTATATTATGCCTATTTGTGTACTTTCTCTTTATTACCTTTCAGCAATTTTCTATAGCACCATTGAACATCTCCTTATCAATTATATTTCATTATATTTCAAAGGATATTAGTATACTAGACTTTTTAAGCATTTCTTTGTTGGAGATAGTAACATAAGAATGATTAGAAAATAACAAAACAGTAAACTATAAAGCTCTTAACAAATGTTAGCTTTTTTTTGTTACTTTTCTAAACAACCTCTAAAAGACTAAGTATAGACTAAATACCTTCCTATTAGTCTTTGTATAACCTTGTATTTAAAAGCATTATCTCACTAGAAAAATTTAAAACTTCAGGGGATTGAACCCAAAATCTCTACCACTGATCTACCACTGAGCCACAACTCCCCTATTTGAGACAGCGGTCTCACTAAATTAAGGAGACTAGCTTTGAACTTGAGATCCTCCTGCCTCAGCCTCCTGAATAGCTGAGATTACAAGCATACACTACCATATCCAGTTTCTCTCAGTAAATCTTAAAGAAGTTTAGTATTAACCAAAATAACTTTTTTAATCTAAATTGAAACCACAATTTAGTGAATACCAAAAGGTTTTATAACATTTTGATAAAACAGGATTGGTTATCTTTTATCTTTGGGGTTATTAAAACAAACAAAAAAAAAACTTCACTTACAAAGAAAACATTTGCCTTTATATTTTAAACAAACCTCACAGTAATTGAGGGACTACTCCTGTTTTTGTTATGCATGTTTTATCAGGTAGCCTTTAAGTCAGTGCTATTAGAATTATATACTTCCTTTCTCTGTTGCCAGAACACCAGTGTTTATGTGTTCCTTATCCCATAAAGTCTTTTTTAAATTTTTTATTAATTTTATTTTATTTATTTATTTATTTTTGCAGTACTGGGGGTTGAACCCAGGTCCTTGTGCTTGCAAAGCAAGCACTCTACCAACTGAGCTATATCTCCAGCCCTCCACAAAGTCTTTTTGAACTGGGAAGAATTATGAGACTTGGTGTTCCCAGAGCCAGCACAGTGCTTGGTCCATTATGAATGCTAAGTCATCTTTTACGGACTGAGTAATGATGAAGACACACACAAAATTCAAGGCATGAATTCATGTTCTTCTCTCTGTTTATGGGCAGAAGGGAACAATTTCCAAATTTTCTAGCCAAAAATTTCTAAATTGGGATTCCATGAAATAATATTGAAGGGGTTTGTTATAGGTCTCCACATACTCAGGGAGAAAGAAGTTAAATATTTGGAGAACAGTACTTATTCTGAGAGATGTATAATTCATCTACACACTTATGAAGACTCTGAAGAGAAACTGTAACACAAAGAATGGGAACATTTCAGACCTAGCTTTCAGCTTCAAAATTAAAGAGAGAAGTTACCTACTTGGTTTATTTTTAAAATGGCAAGATATAGCCTTATAAAAAAGGAACAGGAACTACAAGCTGAGAGTCATTCAAGATATATGGAGACTAAGAGACCAATTAAGTCATTAAAATGTAGTGGATGTGGGTAAAAAGTCACACTCATACATTGCAAATTGGTGCAGGCACTCTGAAAAGCAGTATGGAGATTCCTCAGAAAACTTGGAATGGACCCATCTTTTGACCCAGTTATCCCACTCCTTGGTTTATACCCAAAGGACTTAAAATTAGCATACTACAGTAACACAGCAACATCAATGTTTATAGCTGCTCATTTCACAATAGCTAGATTGTGGAACCAACCTAGATGCCCTTCAACAGATGAATGGATAAAGAAACTGTGGTATACATACACAGTGGAGTATTATTCAGCCATAAAGAATAATAATATTATGGCATTTGCAGATAAATGGATGGAATTAGAGAGTATTGTGCTAAGTGAAATAAGCCAAACCCAAAAAATCAAAGACTGAATTTTTTCCCTGATAAGTGGATGATGATATATAATGGGGGTGGAGGTGGGGGTGAGAGAAGAATTGAGAAACTTTAGATTACATAGAGAGAAATGAGA